>NC_135617.1:55943500-56593000 GCF_053574225.1 Canis aureus | reverse complement strand
GGTGGGTTTGCCTTCAAGTTTCAGTTTGGGCTGGCCATCTTAGAATCTCCCTCACTAAATCCTCTATGTCCTCTATCCTGTTGTGCATCTCTCATTTAGCTTTGACATTCAAGAGGTCAATATAGCTTGTCGAGACCATTCTGAAATGATGGGTTCCCTAAAATAAGAAGTGTCCCATACTATTCCCCCCTCCAACCCTCATACCCAGGTTTACCTTCATCAATGAAGACTACTCTTTCCTTTGTTGCATTTTCCCTAACATGTCACAGTATTAGACTAGGTTCTTATGGATCATTCCGCTGGCCCTCTCAAGCCTTGCTTCAGCTTCTACATCTCATTCTGCTATCAGAAAGATGGTGTGAGCTCTTCTAAAAACTGTGACATTTAACTGTCAGGAAATCTGCAACCTGCCACAAAACCAAGGAGATGGACTCCTGTTGATTCTTTTTATCCTCTCTTGCCTGGTCCAATATAGCAGATATTCTTTATAATTCATAGTTGGGCTTGTGACTGTGGTTGCTTTCGGTGGTTTGTAAGACAGGGAAGCAGTTAAAAATGTCTGTAGAAGCATTTCTAATTGGTAGAACTGCCTGCCTGTGAAGCTGACATCAGGTTCATCTCTCTTGAATTTTATCCAAGAAATCCACAATTTGATTTCTCTTCTTCACAGAACCTTTATGGTGCTTAATGTAATCAGTTTGGATTACCTCTTTTTTCCCCATAATAAGTGCTCAATAAGAATTCTGAATGCAATCATGAATTAATTCATGAATGTAGTACAAGCCAAATTCCAAGCAAGATTATATTATCTTTGAGGGCATCCAAGGCATATCAAGATAAATAACTAAATTTTTTTAAAGGCTATAAAATACTATGTATTATATATATGGCAAAGCAGAGAGTGAGTTCTTGAAAATTGAAGAATTAATTATATGCAATTTAATTAAATAAATATCCTTAACATCACTCAATATCAGGGAAATATAAATCAAAACCACAACGAGATGTCACCTCACTCCTGTCAGAATGGCTAAAATTAACAACTCAGGAAACAATAGAAATTGGTGAGGATGTGGAGAAAGGGGAGCCCTCATAAACGGTTAATGGGAATGCCAACTGGTGCAGCCACTTTGGAAAACAGTATGAAGGTTCCTCAAAAAGTTAAAAATAGAACTACCCTATGATCTAGCAATTGCACTGCTAGGTATTTATCCAAAGGATACAAACATTGTGATTCAAAGGGGCACATGCATCCCAATGTTTATAGCAGCAATGTTCACAGTAACCAAAATATGGAAAGAGCCCAGATGTTCATCAACAGATGAATGGATGAAGGAGATATGGAATGTATATACAATGGACTATTACTCAGCCATCAAAGGCGTTAAATCTTCTCATTTGCAATGATATGGATAGAACTAAAGAGTATAATGCTAAGTGCAGTAAGTCAGTCAGAGAAAGACAAATATCATATGATTTTACTCATAGTTGGAATTTAAGAAAGAAAAGAGATGAACACAGGGGAAGGGAAGGAAAGATAAAATAAGAGGAAAACAGAGAGGGAGACAAATCATAAGAGACTCTTAACTATGGGGAATAAATTGAGGGTTGCTGGAAGGGAAGTGGGTGGGGGGATGGGGTAATTGGGTGATGGGCAGTAAGGAGGGCACTTGATGGAATGAGCCCTGGGTGGTATGTGCAACTGATTAATCACTAAATTCTACCTCTGAAACTAATAATACAGTATATGTTAATTACATTTAATTTAAATAAAAAATAAAAATTAAAAAATAAAATCCTAAAAAAGAAATTAATTGTAATTTAATTACATAAATATAACAAATAAGTATGTTAAATTAAATATAGATACATCTGAAAGATTACTTTTTTAGATTTCATATTTCTGAAAGGTAATGTAAAATAAAAAAGTAGACATCAAACTGCCAAATAACTGATAAGAAAAAGATCAGAAAACTATGTTTCAGGTGAAATACAGGAAGGGAACAAAATTGTTTGGATACCAGTTTGTGAGTTTGTTCTTAATTTGCTTTTATTTGGTTCTACAGTAGAAAAAAAGAGTTTTCAATGTTTAAAATAATAAGATTAAAGAAGGCTTTAATGATGCTTTGTAATGCCAAAGTGGGATTTATGCATGATTCAAAAGTGCTTCTGTATTTCAGAAGAGAACGGTTTAGTTTTCAGTAGCTTAAATATTTAATTTTCTTGTAGTTCATACAGATATTCTGGGAGCAATTTATTTATTTATTTATTTATTTTTATTTATTTATGATAGTCACAGAGAGAGAGAGAGGCAGAGACATAGGCAGAGGGAGAAGCAGGCTCCATGCACCGGGAGCCCGATGTGGGATTCGATCCCGGGACTCCAGGATCGCGACCTGGGCCAAAGGCAGGCGCCAAACTGCTGCGCCACCCAGGGATCCCTCTGGGAGCAATTTAAAAGGAGGACATTAAAGCAATTTTGAAAAATATGTATTTTTTCTATTCACAGAGGCATATTTGGTATAGCCCGATTTGAAGTGCAAATAACTGAGATTTCTAAGTTTACTTTTTTATGGTGCAACTGTATGGCAAAACTCAGTTTTCATGTGCAATATACAATTTTGATAAATGTCTAAGGATATATTAACATATTAAAAAAAGACAAAGAAGATGGTGAATTACCAAGAAGCTCAACAAATTATGCCAATAGTTTAAAGAGTTATGAAGTTCAAATTAAAACACAACAACAAAATAGTACTGTAATCTAGGCTAATTTGTTATTCTAATCTTAGAATTTAGGAAAACAGGAGAATTCCAGTTTTTCCTTTATAAAATACTATGATTCATAAATATTAAACATTTAGCAGTAAACCAAATGAAATTTTAACTCAATTCCTATGTAAATTCATGACAGTCTCACATATGTAAGATTTAAACAAAAAGAATGACCTATTTCTTCATCTTGTATTACGATATATTTAATACATTTCTAGATACTAATACTACTAACTAGATATCTATTCTAGAAATGAATAGTGCTATGAATTGTCAATAGTTTTATTAGAAATATATTTGCATTAGTAATGTTTCTAAATAAAACTTTAATTACTATTGATTTCATAATTAATGATGACTACAAAAAATTGAAGGATTCCCTGCTTTGCCATATATTAAGTTAAATCTTAAATACATTGATTTAGGGTAATTACACTAAAAATGATTCTTTTAGATAGGAAAGTCTATTTCATATAAAGATTCAGTGCAGAACAATAAATACTTGAAGAAAGTGCATATAAGGGTATGTTTTGAGACAATATTTGCCAATGATTATACATCAGAAAGCAAAATAAATATCAAGAAATTATAATATGATTTAGTGAATAAGTTAATTTATAGGCAATTTGCAGCTATGATCTAATATTAAATAGATGTGCAATATGACTTACGTTGGAGAAATTTCAAAAGTAGGGAAAACAATTACATAATTTACAAGTCAGAATTTTCTTTAAACTGTGACTAAAGATAAATTTTCGTATCTTCTCTTGTGTTAAATTTTCCCTACAACTTTAATAGGAGTATAGGGTTAACTCAGTTCTTTGCAATGAAATGTATAATATGGGAATTTCAAATAATTCCCATATTTCACAATTTCAGTTGTGACTATTTCATTACATTTTTACTTATTTATGAGAATTGATTTTTATTCATAAAACATATCTTTTCATGTGACTCTTTGGGATTATTTTCAGAAACTTCTTAGTGACTCCTGCCTTCTTTATGTATAGCTCCCATTTTTACTGCTTCTTCAAAGTAACACTGTTAAAAAAAAAAAATATGCTGATAGGATTGGCTCTTTACACCTTAAATAAAAATTGCGAAAGGCCACACACAACACAAAACAAACATGTTAAAACTCAGAAATAGTACAAGGACAGATATCAGGACAATGGAATTTTATGGAGTACCTAGCCAGAATGCTCTAATGTTTTTGGATAGTAATAAAATGATTTGCAGTATCAAAGGAAATAATAGATAACAAGGCATTGTATGAAAACCACTTATGTAGTCAAAATATTTTTAGCATTATAAAGTTGAAATATGTAAAAATAGAGGAAGAATAATTTATGATGTAATTATTCTCATTCAACTTTTTTGACTTAGGAGAAATCCTTTATTAAATGGAGGGTGAAAAACATTAGTTTTAATTAAATAAATTCATGCTGATTCAATTGCTATTTATATCATATCTCCATACTCAAATAACTTTTTATTGGTGTGCTCTATTTTTCACTGTTCTTTTAAGGCATAGAAAGCTTAACATTTCAAAGATTTTCATTCAAATACACTGATATTTTTAACAATATCCATGGAGCCTAAATTGTGAAAATAACCTGTGGTGATGTTATTTTACATTGAGGTGAATTTTTCTTTTTCAAATGTCATTTGCTCTTTTGGCTTGCTTTATTTTTCAGTATCTAAATTATTTCTGATCAGAGGCCAAATAAGGAAGGCCTCATGGTAAATTTCAATCTATATTAAACTGGGCAATTATATATATGTATATATAATAATGTATTATTATTATTATTATTATTATTTTAATTTTTATTTATTTATGATAGTCACAGAGAGAGAGAGAGAGAGGCAGAGACACAGGCAGAGGGAGAAGCAGGCTCCATGCACCAGGAGCCCGATGTGGGATTCGATCCCGGGTCTCCAGGATCACGCCCTGAGCCAAAGGCAGGCGCCAAACCGCTGCGCCACCCAGGGATCCCGTATATTATTATTATATATACCAGAAGGGATGGGAGGAAACAGAGGTTCTATAATATAATATTATAATATATAATATATAATATTATATTATAAAATATATAATATATTATAATATTATAATATAAATATTATAATATAATTATATAATATATAATAATCTTAATATTAAATATACATTTCCTTTGATCAGATGAGAAATATATCTGAGTTTTGAGAGAATCTGGTACAGAATTAGTTTTATTTTTAAAACATTAATTAGTTTAATACCCACAAAGACATGGAACAGCAATATGCTTAGTGATAGAGAGCTTAGGTGAGTCACAGCTCCTGTGTTTGTGCTCTACCACCATCACATACTATCTAATAGGACCTTTGGCCAATTATCAAAATTCTTTCTCATTGTTCTGATCTATAAAACATTCCTTTAATGGATTATTTTGAACATTAAGTAAATTAATACCTGTAAGTTATTATCATTGGGACATTCTAAGTGCTGAATACACTTTAATTATTATTCAATCTCCTTTGTTCCTTTTCCTGACTCCCTGACCACACAGTTTGGCTTGCAGAAGTGTCTTACATAGGTAATGCATTTCTAAGCATTACATTTCAATGCAGTGTATTGATCACCTGATGACAAGTCCCACCATTCTCTATTGTCCTATGTCTATTGCACATACAATTGTAAGCAGCTTTTCTATGAGGTATTTGTATTCAGAGCCTTTTGATAAGGATTTATGTATGCTGCTCTTGACTATCTTCATTTGTTTTACAAGAATTTCTTTATACCTTACCATTATCAAACCACTGGATCTCTTTTGCCTAGTAGAGCTGTATTACCCTTTCTCTCAATCCCGTTTAATCAAGCTAGAACCTGGAATACTACAAAGAATGATATTTTGGAACTGTAAGCTCTAAGAATCACCATGAGAATTATTTTTGTTTTCTTTCATAATATATATATCAAGTTGTATGGTAGGATCACCAATATAGTTTAGTAATATAGTGGTTAGTATCTTTTCAACATTCTACATTTGGACATGAGAATTTAGTCCTTGCAAAGGAAAAGCATTTGTTTAAGCACATACTCCACATTGATGATGTGGTGGTGTCACACTCTAGATAAAAGTTATTCTATTGCACCTTGTATTTTGAAGAATTTACTTCTACATTAATATTAAAGTTGTTGTGGTTGCTAACCCTTTCCTTTCAGAAGGAAATGACAATATTTCAAAGGAAAACTAATAATTGGCCTATAGTAAAAGCAAGCTTGAAAAAATTTGTATTTAAATATTATCTATTGAATTAGAAATTGAAGATAATGAGCAAATCACTACCTAAAAAATTATGTAAAAGGTAAATTTGAGTTAGAAGGCAGTTAATATTAAATATACAACACATATACATCAAGAAAATATTCAGAAGATGATGGCTTACAAACAGAGCCCAGAATTATATCCAGGAAATAAAAGTAATACTGCAGCTGCTTTGGATTCCTCATATTACAAGATTGTTATTTGGATTAACCTGTTAGCTGAAAATAAGAAAATAATGTATAAAAAATAAAGCACATCATCTGAAAAATCAAGAAATAGCTGCAAAAATAATGGAGAACTTTAAGGCACATTTTAGGGGCAAGACTGAACCTAGAGTAATAAGCAGAATTTCATAGGAATTCCATTTATTCCTCGAGTGATTTTATTAATTAATTAATTTAATAATACTGCACCCTTGGGCTTCAGGTCAGTAGCTGGAAGGGATGGGAAGAAACAGAGGTTCTATTCTATGGGCTCTGCAAAGTGAGATGTTTTACTGAGACACCTTCGCCACCTCAAGCTGGGACCTCAAAGGCCACAGATTCAAAGCAATGATATACTAGAACTAACTACTACCTCTTATTCCAAGTCACAGAGCAGATGATTTTATCTGTGCTGAGCACAGCAGGAGAAGAAAAATAAAAAGGAAAAAAAATCTTAAAAGTTGTGTTTATAGATGAGTCTGTGTATATTTATAAATTGGACATCATAGTCTGAGTGGAGCAGGGAACCTCAAGCTATGAACTATATTTGAGATGGTGTCCAATTAGTAGTGTCCCCAGGCGCAAGGCTAGATGGATACAAACACAAACACAGAGCCCCTTTGGAAGAAAGAATGCCATCACAGGAATATGAAAAGATCCATGATTTTTTTCAATAATAATGCCTACCACACACTCATAAATAACTAGGCACACAAGAAAACAAGGTGGTTGACTTAAGACCTGTATAAATAATAGACAGCAGAAGAGTGATGGAGACCTTGGATAACAGAATGGTTCTAAAAAGCTTACATTATGCTTACTGTTTTAAAATATATATGACCTTGAAAGTAATTCAGATAACAGTAAACAGACTTAGACATAGGAGACTCAGAGAAGAATTAAATCAAACTTATAGAAATCTTAAGAAATCCAATAATAAACATTTAAAATTTAATGGGTATTTCAGCAACATTCTAGGTGCAGTGTTTCAGTCTACTCAGGCTACTATAACAAAAAAACCATAAAATGGGTGGTTTATAAGCCACAAACATTTATATCTTACAGCTCTGGAGATGGGAAAGTCCAAGATCATGGTACTGGGAGATCTGGTGTCTGGAGAGAATAATTGTTAGTTCATAGGTGGTCCCTTTACATTGTGTCCCTCACATGGTAGAGGGGAAGAGCAAGTTCTCTGAGATGTTTGTGAGAAGGGTACTAGCACCAATCATGAGGGCTCTGCCTTCTACCCCTGGTAATAAGAGTAATACTGAACATTACCTTGGTGGTTAAGATTTCAACATATGAGTTTGCAGGGGACACAAACATTCAGACCAGGCATGCAGCAAAAGAGAAAATTAGTAAATTATTCTATTAAATAGAAGACATTATTCAGAATGGAGCACAGAGAGATGAAGGGAAAATACAAAAAGGAGGGTAAGAGACATGTGAATTAGAAAATATGTTTGATTGGAGTTCAAGAGCAAGAAAAAAGAATAACATAAAAGTAATATTTCAATAGATAAAAGCCTGGCAGTTTTTTTTTAATGAAATCCATGAAATCAAGCAGTTCGGAGAATTGTCAGTGAAACAAATACAAAGCACATGTTGATATATTCTAGTGAAACTACAGAAATCCAAAGATAAAAAGAAGTCTTAAAAGCAGTCAGGGGAAAAAACAATAAAAAATAATAGAATAAAATTGATGGAGAATCATCATCTTCAATGTAGTAAAATAATTCTATACCCAGCAAAGATAACTTTCAAATATCAAGGAAAAAAGACACACTCAGAAAAACGAACAAACAAAAAAACCCAGAGTTATTCACTAACAGAACATCTTTGAATATACTAAACAATGTCTGTTATAAAGAAAAAAGAGATTTCAGATAAAAGGTTTAAGATGCAAAAAGAAATAATAATAAAAAAGCAGTAGATATGTGGGTAAAAATAAAGGATCATGAACTATATGAAGAAGTTATTATAAGGTTACATAATAACATCAGAATTAAAGATTGGACAGAAATAACACAGAAGTCAGAGGGGTTCAATGGAGTTTATGTGATCTCCTTATTTTTTCCATAAGAAAGACAAATGAAAGTTTTAGTAAATTTTAGATTTTGGTAAATTAAGTATAAATACTGTAATTTCTAGAGGACTCACAAAATTGGAAGCATACATTTAATTCTCAAATTTGCAGAGAGAAAAAATGAAATAATAAAATATCCGAATTCAGTCCAAAAGATGGTAAAAAGAAAGTAAAAAAGGAATATATATATTGATAGAAATATGTGGGCCATCTGAGACAAACAGAAAGCACAAAATAAAATGGTAGATTTATTAAATCTGAAGACATATGAAATTGTATTAAAGGTATTGAAGAGATTAAGTTCTTCAGCTAAAAGATAGAAATCATTAGGCTGGAAGAATCTCCACATTTAATGATCTGCAATTTACACAATATATATGGAAACCTGAAAAAACAGAAATGTTGATCCAAAAAAACAGTAAAATATACTTAATAAATATGAGCAAAAAAGATTCTGATGAGCTACATTAATATCAGAAAATAGATTTTAAAGCAAAACCATTTCTAGAGATGGAAAATCAGCTTATACTGATAAAATATTTAGTTCACCAAGAAAATATAATAAAATATATATTTGTATGCACACTCTAACATGGATGAAACTACAAAGAAAAGCTAAGAGCTCATTACCTTAAAAGTCAGGATAATGGTTATCACAAGGGGGGTAGGTGTGATTAGACAAAGAAATTCAAGAGGCTTTAAGAATGTTGGTGGCATTCTATTTCTTAATCTGAGCAGTAGTTACACCAGTGTTAACACAAAAATATTAGTAAAAATAGTATACATACAGGTTTTATACAGTTTCTGCATGCATGGAAATTCTTAATTTACTAAATGAAAAAGCAGGCTATATTATATATAATAATATAATATAATTATATATATATATATATATATATATATATATATATAATGATAAAATGTAGCCTGGTTGTAAAGATCTACATATTTATCAATAGATACAGAGATATAGTCAAAAGATAAACTTGAAATTTTTATCAGTTATCTCTGGATGGTGGTTTTATACTTTCTCTTGCAATGTTTTCCTATAATATACACTTTTTTTGAAATAAGGAAAAAATGAAAAAAAAACCTACTACTCAGAAATATAAAATAGGGTTTATAAGAGAGAAGACATTGTTAGAAGGGTATGTGTCAACCGTGAAAATGGAAAATGAATAGCTTTGTGAAAAGTGAGACATGGATACTCAATGGAAAGGAAATACTTGGAAAGCAGCAATGCTTAAAAGGACTTCAGGGTGAGTATGGACAGCAAATTAGATGGAAGCTTGCAGTGTAATGTGCCAGGAAAGAGCGCCAATGCTATTTTCAGTTGCAAAAGCACAAGTACCATGGCACAAAACAAGGACAGGAAGCCTCTTTTTATATATATTTGGAAAATCTGACTGTAAGGCAACAATTTTATATCAAACTACTTTTAGCTTAAACTAGGTACAAGGAAGAAAATAGCCCTTGTGACCTAAATATGATTATGATGATACAGAATTCTCCAATTAAATAATTTCTAATTCTTGCTTCATGGAGGGCATACCCTCTATTAATGCTAACCCCAAGTTTTATCAAGGTTAAAACCTGTATATTTGAAAATTCTTCTTTAGGGTCTTTCTCAAAGGACGTGTATCAAAATAGCCGTGTAGGGTACAAAAATACATCTTCTTAGGAAGCTTATATGCCTCAAGACTTTGAATTGTTGGAGAAAACAAAGAATTATATGAATATACAGAAATTATAAAAATAAGAGAAATGAATCCTGACACAAGACTGGCCTCTAAATAGAAATGCAGTGTGCAATGTCCACAGAACATTGTGAACATAAGATGTCCAGAATGACTGGCCAAATATAGCAGCAAGTGTCTATGCCTCCCACTGATGATAATCAAGTTTAGGTAGGCAATACAGACTGCTCCTAGACCCACTGATGGCCAGGAGTTGGATCCAGTGCTCTTGAAGAAGGTTGGTTGGCAAGAGTTAGGCAGCAGATTGAGGCAGACAGCTGGACTTTGGGGCGGAGTGGGGGGAACTTTAGATCTGGCAAGATATTGGGTGCCTATATGGTATCTAGCAAGAGACTGAGAGGCTTGGAAGGACATAGAAATCCCTCATGGTATAAATATAAAGACTTTAATTGAGAGACTTACAAACATATGGGTAGAGCCAAAAATAAGGGATGTTGAGGTATCTAGAGATTATCAAGAGCAGGAAGCTCTTAAAAGTTACCACTTTTAAGTCTAAGGAATAAAGGGAGGAAATGGTACAGAAGTCCAGTAACAGTTGTAGATAAGGAGTGGCTGCCTGTCAGAAGGTAAAGTTGTCAGAGAAATAGTGCCAAAGTGGAGAGGGAAGGAGCAGGAAAGAAAGACCTTGACATATTTCTCTTTCTGTCTTACCATCTCCTGGTCATGCCTTTTATTGGCCAAACTCAATGCAAAGCCAGAGGACAGGGGAGCCTCAGTGCAGCAGTCCATTGGAGTCTGCCATTTAGAGCAAAGATCAGAGAAGAGAAGGATAGAGAAGAAAATGTGTTGGTGATGATGGGGAATCAGAATAACCAGAACAAGTGCTATGCGAGGAACTCAGGGCAATGACCAGTTATGTACAGTGGGCCAATATGGCAGAGATGGCCTTCATTCAGTCGGTCTGAAAAGAATTCTAAATTACTTCCTACATTGTACTTCCTTCCCATCACTAGTTGCTGAAGATACAAAAACAGTAAGTTGATCCTTTCTAATGAAGGCTTTGCAGCCTAGGATAGAATTGAAGATAGGCATGTAAACAAGGGTACAGAGAAGCAAAAACGGAAACCATTCATTCTTGGGTTTGAAGTCAATTAAAAATGCCACAGAGCAGGAGACATTTAAGCCTTGAGGATCAGAACAAGGAAGATATATACAAGGAAATATCTGGACAAAGGAGCAGCATGAGACAAGAAATGGCCTTTGTGTTTGGTTTTGGTTAGAGCAAACAATGTGAAGGAGATTGGAATTAGAAGCTCATAGAGATGAAGCCCATGGGTTTCCTTTGACAGGCATTTCTTCCCTGGCCAGACTGCTATAGAAACACAGCAGTGCTAAGCTGAGTAAGCAGATGGTATGTTGGTAATGGTGTTTGGGTAGGATGGGGGAATATAGGAATCCTCACATAATGTGTTACTGCTTTAGGGTTTTCATCTTTCAGGGTAGGATTAGAAAGAATTAGCAGAATGGGCAAAGGAATAAACAGACTGGAATAAATAGCACACCCAAAAATATATCATGGAAAGTTCACGGGGGAACAGAGGGATGAACCTCAAACACTTGGAAAACATAAAAAGGAGGT
This sequence comes from Canis aureus, assembly GCF_053574225.1. Taxonomy (NCBI): domain Eukaryota; kingdom Metazoa; phylum Chordata; class Mammalia; order Carnivora; family Canidae; genus Canis; species Canis aureus. The sequence continues at coordinate 56,581,283 of NC_135617.1, read as the reverse complement.
GAAGCTCTGAGGACTAAACTTATCTGATCAATAAATAATCCACAGATTATTTCTAGTCCCAACAGAAACACTATTTATTTAATTCATTTACTAGCAGAGTCAGTGATATTGAATCATCATATAGATAAAGCTTACCAACCAAAGGAGGTAGCCAACATCGAATAAGGTCCAACAATGTGAATATCTGTACTGTGTACACAATACTTTCCAGGGAAGAATGACACCAAATCTAGAAGGCATGGGTGGGCAATTTGGCAACATTCAAATTCATCAGATATCATTGTGTTTTAATTTATGCTCATCACAAAGCCTTCTGAGTAAGAATTGGCCTTTCTTATATATCTTGAGAAAAGAAAGCCTTGGATATATGTAGACCGTTTTTTTTTTTTTTTTTTTTTTTTTGGGAAACATTACCAGAACAGAGATTTTGGCTAATATTATCTCTTGTCAACTTAGTTAATGGGATTCTTTCATTGAAAGTCTAGTTTTCCCACTGTGCCTTTACAATACAATTTCTTGACCTGTAAGACAGACATTATAACCCCAGAATACAGTAAAATTACAAATAATTCTACCCCTTTGGAGTCTGTTGGCAGTCTCACTCAGTTTCCTTTGGCAACCATACAACCTCATTGCCTCCATCCCTTTGGATTTTCTGCATCTTAAAAATAGGTTAACTTGTCTATAGGAGAGAAAGTTATAGTCTTAAGTAGAAATCACACTTCTAGAAATACTTCGATAAAATAACTACAGGAAATATGTGGATATAACAGTTGATCAAAGCAAAGCCACCCAGGCTGCAAAATAAATTTAGTTCATCTCAAGTTTTGTTTCAGCCTTCCATTATGTTATGAAGGAGGCACTATGGAATGGTACAGAACTGGAAGTTTTCAAACATTTGTTTTTTGTTTTTTAATCCACAAAGATTTATCCTCAAATTGAATCTTTATGGTAACTTGTCATGTAAAAATATCAGAGTAAAGTGCATTGTCAGAAGCAGGAAGGAATAGCCAGGAGTTTTGCTGGCTCAGTGTTTCGCCAAGACCCATAGTCCTCACACATACCAAGGAGTCACCAGGGCTCAGTTTGAGAACAGTCAATAGAGTCAAGGAATCTGCGAGAAAAAAATTAAATAATACAGGTTCTGATCTTAGCTTCATACATACAGACTTGAGAACAGTTCTGGTTACTTTATTTCCTTATTTAATAGAAACAGCTACCCACGTATCTCTGGGAAAATAAAGAAACCATCTTCATGACAAAAAAGGCCATGGGAATACTTTTAAGTTGCATGAAGCACCAAAAAAAATGATATAACACTTAGACTAAATTCTTATATGTGGAAATCCAAAATCCCCTCATTACATAGCCATTTTCAATGACTTTGTTTAAAAATCATTATTCCCCCAATTTTAAAAGAACACATAAAATTTTATACAGCTTTATATCTGTTTCTAAAAAGTTAACCTTTATCTTTGCTGTGAGCTAGCAAATTACAAGTCATTCATTCCAGAAATAATTATTGAGTACTTATTATTTTTGAAACATTGTGCCAAAACAATGAAGTACATAAAGTTGTATTGACCTTTGGCCAAGACATAGGAAAGGAAGGGAAAGGTAACAGAATTATAGAGTGAATCCATTAATTTACTCTTAAGTATTATAATGAGTCCTTATTATAGTCATCACAACCTCACCCCAAAAATCTACAGTCTCTCCTTTTGTGTATGTGTGATCTTGATTTGTTTTCATTCAGTGAAATGACCCATTTAACCCTCCTGTTTCCTTTTCCTTCCTCCCTCCCTCTCTCCCTCCCTCCCTCTCTCTCTCTCTTTTTCTTTCTTTCTTTCTTTCTTTCTTTCTTTCTTTCTTTCTTTCTTTCTTTCTTTCTTTCTTTCTTTCTTTCTTTCTTCTTTCTTCTTTCTTTCTTTCTTTCTTTCTTTCTTTCTTTCTTTCTTTCTTTCTTTCTTTTTCTTTTTTCTTTCTTCTTTCTTCTTTCTTCTTTCCTCCTTTTCCTGCTAAAGAGTAGCTTAATCTGTGAAAATTCGTAATGAGAAACCTCACTAAAATGGAGATGGTTAGGTTTCAGAACTCTCATATCTTACCACTGACTCAATTGCAGACCCAACAGGAAGAGGTAGACTTGGCCTTGTGCATGGATACTACTTTTCTATGCCTTCTAAAGAAAGAAATGCTTTCATCTGCTCCTTCTCCACAGTTCAGTGGGTGAAAAGTCACCATGATTCCAACTCATAGCGTACTCCAATGGACTTTAGTTTATAACAGCCTTCCCAACTTATACTTTTCTCCTTAAAAAGTGTACCTTTTCTTTGTTTCCAGGACTTGCTCACAGTTTTGCCACAGGTTGGTTGTCTAGATTGCAATTCTCTTTTATTCCTGAATAAACCCATCTTTTTCTGGTAAAATAAATGGCAGTTGTTTTTGAGCTTGACAAACCTATTCCTATACCCACTTCTTTGTGATAAAATTATTTCCTTTTCTTCATTGTTTGGTATGTATCATTGACTATTATGGTTTATCATACTTTTTATTATATCATCTCAAATGCTATTAGGAAATATTCTTAACTAATATTTTGTTGATTTATATGATGAAATACAGTATTTAATTTAGGATTTCCCACTCTCTGTAAACAATCACGAGAAATATCCCTGTCCAAGACTCAGTTTTTTTTTTTTTTTCCAAGACTCAGTCTTATTCCATGTAGGCCAAATCAATGTGAGAAAGCAGTAGGAGAAATAGCAGCATATTCTTTCTATGAAATTTAAATCCAGGATTATAACTTCTCTAAGAGTACACAGTGGGATTCATAAACTGAAGCTTGAATAATAGTTTCGCATTGGTCTGGATGAAGAGATGGCTCTATCATTACAAAAGAGACCAACCACTAAGACACATATATTTGATGCATACATAAGCCACATTGTTCTAGGAAGGCAGGTAGGAATCAGTGCACAGGAGTTCTTCCACTCTTATAAGCCTCAGGCTTGCCACTAGCATCCTCAAATCAACAGAGGCATTTTCTCATTTTTCTCTGCTAATTGTCCTGTTTTGTTAGGTGACTGGATGTGAAAAGAATTGAATTTAGAAAGTAAGTGTCCAATTTTCAAACGATTTTTTTTCTGGATGGGACTTTATTTTCCCTCAGAAAAGTGATGGCATGAGTCTGAATGCAGTTTCACCATTCAAATTTCTAGTTCATTTATTTATTTTATTTTATTTTTTAAGTTTCTAGCTTAAATTGCAGCATTTACGTTGCTGTAGCACTGCAGAAAATCCCAAATCTGGTTGCTAATTGTAGCTTTTGGGCATTAGGAATATTTTTTCCTGGAATGTTCTGACATGACAGTCAAGTCAACTTCAATTAATGAGGATAGCTCAGGTTGCTTGTGATAGAGATGTATTTGAGGAAGGCTTAGATGTCCATGCTGGAGAAGCAATAGTATCTGACATAGTAATAATTCTAGCATATGATGAATAAATTGTTGCCTTTCATATTTCCCTAGCTGCTTAAATACTCAAGACTGATTCACTATCTGATTTAAGAGGTAAAAAGCAAGAGCAGAGCATATTAGGCAGCATGAGGCATATTTACAAATCTTTCCATTTTAAAAGTCTAAAGTAACATCAGCTACCCTTGAGATAAACAGTCCCACCAAAATGAGTCCATATGCTTCTCACTCTGAGTAAAATTGTGTTATGTAATAGTACTCTTCCTCATTCCAAAACTCCAACTACCAGTGGAGGAAGCTTGTTTGTACTAAAAAGTGCAATAGATGGAGGTGGATTCCAAAGAAAATGCAGAATCTTAAGGAGTCAGGATATAATTACTACTAATGTTGGACAGTGTATACAATAAAAAGTACATACTATTCAATATTACCTGAAATTCTTGACATAAAATTTGACTTTTTACTTGTTATGCCAAAATCTACTCCCTCCCCACATCCTTTAAAAGGTCTACAGAAACCAATTAGTGAAACAATGTTTTAACGTATTAGATATTTCTGTTCCAGAAAGTCCATTTCAAAAGCCACAAAAGAAGAACACATATCAATATAAGAAAATTAGAACTAATGAATAAGAGAAAAAAATAGGGACATTAAAATAGCTAAGCTGAAAAGAACCAAAAGCTCGGACTTTTCTTGCTCTATGACTTCTAACAGTCACAAAAGCCATCAATAAGTCAATGTTTGCAAAATGCCTACTATGGACTCTTTGCACTAGACACTGGAAAAGATGTTAAGTAGACCCATTCTAGCCCCCAATGAATCCGAATTCCAGAAAATAAAATGACATTTACTCTAAGTGTCAAATGAAACCTTGATTAAAGAATAAAGGTGGAAGTGATGTAAAGACCAATCAGTCCAACTTCCTTATCTTATGAAAGAGAAAACGTGGGAGGCTCAGGGAGAAGTCACCTAGCAGACAAGAGGCAGGGACTGAACTGGACTTCAAGTTTACTGACTCTGAGTCATAAGCATAGGGATATATTTACATCATTGGCCAACCTTTTCCCAAAGGAAGTAACAGTTAATTACTAAAAGCAGGGAGGCTGCAATTAATGGGGCTGAGAAATAGCTCCAACTGAACATTCTTGATGTCATAGTAATAGGTCCTGTCTTTTCCAGCAATGAGTTACTTTGGGAAGGCTTTTGATGGCTGTAAAACAGGCCCTGTGGTAAAACCAGTTTACTGAGAAATATTTCCAATACCATAACATAATCATTAAAAAACCTTTAGCCAACCATCAAGTCTTAGAGATCTTGTTGTGTGCTAAACACTATGCTGGTTCTTGTCTGGGGAAGTAGCAGTTCCCAGGAAGTAACACCTTAAGTCCCCTGGCAAAACCTTTCCCTTCCTAAGTCCTGATACTGCCTCCTACAGAACCAACCCAGAGAAGCAGCTGTATACACTTTTGATGAGTTCTCCCCTTTGCCTCCCCATCAATAAATCCCCACCTATCATCATGATCTGCTTAAGACATTAGTTCTAAAAATTTTGACTGTGGCTCACATTAGGGAAAGCATCTTACATTGTGATCTATTATACACATACAAAAGTATGATGCAATAACACTTGACTATGTGCAATGCCATCTGATATTTCTTATTCCTTTCTATTTTCTTTTTTTCCCTTAAGTGAAATATAAATGTGGATCATGACACACTAAATTGATTTGGTGAATCTAATAGATCATAACCCATTTGAGAAACACTGGGAGACCATTCATTAATTCCACATATGTTTATTGAATGCCTGCCCTAGGACAAGTACCGTTTGAAGTACTGGAGAAAAGCAGCAAATGGAAAAATGAAAATTTACATTCTTTTGGGACTTATGTTCCATTGATGGGAGACAGAGAACAAATCCAAAGGTAAACTATATTGTATATTAATGATGAGCTCTAAGGAGAAATGAAACAGAGAGGGAGATGGGAAGCATGGTGAAGTGATTTGGGGCAGAGTGGCCAGGAGAGTCCCTATGAAGAAGGTGACATCTGTATAAAATCTTCAGGAGGTAAGGAAACAAGTCTGCAGATGTCTGAGGAACAGCATTCCAGGTGTAGAGAGAGAGACCAGTTGAACCTGTGGTCAGAGGGTAGCAGATGCCAGTTTTGTTGGGCCTTTGCAGATCACTGAATGTTTATGTCCATTAAATTGGTTTAGATGGGAAGCTATTATAGGATTTGGGGCAGATAAGTGATATGATCTGACTTATAACAGAATGACTCTCCCAGGTGGGACCATTGGTACTGCAATCAGGTCATACACTTCCCCTCACCAAGCAATCACAAAGGCCCAGGATTCCCAGGGCTTTGCTAGAGACTCTCATTCCTACACAGTTCTGTACATTCCCTCATCCGACCGTATCCTCATCCCTCTCATCCTTCTCCTGTCCTCTGGAACCCGGTCTGTCATCACTAAGATTCTCTACCTCCAAAATCCCTTCCCCAAATATAATCTTTAGCTTCTTGTTTTAATAAAAGCTTGCCATCCCCTGAGTACACTGCTTTCCTGCCTCTTTCCAGTTGAAGTCACTTTGACCTCCCACTCCTCCTGTGCTATTGGACCTGGAAATTTTATTGGTGCTATCCTGTACCCCATGGAGAGTCAAAGAGGTTGTTTGTCTTCCTTAAAAACACCTACTCCTTTGAATGTAGATCATGTACTATACAAATTATTCTTTTTTTGAGCATTAATTTACAGACATCAGGATCAATTTTTCTCCTTTGCTAAAGATTTAACATGGAACTCTTTGTGTGTCAGTGGCCATTACAAGTCTTGTCATAATTTTTCATGGATTCAAATTTCACAGGGAAAATCCATTCTATATTTAGACCTCTTGGTCTTTTGAACTCATAATGTCCCCAATTCTACATTTGTCTTCCAGCTCAAAATGAGCAAATCATTGTCACTTTCAAAAGTAATGATCTCTTCTCAAAACCTTTTGATCAAGCATCTCTAGAATTCATCTCTTTCCTTTCCAGCTTCTTACGTTAAGACTGGGTAGCAGATTGCATTTTCCAAAGATGGCCAGAACAGTAGCTCCCATTCCACATGTTCTGCAATGTGACTTTGCCTCTCTCTCAACCCTTTGCCACTGTCGCAGGAGGTGGAATCCCACTATCCTGCTCTTGAGCCTGGGCTAGCTTTTGTGACTGGCACACAGTCAGTAGAATATGGTTGATATGATGCTGTGCAACTTCTGTATCTAGGCCAGCATTTTTTGCTTTGCTCTCTTGAAACACTTTTGCTTGGAGCCCTGAGTCTCCATATAAGAAACCTGACTAACCATGAGAATATCATATTAGACAGGGCACATTCAGATGCAATGTTCAAAATTCCCAGCTGAGATTCTCCTTCAGAAATCCCAGACATGGTACCAGCCATGTGAGCAAAGAAAGCATCTTAGAAGTTGCTGTTTTGGCCTCAGCTGCTCCAGCCTTTGAACATTCTACCCTCAGCTGAGGCTCTAGGCATTGTGGAGATGGGAAAAACTGACCTCACTGTGCCCATTCCAAATTATTGAGCCACAGTACCCATGAACATAATAAAATATTTGTTTTACACTACTAATTCTTGTGGTATTTGGATACAGCAATAGATAACTAGATAGACTTCAACCTAAAATAATTTTCTGACCTCACAAAAATACATAATATTTTGACCCTACCAGTTTTTCACTATGATGACAATGGGAAGAAATCATTGTCTTTATTGTTTGGCTTAGTTTATGTGGGAGACATTGTTGATACACAATGAATAATCCATTTACTCTCCTACATTTCCCATACTTCCTTGAGTTAGCTTATGGCCATATGTGTAGTTCTGGCCAATAGAAAATGATGATAAGTAACTCTATAACTTTGAGTATAATGTAGTTATAAGTAGGTGTGGTTTCTCTACTCTCTTTTCTGTGTACGTAGCTGGGATTGCAAACTCAGAGAAGACAAGATGTTGCATCATAGAGGTATCCTAGATCCCTGAATCTCTGCTGGAAGAAAGTTCCCAAAGAAAGCTTCCTGACCCACACTAAAATGCAGTATAAGCAAAAAATAAATCTTTGTTGTGTTTATCTATGTTTAAGGCATTATTTGTTATTGCAACATGGTTTAGCTGACCCTAACTAGTACAATTTTCATGACCTGTCATCATAGTCACTCTTTTGCATATACTATAAATCTGCTGCGTTTTTTTCCCCAGGAATTTTTTCTCAGTTAAATTCATGTCAATGCCTACTCATCTCTAACCCAAGCAGCTATCCACGGCTGGGGTGGCGGGGAGGGTGGGGGGAGGGATGTAGTGACTCAGCAATAATGCTGAATGGATTTGTTTTTTAAATTCATGAACATAAACTATATATAAGTGGGTCCTTGTGCTTCTTAGCTGTTCACCTAACTTTTCTTTAATTTGTTCTCCAGTTTCCAAAGTGACTCTTTTAAACTCTCTTCACTTTCCTCAAATCAACACCTCCTTCCCCAAATTTATTCTCACTGATGGCTTGCTTCATATTTTACTGACAAAGTTGAAGCCACATAAGAGAATTTCCACCTGCTCCCACCCCCACATGTACCAGTCTATCTGTATCTGTCCATATATTTTGCCTTCTCTTTTCTTAACTGTAGATGAGCTGTCTATGCTCTTATATAAAGTCAATGACTCTAGTTATGCTCTGAATCCAGTCCCATCTCTCCTACTGAATGACATTGCTTTTGCAGTTTCTTTCTATCTCTGCTTTACTATGAAGCCTTCTTTGCTGTGCATCACAAATAGCATACAATCATTGTTTCTCTGTGATGCAAAACTCCTTGGAAAAATTATAATTACTCACTGTTTTCGCTTCTCATCCTCCAAGCTCTATTGAATCTCTTTAAATTATCCTCAGCACTCCTCCAGAGCAACTCTTGTCAAAGATCACCAATGACCTTCAAATTATTAAATCCAATGACCAATTTTCAGTTCTCATTGGACACAACTTCTTTTTTTTTTTTTTTAAGAAAAAAGATTATTTATTTATTTATTCATTAGAGACACAGAGAGAAAGAGGCAGAGACATAGGCAGAGAGAGAAGCAGGCTCCATGCAGGAAGCCTGATGTGGAACTCAATCCTGGAACTCCAGGATCAAGCCCTGGGCTGAAGGCAGATGCTTAACTGCTGAGCCACACAGGCGTCCCTGGACATAACTTCTTAGCAGCTTTTGGAACACCTGGTCTCTAACTGCTTCAGAAAACACCTTCTTTACTTGGCTGCTGGGACACTATTCTCTTTTGACTCCCTTACCATCTAACTACCTCATCCTTCTTCATGTCATTTTCTGAGCATCTTCATCTTCCCAAACTCTAAGCATTGGAATGTTCCAGGGCTCAGATAACTCTGAATTCTCTTTTCTATCTGTATTTATTGTTCTAGTTGATCTTATCAGATCCCATGGATTTCATTATTAGCTATGCCATGATATATACAAAATTTATATTTCCAGTTCTAGCTTAAGATTTTACTTCTGCACCTGATCTACAAACTGTCTTATATAGCTAATTCCACATTTTCCCACTTGGGTGCTTAATAGGTATATCTAACATACCAAATAGAAAAGTAAACTCTTAATATTTTCCTCCCCAACTTATTTCTATCATAATCTCCCTATGACAAAAATGGCAACTGCTTTCTATTAGTTATTCAGTCCTCAAAGCTTGGGGGTCATCCTAGACTCCTCTTTTTCTTACATACCATATCCAGTCCTATAGCAAATCTTACAAATTTTATTTTCAAACACATATGCTGAGTCCAATCCTTTTTTGCCACTGTCTCTGCTCCCATGGTATTTCAAATCATCACCATGATAGCCCATGGATTTTTGTAATAACCTCTTACATGTCTCCCTATAACCATTCTTACTCCTTTACAGACTAATTTCCATGTTGTAGCCAAAGATGCCTTTAAAACATAAGACAGATCACACTCCTGTTTCAAATGCTTCAGATATCTTTCCATCTAAGGTATTAAGTTTTCTGGGGGTTCTGGGTGGCTCAGTTCATTGAGTGTTGGACTCCTGATTTTGGCTTAGGTCATGATCTCAGGGTCATGGGATTATGCCCCTTTGGTCTGTGCTCAGTGGGGAGTCTGCTGGAGATTCTCTCCCTCTACCTCTTCAACTCCCTCGGCTCTCTCTCTCTCTCTCAAATAAATAAATAAATTCTTAGAAAAAAAAGTATTAACTTCTCACTGCTCTACATGACTTAATTCTCTACCATCTCCCTACCTCCATCTAATAATACCCCAGACAGTTGCCCACTGTGCTCCAGCCACACTCTTTTTCTTGGGCTTCCTCAACTTCACCAAGAGAGGTCCTTCTAAAAGACTTTGCACATATAGTTCTCTTTGTCAGAGATACTCTTTTCTCAGATTGCCACATGGCTACTTTACTTCATTTAGCTCTCTACTTCAATTTATTATTTTTTTTCTTAAAAAGTTTTTTCTCTTACCACTAAAGCTCTTTATCCTTTTTCTTGCTTTATTTTTGTACTTTATACCACTTATTTGTTTATTGTTGTATGCCCCCCCCCCTTTGCAGGCCTATAAAGTGAGATCTACTCAGACAACCACTTGACTGGTTCTGTTTGATACATTTTACTCTTGAATCCAAAGTACCTGGAACATAGTAGGTGCTCAATAAATATCTGAATGAATTAATAAATAAATGAATATGGAGTTCAGTTTCAGATAATGATTGAAAGTCTCATATCTGGAAATGCTGGGTTTACCTGAACAAAAGAAATCATGTGCATGTGTCCACTGTCTTTACTCACTATCTTCACTACCTATTTTCCAAGCTGTATTGAACTTCTTTAAATTAGTTTCAGCACTGTCCCAAAGCAGCTCTTGTCAAAATCACCAATGACTAAAGTAAGACTCTTGGCATATGAAACAAACTCAGGATAGACTGTAAAATAATAGTAAACCAAGGCTACCAATGTCTTTGCCAACTATCCACAGATCACCAAGATATAGTGGGAGCCAGGTTGGTGCCTGTATGTACTATTAGCCCATATTTCTCTTTCTAGAAAGAGGAAACACATTCACACAAAGCAAATGGAGTGGGGGGAAAAGGGCTGACAATGAGTTATAAATTAAATTAGCGGCATTCTTACTTGTTTATGCTTGTTTAGAGAAAAGATGTTAAGCTGGAGCTAAATAGGATAATTTTAAGTGTTTTTCAAAAATTATTATAAGTCTGGATTTCCCTTATCAGAACTTTTACAGAGATAACACATATGCCTATGATCATCTCCTTTTCTAAATCTAAATCTGGAACATATAATTTGAAAGACACAAATTTACTTATGGGGATAGCTGAACAAAATATAAAAATTAGTACAGGTTTAAACAATGCAGCATATAAAGGTACAGTATATATACATCCTAAATGGCACCAGGTATATTAAGTGGAAGAATGGTTAGAAAAATGAACAAGCAGATACAGTTTAAAAGGAAGATAGGTGGTCCGAAATAAGATGGCTGAAGAACAGAACATGATAAGCAATATATCCAGTTTTGGGGATAGGTTATGATGAAGATAAAAGGTTTGAATCTTGGAGCACACTGGAGTAAATACTCACTACCTCAAACAAATCCTTGTGTGAAGATAGGAATAGAAATAAAGGTTTACCAGAAAAGTTGGACTCCTTCCCCTTATACTCAACTAACTTTAGATTATGCAGTTTTGACACTATGTAAGCTGAAATCAATCAAAGGACTACATTCAACCAATGCCATGTGCACCACTAGAAGATATGTATCTGCCAAACTCAACTTACTGATGCTCAGTAACATGTTCCATCTCATTACCTTCATAGAGTTGTACTCTGTGTGCAATGCTGTGGTTTTTCTGTTCTAAAGCCCCTCTCTCTGTCTGTCTGTCTGTCTCTCTCTCTCTCTCACACACACATGCACACGCACACACACACACAGGAAGTCAACAAAGGAGAATGGAAGTTAGAGGTTGGAAGATAACACAAACCTTAAATGACTTTATAAAGGAATGACCGAATTCTAACTTCAACTGAAAATGAAATAAATAATATTGTAGGATCTTCAAATTTTAAGATTGAAAAGTCCAAATCCTTCATCTAATATATAAATAACTGAGACAAAAGAACTATATATAACTGTCCAATAAGACATAAAAGTCAGTGGAAAAGCTGGGATGAAAATCCAGATTTCATAGCCCTGTGGGATATTCCTTTCATTTCACTAGTTCTTGATCTTGGTGTCTTTATTACTACAGATCATTTTACAAACAAACAAAGTCCCTCTTGATGGACCACTTATCTTAGATAAGTATATATTGATAGGCTTCTTGTTGTTGTGTTTTCAGTACATATCAAAAAAGTTAATTTCGGAATATTTTAAGGACTGAATTCTAGGTATCCTGAAGAGTAACCATTCACTAGGCTTCCTAGAATCTGCACCTACACTGTCCAAGGTTTTTTTTTATATTTAGGTTTGTTTTTATATAAAAATAACAGTTTTCCCTAGATTTTTGCTCTAGGAAAACATGCCATGCTGTGTGGCTTTATGATCTTAAAGGTCACTGAGACAGAAGAAAAGTGAGAAACATGTGTGTTTCAGAATCCTGGCACTTTCTTCAGTGTTGTGGCTTCCAGTGTTATTATTTCCTTAAGGAATGAAAACACCACTTTGATTTGGTAGTGTCTACAATACAATTAAACATCACTGGAGACAATTTTTATCCTTATTTGTATAGAATATGTAATTCTATATATTATAGAGCTTTCCTGATAAATCTTTCCATTACCAATTAGATTGCCACAGTTTTAGAAAAAGCCCTAGTAGGTTTTAAGCTATCTAATTTGTCATTTTTAAAAAAGATTTTATTTATTTATTCATGAGAGGCAGAGACATAGGCAGAGGGAGAAGCAGGCTCCAGGAAACCCGATGTGGGACTCGATCCTGGGACTCCGGGCTCACGCCCGGAGCCAAAGGCAGAGCCACTGAGCCACCTAGGCGTCCCTAATTTGTCATTTTTGAATGAGCCATGTTTCATTTGTGAATCACAGTGAATGATTCTTACAAATTTTATATTATTTCAAATCAGGAGTCCAAGCTCAAAAAAATATAACAAATATAAATGGCTTAAATCTAGACTCATCCTTGTCACTGGTGCAAACAGATTTTAATATAGTTCTTCAGGAAAAATAAAAACCTTTTTGTTAACCAGATGAACATGCATTTAAAAATGATATGCAAAATCCAGGAAGACTTTCAATTTCTTAAAGCCAAGGTCTGTTCCTATTTATTGTTGAATCCAGTGCATTTAAAGTTTGATACACATACAGCATTTACTATATGCTATAAGCTTTAGGTATATTCTACTACATTCAAAAAACAATTCTTTGAAAGTTATACAATTATTATCCTTATTTTATACAAGAGGAACCTGAGGTTTATGGAGATGAATAAATTTACTGGGACATCAATGAACTTAAGTTTCCAGATAAAGAAATTTGGCCCCAGCAACTTATGCCATAAATACATTTTGCAGTATTCTCAAAGATGTTTGTTAAGGTGGAAACGAAAAGGGCCCAGGTCACCTAGAAGACCTTCTGACCACATACCTGTGTCTTTTTTATTTAATAATAAAACTATAATTTATAACTGATTTTAGTATGGGAAGTGAAAAGCAATTACTGTATAGCTGAAGATTCTTCCGCACATGTCAGTTCACCACCTAGGTGCCATTATTACAGCTCATCCTCCAATTCCCTGCATGCAGGGAATTATTTCACATCTGACAGAACTCTTTTGTAGAACCACAGATTTCACCATTATCATGACTTTTCTGATATATTCCATCAGTCTTGTTGCTGAGCCATCACTCATCTTTCTTCCCAGGCTTGATTTTTTTTTTTTTTGCAAGAACACACACACACAGACACACAGACACATACACTTACAAAGCATTTTCTAGACATTTATGTATGTCTTAGAGAAAACTTACAAGAAGGGACAATCTTGACTGAGGATGCTCATTAATTGTTTTCACCAGAGATGAAAGAAATTAGGGGACACATCTTTAGGTGGTAGCAGGAAGGTTTAATTTATAAGGAGATAGGGAAATGGAGTATATTCTCTATAAAAACTTTGAAATGAATGAATAAACCAAGATTAATGAAGAAGTTCCTTGAGATTAGAATCTATCAGTGGTTCTTCAAATTTTCATCCTATGCTACTCACTCTTCACCATCACTACTTGAAGATGTCCATTAATATGAAGCACAAAATTTATTCAAAGTAAGTTTTGGATCTCCATAATCCCTGACCTATAATTTTCGAAAAACCAGAGTAGAGAATTCCTATATTATGTAATTTAGAATATCCGACAGCATTAAATTCCCCAACATAAATGGGAAGATGACTTGGTCAGCCTAAAATTTCCAAAAGACCCAATAAGGTGAAGCAGAGATTAGCCCAAGTAACTTGATGTAATCACACACAGACACATCAGTGAAAAATTAAAACAGATTTCTGCCTGAGAATTCAAGAAATGTACTACCTTGCCCCAAATCGGCAAGAATCCAATTACCACAAGGATGGATAGTTACCCATGGCGAAGAATGGGATTCCCAGCAGGGTGGAGTTGTACTTTCCATCAGTGATGAAGAAGATCCCTGCTGCCGTGACAATGGAGATGCACACCGTGAGCACCCCCAGGAGGCCCAGAAAGGGCTTGCTGCGCAAACAGTCCTTCATGGAGCTGGAGAGGGTGGCTGTGGTCAGGATCAGCACAAGGCTTACCAGGACCTTGCTCCTGGCCAGGATGCTGGTCTTATGAAAGTCTCTCCAGAGGCTAAAAGATGCTAACGAGTAGAGCTGCAGGTCCTGGTGCTCCTCCTGGAGCTTCTTCATGAGCTTACAGAACTCATTCTCCCACTTCTCCCCTATGAGGTCTTGGGTAGCAGAGCCATAGGTTTGGAGGTAGTAGGTGATTTGAATGGCTCTGGCTGACTTGACCCGCTGGTCCTTGCTGTTTGGCACTTCCACTACCCCGCCCAGTTGGTGTCCAATAAAACTGTTCCTCCCATCCTTGAAAATAGAAAGAGGGGAGACTTAAAGTTAGCAGAGGATGCACATTTCAAACAACAGATTCTTACTCTAAGTGAAGGAACACAACAAAGGCAGAGGTAGGCTCTTGCAATTGTGGAAGTGATGTGGGTGGAGTGGCATGTTAGGATTTTATATTCAGCTTTTTGGGGTGTCATGGGATACCATGCAAGATGATCAGGATTAGAAAGATGCAAAGAGTATTATGAAGCTATACAAGACTCACCACATGCATAGGATAATGTACATAAATACTATTTTGATTTATCCCATCCATACTCCATTCCAACCATTTCCTTCTGTAACAGTCTATTATAACTCCTTTATGCAGGATCAAGGTTGATGATTCAGTTTCAGCCAAAAGTGAAGCATGGCATGAGTTAACAGCATTTCAAAAATTAAAATAATAATTCATTTAATAAATATACACTAAACTTTTCAAGGTTAACACACACACCTACACCAACACACAAACACACACACACACACACACATCCATACTCTGGGGGCACAACTGAATATTGCAAAACAAATAGAAGATACTGTTGTTTTGTTTTCTTTTTCCAATTAATATACTAGTGTTGAAAGACTTTGTAAATATGATGTAGCCCTTGTTCACTCATTACAAAGTTCCCTTCAAACACCTGCCTCAGTTCATAGGTTGACCCTTTTCCCACAGAACAGAGTGGATAAACCCCCTAAATGAAACTGATGAGATTTCAGGTAGGATTGTCAAAAGTCATTATGATTTTCAGAATTTCTCATGATGTAGAGCAGACAAGATCATATTAGTAGGACATTTATAAGAGAGGTAATCACTTCTCTTTAAGGTACACGCAAGGTGGACACTGAGTTGCTTAATTCAGAGGAGTAATTTTTAAGCAGTGTGCCTCAAGACTCAGAGGGAAATCCCTGACAGGCATCACCAAATTTTCAACAACTTGGATATTTTCTTTTTGCCACAACTGTCATTCACTTCCATGGCAATGCTTGTCAGCTGTGATACTGAGCCCAATAGCAGGTTGCAAGATGGAGCATAGCATTGAAAATGTGCTGCAGGTACTGGGTGTAATGCAGGCACAAAGGTAAATCTATGCTCTAAGGAGAATTTGCGTTTGCTACATCAACCAAGACTTTTATCTCATGAGGACAGAAAAGTATAGTCAGAGCAGGAAACAGTCCTTTCTAGAAGGGTAGTGCAGAAGGGCAATAAACCCAACAGTCTGGGCAGCCGGGTGGCTCAGTAGTTTAGCGCCGCCTTCAGCCCAGGGCGAGACCTGGAGACCCTGCATGGAGACTGCTTCTCCCTCTGCCTGTGTCTGCCTCTCTCTCTCTCTCTCTCTCTCTCTCTCTCTGTGTGTATCTCATGAATAAATAAATAAAAAATCTTAAATAAAAATCTTTTAATAATAAATAAATAAAAAAAACCAACAGTCTGATAACTCTGGTGATTTTCACAAAACTGCGAGGCACTGTCTACTCAGGCAGACACGTATAACAGTTAATGTGAAGTGGTTTAGTCCAGACACCTGTATCTGAGGTCCTTATTCCTATTTGTATTTTTAACGTATACCAAAGTAACTGTAATACTTGAGAGTGTGTTGCAAACACAAGAAATTTGAGAAATTTACAGAAAGTACAAGTGCTGTTAGTAAGATCATTAATAAAAATTGTGAGGAATAAATTTCATAGTCACTTCACATACCCATTTTCCCCATACATGTTCAATGAAAGCAATTTTTCTATTTAATACAACCTGACCAACTTCTGATGAGTACTATATTTCTAAATAAGAATTTAATTAGGGGTTTCTTCCCTCCTGTACTTGATAAATCTCCCACTTCTAAGGCATCTTTGTAAATTTTCCATCTTCATATGTATATATATATATATATATTCACTATATATAATATATTCCAGATTATATATATTCCAGATTTTATATATATATATATATATATATATATATATATATATATATATATACCAGCTGGAAGTTCCTAGCATCCTGTTTTGAAACCTGTGGGTTTCTCTGATGAGCTGCAAGAGAAAAGGTAGGAGAGCTTTAAAGAAGGAGTGGGAATCCTATCCCAGCACTGAGACTGGAATAAGTGCTCTTTCCACTCTTTAAATAATCTCCACTTTTGCTCCTGAATTAGGCTTGTTTATTTTTGTTTTATGCTTGGTATAATTTTTAGCTCCACCCTTGTGTCTACTTCTTTGAAATCCCGTCTGTGATGTTGACTTGTGCTTTCGATTATTTGAAAGAGAAAGTATTTTAAAAGCTATATTTATTCACTTAAGAATGTGCAGTTCCATCTGTCTTTACTCATTTCTGTCATCAAAAAGATTTCTCAGGGATCTTTAGCAGCAGAACAAAGATTTATGAGTCCCTCAGGCCTTATTTGGAGATTATAGTGGATCAAAGAGGGCACTGATAATGTGTCTGGACAAAAGTCAAAACTCTACAGAAAGCAAAATATAGAGTTTTAAATAACTGATCTTTATTGAGTTTGGCTAACTGCTCACCCTCCTTTTGAAGTTGTCTAATTTCCATTTCTTGCAAAAATTACTTCATAAAAGATATGCTTTAATCTCATTATATTTAAAAACAAATACAAATACAATATTTATAACAAACACAATGAATTTCTCTCTCTTAATCTGCTCTACTCCATGCACCAGAACAAAATAAACAAGGTCTTAAGATATTCTTAGACAGGAAGCTCTGCTGAAATGAAATTTTGTACAAGCCATTGGCCCAGTCATCCTACTCAGTGTAGTCCTGAGAAATATTTGTAAGTAAAATTCTACTATTTTGTAAGAGGTGGGAGAAGAGCTTTATCATTTCATGGGTGCTTCTATGTAGGAGAAACAAAGAATGAATGGAACATGTATTTTAATTATCCTCTGGGCAGAACTTCCCTGGACCTATCAGGAGTCAAGGAGTCACATGACCTGGGTTGCAGCATGCCTGTCACACCAACTGGATCAGGAACCATTGGCTGGTTCATTTCCCTTGTAGGTTTCCATTTTATCATCTTTAAAATGAGCAGATATGAATATACGAGTAAATGTTTACACAATATTGAAGATATTTTTCAGATCTATTATTCTATGAAAATACCACCTATAAAGTTACTCCAAAGAGAGCTGAATGTCAGAAATGATATCATTATAATAGAGCCATGGATGGATTATTTTTATGCCTTAAAAAAATCTTACCAATTGTCAGGTAGGGCATTTTTGTTTAAGAGATGAGCAAACATAGAGGCCCAGAGAGTATAAAACTGTTCGTCAAAGTGATGACCCCAGTGTTCCAATGCAATACTTCTAATTCCAAATCTAAAACTTTCTAGAATCCTATAGGGGTGATTTCAGGAAAGCCATTTTGACTCCTAGTCCCTGTTAACTGCTGTTTATGATTAAAACTTATTTCATGTGTGTAGATCCCCTTTTTCCCAATATTTTACTCTCCACTGAACCAATTACCTACCATTTATATTGATTCAACTTCCTCATTTTCTAGTAAACCCTCCTACACAAATTCTAGTTTCTTTAAGTGCAGAACTCACATTTATGTCCCCATGAAGATAAACCTTAAAAATACAAGATGGTAACACACCACTTCCAATGCTCTCCTGTTTCAGTGTTTCTCTGAATTGAACAGGCATAATTAACGTGAGATGAATTGAAGTTCCGAACTCCTACCCTTGTGCTCACTTTTACTTTTCTTCAGTCTATTTCTCTACCTTAAAGCCATAGCTCACTTGCACAACTCTAAATGAGTTTACACCATTTATACATTTAAAACCTGCTGGCTTCCACTTGCATTAGGAATAACAGAATTCCTTACCAGGGCTGTGAGGCCATGCATGTCCCACTGCTGGCTGAGCCTCAGACCTTGTCTCCCACCACTCTTCTCCCCATGAACTCTGTTCTAGTTATCCCACCTTTCTTCCTACTGCTTGAACACAACAAGTTAATTTTCACCACATAGCCTTTGCAACTGCTACACCCTCTGCCTGGAATGCTTTACTCCATTCTTCCACTGCCAGGGCTATTTTCTCCTGGTGGTCCTATCTTCAAGGAGACCATGTGAACCACATGGTCTAAACTAGACACCTCCTTTCCAGCAATAACTTTATCACATACCCTTATTTTGTCTTCTTCCTATAAAGGACTTCTATCTGAAGCAATCTTATTCATCATTTAATTTCTCCTCCACTAGAATGTGTGCTTGTTGAGAGCTGGTGCCTTTCCTCTCTTACTCATTGATAATCTCCCTGTGCCTAGAATGCAGCCTGCTCTATAATGAACGTTCCATAATATTTAATTCAGCTCACCCTGAAGTGTATAAAACTAGTCATACACTATTTGTTCAGAGACCATTTTGTGAAGAACAGAAAAAGTTAAGGACAGTTCAAAATGAGGACAATAGGGCCTTGGATAAAGAGAGGTATATATAGAAATTAGAGGCTGGTACTGAAAACACCCACACCCACACCCACCCACGCACACACACAAATTTTGACCTTTCTTTTTTTCAGTCTCCTTATTCTAGGGTAACATTTCCCCAAAATACAGTCTCTCTTCCATTTTCACTGTAGACCAAACATGTGGAGTAAGCTTATCAACCGACAGGGGGCCTTAGTGAGTACTTGGAAAACCGGTTTGTAGGTACTGTGGTCTGGGTGCAAAGGACAGCCCAAATGTTCCAGGAACTGAAGGGAACAAGGGAGTTTGAGGCTAGAGAGGAAAGCAGGGCTTTTTCAGTAAGAGCCAGGAAAGCCTTATTAAGGAGCTGGAGTTAATTGTTCTGCAGTAAGAAACCATTGGGTGTTTTAAGCAGGGAATGAATGGCATGCTTTCCTTTTTGGAGTGCTCTCTCACTGCACTGTGGCAGATGATTTTGGGAGTCAGGGTGACTTGAAAGAAAAGAGCTCCATTAGGAAGTCCCTGCAGCATTTCAGGTTCTTGATGCAGCATGAAAAAAAAATGTCAGCTGAGGCCGTCTGTGGTAGGTGACTTGTTCCAAGGTGAATCAATGTATTTACAGGTCACGAGGCTACCTCATGCCCATGAGGCATTGCATCATACTCTCTCTCCAGAAGCAGTAATGCCAGAAAAAAAAATCTTGGGTTCTTTAGGTCTCATTTCATTTACGGTTACTACTTTGTAGCTCTTAAAAATTACTACCCAATCCGAAGCTCTGCAGTGGAAAAGGAAATTAAAACTCTCAGAGACAAGATCAAAGAATAAATTCTTCAAGAGATAGGAGAGGAAAGAGACATTAATGTCATAAACCATTGTGCAGAGAAAAAGAATGTTCAATGATGCTTTGAAATTATAGGGGAGTAAGTGTCATATCTGCTCAATATATATGCTAGGTTGCTATTAAGATACTTTCTGTGATTGCAAGATAATTTAGCTGCAGAGCTTCCGTCCAAGACAATTTTATTTCAGATTTCACTGATTTTCGATGAGGTAGACACTGCAAGGATATTGGAAACTTTAGATTGTCAGGCTTCCTTTATTGCTGAAAAGAAAATCTTCCTATGTATAGTCGGCAGTGACATTTCTAAAGGAATGGTAAGGTTTGTTGTTGTTGTTGTTTTGTTTGCTTAAATAAGATTTTCCCTCCTGTTTATTTCTTAATTTATATCTCCTTGTTTTATTCTCAACTCCAAATATTGCAGGATAAACTACGATTAAATGAAATTCATCAGCTATCTTGAATTTCCTCACCAGAGCTTCATGTTTAACAAGTAAGTAAAGAGAAAGCAGGTTCCTACAAGGTATTTAGTTAAAGAAAAAACTTATTTTAAAAATGAAGCCTTTAAAAAAAATAAATAAAATAAAAATGAAGCCTTTAAAGCATTAACATGCCCCAATAAGGAATAATTTACATCTGTGTCGCATTACTCAGCTATAAGAGTACAGTGGTGTGTTTTTATTATTTTTTTTTCAAATAGGAGGGTTAAAAAAATAAGGTTCGTATTGTTGAAATGAAATACAAACTTTAGCCAACCGAAATATAAAATAAGTTTAACAAGGCACTCCAGTGTATCACTTTCTAATATGTGGGGCAGACACAGTTGTAAGACTTAATAATTTTCTTATTGCATTATCCAATGTAACTCTTCTAGACAGTCTATGAGAGAATGCAATGCTGGAGTAGTCTCACGTCACTAAGGATGATCCAGGCACCCAGGGAGAGGACATAATGGTGTGCTATGAGTTGCATAGCTAATCACTTATTCCTCGTTCTGACATCAATGGGCATGTTCTTAACTGCACTGGAATAATTTATGAATACATTTGATTCAAAGGAAGTATAATACAGCAGATATGTACAAAGACTCAAGAGTCCAGCTGCCTCACTTAGAGACCTGGTGTCAACATGGACAAGGTGTGGAGCTGTCTGGATGTCAGTCTCATTACTGGTTAAACTAAGAATCATAACGCATTATGAGGATCAAGTGTGCTAATGTATAGTAAGCATTTAGAACAGTGCTTAGGAAGGGTTAGGCATTATTCTTGTTAATATGTCACAAATCAAATATTTGAATGATACTGTTTATTCACTTATCATCTAATATTATTCTACACTTCCAAGCAAATATCTGTAATGAGAGATATTACAGATCTGCAGGGGACAGAATCCAGGTATCTGACTCCACTTTCCAGTTCGGCTACTACACAGCAAGGTGACGAGGCATGCTGCTTGACTTTTATGGATACCAACTCTAACTCAAAAATAAAAGGCTTGGCATATTTTTTTCTAGAGGTTTCATTAGCTCTGTATTTAATGATTCATCTGTGGTAAAGTCATTAGACACTCCAAAGTAGGCTAGAGAAATCTACCCTAAGGGAAAAGGCAATAAGAAGGAAGAAGATGACCCATGTTCATTTCCATAGAAACAAGAAGCTTTTTATCTTCTTTAAAATCTGGACCCAGTAGCTTGTCTCTCTCTCTTTGAATAACTTCCAGAAAGGAATCTTCTCAAATGCAAAAAGATCAAGAATTTGCCCAATTTTACCTAGGATAAATACATTTAATTTCTCCTTTACCTATACCTAATTTTTATACGAATTAATTTTAAAAGTGTGGAAGTAGAATGAACAACTACATGAAATGTGAGGCATATAGCAATAACTTTTTGTTTTTCTGTAATTCATATTAGTGACTCTGCCAAAAATTTCAATTGAAAGCAATATTACTATTTTAAGTGAGTCTTTCACAAAGGGATCAAATAACTATTCACAGGCAAGTGTTCCATATCAAAGGATATTTAACTTTGATGCTGTTCTCCATAAAGAAGGCTGGCCATCACTCATATGGGAGCATTTGTGGAATGCACAAAGGCCCTAAGCACAGTGCCCTCTTCAGGAAAGGGATTGTAAGTCCTGTCATTACCGTCTTTCCTATGAGCAAGAAACTCCAGAATACACCCTAGCTTATAGCCACATCCTATTATTAAAAGTGTGACACCTGAGCCATTAGCACCTCTGAGTGGAAAATATATCAGACTAACAAACTGCAGAGGCAAATTTAGAGTAGAGCTCAATCTTTTGATTGAGAAATCAAAATAGGAAAGAAGAAGGATCAAAAGCATAGGTATTGCAGATAACTATATGGGGGCTGCACTGCAGGGTGGTAAAATCTTGGCATGCTGGAAGACGTGACATATAGATGGAAAGAGTCAAGAAAGACAGAGTCATTCATTCTTCAATTCTGTTATGACATGCTTTGTGTCAGCCAGATATTGAGGTTAGAATGGTGAACAGCTACAGTTCTTATAGTGGGTGATGAGGGAAAATATGTAAGCAGAAAGGCATTTGAAAATATATATGTATTAAGGGAGTAGTGAGAAGTAATCATCTAGCCTAGCAGGAACTAAGAAGACTTTCCTAAAAGGGGGGCATTTTAGCTGAGATCTGAAGCATGAGTAAAAATTACACAGG
Source organism: Canis aureus (assembly GCF_053574225.1). Lineage (NCBI taxonomy): Eukaryota > Metazoa > Chordata > Mammalia > Carnivora > Canidae > Canis > Canis aureus. The sequence continues at coordinate 56,558,669 of NC_135617.1, read as the reverse complement.
TAAGATGGGGTATTGGTTGGTAGACATGGGGAAGGATGATCTAGGCAGAGGGGACAGCATGTGCAAAGGTCTAGCAAGGAGGATATGCATGTTGTGTTCCTGGGACTTTGAGAATGACTGTAATATTCTCAAATATGGGCGTGGGGAGGGGTGATGCAGAGATGAGTGCTGGAATTGAAAACAGAAATTTGCTTATTCCAAAGCCCTCTTTGACTGCATTGTGAAAAAAGAAATGAACTTTAGGTGTGCCTTGGAAGGGAGAGACACTAGAGAGGAGGCACTGAATGGTTTTCTTGCCTTCCTTATAACTTTATTTAAGCCAAGACCTACTTGATTGTATAAGCATCCATTTTTTAAAAGACTTTATGGAATTCACACTATTCTGAAAAATAAATTTTCCCCATACCTAAGCCTTTTTCCAAAGAACAATTTCTTCTGAGTGCTAGAGATTCTTGGAGAAAAGCTTCCTTCCTAGAGGGGCAGAAGTTGCTAAAAGTGATTTACTTAATTCTAATGATTCCCATAAATCTAATAAATCCAAACAATACTTGTGTTGAGTGTCTGGGAAGGCAAATCACTAGTGTATATGTAGAAAACAAGATAAGGACAAATAGAACAAAAAGAAAAAAATCTCTTCCTTGGAAGAGTTTGTACTTTTGTTATAGAAACAAAGCCTGTTAGATGGTGAGAAAATAAAGTGGCATAGAGTATTGCAACTCTGAAGACATTGCTGAAGAATGCAGATAACTGCTGAGGGTTGCAAAATTATATACATACAGCATGATCTCAACTATGTAAAAATAAATATGCATGTATAAATATTCAAAGGAAATCATCAAAATTTAACATTGGCTCTTATTTGGTATAAAATTATAGGTCACATCTGCTTTCTTGGTTAGTTGGGTTATTTTATACCATTTTTTTAAGGCTATCAACTCATCAACAAAAATAATAAAAAATAAGTATGTTAAGGGAATGGTATAAAGGGTAATTAGGAATGGGAAGGATTAATTAAGTTCAACTTTTAATCAGATTTCACTTAGACAAGCAGTAGAAGAGGAAGGAGGACCAAGAATCAAGACTCCCTTGTTTCTGGGCTCCAGTCCTAAGTAATCTGCCTTGTGGCTTCTAAGTCGACTTAAGTTATGATGGTTCATTCTTCTCCATGAAAGACTGTGGTTTTGCCCACTAAGATTTAATGAATAACTGCTCTACTTAAAGTTAAAGGTAAAGAAGGGCAGATTCCTAGCTGCTAGGGTAGGGTAAAATGCTAACACGTAACTCTCAAGCTGATCTGACTTTGCACTGCCAGACTGACATTTTCTTTTCAAAGAAAAATCATGAAGACTTTGGTGGCTGAATATCACTTATCTTCCATTGAACTTGGGTTCCAAATTGGCCCTTATGTGTTTCTTTTTCATTTCTGTCATTGAATTTTTCCTTCCCATGCATTTTCTAAAATCTGAAAACAGAAGCCAAATTAATTGACCAATCAAACAAAAGTTTTTTGAGTATTTGCTATATATAAAACATCACTCTAAGCAAAAGCTTTCTTTCTTTCTTGAATTATCTAGATGACTGTAATCACAGAGGTCTAGATTATGAGGTTGGTTACAACTTCCAACTTTCTGCAGTGTGGAGATAGCATTGCCATTTATGAACTCCATTTCTCTAATTTCTTCTAACTTCTACCCTCCTTTGTTTTCGAGATCATATAAAATTTTCATTCAAAGGGGTCTCTCCTGATAATGAATACATGTTGCTTTTTACTATTGTTATCTGTTTCATTGTTCCAATTAGCCTTCCAAGTTCAGTCAAGATAGAAAATTAAGATGATACATTTCTCAAGCTAAAGGAAACTAATTGGGGGCACATATTTCGAGGAAAGGTAGAAGAATTGACATATTGAAAAAGAATGTGAAACAGAGAATGTAACGTTTATTTGCAGTTGTGGGTGAGGTTAGCTGTGTCTTAATCCTTTGATAAAACAGCAGTGACATCCTTGCATGTCTACTAAAGATAAATCAGATGTTAATATTTCATCATCTTACATGAACCTTCGCCTTACCTCTTCCTTCCTCCGTCTCCTTTCTCCTCTACCTCTCCTGCCTCTTTCTCCTGCTTTTTTTTTCTTTCTTTCCTCCCCTCTGACCCTTTCTCTCAGTTTTCTTCTTCTTCCTCCCATCGCTGTCCTTCCTTTATTTGAAAGACAACTGCCTCAAAGCCACAGTGAGGATAATTATTGAACTATGTCAGTAAAATGCTAGATAAAGAATACAATGCTTGCTTAAGTCTATTTTATCTTCACTAAATTACCTTTCCTTTTTAATCCTCAAAAGGACAGACATGCTTTGAAAGTAACATGTGTGTGATATACATTCTAATGAGATCCATGAAATTGTTCTTTACCACCACCAAGATATCCAGCATCAAAGATATTAAAATAATTGAAAGCCTTTTTGATAAAGCTAAGAAAATAAGTACTCTCCTATCTCACAGCTCCATGTGGGTTAAACATTACTCCTCTCAGCATTGGAGACAAGGGTATAATGGCTCACCCTTGCAAGTGTGTTAACATTTTCTATGTTGATGTGACATATTTTTCTCAAGTGTTAATCTTTGTATTAAACTCTGTATTCTTGGATATCTAGAAAAGGAACATCTGGATGCCTCTAGGAGGTAGAATTGTAAAAGCTAATAATACTTTTAAGATACTCGAATAAAAAAATTAATTCAAAAGCAAAGTGTGTGTTTTTTGCTTGATAGTTTAACTGCAAAAGATTATCCAAAAATCTTTAAAGAGTAGAAAATAATTTTCTGCTTGTATTTCTTGAGAGGAAAAGAATTGCTTTTCTGGTTGTCTTTGTTTAAGGCTAATATTAAACAAAAATATCAACATACAAATACTTGCCTTATGTAGGAAAGAAGTAACCCACTCAAGTTAAGCAAGGAAATAAGTCAGAAGCATATTAAATTATGTATAATGACTACAGACCCTAGTTTTAGTAAAGAAGATAAAATTTCATGTTATTTTATTACTTAACTTGGAAAAACTCATGGAACACTCAAATACATGTGTTTTTATTTTATACTTCTGTGAGGTTTTTCAAGTGATAGTATTCACTATTTGATCCTATATCCCCATTTTGGGTTTGGAACATATGGTAAACTTAATAGGTTAGGTGGTAGCAAGTTACAATGAGTAAAAGCATTTACAATGGATTCTCCCAAAATATTTTGGCAATTGATTTACTTTTTATGCAATAGGGATTTTTATGCAACAGAGGAAAATACTAAGGCAGACAGACTCATTATAATGAAAGTAATCATTACTGTAAATTTACTATTCAAAATTAGGCCAATTTTAAGTGGGCCGACCCACATTCTAGCCTTTGGGAGTTTAATTGCATGTACTACATAAACATGATTGCTGCTTCTTCCAGCCACACATAAATATCCCTCTTAGCTGTGTCAATTCTAGTGTCACATAGTTCTGTTTCGTGAGGTTTGGAGACAATGCTTCTAATCAAAATTGCACTCATTTTAGGTTGGTTTCAATTTACTTCTGAATTTTCCAAAATAGTGCCAAGCTTCAGCAGTCCAATTTCTCATAATCTGACCATTAATATATTTTTTTCTTCAGCAAATCATTACTTTTCTTTTTAAAGCACAAAACTTTAGGATAGAGACTTCTCTTGACCTGTTCCTTCAAAGTGTTAAGAAATGAACTGAGATCTCTTCTCCATTTCTCAGATGTAGGAGGCATTCTAGAGGTATCACAGGCCACATGGCTGGCAATAATAGGAGTCTGGCTTTAAGGTCTAGAGAACTTGAGGTCAAGTGCTGATTTAGCCACTTAAGATCACTGTGACTTTTGGAAAATTGCTTAGATTCTCTGAGCCTTAGGGCACCTGGGTGGCTCAGTGGTTGAGTGTCTGCTTTTGGCTTAGGTTGTGATCCCGGAGTTCTGGGATCAAGTCCCACATTGGGCTCCCCTCAGGGAGCCTGCTTCTCTCTCTGCCTATATCTCTGCCTCTCTCTCTGTGTCTCTCATGAATAAATAAATAAGATCTTAAAAAAAAAAAGATTCTCTGAGTCTTTTTGGTCAGTTATGAAATGGGACAGTCTAGCTCATAAGCATTATTATGAAAAATGAGTTCAATGATATTTGAAGAGGGTGGCACCCCATTTGTCATTTCATAAAGGCTCTGTCAATAGTTATTATCTAATTACAAAATGATGGTTGAGTGATTCAGTAATCTCAAAATGAAATAAAAACAGAGCATGGTCTTTGGTACCACAGTAGCAAAAACATCTCATCAACCCTCAGTCTATTCTACAAGTACAAGAAGTTTCTAGGCCTTCAGAACTAGAGTATATTTAGCTAAAAGGAGGAACAAATGATAATTGTTTGTTCTAGTCCTGACAGTCCACTTTGTCTGACTGAGAGCTTGCCCAGCTCAGTGTTGGGTCAGGAGACAGACTGTATCTGGCATTTTTAAGGGGGAACCTAAAATGGTTGGTTTAAATTTCCCCTTAATACATTCTATATGACCACCCAAACACAGGCTTTCTTTACTTTGGAAAAGAATTCAATATCAGAGCCAATTTACTGGGAAGCTGAACTCATGAAGTTTACTCTCCTTCACAGCAGGCATCCTGGGTTTCCCTGGGGTCAGGAATTGAGTCAGGCCCACATGTCAGCCCTGCCATCTGCTTTTATTCTAGGCACCAAACAGGTGGGGTGTCAGGATGTAATGAAATCCATCTTAGAAAGAGCCTACAGCTCTTTGGCATTCAGTATAGCCAAGACTGTGGTGGAATGATGGATGGAGGAACCCATCCCTCTGATTCCACAATCTAGGGGGTCTCCTAACTGAATTATCTTTCCATAACTAAAAACACCTGGTGAACGAGCCTCTCCTAACTTCCTTATTTTATCACCTCTCTTTACATTTCATATATAAAAGGGCACATGGTTTCATTTTGTGTTTGCTGACCAATTTGTGTTTACTGATCCATTATCTTCTTACCCTACCAGATTGTTCAGAGCGATAGAATTTCATTGAAATAATTTGCAGCAAACTTTGATTTTAATATGCTTGCTTTAGTATAATATTTCATGCTTGCTATAAGATACTACATGTTCTCTCCAATATTCTGTAACATACTACAGGCATTCTTGATGTTTATTCAAGAATGCCAAGAATGCTATCACAGTGTTAATAGAAATCCAAAGTATTTCATCTTCTTCATTGATAGCAGATATCTTCATTCAAATGAGTTGTTTATATTAAAGTGAAAAGAAGGAAAAAAGATACAAAATGAAAAATGCAAACAAAAAAGGACCACAAAGACATGGCTTCCAACTTAACACACCCAACAGAGAACTTGTGTTTTTAGAGCACCTGCTACAGATGAAACAATTTTACAGGCACAAAAACATGAAAGGCTGGTTCATTGTCCTAAAGAACATTCGCCATCACTCTGCCTTACTGCAACACAGGTTCATTCCCTATAATTTTGCAAGTTGTCAGAGAATTCGAGGCAGCTATGTCACATCTTCCTTAGGAATAAGGTGAGAGGCTCTCTATTTTCCATGGCTTAGGTAAAGAAAACAGTTCCACATCTTTCATTTACATGGAGGTCCTCTGTGGAAGCACAATTAACTCTGTGAGTGGGTGTTTGCCTTGACTAAGAAATCAGGGCTATTTGAAGCCACCACAATCAGTTACATAAGCAGGTATTTAGGGGAGACTTTCCAAATGCATATTGCTATGTCAAGACACTGTTAAAAAAAAACATTAATAACACACACACTCAAAACAACACTCCCTCAGAATTGGGGCTGGCAGCTGTCTGGACCACACTGGAGCTATTTACAAAAAAATACTGAGCAAGTTTCTAAAGGAATGGAATGGCACTCAGCCCTTAGCTATGCAATTTGGAATGAGCAAGGATTCCTCCTGGCATGGAAGTGCAATGAGGCCCACCACTCCCTCCAATAGCAGTTTTGTTTGTTTTTTTTTCCGTCCAACAGCAGTTTCAGCAATGATGTTTGCTATTCCTTATCTAGAGAAGAAAAGAAGTATAAACCCAAGGGAAACATCAGGAGGGTCTTGTGCACCATCTGAAGGAATCTGAAAGGGTTGCCATTGAAAATCTTTAAAACAAGAAGGGACTTAGGATATATGTTAGAAGTTCCCTTTGATAACAATATGAATGGTCTGAAATGTAGGTGTGGGTATGTGCACGCATGCTGGAATTTTACAATAGTATTGATTGGTTGATATTGATTGATAAGGAGGTTCCAATATACTCTCAGGAGAGAGACAGTCCCTAAAATGAGCAAATGAAAAAAATTAAAAAAATAAAATGAGCAAGTGAATTAATAGAGGGATCTATTAACAGAAGAAAGAGGAGTTAATAAAGGGATCTTTAAGAAGTACAATGGATAGAACTCAGGGACTGACCCCTGTGAGAAATGAAGAAAAGAAGGGAGAAGTAAATGAGGACTCATTTACTTAGGCATCTGTTGTACCACAATGGCACTCGCAAACCCGAAGACTCTGTGTGCAATTAGGGGAGGTGAAACTGGGCTTGAGATTTTGACTTTTAGGTACCTGAAAAAAACATTAAGTTGGAGATACTTACAAAGGAATAAATTGCTTAAGATAGAGGCTAGAGATGAATACTTCAGAGGTATACACATTAAGATCTAAGACCACACTTGTCCAGAGAGTGAATAATGTGGGAAGACAAGATGCTGTGGGGAGAATCCATAAGAATGAGGAAAATAAGGTCAGAAAGAGTCATTAAAGGCAAACAGTGCAGAAAAATAGTGAGCTTTTTTGTAGAGTCTACATATGTTGATGAAATATTCCACCAACCCTTTTATTAAAGGAATTATAAGAGGAATTATAATAGATGGCAACCCATTTGCTGACATTTGTTTAATTATCTCAGAATACATTTTTTGTCAGGCATGGGCTTATTGTACACTCAAATGTTCCAATTCATTGAAATGAAAGTGGTTCAGATCCACAGAATAGTCTTCAGTTGGAATATTTTTTTCAGTGCTTTAATAGGAAATTCCCGCCAGTCAAGTGAAGGTGCATCCTGTTCAACCTTTTGAGATGAAGGATTTGCCTTTTAATGAGATATTTGCATTTCATTATAATGATGTACCCTCCGTCCTTGACTTGATTATTCTCTACAGAAGCAGGGACTTCTTTGGACCATGTACTCGGCTTAGAGTAATGACAGATTCCAGAAAATTTATCTCAGGCATTTAAAAGAAAAAAAGGCATAGTTAAAAGAATTGAGTATTAAAAAAAAAAATCCCCCTCCCCTCCTCTGCTGGGTGCAATATAAAAAGAATACTTAGAAATGACCTCACAAATTTCCTTTTTTCACAGCCAGGCATTTGTGAACACAGAACTAGTCATGAAGAGCCATGTTAGATTAGATAATTGAATATGCTAAGAATTATTTGTAAAAGGGAGCTTGATCATCAAAGCCACCTGAGTCAGCAGGATATTTTAAGCAAGGAAATAGCTGCAGACATTTGTGTGTGGAGGGGGGCTTCCAACTTCTAACCTAATATGGCATAGCAACACCTTGGATAGACACAAGTTAAATTAAATCATAAAGAAATAACAAAATGACCTTCTATCTACGAAGCAACAGCACACTGCATTAAGAATAATTTGAACAACTTGACACATTTGCTGGTTATAATGAAATCACATGGTCAGGTTTTCTAGTTGGATCAATATGATCATTAAAGCCACAACGTCTCTGAGAGAACTTTGGAACTGTCTGAGACATGTTAACTTATTAGCAAGAAAGTTTCTTATATTTGGTAAATAAAGAAAGTTAGAACTGACATCAAAAATTTCAAGAACCTTAAACTGGAGGAAAGCTCTTTCCTCTGAAGTCTTATGGCATCTTCTGGATTTGCTCAAACAACAATTTTCATAACTATACAGTATTCTCATTATTTTTATTTCTCCCTTTCTTTATTGGAAACTTCTTGAAGGCAGAAGAAAGTGTTTCATATTTTTATTTTGCTTTGTTTTGTAATTGCCTATGATACAGTATCCTCTTAAAAATCTATTGAACAAAGGGTGATAAGTGTCTTATCAGCTCAATTTTTTTTTCTTTCTGAATTGTGTATCTTTTCTGAATAGAAAAGGACAGGGTTATGAGTACACAAAGAAACCAAATGGTCTAATTTACATATGAAATTCCAGAGTTTGAAATCAGCTTCTAGGCAATAGAGTTAATCATCTCTTAAGGGTTATGGAGCTAAACCCTCCACCTATCATGGGAAATCCTATTCGCTGGAAATGGTGTGGATCTAGAATGTTATAATCAGGAGAATCTTTTACATTTACAGTACTCCCCCTTATCCACAGGAGATACATACCCAGATCCCCAGTGGATGCCTGAAACCACGATAGCACTGAACTCTATGTATACTTTTTTCTTCCTATGCATAAATATTTATTATAAAGCTCAATTCATAAATTAGGTATAATAAGAGAGCAACAAAAATAACTAATAACAAAATGGAACAATTATAACAGTATACTATAATAAAAGTTATATAAATGTGCTCTGTCCCTCAAAATACCTTACAGTACAGCACTAACCCTTCTTCTTGTCATGATATGAGAGGATAACATGCTTTCATGATGAGATGAAGTGAGGGGAAAGTCACAGGTGTTGTGATGTAACATTAGGCCGCTATGGAACTTTTTTTAAAAGATTGATTTATTTATTCAGGAGAAAGGGAGAGTGTGTGTGTGTGAGCATAAGTGGGGGTGGGCAGAAAGAGAAGGAAAGAATCTCAAGCAGACTCCTCGCTGAGCACAGAACCCCATGTAGGGCTCCACCTCACAATCCTGAGATCATGATATGAGCCAAAGTTAAAGGCACTCTTGCTATTTACCTTCTGATGATATGTCAGAAGGAGGATCATTTACTATAGAGACCTGAAACTGTAGGACATGGAAACTGCACAAAGTGAAACCAGGGGTGAGATTTAAGGGGGTTGAGGGGGGAGTGGACCACTGTATGTTTGTAGACATTTCAGGAAGCTGAGAGTGAGAATCCCAAGGGTCTCTGGAAAAAGTGTGATACTTTGTACTGTTTCCATCTTTTCTGTTAATCTTTGAAGCCCAGTGCTGTCTTCTATCTGTGACTTTAAAGAAAACTAAGTGACTTTCTAACTTAGAAATCCTGTACCAAAGTTTCTCTTCTTCCATCACTGATCAGCCATGTGACCATTGGCCTTCATCCAACTTGAGTGACAGATGTCTCAAGGACCACTTCTCTGCCTGGACCTTCTGATCAAGTGATATAGGATTTCACTTTTTTTTTTTCATCTGTAGATTTAGTATGAAGTTAGTTTGCTCACATTGCAAACAATCCATGAGGCCATATACATGGCCTTTCTCAATGCCCAGGCAGCACTGGTAGGTATGGAGAAATAGTATGTTTTCCAGAAACTTCCTCCAGATGTGTGGAGACTTGTAATACTGGATTATAACAGTAGAGAAGAGCAAGACACTAAAGTAGCATATACATGGATAGGAACCAGGTACTTCATATTTTTCTCTTTATGTCAGAATGGTAGCTGGATGAGCACCAAGTGTATTTACATGGTTTCTGCCTTCTCTTAAATATCTGTTCCGTTAATTTCCATGGTCTTGCTTGCACCTCTTATTTGGACCTGAAATTCTTTTTTTAAGTTATTTATTTATTTATTTATTTATTTATTTATTTACGACACAGAGAGAGGGGCAGAGACACAGGCTGAGGGAGAAGCAGGCTCTGTGTGGGGAGCCCGATGCTAGACTTGGTCCTAGGACCCCGGGATCACGACCTGAGCTGAAGGCAAGCATTCAGCCACTAAGCCATCCAGGTGCCCCTAAAGTAGGTTTTGAAGAGTCAAACATAAGGCACCCCTTGAGGAACTGTGGGCCCGCTGGGGGGGCACTACATTTTGTAGAAATTTATGGGATACTGGATGTTGAAGAAAAAGAGACAGCATAAAAATACTGTACACTTCTGACCAAAATTAGCTGTGAGATTTCTTTTGTGTGGCAGATAAAACAGTCATTGTTATTTTATTAAAAAAACACAAATAAAACAAAACACCTCCCCCACCAGGTGCATATGACCTAAATAAAAGGGCAAGTGTTTAGCAGGCAGGTTTAGACCTCAGTGATGGCACCTTTGGTTAAAGAGAGATGTGGAAGTCATTACTAGGTACCACGTGTGGTTGTGAAGGCAGAAGCTGGGATATGGGTCTCATCAAAAGGGAGTAGAATCAAGGCCTAGACACAGAAGATCAGCAGTTCACTACACTGCATCCCCTTAACTCCTTGACAGGAATGAAGATGGCCCAGTGATGTTTTGGCTGCCATTTTTTTAAAGTTTTTTTGTTTTTTATTTATTTATGATAGTCACACAGAGAGAGAGAGAGAGAGAGAGAGAGGCAGAGACACAGGCAGAGGGAGAAGCAGGCTCCATGCACCGGGAGCCCGACGTGGGATTCGATCCCGGGTCTCCAGGATCGCGCCCCGGGCCAAAGGCAGGCGCTAAAACGCTGCGCCACCCAGGGATCCCTTTGGCTGCCATTTTATTTTATTTTATTTTTTATTTTTTATTTTTTTTGGCTGCCATTTTAAAGGACAAAGCTGAGGGTGGGAAAGCATGATATATATATTTTTTTATGGTTTCAGAGAATTATAGTATTGTTAATATTTGAATGGAGGTTTGAAATATCAAAACTACTCTGTCACACAATTGTGATGGAGAGTGTGCTGGGGTGGGGCACAGCAGGTCTTTAGGTGGGCCGTTCTCTATGCCTTTGCTGCTGCTCTCACTGCTGAATATTGGCATAGTGTGCACTTTTCCAGATCTATCGGCAGACCTATCACTTGAGCCCTCATCACTGTCAGCACCACCTCTTATCAGAATAAACTCCCTTTGCAGTCAATGAAAATTTTACTTTTCACTGATTCATCTCACTCCAGAAACCATGATTAGAAGACAAAACATCGTGAAGAATTGAGTAATAATAAGGTATAGTTAAAATTATCTGGGCAGTGAGTTACTTGATCAGAGACAGCAAAGTACCTTCTTTTCCAGAGGAATTGTTAGACACTTTCTGCATTCACCCTCTCCCCAAAACTGGGTGAATACATTTCTCAAAGAGTCAAACCACTTCTTCCTGATGCTGTACTATTCTTGTGCCCCAAAATGTCTCTCAAATGAAAAATGTAACTCATTTTCCTTACTTTTCTTCTTTAAATCATCTTTTTTCTTATTATCTGTGTGGTGAATGAATAAAAATCTCTTCATTTTGCAGAGAAGTGTTTATAAATATTATTTTTTCACTCATACATATAATATACCACTAAAACACTTACTTGGAAGATAGCAACACATGATTCCACAGGATCAGCTCAAAGTCTACCATTTATATTGAAGAAGTATGAGGACTAGTTGGGTTACTTGGAATTAGGAAAATTGATCCTTCAAAAGATTCTAATATTTCACTCACAATTGTTTTTAAAGTGTGTTCTCTGAACCAGCAGCATCAACATCACCAGAAAACTTGGGAGAATTGCAAGTTCTTTGAATCAAAAACTTAGGGAGGAGGGGCCAGCAAATGTGTGTTTTAATAATAAGCCCTTAGGTGAGTCCAATGCACACTCAAGCTTGAGAACCACTGATCTAGAAGAACGTTTTTCTCCTGAGTTTGCAATGTCAGTTTGATGGCAAGGAGTCAAATTTCACAACAGAAACATGGCAAGAGGTTTAATTTCTTCTTCTTTTTTTTTTTTTTAGTTCCCAAGAAATTCAGTATATAAATGTTAGTAGAGATATGGCTAAAAGAAAAGGATCAAGAGAGATTAAGATTTAAGGAGAAAGGGATTTTTGGAATTAGGAGATGGAGTAGAAGCTCGCTCCATCCATTCCACACATCGACCTGGTATTGCAGTATTTCCAGGAACGGTGCACCCCCATAAAGGGAAATAAAGGTTGCTTAAATTTTTTTTAAAAAAAATTAAGGAGAAAGACAATGTGTATAGCAAGACAGAATGAGGCTCACAGGCATCCAGGAGAAAACATCAAAGTGCTAAGATGAGGATGTAGGGAAGCACTTAAACATGACACATCACCCTGAAGAAATGTAGAGGTACACACACTCTAGAAGCCAAGAGTCCTCTTATAAAGGAAGTGTATGCCAATTTATGTCTTTTTTTTCTCTCCCCCTCCTCCTCCTCCTCCCCCTCCTCCTCCTCCTCCTCCTCCTCCTCCTCTTCCTCCTTCTTCTTCTTCTTCTTCTTCTTCTTCTTCTTCTTCTTCTTCTTCCTTCTTCTTCTTCTTCTTCTTCTTCTTCTTCTTCTTCTTCTTCTTCTTCTTCTTCTTTTCTTCTTCTTCTCTTTTTGCAAATCTCATCCTGATCAAGCTTGGGCTTAGACATGCACTACGAACTTCAAAGAGGAGGATTCAAGAGTTTCAAAGAAAAAGTTGACAGAAGCTATAACATGTAACTCTGTAATGGAAAAAGAAAGCTCAAAGGTTACAAAAATCTTAAAAATATCATACAGGCTATGCTAATACAAATAATTGTACTGAGGAAGGAAAAGAGGAGAATCCCACAGGAAATGAGGTGGCATAGAATGTTCTCCAATGAGCTTACCTTTTACAAGGAGACCCAAAAATGTAAATAAAGAGACAGTTTAAAAGACCATCATGGATCTATGAGAATTGTGTTCAGAAGGCTAAATTTAGAACAAGGCACCAGATGCTAAGAGTAAGAAAGTTCTTTTTATTTGTTGTGAATATTTGACTTGTTTTTTTTTTTTTTTCTTTGTTTGGACCAAGAAGATTAGAGAGGAAACAGGCCCTCCGCATTGAGGTGGTCATGTAACTCTTCATGACTGACCAAAAAGAAAAAAAAAAAAAGAGGAATAAAGCCACTGCTAAGTTTCTGTCTTCTACTTCTGTGAGAATGGAAAGGTGAGGAGAATATAGGGAGAAAGGAAACAGGGCTGAGGAAGGAATAGGTGACAAAACTCATTACTGAATGATGTCTCTAAATTGTTTGTCTGCTGACCTGGGTAAATTACCACCTGATATTCCAAGAGAACAAGAGTAGACCCAGACAGCCCTGGTGGCCGAGCGGTTTAGCGTCGCCTGCAGCCCGGGGTGTGATCCAGAAGACCTGGGATCGAGTCCCTTGTCAGGCTCCCTGCATGGAACCTGCTTCTCCCTCGGCCTGTATCTCTGCCTTTCTGTCTCTCTCTGTGTCTCTATAAATAAATAAAATCTTAAAAAAAAAAAAGAAGTAGACCCAGAGATGCCAACAGTGATGTTGATACTGCCACAGTGAATAGGGAAGGATCATAAGATTGGCAATGGGCAAATGGAATTGGGGTTGAAAAAAGGAAAGGTGAATTTCTCACGTACTTATACAAAGATCGATGTTGATCTGAGATCTGATATTTGGGTGAGCCATTAAGATAAGAGGTAGAGATAACAAGATGCTGGTGGGAGCCTTTTTTTTTTTTTTTTCAACAGAGTCATTGACAGATGTGTCAGAGAATGGCAGAGGACCTTGTGCACCTGGACTCCATCAAGGCAGCCTATGAAGAAGTGTCATGGATGGACAGTGTCAAGACTCTTAGTTATTCTTTCAAAATGGAAATTGCTTGAACTACTTTGGAAGACTTTTTGGCATTGGGTAAAGTTGAAGATGCAGAGACTCCATGACTGAGATTCCTCTCCTAGCTAGGTAGCCTGGACGAATTTTGCACATATGCACCAGGAGACATGTACATAAAATGTTAACTGTGGTATTGCCTATAATGGCCTGAAACAGCAAACAATCCAAGTGCTTAGGAATATTAGGATAAATAGTGAAATGAACGCTCAGTGAAATACCGTGGCAGTGATGTAAAGGTACTAACCAAGGCTAAGCACATCAACATGGATAAATCACACAAACATAAGGTTGAGTGAGATTAGCAAGGAACACATACCATAGAATTCCATTTATAGAGTCCTCAAAAAAGTGAAGTAATTGTTTTATTTAAGAATGTATACTTAGGCCGAAAAACTATAAAGGAGAACAGGGAAAAAGGTTATTGTAGAAATCATACTCTTAGTGGTTATTATACTCAAGGTAAGAGGATACAGCTGGAACTAGCTGCCATAGGAATATTGAGCTTCTGGCAGTGATTTATGTTTAACTCTGATGCTGTTTACATGGTGTTTGCTTGATAATTATGCTTTAAACTATACATATCTCTCGTATATTCTTCTGTATATATGATGTATTACATAATTACAATGCTAGAGAAAGTGTCTCATGATATTACTGCAAAAAAAGATGAAGAAAACATTTTGGAGGATAATAATTAATAATTCCATGAATTTGTATGACTGAACAAGATGCTGATTTAATCACAACATCAGATGAGGCTTGAGAGAATTTTTCAGAGGCATATTGTAGGGTTCTGTCTTTGACTTTGTTCACTGCTTTAATGAACACTTTTTATCAGGTACTCAGATGGAAATGTAAGATATGCATATCAGATTTGAAGCTTGCAGGAAAATGGGATGGGGACGGACCTGACCATTGTTTCTCAGACCCTTGTGTACATAGGAATCACCTGGGAATCTTGTGGAAACATATATCCTGGTCTACTCAGTGTGACTAAGATTTTCCATTTTGAGCATGCTCCCAGTGATGATGATGATGCTGTAGGTTAGTGGCTGTCCCTCTGAGTAGTGAGAGAACAGGCAATTTAAGGTCCTTACCACTCCTAAAATTTAATGATGCTATGATTCTGATTCTTAATTTAGGAACATGCATGGGTCAATCTCACACAACTGAGGCCATGCCACTCACAGGATAATCAGAATGGCTTATCAATCCAAGCAGTCTAATTTCCTATTTTTCCACATTTTCCTTGCTTTTTAATTTGCTTTCTCCTATTTTATTTACAATAACTCTATTTTCATTTGTTCTGGAGATGGAATAATGGATCCCTGATAAGAACTTCTCCTAACTTTGTCCTTGTGACACATGGAGTAGCAGAAAGCATAGTTATCATGGTCCCCAGGGAATTCCTTCCCTCTGTCCCTCAGTGGCACCCATCCTGGGAGTAAGTCGTTTTTGTTTCATGGGAGTCAAGAACAAAAGGATAAATATCAAGTTTGCCTTCCTTTCCAGTTCTCATAAAGAGCAAGTTATAATGATCAGGTATAAATTTGAGGGCCGACAGGATGATTTTAAATTATGAACAGTGACTGTTTAATGGAATAACTTTATATATCGGAAAAGAGTGAGTTTAGAGTAAGGAACAAAAAAAATAAAGCATATTTATTGTGTGTACTAAATGCCAGATGATTTGGCAGGTGCTCTCCTATGCTTTAATTTCCTCCACCATACCATGAAACAGATATAATTCTTATACACATTTTACAGAGAGAAGTCAAGTGGCCCGCCCAAAGCAACACATCTCATAAGAGATAAAGTCAAGATTTGAATCCAATCTTCTAACTTCAGAGACAGTGTGCCCTTTACACCCATCATACTGCTTCACTGCTGCTCCTAGGAAGAAGCAAAATCTCATTTTGGTGAAGCATGGATGAGAGGTATCATTATTTTAAATATCCTGAAACTTACATCTTTAATATATATAAAAATCCATGGTGATGATCACGGCAGGTATCCATTCTGAATATAATTTTTTAACTAAAATTCAAATGTCAACTCATTACATGTAAATGACTAGTCTCACTGGATAACAGTGAGATGAGTTTTGTTTTCAAAACTGGTTCCTAGGGAACCAGTAGTAAGTTCAATTTAGTGAGTAAAGACATACCTTGGAGATATTGTGGGTTTGATTCTAGACCACTGCAATAGGGTGAATATCGCAATTCAGTGAGTCAAATGAACGTTTTGGTTTCCTGGTGCAATAAAAGTGGTATTAACCCCATACTGTGGTCTATTAAATGTGCAATAGTGTTATGTCTAAAAAACAACATACCTTAATTAAAAATATCTTATTGCTAAAAAATACTAACCATCATCTGATCTTTCAGTGCGCCATAGTCATTTATCACAAATCATCATAACAAATACAATAACAACTAAAAACCTTGAAATATTGTGAGAATTACCAAAATGTGACATAGAGACACCAAGTGAGCAAATGCTGTTGTAAAACATGGTGCCAACCGACTTGCTCAAGAAAGCTTGCCAGAAACCTTCAATTTATAAAATATGTGGTATCTATAACATGCAATAAAGCAAGGCACAATAAAATGAGGTATGCCTGTAAACCGAGAGGAACTGGAGCTTTTCCAGTTGATAATTTAATCAGACTATCAATTTTCAGAATAGAGTATCAGCCCTGCTAATATCTCCTCTGGTTTCCAAAAGCGCTCACTCTCCCATACTTTGTAATGTAGGACATCAGCTCTTCAGTTCCCTATCAAAGTGTGCAACTTCAAACACTTTGAAATCCAACTCTTACCAAATGTTTAGCTAAATAAAGTAACACTTGGTGGAGACTACATAAGGGACACGCTGCCCACTGACTGTCAAATTTGTTAAAATCTCTCCTCGTTACCAGTTAGAACACAACATGTCTACACACCTGGCCCTCTTGGGTTAGCAGTCTCATAGAACTTTCACCATTAAAATGTTTTCATGTTATGTTCTCATTTTTCATCAGAGGTTGCTGATAGGCATAGCTACATACAGTTTTCCTCTGTGCTTGCCAAAAATGTCCAATTTATCAATCCCTTAAGACTCAGTCATAGAAAAGCCTGGTGAAATCCTTTCCTCCCGCAATGAGGATCAAGCTTTTTTAGTGTACCTTTCTGAATCCAGAAAACTGATCTGAATTTGAAGTTTGAGATGTAGCGACCATTTGATCACAACTGCTAGCATATCTTTGTTTTCTTCTTTTATTCTATTTCTTCAATCTTTTTGAAAACCATTTGAAATTATTTATGAATACTTTTGCAACTAGCAAAAATTTCAGTGTTAAGATTGCTGGGGTGGGGGCGGGAAGCAAGACACAGCAAGTAAAGATTTCTTTGCTGATTGGTATAGTTTAAGATGTGCCCAGAAACACTGACGGATTGATTAGAATCTTGGTGTGCAAGGTCATAACTGTAGGAACTGTAGGAACTGTAGGAACCATAACTGTAGGAACTGTGGTCTCGAAGTTCACACACCGAATGGTGGGGATATTAACAAGAAGCCAGTGATGTGTTGTTAGGTATAAGCACTTTCTTCTCTTCTCATGGATTAACTTCAAGAAAAGACAAAGAACATCTGTCACTCCTACTACCGCCACCCATGTTTGACCAGTTTTAAACTCAAATCCAGGCCCATAAACAGGAGTTTCCCAAATGGGAATGAGATTGGCTCTACATATAGCTTCCCACCAGGCAGCATGAAGAAACACAACCACCAGGAACATTGAGCCAGGATATTTGTGTTTGAGTTCACTCTTTAGTTTTATGCCCTTGGGAGAAATCACTGACTTCTAGGAATCTTCGTTATTTGATATTTAAATGAGGATGGCCAATGCAAATGCAATTTAATACAATAGGAATATCAGCTCCAACCTAAGTGTGGGCTAGCTGGCCCCTGTTCCCTGTAAAACCAATCCTTCAACAAAGGCTGAAAATTGTGATGGAAATATCAGTTTAGCGGCCTGGATTGAGAAATGGAAATTGACTAGCATGAACACAGTGGCCCTTTCCAACCAAATCACTGATCTAATCTTGTTTTTCTGTTGCTGTTTTCCAGACCGCTCTTTTCAGGCAACTTCCCCTGGCCACTGCATTGCAGTTTCTTCCTTCCTATTTTTCTTCCCTGCAGTCTATTTTGCAGTTTCTAGGTCTCGCCTTTGTCAAAACGCTAGGCAGACATCTGACACTGGGGACACTTAATAAATATGACATCAATCAATAAGGTGATTAGTCAGAAACAACTGCCAATAAGGGCTAGCACCACAAACAGTTGCTTAATTTTTATCCAAGGAACAGTGGCTAGAAAGAAAGACTGCCAAATTATTGTCTACTCTGATTTCTGATGAATGTCCGTGGCGTTTGGTCTAGTTCCTTAGCTAATGTATCAACATACTTGTTGAGTTTCTACTACTGTGTACTGAGCTGAGGGACAGTATTAGTGAATAAGGTGAAAATAGGAGGGAGCAGATGAAACGGTTGGGACAGATTAGAGAAATACGAGTATGTTTATAAAAAAGCCTGAAGGTATAAGCAAACCTGCATATTAAAGCAATGAATATTGCTGGGGAGGCATGCACATATCTTTAATATAGATAAATATGCACAAGCACTTTTTGTCTTTAAGGTTTTTTTCATTCCAACACATTTCCATATCAATCCCAAGCCTTCCCAGAGTGGTTTTCTAACAATTCTGATTTTCTGATCCAAGCTGTTCTTTTCACTATCTATAACAACATTAATGATGTCCAGATGCCAATCTGAGGCATATACCTCACAGACTTGCTAACAGAATATTATTCATTCCCTGCCATAGTATTCTATAATTCTTTTCATGCAGAGAGGCAGCATTTTCTGATGTCCAAACTCAGAACACTAGGACTGGGAATGTCCTCACCATCTTCATCTTAGTTTCAAAGCTTTGCCTCAAACACACTTGCACTTTCCCTACATTTCTTCATTATCAGTTTAAGTCATCAGAGTGATACCTTTTATCGCAGGTCTGCTGTAAAGCATGCTTTATAATGTATGCCACGGATATGATCTCAAATCCAAGTGTCACTGCTCCTTAAATTCAAATAAATGCTTGTGCTTGCTTTTCTTGCTATGTAAAATGTCTCTAAGAAATGCCACCAAAAATAGGTGCCAAGCTCATAACAATATTCAAAAATGAAAAACATGCTTCCAGATGCCAAATATTTATAAAAGTGGGGCTGTCTGCCTTCTCAAAGGGATATAGCTTCTCAGATGCACTGTAACAGTTATATCAAATGCTTCCGGATCGAACGAAGAGATACTACTAAACCCGACAGGGACAGAAGCAGAGTTTTTGGGCCTAGGCTGTTTATCCCAAATCTAAAGTAAAATTTAGTCTTCGATGTAAGAGAATTAGAATGCAAAATTCAGGGGTTTGAAGGGAAGAAGAGCAAAGAAATAAGTGGGACTTCATGATTCCTGATTGAGCCTGATTGCAGGACCCAGTATCAGTCCCATTTTATGAGGCCTGTCCAAAGGGGAGTTTAATGCTGCTGTTTTATGTATTTTCATTAATATTTTAATTTTTGTGCTTACGTCCTGAGGCATTTTCATGAAGGCAGCAATTTTAGATATGAAAGGGGAAGAATATAATATTTTTTCTCCTTTCTGCCACAATGTTTTAACCCACCACAAAGATAATCCTCATCTCTTTGGGTACTAGGTTCTTTTCATCTGTTTTTTCAGTGTGGGGATTTTTTCTAAACTGAATGTAAGTTTGTAATGCAAATCTATAATTGTGTTTGTAGATTAGGCTCTTCCTAGTCTAAGTGCAGTTCTAGATGTTGCATTCTTTTTTTTTTTTTTTTTTTTTGATGTTGCATTCTGAAGAGTGAAAGAAAACACAGATATATAACCCAAATTTGAGGTGAGGGAGTCTGATACTCAGCAGGAAAAAATGTTATTATTTTGAAAAAAAAAAAAAGACTTAAAAATTACTAAACTAAGTCTTGGCAAACTAAAGCCCACCAACCAAATCTGGCCCCTGCTGGGTTTTGTAAATAAAGTTTTACTGGTATAAAGTAGTATTCATTTGTGTATGAATTGTCTAGAGCTTCACAGAAAAGTTTACTGACACCCCGTTTAGAACATGCCAAATAGGAATCTCTATGTTCCAATTTTATTTCCTACTACGTTTTATTGTGCTTAGATTTTTTTTAATTGAAATGAGTACCTTATGAATTTTGAAAATGAACTTAGGAATTTTCAGGTTTAAATTTCCAAATATTTTCAACATGCATTCCAGACGACAAAGTCCTCAAAATCTTGTCAAATAGCATTTTATTAACTGAAATGCTGTCAAGTTTCAATGTAATAGCACCATAAGATTTGGAGGCTGCAATTCTAAGCAGAATTTGCAAACAGAATTTATAGGTTGGTATTTCTATATTCAAAACTTCAAAAGACTATGTGATTCCACAATTGCAGAATAGGCCCCACTCCTTATTAAAAAATATAACTGGTATCTATTTCTCCTGACCTTTTACTACAGCTTTTCCATCTCTGCCATGATAGTTTATTATATGTTGTCAACTCTGCATCTCATCCCTACATCAATCATCGGAGGAGAGCAATATCCTCCTAAAGATTTCTTTCACACCTCTGTCTCCAGTCAGCCCTACATCCAAATCATCTGGAGAAGAAAACTGCATGTCATATTTCTAAAAATACATTTTTGGGGTGATAAATTTTCCTAACAACCTTTAGAATTTGAAAGTTTTCATGGAGCCTAATCATTTACTGTAGTTTGATTCTGTTCCCTCTTCTAGCTCAGCAGAGATGAGAGCATTCCCTTGATATCATTTAAAAATATTTGTAATAGTTGTAATATTTCTAAAATTGCAGGGTCTGATTATTCCAGCAATGGCTTCACCCACACAGGATGTTTCATTTTCACTCTTTTTGTTCTTGAGATGATAAGAGATCTTTGGTGCCCTCACATTAGAGACCCCTACAATTTAATCGTGTAATACCTTCCCTTTAGAGCACAAACACTAACATTTACTCATTGATTATTTTGGTAGTTACTGAAAAGTGTTTCTCATTTCAATCCTTCCAGTGACTTATAGGATAGTTCCTATCCTTATCCCAAATTTTTAAAAAGATTTTATTTATTTATTCATGAGACACACACACACAAACACACACACAGAGAGAGAGAGAGAGAGAGAGAGAGAGAGAGGCAGAGACATAGGCAGAGGAAGAAGCAGGTTCCATGCAGGGAGCCCGATGTGGGACTCCATCCTGAGACCACAGGATCACGCCCTGAGCTGAAGACAGATGCTCAACTGCTGAGCCACCCAGGCATCCCTCATCATCCCCATTTTAAGCTGAAGAATCCAAGGCTTAGAGAGATAATGTCATTTATCCCAATATCACACAGCTAGTAACTGACAAGGCTAGGATGCCATCCTAAATCTGTCTGATGCTAGAGATGGAGTTTCTGTCCACTGAGTTCTGCAGCTTGGAGGGCAGGGATTGAGTATAATGTGCCTTTGTTTCTCCAGAGTCATCAAAGGTTTTGGCGTATAGGATAATCTCACTAAAGTGTATGCTAAATGAATGAGTGGCTAAACACAATCTGAACAAGGTGTTCAAAGACTACATAGAAACATTATCTATATCCTTACCACTTGCCATGTCTTGATTTAGCTGTGAATGAGCCAGTCTGGCTACTTTAGAATTTCTTTGAACCAGAGCATTCAGACATTTAGGAAAAATGGAAAATTGGAGAGCAAATACTTACATTTACAGATTAAATAATACCAGGGAACAAGTCAATGTAAGTGACTTGGGAGAAGAAATTAGAATATCGCTCTAAAACTTACTACCTCTGAACTAATTTACTTTAGTTGATTTCCAAATCTCTTCCCTCATGATTGAGGGCCTTTTCATCACAACCTGTTGGGTCATTGGTTCCCAGACATTCACTCACACTGAAATTTGTTTATCTCACTCATTCCTCTTAGAGCTGCTTCTTTACAGAAATAAACGAATTTCAGATGCAAGTAGCTCTGTTGGGAAGCCCCATTCCGATAGTTCTGAGTGAACTTTCCCGGTCTCTTTTGAATGGAATCCAGGCCAATTAAAAGTGTCATACTCCCAGTACCATAATTTCATGTTAAATTAAGCAAATATATATTTAAGTGATAAGATGGGTTTATTATTTTCTAGCTTTTAATAATAGTCATAAACTAGTATTTTAACTGGGTTAATATTATCTTTAGGGATTCTTATTTTAAAAGTTTTCAAGCATTTCCCCTTTCCTTCCACTGTGTACTTTTGAACCTACTGATATTTATACGGGGACAGCTGTCTCAATTGTTCTTTTATTTTTCTTATTTAATTTTTAAAAAAGATTATTTATTTATTTGAGAGAGAGGAAGAGAGAGAGAGAGGACTGCATGAGCAGCACAAGCAGTGGGGAGGGGGAGAGGAAAGGGGAGAGTCAGCCTACAGGGAGGCTTACAGCAGGGCTCCATCCTGGACCCCAGGATCATGACCTGAGCCAAAGGCAGAGGCTAAACCAACTGAACCACTCAAGTGCCTCGTTCTGACTTTTAAAAGGTCCTATCACTTACTGAAATAATATATATCTTGTGCAGTATCACATCTGATTTATGATACAAGTTGTCAATTTTCAAATCGAATAAAATGCACATAAAATGGGTTTCCTAAGGAAGACATCTTTGAAAAATAATAGAAAGGAAGCTCATTTGAATTAAGTGCTTCTGTTTAGGGTACATTAAAGCAAGTTGTGTTATTAGGAAGCTAAATAGCTCAGATTATATTCCTAACTTCTGAAGAAAACACCATGGAGGGAAAAATAGTATGGATGCTCATAAAAGCTTCCTTGGAACCACTGCCATAAACGGAATATTGCTTGGGATGTCTTAGGTTCAGTCAAAGCCTGATTATTGGGTTGTCTGGCCCATGGGTCCAATCACCAAAATGGCTTTTTCCCCTTTGTTCTCATGAGATGAGAAAAGGCTTTAATAAATGAACCCAAACAGATTTTGTTTGATAGAACTCGCCCTCCCTTCCGTCTCCCCTGTTGTAATGACCACCACGTCTTTTTCAAAAGAACATAGCTCTTACAAATTACATCTGGCCAATTTCCAGTTGGAAAATTCAATTTTTGTCTGTGTACCCTGTGAAAATCCCCCTGGATAAAGAACTAAATGATCATTTAGAAATTTGTGTTGCCTTGATAACTCTGATGGTTGCATGTAGACTTCCCGATTGTCTTTTACTTTTGTCTGTATTTACTCTCATTGAAATTAATACAAAACTACCGAGCCTGATGGATGGAAAAATCTGGAGTTTGGTAGCTTTGATTGCTTATATCATATGCAGTCAACCACTCAAGCAGCATAGATTAAAACATAAAAATTGCTGCAATCACTGAGCATTATAGATTCTCATTAGAGTCCCACAATCAAGAAACTTGGTTGAGAGAAGCATATAGGTGTAGTAGCACACATATGAACCCTATCATGAAAGAAGAAAAATAGTGTCTCATTAAGATGTAAAACAGGTTTCCTAGTAAGAATGTTACCTTTTTCAGGGTACAGAAATAAAGGTACTAAGATTATCAGTTACCTGAAAATGTGTTAGTACTACCATGAAACACTGTTCTAGAAGCTGTGCATTCTGGAGGAATTAGTGCAGCTTTGAACATAATATGAAAATCCAAGATGAGCCTAGGACAGGTACTAGGACAATTTGGACCAAAATATGTTATGCAAGAAATAGCCAAGTGTAAGAATGGAACCGTTAATGAGAAATATTTAACGTTAAGCAGTTGCTCAAATGTCATCTATTTTCTACAAACTGCAACTGAGCAGGTGGTTTCTGAGTTCCATGATTACCTTTTGATTTCTGGGGGAAATATTTTTTAGAAGGAACAAAATTCTGCACTTGAAAAATGAATTACATGCATGAGTGACACAGGCACTATATACAATGTAGAAAGGCTGATTTTCTTAACTGAGTTTCATAAAATTCTTTGGGCAACATGTCTTCCCTGTGTTACCAACACGGGGAAAGAATCAGGTGAGCAAATAGTATTTTCTCTACAGCTCCTCCCAAAGCTGTGGAGGGTGGTCTTTGTAATCTAGCAGGCCTTTTCCCTTTGTAGTGCCAGGGACAAGGTATTACCTTGAGGATTTAGCATCTCAGCTTGGCTTTTTCTGACTCTCCAAAATAAGGAAGATGAATTATTTAACATCCAGGAAGCACCAGCTGTGCTGTCTCTCCTCAAGCTGAGCTTCCCCCACCAATGGGATTTACAATTGAAATAGGTTTCTAATCTAAACAGGACTACAGTTTTGACAAGTGAACAAGACTAGAGAGTTTTTCCTAAGTGGAGAAGAGATACTAGTGAGCATTTCTTAGTGGCTTTCTCTGGGCACTTAGAAATTCTCCAGAGATTATAGCCTAGTGTCCTGCCAAGGGGACACGGTACTCCTCACATGGAAGTGCAACTCTGAGGCTACTAAAGAAGAGGATTTATAACATGCAATAGGAGGGATTTAGGTTAAGTACAGAGACAAGTTTTCTGATTGCTGGTGTTACAGGAGGAGAGGAGAATCTGAGAGAACTCTTTTCCTCAATGTTCATAGAACCAGAGAGTGGCTCTCAATGAGGAGGAGCAATTTTGCAGCCTGGGGGACATTTGGCAATACCTGGACACATTTGTTTTTGGTTGTCAAAACTGGGGAGAGGAGCTAGATGTCTATGTCTACTGGGCAGGCACCTGGGACACTGTTGAACATTTTACACTGCACAGGGCAGCCCTGCCCAGCAAGGAATTATCAGCCTCAAAGTGTGAACAGTGTCAAGGTTAAGAAACCCTGACCTGGAGAATGTACACATTTTTGGAGTTCTCTTAAATGTTAGCATACTATAACTAATTGTTAAAGAGTGCTTTCAATGACTTGAATTAGCCTACCTGGGCCAGTTCTAAGAAATAAAATAATTCTCCTGATTTGTTTACTGAGAATAAAAATGCTGGTTTACCACCCAAATGGGTGCACTCTAAAAATGGGTTCTTTTTTCATCCCAGATGCTCTCCCTGTATTACTCCAGCTGATTCCAATCTTTGTTTTTGGAACTAGCGCAAGTCCCACTTCATTCCAAAAGCCTGCAGGAAA
This sequence comes from Canis aureus, assembly GCF_053574225.1. Taxonomy (NCBI): domain Eukaryota; kingdom Metazoa; phylum Chordata; class Mammalia; order Carnivora; family Canidae; genus Canis; species Canis aureus. The sequence goes on along the minus strand of NC_135617.1, from coordinate 56,533,680 downwards.
GACAAAGGTGATCCATTGTTCCTCTGGACTCCTTTTTTACAGCAAGTAGTGTCTGCATACCTCATTGGGCATTTGCTGTCTCATCTACTTACTGTACATATGAGACAAGGCAACTACGTTGTGAACTTATCCAACCAAGTCAACTAAATTGTAAATTCCTTACTGGTAGGGATAATGTTTCATACTGCTTCTGAAACACATAATCTATTACCAGCTTGCACATAGTGAGAGCTCTGTAATCATTCATTCATTATATGATGATGAATATTCACTCTCTTCAAATATTCTGAGTACCCTCAGAGTGGTCATCATTACATAAAATTAGAAGGACTTTGGCTGCCAGTTCTCCCCAGTCTAAATTGGGACAGAAAGGGATCATTTCAAAATTAAATCAAATATATTTCTATTTACAATGGTTCCTAGTCTACAAAGCCAGGATGTGGACTTTGATTTCTGGTATTCATAAAAAACTAGGCATCAACATGACTTATTAAAAAAAGAAGAATTATTTAGGGCCATTCTATGTTGTTAATAGAAAAAGGAATAATGGTATATCATAATAAAGAGAAATAGTTTTATAATAGAGAAGTGTCATGATATTAGTCAGGTTTATTAGGGCTTTAGAGGAATATTCCAAGAAAAGTGGCAGAAATTCGATCAATTAAGTGAGGTGCACATAAATTGAACTTAATAAAACTGCCTAAAAAGCTTTGGAAAAAATGCTGTAGGGAATATACTTTTATTAGTTCTGGGTGAGGGTGAATTTGATGATACAGTGAATCCTTTCCACTTTTAATCTTGAGTTTCCCACAAAGACCATCAGAGATAACTTTAGAAATATGTGCAACTGAACTAAAGATCTAAGGGCCTATGTGGTCAATGGTGTAGCAGTAAGAATGCAGGTGCTGTAATAAGAATACTGTCCCCACTACAGTCTCGGTGGACTCTGACAATTACTCAGTCTCCATGTACCATTCCTTGGTAGAACTGCTCCCTGGGACCTACAAACAGACATACTGTGGGCTATCCTGGCCTCCAAAAAATTCAATTCTCCAGAGATGAAAGAGACTGCCGTCTTACTATCTCTGAATTAAACAACAATAAAAATGAGAGAACTGAAATAATTACTGAGGGAAACAAAGCAAAATAAAAGTGTTGATATAGGACAGTCAGATAAAAATATCTAGATTTTCTATTCATAAAGATTTGAACTCACTGGGCAATTATTTAATGCTGCACTTGACTTTCCTAATACAAAGAATATGAAAAAGGAACAAGGTGCATTTCCATTTTACGTTTCTCAGCAAGGAGACTTGGAGTCTTACAATTTCTACATAAACATTAACTCTCAAAAGCATACATGGAACTTCCTTCAATCAATGAAAGCAGGAGATATCTTTTGCAGATTGTATTTAGCCATGCTATTCTGGAAAGATTTAACATGACCTTTTGTTAATGATATAAAAGTGACTAATTTGTTTAATGGGAATAAAAATACTGATTTACCACCCAAGCGGGCACTAAGTCAGATACGTTTATCAAACTGGCTATTACCCAAAACAAAAGTAGGAATTAACTTCTCATTCTTTGTCACTGTTAAAAATGCTCAGCATTTTAGCTGTGGTTGTCTCACAGTTTCAACATCTTAGTAGTCGTTGCTTCAATATTTAGACAAGATGTCTTGTACTTGTGTATAGGCTTCATTTTTGGTGGCTAAGTAATCTTATGATTACCTTAACAGTTACTACCCATCAAGGAGGAAAGACCTGAAGGTGGGATGATTTTTGGGGTCATGGAAAGTTCCAAGATCTTCTAGCCAGGTCTTATTTGTGATTAATAGCCCTCATGCTTTTTCATCTTGATATTTCTTGGTCCATACCCATAAAAATTTTCCTGCTTTGTATTCATTTTTTAAGTCTATAACATTATTGGGATTTTATGCTGACTTCATAACCTTCAGAGTAACTGATCATAGCAAAATATTTCCTTCCTTGTGGAGAGCAGCTTTCCATTGACCTCAATTTTAATGAATACACTTTGAAAAGAAAACATTTATTACTGATTGAAATAAGCATCTCTGAAAGACTTCTCCCACCACTAAAGAGTAATTTTTTTTTTATTTTATTTTTTATGGAGCCCCTGAGAGGCTGAATCTGATACAGCACCAACGCTGGATTATTCAAAGCTCTGGATCATTTTTCACTCACCTTTAAGATTCAAGTTACCACACTGTACTGATTACTTCCCATTTAATTTTCTTTCTTCTTCACTAGCCTACGTTTCTGAAAAAGAGGATCTGTAACTTATCTGTAACTCCTCAGCCTAGTGTAGTTTCTGAAACAATATAAGCATGGACTACATCTCTATTGTGAAAGACTGTTCATTGAGATAAGGCAGATACAGAGAGAAGGAAGTTTGGAGCATCGAAGACACTTGCATATCATTTTTTAAAGATTTTTTATTTACTTGATGGAGAGAGAGAGAGAGAGAGAGAGAGAGAAAGAGCACAGAAGCAGGAGGAGCAGCCAGGGGAGAGGGAGAGGGAGAAGTGGGCTTCCCATGGAGCAAAGAACCCAAGGCAGGGCTCCATCCCAGGACCCTGGGTTACCGACCTGAGCCGAAGGCAGATGCTTAACTGACTGAGCCACCCAGGTGCCCCAATACTTGCTTATCTATAAAGAATGAAACATATGTTTTTAAGACCCAGGAGACACATCAGTTTCCCAATCTTAAAAGTATGTTGGAAACAAAAAGGCTGTGAGGGTGGAGAATGAAGTCTACGTATAAGAGATTATGCAGCCAAAGAGGAAAAAGCCAAGAGAATATAATGACCATTTCCAAGGTCACAGGTAGAAGATGGCTAAAAAAAAAGAAGATCATAACAATCAGGTTCTCCTTCTTCACTGAAGGAAGAACAAATAGAAATATCTGTTTTAAAGAGATATGAGGAATAATTTTCTTCGAGAGGGATATTAAATAGTGAATAGGTTACCAAACGAATTTATATACAGCAATGCTTTCTGAAATGTGTAAATTAGATAACCTTCCGAAATTTCTGTTAATGAAGCCTTATGAAAATATATGCATAAAATGCGATGCTTATGCATTCCTTTAGAAATGCATGCCACAATTAATGTATATTCCTTAGAACAGTAAATAAAAGTGAAATCAATTCTCTATTTTATATGCCTTTGCAAAACATGAGTATGGATTCAAATTTCTCAAATGCTTTTGCCTTTTGCCAAAAATGAAGTATTTAATATAAAGACAGTAGTGAGGTACCAAATGTTTAACTTTCTTTTTATGATATATAATTTCAAGTTTTCAGTGGCCGGTAGCACACATCACATCACTCATATGGACTAGGAAAACATCCTTTACCTCATTCTATCAAATGATTTATAATTGCCATTTAAAAATAATAAGCGAGGGAGTATATGATTTGTGAATCCACTAGGCTGCTAATGGAAAAGCTCTCTGCTGACCCAAGAAGGGCACTTAAATTGTTATGGCTCCTATGTAGTTAGAACTACTTTAAATATTCATTGCACTTTAATGAACATACTTTTCCTTTAATTAGACATGGTGTTAATACTGTTTTAATCTGAATTGATTTGCTGATCTGGGAAAGCCAGGATCTGTTTATGAATGAGTTAGAAGTCTCAAGCTTGCTAAAACCTAGTAGTTAACCTTCCCAGAACCCCTATGTCCAGACAAGGAGTATAATACTATTTTCATAGATGAAAGGATACAAGAAATGGGATTTAGCTGAAGATTAAGTAAATTTTGGCTAAGCTAAAGCTGGGAATATTTTGAAATTCTTTAATATCATGCTTTTAATACTCAAAATGTGACAATTAAAAAGATCATTAATTCACTTGACCTTGCATTCATTCAACACATATTTATCTCCTACTGTATGCACAATTAATGAATTGGTTACAAGGTAGCAAACAATGACCATCTCATGATATGAAGGCATTTGGGTTATCTTGGTGAAAATCAAGGAGCTAATAACAACCTAATAAAATGTGGAAGGCTATTTCAGGTCCTAGTATTATACTTCTTTGAACTCTCAAGATTTATTACCTTTGGCTCTATCATCATAATATTTATCATGTGCCTACAGGTTTTCTTCATTAATCTCCTTACAAAAATGTATTAAATAAGCATGCCTGTTAAAGTGTCAGGGGATATATTTCCCCAATGGCTAGCAATCCAGGATATCTTTGGAGCATAACAAATTGATTAAGACATCATATTTCTGGCCAGCCAATACCAGATTAAGGAATTCCAGGAGAGAATGAATTTGTTTATTTATCTGAAGAGTTCTCAAGGAGGCAGTTTATCTGGTGGGGAAATGGCACCGTGATTGTTGGTATCAAGGCAAATGTTCTCTCCTTTGGTACCTCAGACAAAGCCTACCGCTGAGGTTCAGGGGAAAGAGCATTTCCCCCTTACCTCTCATCCTCTGCAAAATTGCTGGGTAGGATAGCAGGATCTTTCTGGTCTAAAGTACTTCAATGTTTCAATCTGGTTATCCACTGCAATCATTCATACAAAGGCTTTGAAAACACCAATGCTCAGGCCCTCTCCCCAGAGATTCTAATTCAATGGTCTGGGGAGGGGCCCCAGGGCATCACGAAATTGGAAAGTTCCTGAATTGTTTCTTTTGAGAATCATTGAGCTATAGCAAGTGTAAAGCAGTAAAAATTACTTCATAATAGGATCAGCCACAAACTACTCTTAGAAGCTTGATCTTGGAAGTGGTCCTTAACAAAGTAATTTATAGCATGTTGGAGTTGGTCTATAAATAAATCCAGTCCTTCTAATTTTTATCCAGGGTTTTTCTTGCGACACCTGCTCCCTTGGAACTCTTTGACCTATATTTGTATCTTGCTTTCGTAAGTGCCTATACGTACAAAAGAGATATTTGAAATCATGTAAGAAAATGCTCTTTTCCTACAGCTTCTGTTAACAAGCCAGAATATTTTGCTTTCTTTCTTATGCCTGTTAAAGATAGTGAAAATCAGTTCCAAAAACACTGCCCCAGAAACACTCTAAAGTGAACAATAAATGAGCAATTAAATAAATTATGTCACAGTTACTTGCCAGACTTTTGAGCAACTGATAAAATTATAATTATGAAAATGCTTATTAAAAAATGAAAATAAATGGGATAAAAAAGACATATACTGTATATGATAGCTGTGTATTTTATAGTTAAAGACTAGAAATAAATCATTTATAGAATTGGTGAGTGGGCTTGTGAGAGATTTTTCACTTGGTTTCCTAATCTTTCCTTGGTATTATGGTGCTGTTGGATTGATAGAAAAAATAGCTATAGTTTATTAAGAAACCACCAAGTGCCAGAAATTTTGAAAACTTACAGAATTGGTATTAATAATACAATTTTTTAACAGAAAAACTTAAGGACAAAGGTATTAGGTAACATATCTGAGTCACAGAGCTAGTAAATGACAAAACTGGGTTCAAAGATGTGTCTGTTCCTTTTTTTTTTTTGTTCCTTTTTTTATTACCCTATTCATCATTATTTTAAAAATTTAAAAGAAGGACTCAGTAAAAGCCGTGCATCCCATCTCAATCCATTTAAGAAATATGACCTGACCCACCTCAATAAAAACATTTGTTGTTTTAGGCTGTCTAACACCATCAACATGTTTTCTGTATACTAAGGTGAGGGAAAGATGAGAGGTGAAGATCTCTTACCAATTTAATTATCAATTAACAAAATATTCTATCAGGAAAGTCAAGTAGGATAATATCACTTTATAAACAACTTTTTAAAATAAGTCACTAAAAATGTGAAGTTGGGCATTGTTTAGTCAGGGACATACTGATAAGAAGTGATTAGTCGATAAAAAAAAGGTCTAACATTTCTCAGCCTAGAAAGGATTCAGTTCCTTAAAAATAATCCCTAAGGTAAAAAGTGTCTGGAAAGAATGAAATGATAATAAAAGTCAGGTTGCTAATACCAGTTTTATGTGCCATTCCCTTAGAGGATATGCTCTATCTATGAAAAGGGGTCATTAAACTAGTTCAGCCCCTGAGCTGCTCAGCCCCCTGGGGGCTCCAGCAGGGTGTGTGTCTGTCTCTGGGGGCACTTACTGGTGCCCCACCATCCCTGTCCTCATGCTTCATTACTCAGGCTTTGCCTCCTCCACCCAGGAATTGGCTCTAAAGAGATCATCCCGTAAACTGCACTGTGCAGGAAGACCTGGTTCCTGGGAAGAGAGAGATGAAAAGCTAGAATTCATTTTTTTTAAAGCTAGAAATGTGAACCCGAAATGATCACTGCTCTTAAAAGTTCTATAATCTTGAAGGAAAATAAGATTCTACTTAACACATAAACCCCTTTGTGCTGTTGAACGCATGTTTAATGCTACGCTTCATCTTTGTTTCTAATGCAACATTTCATATGTGGAGGGAGTAACCTATCCTGTTTAGGGGTTCAAATTTTGGTTTGCTAATATTCTCATGCTACAAATTTTCACTAATCTACACTCATCATCTATTTTCTTTAATTAAATTTTTCTCTTGTGTGTAAATAATCTTCTCATAGATAAAATATAAAATGAAAGACATTTCTGCTAAATGGAATCTTTATCCAGTGGAGTCTTTGGATTAATTTCTCTTACTCATTCAATTTTCATTTTACTAGCAAGTAAATACTTGGAACCATTAAAACAATAAATGTAACTTGGATTTCCTACAGGTACAATGTACAAATAAGGTCGTAGTTAAGAACTTAAATTTCACTTGCTTGTAGCCTCACTTTGAGACAGGAACTCTGGCCCCTAAAAACTTTTACCCATGCATTTCTGGGAATCCTTCTGCTATCTTCACTATGTCCCAAATAGAGTTTTCCTGGTCTTCCCCTCCAGCCCCCTTGGCTGATTGCCTATACCGTGAGTTAGCACTGGTGCTGATCCTTGTGACTCTCTCAAGTCAGTGCTCTTCTGATGTGATTCTGTGAATTCATATACTGCTAGGCTGCCAGATAAAATACAGGACACCCAGTTAAATCTGAATATCTGGGGCACCTGGGTGGTTCAGTTGGTCAAGTATCTGCCTTAGACTCAGGTCATGATCTCAGGGTCCTGGGATTGAACCTCATGTCAGGGTCCCCACTCAGTGGGGAGTCTGCTTCTCCCTCTTCCTTTCACTCTGTGATCTCTCTTGCTCTGGTTCTCTCTCAAATAAACACATAAAAAATCTTTTTAAAAATCTGAATATCTTTTTTAAAAAGATTTTATTTATTTATTCATGAGAGATACACAGAGAGAGAGAAGCAGAGACATGGGCAGGAGAAGCAGGATTCATGCAGGGAGCCTGATGTAGAACTCAATCCCAGGACTCCAGGATCACACTCTGAGCCAAAGTCAGATGCTCAAACCGCTGAGCCACTCAGACATCCCTGAATATCTAATAAGTAAAAAAAAAAAAAAAAAAAAAAAGGCAATATATACAGGGCACACTTTTACTAAAAAATTGTCCTTTGTTTATCCAAAATTCAACTTCAACGTGGTGTCCTGTATTTTTATTTGCCAAATCTGGCAACCCTATCAGGTGTCCAAGCCATGTCATGCTCACAGCGATCTTTCTTGAACTAAAGTCCCATGTTTGCTCCGTATAGGTGGGGAAAATGTCTCTCTCTCTCTCTCTCTCTCTCTCTCCTGATGGCCTTTTGGCTCTTTAGCCCAAAGCTACACTGCTTGCACTTCATATATCTCAGGGCCACTCACAGAAACAGCTTTCAGGGTCTATCTGTGGCCATCTGTCTCTAGGGTTTAGACACAGCCTAAGAATGTCAGACTGAGGTGGGCTTTTTTCCTGTATTCTTAGAATCCGCCCTCCCCCAAAAGCTTGCCCTACAGCTCTTCTTATTGGCTAGCTCCTCCCAAGCAAGTCAATTTATATGATGAAGGCTACCACCTTTATTGGCTCATGAGGCACATACAGTTTTATTTTGCAAAAACTTGCAATAAATCCATAATAAAAGTTAGACTGTGATTAAGGGAACTGCCTTCAAAGTAATTCTAATGTGCGTGGAAGTGTTTTTTACTTTTGGAAGCACTTACAGAAGCTCCATGAAAAAAAGTGGCTTTGGGTCCTCAGCTTTTAAGAAATGTGTGTGATTTTGACAGTGTGAAAGAAATTCCAAGCAAAAAGAACAGTATGAATGGAGGTAAAAAAACAGGAAGTTCAGGGTGGGCTTACTTCAGTTTGGTGACAGTGTATGAGACAGCATATGATGTACTGCAACCTGAAACTTACATGGAAAGTTGGGGAACTAGCCAAGGAAGGTTTTCCATAGCCATGGTCAAGAGTTTGTAATTTCTTCTCCAGGCAATGGGAAGCACTTGCAGGATTTGGTTAGAAGAAAATATAATTAAGAGATGTAGATAGTCCTGTTACATAGGCTATGTTCCAAGTATGAGAAATTATGGGAGAGAGATTATATTATCACACAAATAAAATAGATAATAAGTAATGAAGACCCAAGGGGGAGCAAGGGGGAAGAAAAGGGAAAAAAATGAAAAGGAAACCTTGGTATGAAACTTTGGTAATCCATTTTAATCAGCAGAGGAGGTTTTTGTTTTGTTTTGTTTTTGTTTTTTGTTTAATTTCCAATGCCCATGCCTCTTTCAGACTAATTAAATCAGAATCTCTGGGGATGAGACTCACACACCAGTATCTGGAAGGCTCCCCTCATGATTCCTACACTCAGGCACGATTGAGCACCACTACTGTAGAACAGGGGTTCTCCCACTTAAGTAGGAATCAATCATCTACAGGGTTTGTTGTGTGCCACTCTCGGAGTTTCAGCAGACCTGAATTGAGGTCTGAGGATTCATATTTCTAACAAGTTCCTAGGTGGTGTGGATGCTGTGGGTCCAAGGACCATGCTAGGAGAACTTCTGATGTGGAATGGGCAGGACTCAGTAGTTAATTAGCTATTACTGTGTATATATGTCTCGGCTGTTTGAGGGTGGGGGGTAGGAAGAATTAATTATAGGTGATGGACATTCTGACCCTGAGTAAATGACAGAATAGAGGTGCCATTCAAAGAGTCACAGATGTGGAAGAAAACAGGTGTTTGTTTTGAATGAGAATATTGAGAGAATAGACCATGAAAAATAATGTTTTGTGGGGGCCATTATAAATATGGGAATAGTAAGAAGAGGGAGCCAGTAAGAAGTAGAGAATAGGAGACATCAGAAACATAGAAGGAGAACCAGAACAACACAAATGTCTAGGGGGAGAAAAAGGTCAAGGCTAGCTCTACTAAGAATATCACAAAAATGTAACCTCTGAGATACTACCAAACCCAGTGAACACAGAAACCTTGAGGTCCCACACTTTCCTTATCTGCTCTTTCCTATCCTTCACAAAGAGAGGTCACATTCAGAATGATAACCCTGGAGGCTTAAGGTTTTTAGCACAAAAAACAGAGGGATCTGTATCCCTCATGCTGCACTTACTAAGGAAATAAGGATACTACCATATGACAGAAAGATTTTCCAGCTTTGAGGGTTGAGACAAAAAGAGCTTTTCACCTAATCTGGATAAGGGCAGAGCATCAGTGCTCAAGGAGTTAAGCCACTGGCAGTGGTCAAGAATTTGCAATGAACCAGGTAGTGGTCTAATGCTGCACACTGATCCTGCTCATGGTGTGGTTCATGGACCAGTAGCATCAGCATCACTTGCTAGAAATGCAGACTGTCACCCACACCAGACCTACTGAAACAGAATCTGCATTTTTAACAAGATCCCCAGGTAACAATTAGAGCTTGAGTAGCATTGCTTTTAGGCATCCTGAACTCATTTAACTTACTCAACTCTAAGAGGTAGGGACAATGAGGAGGGAGGTGAGTTACAAAGAGGCGAAAATATTTGCACAGAGTCAGAGAGCTAATGGGGCAGAGCAAAGATCTAAACCCAGACAATCTAGATCCATAGTCCTGGATCTAATTGAGGTTGTTACACCAACCCTCAAAAAACTATGACAATGGCCCTCAGCACCCTCCCCACCATCTCTGTAAACTTCCATCCACAGTGGCTCTTGTCCAATGCTTCTAAGGTACATGTCGTCCCCTTTGTACTCGGATTCTACCTCCCAACCCCTGTGTGTTAATATTCTCATCCCTTAGATCTCAGCTAACAGTCACCTCCTCGAGAGGACCGTTTCCGACACCCTAAGACGTGGTATTCCACTCTCACAGAATCATGTATTTTTCCCCCATGATCATCTGTAGTTAGGAATATATGCGCTTTTTTTTTTTTTTTTTTTTTTTGGCTTGGCTCAAACTCCTGGAGGGCAAATGCACTCCTGTTTTGTACATCCCAGAACCCCAGGGCCTAAGACCAAGCCCTGCATGTAGCAGCAACGCAATCATTGCCTGCAGAAATGTGCTTAGGAATGACTTTTGAATCAAAGGTGTGTCTTACCCATATTAGTATGACCTGTAGTGACAATCAGAACCAAACACTCTCACCTTCCACGTTATTAAGAAACCTGGTGAGGTGAAAGAGCAGACATGATCATTCAAAGGTAATGTACACTTTGTGGCTGAATCGGAACCATCCAGGCAAGGCTCCATCTGCCACAGACATTCAGGACCTCCTGAAGTTAGGAGAACCCTTTGAACATATTTCCACTTCCTAGAATCACGAGCCTGTACTTTCCCTCAGCCTTTGAGACAGCAGAGGAAAGTCAGAGTGGCTCAGGTGAGGCCTCTCCATGTTGGGAGGGTAGCTCTGGAGGGAAAACATTGGCTGTTCTAACCTACAAATCCTATAACTAAACAGAGTCCATTCATCCTGAGAGCTGCTCATCAGGTACCTTTCAGAGGCTCTGATTTCCCTTGAATGACAGAGAATAAGCCTTGATTTCAGTGAATGGCTCTGCCGTAATAATCCTGCCTGAGAAAAGCATGGATTGCAAGGCCACTTTAAAAATATGTTCCACTGTAATTTTGTATTTCATTTTCCCAAATACTCTTGCTCCTATGGATAGTTCCTATACCTTGTGTTCTCATATTATATTAACATAATTAAGCTAACTAGGCCTTAATGTTGCTACTCTTGTGAAATAACAGCAAAGGGGCTTGAGAAAAATGCTGCAGATATACTTTCTTAAAGAGATGGTTAGATTTAATTTCAACACTTTTGGAAAATATTGAACGACAGTAATCAGCTTTAAGCTTAACCAGGTGACAGGCCCGACTACAGATGATAGGGATGAGGGTTTCTCAGTGTAGAATAGCTGCTCATTCATTCTCCAGGCATTTCTTCAGTGTCTCTATCACATGACTCAATGATACCGCTACAGGCTCAATTACTCAATTTTCTTCTGGTGTTTTTGGCCTGAATTGACATGTGTTACTTCAAGCTCAGCCACAAATGAGGAATCCTTAGGTCAACTTTATGGCTTAGACCTGAGCTTCTCCAACTCTCAAATGCATAGGGGTCATCTAGAGGCCTTGTGAAAAATTCAATCAGGTGTGACCTGGGAAGCTTTAATTTCTAATAAGCTCCCAGGTAATACTGATGCTCCTGGTCCATACATAACACTGTGGGGAGCAAGGTCTTAGAAAACAAAATGAAACTGATTCTGTGGTTTAAAATGAAACTCAGCACCCTTGTGAGCCAGAAGCATTGCCTAAATGTTGCTTTGTGCCAGGGCTATGATGAATGTAACCCTACCCACCAGCATTTGGGCAGAAACAATCCAGAGAAATGAATTACTCCCAGAGGGTATCTGTTTCACTCAGGAAACAAACAGACCTTCTGTCCAATCTAGAACTGTCTTATGCAAATCTAGAATCTTGGAATTTCCAGAATTCTTCTTTAAAAATATTTATACTGAGCACATAGGGAAGTGTTTAGAAGTATCTAGAATAGGTTTGAGCATATGCTGATCCTTCTAAAACTGAATTAAAAGCAACATGGTCCAATAATGATGTAATAGCTGTTTGGGTTAAAATGGAAAATACTGGGACACCTGGATGGCTCAGGGTATGATCCTGGAGTTTAGGGATCGAGTCCCACATGGGGATCCCTGAGGGGAGTCTGCTTCTCCCTCTGCCTATGTCTCTGCCTCTGTGTGTATGTGTCTCTCATGAATAAATAAATAAAATCTTAAGATGGAAAATACTCTCCAAACACAATATAAAAATACTCTTCAAACACAATATGAAAGCAAAATATAACAGTTTGTTTCAGTTAAATAATGTATATCATAGAAAAGATTAAGAAAACAACTGTTAGAGCTAATTATTGCTTAAAGTGGCAGCAGAGGTAAAGAAGTGGTTCATTTTGTGGGGGAAGTGGTTTGTTCCTTCTATGCTTCCCCCACGTTGTATGTGTCTCTTTGACTTCTCTTCTCTACCCTTAACCCCAGGCTCTTGGTAGTCTTGCACCTGAGAGGGAAATACCAGCAGATAAACTGAGAATAAGCAAATGAGAAGAATGGAGAGAATGATTTCTGTTCCTTTTTTAAAAAAACATCCCTTAAACCTTGATTTTCAAAAATGAAAAGAGTACAAACAGAATTATGAAGATCATTTAGTTTAGTTAAAAATAGGTCTTTGTTGAAGCCAAGGAGAAGGAGGTAGACCCCCATACCAAGCAAGTCTTTTGTCCATTTGGATACTCAGTGTTGGAGGATGTTGTCAAGAGAATGTAACCACCAGTTGATCCAGGAGCTGGACCTGGGCAGTCAGAGGCTCCTCAGCCCCTCCCCTGGCTTTGGAAGATATGTTCTGTCCACTATTCTCATAGTGGGAGACGTTTTCAAGGATGCACCCTTGAGAGAACAATGTGTTGTTGAGACCATCTGGACAGTATATGTGACTGAACCCAGTTAGGCCTCGATATAAACTTTTAAGATTCTTGCAGGCCAGTATAGAGACCTACTCATCTTGCGGCTGCTCAAGACAACCCTTATATGTAAGTTCTCTGGATCATTACACTTGTCACCTCCCAATCTAGAGTGGTCTGCTTCTTTCTTTGGTCTCTCCTTGCTTTCTTTCTACAGGGACCAGCTTTTATTTTTTTTTTTTTTTTTTTTTTTTTTTAATTTTTTATTTATTTATGATAGTCACAGAGAGAGAGAGAGCGCGGCAGAGACACAGGCAGAGGGAGGAACAGGCTCCATGCACCGGGAGCCCGATGTGGGATTTGATCCCGGGTCTCCAGGATCGCGCCCTGGGCCAAAGGCAGGCGCCAAACCGCTGCGCCACCCAGGGATCCCAGGGACCAGCTTTTAAACCAGCACTCAGAAAACTTTCATTGACTACTCCTGACATGATGACTAGAAAATAGATGTACAATAATTTCATTAGGAAACTATGATTAACATCATTCAAAAGCATAGTTCACATCTAACCAAACACATCTACTTCTTTCCACAGGAAAACTATTCTAGTATATATTCCCAAATCTGCTGTGATGATATTTATCTACTACATAGTGGAATGTTACAGAAGAATCCAAGAACTTGAAGCCCAGATTGGTAATGGGACTTGTCCATTTTCACACAACTGATCTTTAAAGAACTGGGTTTAGAACTTAGATTTCCTGAACATTTCTCAATTTAGTCTGCAGTGTTTTATCCCATGCTATCTCATCAATCATTTTTCCTGATGCCAATTTTTAAAACACCCAAGCTTGTCTGGCACAAAATCCCCTGTCTGAAAACCCTGGGCCACTTTATAGGCTTCCCACTTGCTGTTGATCCTGGAGACTCACCATGGTTTGTTCAGAGTTGCTGTGAAATGATATTAAAGATGAAATCATGTGCCAGTGAGGAATTTGCTAAACAATCTGTAGCAGGTTCCATGGTAGTTAGAGGGTAGGAGTTTGCCCAGACTGGAAGCTGTACTCTCTTGTGGGTGAATAAGAGAAGTGAGAAGAGAAGAGTAAGAGAAGAGAGGCTTCATTTCACCATTTTAGGGGCTGGTGATCTGACTGAACAGGAACACTACTGTGAAAGGTCAGCAGTGGTCTTTATTTATTTTTTAATTTTTTTAAAAGAATTTATTTATTTATTCATGAGAGACAGAGAGAGGGAGAGAAAGGCAGAGACACAGGCAGAGGGAGAAGCAGGCTCCATGCAAGGAGCCCGACGTGGGACTCGATCCCGGGTCTCCAGGATCAAGCCCTGGGCAGAAGGCAGGCGCTAAACCGCTGAGCCACCCGGACTGCCCAGCAGTGGTCTTTAATGTGGATTTGAGATGGCTTGAGAATTAGGACACTAGATTTTCCTCAGTATAAAGCCTGTTGCTACAAAGAGTGATGCAAGGTATCATAGGACCTAGTCTACTATTGTGATTAAGGGTATAAATTTTGGTATAGACGGACATGGATTTAAATCCCAGCTCCAACATGTACTACCTCGGGGACCTTGTAGAAGTCATTTGACTTCCTGGTCTTTAGTTTCCTTACCTATCAAATAAGAATACAAATATTCCCCTGACTCATAAACTCGTAAAAATAACATGGTGTGTATAAAACACCAGTACCACTTAGTACACAATGAGAACATTCAATAAGGTAGCAATGTTTTCCCCTAATAAGAGAGAATCAGAGGGTGTCTTGTTGGCTCAGGTCATGATGACAAGGTCCTGAGATTGAGCCCCACATTGAGCCCTGCATCAGGCTCCCTGCTCTGTGGGGAGTCTGCTTCTCCCTCTGCCCTTCCCCCTGCTTGTGTGGCTCTTTCTTTCAAATAAATAAACAAACAAACAAATAAATAAATAAAATCTTTTAAAAAAAGAGAGAGAATCAGAAAGGTAAACCTAAATCAAAATATCCTAAGATCCTGACATGGATATCTTATAAGATTTCAGAATAAATCAGAGAAAGAGATCTATAGAACCATTTTTCTTGGAAATTTCTAAAAATAATGTTAGTCCCCACTCTCCGTGTTGGCTTAAGTTGCCCTTCCACTGAGATTGGAACTAAATAATCAATGGCAACATCCTCCGAGCCTGGAAATGTACCCAAAGAAACACTGCCCTTTATTAAGAAACAGGAAAGTCTTTCTTTGCACCTGTTCTTAAGTGTAGTATATTGAAGCACAGATAATTCAGTTAAACATCTGTTCGTAGGCATCATATTAATGAAATTTAACAGGGAGGACAGGCTGCAGGGGAATCAAACCTGCTTCATTTATTTCTCATCATTTGCCATGGACTGCATTTGTCTGCTTCTTCTTTACCTGTGCCTTTCACTGTGGTAAAAATAAACAACTGAGGACATGAACATTGTTACTCTCTTAGAATTAGCCAGATGGAAAAGTGAGGTCACGATGACCTATCATGAGAAATACCACCTGCCAACACCTGAGCCACTTGAATAATCATGGAAAGATTTCTTGGAGTCCAGAGTAGTTCTTGCTTAAGGATTTTGAGTGCCTTATTGGTTTTATTCAAGAGCCTCGTTTTAGCAAGATGGTATGTATTTAATTTAAAAATTCAGTCTGGCCACATTGGATTAATTTATGCAGGTGATATGTAGGTTTACTAAGGGAAGAAAAACAGAAAAAATGACTCTAAACCAAAAACACTTTATAGAAATCTGGAGAATGTAGAAAGCACCTTTAAAAAAATCATGCCACAGAGGTTTGAAAAGTGATGATAATTGACTCTAAACCAAAAACACTTTATAGAAATCTGGAGAATGTAGAAAGCACCTTTAAAAAAATCATGCCACAGAGGTTTGAAAAATGATGATAAATGACTCTAAACCAAAAACACTTTTTTTTTAAACCAAAAACACTTTATAGAAATCTGGAGAATGTAGAAAGCACCTTTAAAAAAATCATGCCACAGAGGTTTGAAAAGTGATGATAATTTTGTGATATTACAGTACTAATGTACAAATCAATCAATAGGCTAATCAATGATGTGAACACTATCTACAAAGAATCAGATTAGGTTGGGGTGCAAGAATAAATATAGAAGCAACACAGGACATGACCTTTGTGCCTAATCTGGGATATAATAATGGAGATAATTAAAGATGTTAATGACAAATACACTTAGAGAGTTCATATCACATAGATGTAGGAATTGTAGATTTTGTCATCTTTTCTACAGTTTTTGAAAACGTGTATATGTTTCATTTCTTCTGTAGTGTCCTAAGCTGAGTCCTGCTTTTTCCATACCAGCTTTATTTGAGCCTCTGTTTGGAATTCCATACCAGTCAACTTTCCATGTCCCTGCCTCTCTGGATCACCTAGTCAAGAAAATCATGTTTATCAGAAGTTCTAAACTGTTCGGTGCTCAGGATGACTCAAGTGTCTTAATTAACATTTGGAAGATGCCTTTCCAATTGTCAGAACTGTGTCTGGCTACTTCTTTCTGCCAATCAGTGTTTATGCATTTTCAGACTGTCTCTAAGAACTGACCTACTGCTTTCTTCATGTCAAGAGATTGCCAATTCCTACTCTCATTATCCAGCCTGTGCTAGTTAGTTTGCGTTTTTCCATAACTCCTGCTTCCCAGGCCCATCAGTAGCATTTTCTACCATGAAAATTTTCCATGTTGATTTGGGAAGGATGGTGACCCAAGTACAGCAGAGGAAAGCAAAATGAATTCGAGGGCCATAACACATGAGTACAAACTTTCCCCTCAAATCACGTACACTAGACGTTCTCAAACTTTACCACACATCAACATTGCAGGGACACTCTTTGAGAACCAGTGCCACATTTGAATCAAAATCATTTCCAAATAACATGTAATCCAAACAAAAGGCTGTCTCATTTTGCTCTGTGACAAGGAGTTCTTAACTTAGAAGTTAGAACTAAGGAGTTAAGGAGTTAAGGAGTTCTTAACTTAGAAGTCCTTGGAGACACTTCGATCAGATTCAAGGTATCCATGGTACTTATTGCACAAATTATATTTTATGTTACATTCCCATGGCTGAGATTACCTCTGGATGCTTGAGAGGGCCCATTGCTCTCCGAAGAGACTCAAAGTATTCATTTTTCCCAAACAGCTTCTACAACTCCCACTGATGCCATGCAGAGAGAGTCAAGCCAGCAGCACATTTGAGGAGACATTGACATTAGAATATACTAGAATAGGGCTCTACAGTTTATAGAGCTGGCATATAATTCTCCTGTTCTTTTTATGGTTAATAGAATAATTTTATTACTACACTGGTCTTTGTGATCAATTACTCCATTCTTCTATGATTACTCACTGACCCCTACCAAGATGTAGATCTATTAACCAATCAGCAAAAAAGTTTAGATGGAGCTCCAATTATAGGCTTAGTGTGGTGTTGACTCAATGAGGAACCCAGAAATCTCAGAGTCCTTGCTCACAAGATAACTCTGGGTGAGGTTGCCGACATATATCACTCTTAAGCTCAGTGAGAATAAGATCCTTGCTTATCTTACCCCAAATTCTGTCTCGTAGGCCTAGAAAAGCCCCTAGTAAATCATAGGAGCACAACCAATTATTAAATGAGTGAATGAAAAACCTCAGGGGTTTATTTTGTAAATGCCATAATAACATTGCCAGGTAAACGAAATATTCACCGTGGCCGATTGGACAAAGCTCTTACACCTGGAGGGTACTGCTGAATGAAGGAAACAAGGGACCCAACTAATAATGCCTGTGAATAATCTGCAAACTTGCCTCAATAGGGAAAACAAATCGAAACTTAACTATGACACAGTTTCCAACCTTTCTTTACACCAGATGTTTGGCATAGGTAATAACTGAGGTAAAAGACTGTAGTCTGGGAAGATCACTTCTCCACTCCATCCTTTTCTGTGGCAAGTGATAATGTTGATGGCAACAGATTCAGGTAACAAAAAGCAAGCTACCCAACCACATATATTCAGCATGCCTCCTTCAGTAAGTGTGAGGCAGGCGAGCCCTTACCTAGATTTCAAGCTGATGAATCATCTGTCTAGTTTCAGTAAACCTCAAGGGACTGCTCGGCTTTGTAAAGCTGAAACCCTGTCAGCCTCTGGATGCATTTGAACAAGGACAACATGTTAAAAGGAGTCAGGTTATGAGGTTTCCTGAGGAATCCCTACTTTCTGAGTGCATGAAGTCCTCTTTCAATGCACAAAAAAAGAGCCTTTTAACTAAAAAAAAAAAAAAAAAAAAAAAAAAAAACCGAGAAAGTTCTTTTTAAATCGTGTATAGATGCTGACTATACCAGATACATTAACAGAAATATTCATGATTTCCTATATTAGGCCATCCATTTATCCAAACTGAGGTCCTTCCTATTCCATTATCTCCATGGAAGCACACACACATAGCCTTATATGTATTAGAAGAAAGAAAATTCCTCCTTCTTGGGAAACACCTGTCTTGGGAGTTCTTGGTTGTAGCATCTGAGCATGCACAGGGTCGAGCATACAAATGGTGCAGTGACTCTTTTGGAAGTCACATTTGTCCCTGAAACTTCAGTCACCTGGAGACTGCATGCCTCATTGCCTGCAGCAGCTCAATCCTGACAGTGGAGAATGAGTTTAGAAATCTCATTTGAGCAACAAAATTTGAATTAAGAGTTTAAACAGCACAATATATTTAATGTTGAAATGATTTTTTTTTTTTTTGCAATTTTTGCTGACGACTGTGGAGTTCTTTCTTTTTTTGCTGTTGGGCTCTTATAATCATCTTGGTTTGGTTTAGATTTTGTCACGAAAAAGGGAGATAACAGGATTCAGTAAAATAGTACATCAGTTGGCTCCATTTCCCTATTTTTACACACAGAAAATTTCTGCTTCTTTTGCTATGCTAACACACTTACACATAATTCCTGGAATCCCTACTACATTCATATCCACTGCTTTCAGACACACACTCACAGGGCACCAAAACACAAAATCTCTACACGTCAAAATCAAGCCAGGCTGAAGATGTAAATAGGTGGATATGGCACCAGGTGGATGTGTAATCAGTAATAAGAAATACATTGAGCCCCATAATGAAAAGAAATCCCCCAAATTGTTCAGGACTCCCCCTCCCCCTTCCATTCACTGATTTATTAACCCTGAACAAAGATGTAATTGCAGGGTCTCAGAAACAACTTTTTTTTTTTTCTTTTTTCTTTTTTTTTTTTTTTCCATTTTTTGGCATTTGTTTTGTTTGGCTTTGAATTTCTTAATATCTAGTCATACCATTCATGGCCTGTTTTCTTCACTCAGTTGCCCATCTTCCCCCCTCCCCTCCGAGAAATGAAAGAAGCATTAGCTTCTGAGTCTTAAGGATGAGACCTCTGCATTTTCTTTGCTTGTTTAGGGCAAGAAATGAAGTGCTGCCTCTTTAATTGGCAGAAGCATGCAGGAGGAGCATACCTTTAATTTAGTGTTGGGATACCTCACTTGCACCCTGGCTGTTGTCTTATTGGAGACGGCAGCCTGCCTGAGATCCTCTAGCACTGAAATAATATCATCCAGCACGCATTTCTTATCCTGATTTTTCAACACACACAGATGGGAAAAAGTATAATTATAGCCCTTGTGGTTCACCTTCATTTCCAGCACGGCTCGGTGGGTCTGCAGGATCCCCTCAGCCTGGAGCAAAATATTGTCCCCGGGTGGGGAGAGCAGGATCACCCTGCCATACCTCCCAGGGGTGTGTAAGTCCGAATAGAGCTGGCTTTTGGACTGGTCCAGGGGGAAAAGGCTGCTGGCCAGGCTGCGCTCGATCTTGGCCAGGCTGTGGCTGGGAGCGACCAGGCGCTCCAGGTCGCCCTCGGGCTGGAAGCGGTTGAGCGCGCTGAGGCCGAAGGTGATGGTCAGGACTGCGGGCACGGTGAGGAAGAAGACGGGGTGCCGGCTCACGCACAAGCCCAGCCTGTGGCAGAACGACTGGAGCCCTCTGCGAAGCACCTGCCGCAGCATCCTCCACCAGATCCAGCTCGCAGGCGCTCCCGGCCGTCTTAAAAAGCACATGTGACATGTGTAAGCGCCTGGCTACCCCCGACTCCCCGTCCCCCCCGCCCGGCTCCGGGCCAGCCCCCTTCCCCAGCCCCGCCGCCTCGCCTCCCCCCTCCCCGCGTTCACCCCGGCCACTCCGCCCGGTCTCTCCCCGGCCCCACCTCCATGCGCTCCTACTACTCTTTCGAACACTGCAGCAAGTTGCAGCAAGGCGGGCAAACGCCGGCCGCGCGCGTGGGGGCCCGCGGGGCCCACGGGCCCGGCCTCCCCGGCCCCCGCCGCCGCCCGCGCCCTCTCACCGCATGAGCAGGCTCCCTGGGTCTAGCCCTTCATCTCGGTGCTGCAGTCCCCCGGCCTCCCTCGCTGGAGGTGGTTCCGCGCGGAGCGTCCCACAGATGTGGATTCCCTCTCCGTCCTGACGGGGTTCGGTGTCTAACTGAAACCATGTGCCTCGGTGTTGTAAGAAGCAGACATGTGCCCCATAAGGGGCGGGGGGGGCGGGGAGGAGACAGACTAGAAGGGAGGGAGCCGAGTGGGGGGGGGCAGCTAAGCTTTGCTTTTTTTTTTTTTTTTTTAAGATGCTGGCAGTTATTTTTAGAGTTTTGTTTTCCCTCTTCCCTCCTGGCTGGAGTGAATGGAGGAGGAAACGGGTGAAGGTGCTGCCGGCCCATTGGAGCAATGGCAGTTAGAGGCTGGGGTGGGGGGGCGTGGAGGGAGGGAGCTCGAGGGCTCCTGGAGGCGAGCAGCGCTTTTGCCCCCATAGGGAAACGGTGCCCTCGAATTCTGCTTTCCTGCCGAAGACAAGGGAGCAGAGAGGATGATGCTGCATTTTTAACATACCACAAAGCGTGCAAGGGATTTCCTTGCAACACCTTCCACGCTGTCATTCCACAGACTAGTAGGCTGCAGCCCAGGGCTGCCAGAGACCCCATCTGTTGGTGGTGCGTTGGGGCTCTCCGGATTCTTCCCTAGCTCTGGTGATTGGAGAGGAGGCATTTGCCAATAGCAGTCTAGCCTGTGGCTTGGAGTGTGTGTGTGTGTGTGTGTGTGTGTGTGTATCCAACGCTCGCGTGTTGGTAGTGAAGATCCACAGGCAATGTGTGGTTTCCCATAAAATATTACATTTACTTTCTGTGCTTGTGAAGTTTAGGACAAAAAGTTCTTAAAACTGATTTCAGTTCCCTTCCCCCATTC
Organism: Canis aureus; assembly: GCF_053574225.1. Classification (NCBI taxonomy): domain Eukaryota; kingdom Metazoa; phylum Chordata; class Mammalia; order Carnivora; family Canidae; genus Canis; species Canis aureus. The sequence goes on along the minus strand of NC_135617.1, from coordinate 56,512,544 downwards.
TCCTTTCCATCAGGTTTACTCTGATGCGAAGTGGACCAAGAAGCTAATCTTTCTCTTGTGAGTGCTAGTCCAGAAACAAACATTTTGGGACCTCTATCACACTGTTTTTGCCTGCGGAAAGAGGACTAGAAGGCTCTAGATGGCTAGGGGGAAAACACACTGGAGTCATTTGATAATGTAAAACAGTAGTCCACTTCACCCCAGAGGAAGGAAGACTCCTAGGGGTACAATTCCTCCCTCAGTACCCACCACTATGAAGGCGACAAAGTCTCACCTGCAGACCCCATCGAATTCGGAAACTTTTACATTAATAGATGTGCATGTGTACTTTATTTTTTACTGATTGGACCTTTCACAAAACCCAATGTTCTGGAAAACATGAAGAAGTCTTGAAGACAAGTGCTAAATTTGGTGGTGAACTGGAGACCTGCCTTCCAAAGCTTCTGTTCTTTTTGCATTGACTTCATGGAGAAGATGGAGTTTCAAAAGATGATTCATTCACACTTTCTTAATCTGGGTGAAAGGACCTGTTCTTCATCAGATACTTAGAGATGTGCCCATCTATGCATACAAAGAAGCTGAAGGACTCATCCTCTTAAAAGATGCCTTTGATGTTTGCTAGTGAAATCAGTTTTTCAGTTAGGAGGCCAATGAGACTGCAGAGAGCTCTATAACAGGGGCAGCGCTTAAGAGTGATAGCTTAAAGGTGGTGTTATATACAAGATTAGAGACACATTCCAGCCTTTAAAATTGAAAGTGATCTTGGTGACCATTCATTTTGCATCCCCCACCGAGGGCAAGAACAGCTTCTATAATATTCTTGATGGTTCTCCAACCTATCCCATGCTTCTGTATGAGATTTCTTTTTTATTCTCATTCTATTATATTCCATTTACTATTCTATTTACTCAACATTTTTTAAAAAAGATTTTATTTATTTATTTATGTGTGAGAGAGAGCATGTGCACAAGTTGAGGGGAGGGGCTGAGGAGAGGGAGAAGCAGACCCCCACTGAGATAGGAGTCTGACTCAGGGAAGGGGGGGCTCAATCCCAGGACCCTGAGATCATGACCTGTGGTGATGGCAGTTGCTTAACTGAATGATCCACTTGTGTGCCCCTCAATGCTTTTATATTAGTATGGACTAATGGATATTTAGACATATTTCTATTGTGTTTGGGTTATAACTCAATACTACTTTATTTTGTTGCTCAGATTGTTCCAACTCTGTCCATTAGTTTCTGTCTCCCTTTGACATAACCCATTATTATGTGCTTTTTTAAAAAAATAATATTGTTCTTTCTTGTACGGTAAGATAATCCAAGCTTGTCTTTTATCTTTTCTGCCCAGTATTAGCCATTTCTCTAATTTCTCTAACCAGCCCTGGTTTGTTTGATTAGACAATGGTATTAGAAACAAAAATCTGGGTGCTAAATGTGCTGCTTGCTGTTGTGGTGTTATCACTTCTAAGCCTTTCCAACTGACAGCAAGAAAATACATGACTGTAAAGATCTTCCTCAACTTATGCTGGGGATTCATCCTAATAAGCCCATGGTAAGTTGAAATTATTGTAAGTTCAAAATGCATTTAATACACCTAAACTACCAAAATTATAGCTTAGTCTAGCCTACCTTAACATGTTCAGAAGCCTTACATTGGCCTATAGTTGGGCAAAGTCATTTAACATAAAGCCTTTTTTTAAGACAGAGTGAGTTCACATATGAGGGGCACGGGGGCAGGGGGTGTACAGAGTGAGAGGGTAAGAGAGAATCTTAAGCAGGCTCCATCCATATGGAGCCTGACCACAGGCTCTGTCTCACAATCCTGAGATCATGACCTGAGCCAAAGTCAAGAGTCAGCTATCAACTGACTGAGCTACCTAGGCAGCCCAACATAAAGTCTATTTTATAATAAAGTGTGAATATCTCATGTAATTTATTGAATATCATCCTGAAAGTGAACAATAGAATAGTTGTAAATACATCGGTTGTTTACCCTCCTGGTTGCATTGGTGACTGGGAGCTGTGGCTCAGCACCATTGCCCAGCATCAGAAGAGATTGTCTTACTGAATATGGCTTGCAAAATTTGAGGTCTGGTTTCTATGGAATGCTTGCACAGCATCATCAAGTTGAAAAATCCTATGTTGAGCCATTGTAAATTAGGGACTGTCTATATATTAATTTGTGCATTTGTGTATCTATAAATATTTCTTTACATGGCTCTCTATACTAGGTTAAATATGAGTTTTTACGTATGTCTCTGACTCTAATCTATTGCCACATGGATCATTCAAGCCTCTTTCCCATGCTTACCTATAACCTCCCACGTCAACAATGACAAACTGGTTCAGTAGGTGATTTTTAAATCTCTTTTGTATGGTGAAAACATATTTTTAACAGAAAAAAATTAAGGGAAAGAAGAAAAGCATGGTTCCTTAATTTTCATGCTATGAAAAGCTAATGTCAAATACTATTATAGATTCATTAGGAAGATAAAGTATATGCTCAAAGAAGGGAAGAGATAGCAACATTCCAGATTAACCTACAGGAAGTTACTTTGCACTAAAATATCAGTGAATATCAATCACATGATAGTTTTAGCTAACCTGATTTAAAATAAAGCTTAATATAAAGCTGAAAGCAGTGCATTTAGAGGCCAGTCAGTAACAACACAAGAATCTGTGCTGTTTAGTTCACCTAGGATTAGTCTTTTCTGTTATGTGTTGGTCAATATCAGTTCTCAAGACTTGGAACCAGTTGGAATTTATCCACTTGGCATTTTGAAGGATAGGACAGCAGAGGAACATGTATTTGCACACAAAATAGCTGAGTTCTAGGCCATTTCCACAAGTTACTTTCTGGGTGTTTCGGGCGAGACGCCGAACTCTCTGATCCTGTTTCCTTATTTATACACTTGGATATGTGATTATGTTCTTTATCTACTGGTCAATTCATTCATATCGCCATTCACCAAAACTCTGTAGTTCTTGTTTCGTTAACTAAGGCATAATGTTAGTGATTGCACCAAATAAACCTCTAAATGTTAGCGGTATAACACAATACAAGTTTATATCTTGTTCAAGGTATAGCCATGATGACTAGTTCTGCTTAGCGGGAAGAGGTAGACCTCAGTTCCATGGGTCATTCATCCACCTTTAGCTCCTGGCTTCCAAGGGCATTCCTGAGGTCATTCCTAGCCAGCCAGCTGCAAGGGGGGACAGAGCCCAGAAGAGCCCACCAGAGAAGTGCTTCTGGCTCAGTCTGGAATGGCATACCTCCCTTCCTCTTACAGCCTAAGATTAGAATTTAGTCGCAGGAGAGGCTGAATAATGCAGCTTTACACAGAACTCACTCTACCACAGCCGTCTCAAGCAATGCTGGCTTTGGGGCTTTTTAGAAAATGCTCACTGAGCTTCGTCTGTGGCTTTAAGGAGTTTGCATTGCGCCTACCCACATCTCTTAGTCAGGCCTCTTGTATCTAGGAAGGGCATACCTGAGAGACACAGTTTTCAAGGCAGTTTTGGTCTTTATCATTTTGGATATTTCCAGCTGCAATTGGTTTAAACAGTAAGGACATTTCTTACCTCCTACAACAGAATGTCTGGAGAAATGGTAATTATAGAGCTTGTTATTTTAGAGGTTCAGCTTGTCATTAAGAGCCTAAGTCCTCTTCCTCATTCTGCTTTGCCCATCCCTGGAGCATGCGCTTTTTGCTTGTGCTTGCTCACGGACCACAAAACAAGGCAAAACTAGATCCTGGGGAAGAAGGTGCCTCTTTCTATGCATCTCATCTGAGAGCGAAGAGGCCTTTCCCCAAAAGATCTCCAATGGCTTTCCTAAGTCTTATTTCTCATGCCCCTGTCTAAATCTCATACCCTGGTGAGAGGAATGGTGGTGCAGTAATTGGCTTAGACCAATCTGGACTCACTGTGGGGCTGGGAATGGAGCCAGCCTCCTCTCTGAGAACATCGCCATGTGGGAATTTATGTGGGGTTTACTTTGTTAGTTTGTTTTGTTTTGTTTTAAACAAAAGTTTCTTTAGGAAGTATTATAATGTGATGGCAGGGATGTTTGGATGTTGGGCAGCTGACATTAACCTTGGGTGTTGAGTTTTTCTGCTTGGAGCAAATTAGTTTTTGGAAACCAGACTTTTTGAATGGAGAATAGACACATAATCTGACAAAGGAATTGTTTTTCTGATTTGTAATCCATTTATATTAATAGCTTTATAGTATGACACAGAGGTATTCCAATGATATTTGATATTTGAAAAATTACCTTTATTTTAATAGGGTACAGATAAATATGATTCTTTGGGAAAATCCACTACTTCTGATTACCATTTCTGGATGGGTAGGAAATGACTAGCTGGTAATGGCTGAGGAGTTTATGCAAACATCTTGTTTTACTAAAAGCTATAGGAAGTTTAGATAGGATTTTCATTATTTGATAACCTATAATTCATCATATATAAGACTGTGTATCAAATGTGGCTTAGAGGTTCAGTCTCATTGTCATGTTGCACGCTGCATGCTTAGAACAGAAAATAAGCATAATTTTCAATCCAGTAGTAAAATACCTGCCCTATGTATCCAAAAAATGAACAAAGTAGGGTAGGCATCCATTATTAACCATTTATAAATAAATCCTCAGTATTAAATTTTTTCCAGAACTAGTATTGTCCTATGGTGAAATTTAAGAGTAAGTTCTGGTGAAGATATCAAACAATTAAGATTCTGTTTTTATCTTAGCTTTTACTTGGGTTCTCCTGCTTCACATCTGTAACAACCTGGTCAAATCATTGCATGTCAATATGCCTTATTCACATCTGTAAACTAAAACAAAGTAATAAAAATGGACTAAGTGATCATTATCTTACCTTTCCTCTGTGATTCCATAATCTTCTAGAATGACAATCCTGAGGTTCATTTGCTAGATTTGCTACATTTTAACAAGGGCAAACTTCTATTCTGTGCTGGTGTCCCAGCCTTGCTTTCCTGTTTACTCTTTGCACAATGTCAAACAGAGGGTCACTGAGGGCTGGGAGTGGCCCAGCACAGGGGAGCATGCAAGCTTTGGTGTTGGTCTGGTAAAAGATAGAGAGGCTGGAAAAATACTTGGAAAATTGTGGCCACAGGGGAATAGCTGGTCTGAAGATGAAAAGACTGCCTGCCAAAATATAGTTCGATGCAGAGACTTATTGGACAATGTACAAAGATGACATGCTGCTTTGTACACATTCCATTTTCAATCATTTAAATAAAAATGTTCTAATTTGGGAAGAAGTAAATCATACTTTTTTTTAAATCATCTTTTAATTTTTGTCTTACATCCAGATATAATACAGGTCAATCAGTTAGCCCTACAAAAAAAAAAAAAAAAAAAAAACCTGAAGGATTTCCCTGTTTTATTCTTTCCCTTTTGTCTTCCTTCTTGCCTTCCTTCCAGTAATAATTCTTTTTTTTCTCAAGTGTTCCTAGCAAGGCCTTCCTGAAATAACTCTCAAAAATATATCTCTTTCTTCTGGTTGAACTCAGGATACTTCTCCCATATTGTTTGTTATATAGTTACACATTTTCCAAAAAAGCGTGGGCCCATAATCAAATCAAATTGTCAGTTATCGAGCTGGGATTTTAGTGGTGTTACTGCACCCAGCGAGGAACCTGCTCCTAAAGGACCAGTTGCTCATTGATTTCAGGCCTGTTGGTGGAAATGCATCCTATTTCTTGACAAGGCAGTTCTCCCATCAGATCCTGGAAAATAAAGAATTTTATGAAGCCAATTGTTGTGTGGAAGTGAGCATCAGATTCGCTATGGAAGAGATACTCTAATAGGAAAGCATTAGGGATGTCGCCCCATGTTACAACTCCACATTTATTGCTGCATCATCAGATACCAAAGCTGATACCATTATAGACAGCAACAGAAGGTAACGCTCCTTAGCTCTGGTCACAGCAGTCCTTGACTCATAGCATCAGAGAGAAAGAGATTCATAAGTACAGAGAAAAGGACTTGGGGAGAGGCAGAAGGGTCTCATAAAGCATGGTCTATTCCAGGAGGGAGGAGGATTGTACCACTGACATTGCTAAAATGACAATGCATGGGGATAATAAAAAGCAGACCAGATTTTATTTTTATTTTTAAAATTTTTATTTAGTTTTAAGATTTTATTTTCTTATTCATGAGAGACACAGAAAGAGAGGCAGAGACATAGGCAGACAGAGAAGCAGCCTCTCTGCAGGGACGCTGATGCGAGACTTGATCCCAGGACCCTGGGATCATGACCTGAGATGAAGGCAGATGCTCAACCACTGAGCCATCCAGGCATCCCAGCAGACCAGAGTTTAGTCAGTTTTATCATTTCTCTAAATTTTCTACAGCCAATGCCATTGCTGCCCACACATGAGGTGGCATGCTCCTACCACCGTGCCCTCTCCCCACTCTCGGTACACCACTCCTCCCAATATCTGTAGCTATGATTTCTGAGTAACTTCACATTCTGCATATCCGATGCTGCATATTGCTGAAAAGGTTGGAGTAGTTTTCGGTCAATATGGAATCACAATATGAAAGACTGAGTTGCTCTGTTCCTTTGATTACCTGCCCCCTACGATGGTCCCCTCACCCCTACCCAGGATGTTGTCAAAATTGAAGGGAGAGAAATGGAAGGGCCTGACCCCTGATGTAGCAGAGTCTGCGTGTGACTTAATTCCAAATAGAGTTCTCTTGCTGAGGAAAACAGATATCCTTGGGAAAAATGTAAGTGAAATGGCATTAGCCAACAGACAAACTCAGACTACTTATGAGCATGTTTGACATTCAAAAATTTGGTCTTCAGCCTGTCAAACCAGGAGAAGAATTCTACTGTGACCTTTGGGAAATTTTTAGCCTTTTTGCCAGGAAATTTGGTATGAACAAAATGATAATAATATTCAAATGGAAAAAAAAATTAAAGTTTCCTGTGACCATTCATGTTGGTACATAAACAACGCATCTCCGGAAAACATGTAGACTAAACATCTGGAGATTCAGTTATCTTATTGACATAGGCAAAATCAATAGGCATTTATAGAAGCGGTGATGAAACCTATCTGCAGGTTTTCATGTTTGGCAAAGTGCCCCACCTTTGCTGAGCTGCTGTGAAACTTAGGGCAGTCTTTCTTTTGTTGTACTGAAATAATCTATGTCTCCCTCCTACACAGACTACAGTCTTCATGAGGGCAATGCCTATTGCCCTCCGGTCTTGTAGCTTCAGTATCCTGGTGGATACTGAAGTTTATTATAGCAGTTTCTTACATGTTCAAGGGCAAGAATAGCAAAAGATGAGGCTGAAAGAATGAACAGGTGCACGAATATAAAGAAGCCAGGGTCCTTCAACATGCTGACCGAAGACTTCCTGAATAACCCAAATATGCCAGGCCCTGGTATGCCAGCTGTCCAGGGTTGCTACCGCTTTCATGAGCTTATATGGTAGGGGGAGTTAAAGAGTTGGAGTGTTTTGCCTCAGAGGTCTGGAGTTAACCAAGCATTACAAGAACAGATTGGGTTTTAGAATACAGCTGGGATGCAGTGTAGAGAATGAACCGGAAGGCGTAAGAAGGAAGACTGGCTGATCTTGCAGGAGTTTGAACCTGTTGTCTGAGCCATAATAAGAGCAGCCTGGACCAGGGTACTATGGACTGGGATGGTGGAAAATGAAAGTATTTGTGAGCTACCGACAGGGGAAAAGAGAAGTAATGTGGAGTCAATGTGGACGTGTATGCTAAAAACAGATAGTGTAACTCCTGAAAGCACCTGCAAAGATGAGCAAGAAAGCTATTTCTGCTCTCTTTTAGGGGTGATGACAATACAGCATAACAGGTATCTGGACTCTGGACACAGACACATCCGGGTTCAAGTCCTCAAATCCCTACCCTCCCTGTCACCTTCGAGTGGTATTAGCCTGACCAACTTATGTAACCACTGTACCCTTCAGCCTTCTCAGCTGTTACCCTGGGATAAAACAAGCTCACACCTTGTAGGATATTGTGTGGATTAAGTGGAATACTGAATATAAATATTCAAATACATTAATAGAAACAGGATGCATATTATATGGGGTTATACAAGAATTATTAGATGTGCTTCTTGCTTTCAAAATAGCTAAAAGGAGAGGAAGTACAAATTGCTTGAAAGTAAAACATAGATAATTAAATTAATTTGCATATATTGAAAAGCTGTACTTAAGTATATATAGGTATATTTAAATCTTATTCATATGATTATAGACACTAAAAAGGATGTAGTTTGGGGGGAGAAATTTACAATAATGGGCAGAGAAACAGCTTTGTTGAATGTTTACTGTAAACTAAATATTACGCTTATCATTTTATATTCATTAATTCATTAATTGCTAAGGAATCCTTGACATAGATACCTCTTACTCACTGTTAGAGATGCTAGGACTGAGGTCCAGAGGATTAGGAACTACTAGTATTTGAAAGCAGGCATGCCTACTTCAAAGCCTCTCTTCATTCAGATGTGTAGCCAGCACTGCATTTCTGTATTCTTAGCCTATCTTGGATATTTCCTTGTAAAAAAAAAAATTGTCTATCTATTGACTTTTTTTACTGTGCCTATTTGTGCATCCAGGGAAAATATTCCCCTTGCCTATGTGAGATTTTCCCCAGGAGAAAAGAGGCCTTTGCTTAAAGATTTCCCTTCTTCTGGTGGAAAGGGAAGGCTTTCTATAACCAGCAGAATTCAAAGGTCTTCTTTTTAGGAAATGAATGTAAAAGGAAGACATTAGAACAGGAGACTCAAAAGGAAAAAAGTGACCTACAAGATACTGTTTTCAGGCCCTGTGAGATTTCATTCAATTTACATTTCATTCATTTAAGCTCTGGACTGTTTGGTCAAAGGGAGCAAATTTACTAATTAGTTCTACTCTCAATTTCTCAGTAATTTCTTGTTCTGTGGAGTATAAGGCTTTCTGATGAAAAGACAGCCTCCAGCATATATTTCTTTAAAAAAATAAACTACACATGTGTAAATCCCATATTTTTTATACTTTTGTCAAAGTAAAATCAGGGGGACCTGGGAGTGGCTCAGTTGGTTAAAGACTCTGGCTCTTGGTTTTGGCTCAGGTTCTGATCTGGGGGTCCTGGGATTGAGCTCCATGTGGTAGGGGCGGGGGTCCTGCTCAGTGGAGAGTCTGCTTGTCTCCCTTCCCCTCTGTCTCTGCCCCCACTCACGCATGCTTTCTCTTTCTAAAGTAAATACATAACTCTTTAAAAAAAAGAAAATAAAACACATACACATATTTAATTCCAAATTTTTACACTTTTATCAAAATAAAATCAAATAGTGCATAGACCTTATGATCACGAGTGAGAACTCCTGTTCCACTTCTTCCTGTTCTCAGTCTCACTCCTGGGAGGACAACCCCCATCATTTCTTCTTGAAGATTTCTCCATATCCCTAAGCAATATTTATAGAGCTCTATTTGAGGATTAACTACATTAGACCAAAGTCTCTTTTTATTGCTTCTTTAATGTTCCGATGAAATTAAGACGATTTGTTTTATAAAAAGACTTGTAATTATAGTTGTCTCTTTATAATACAATAAATATATATTATTAAAATATTGAAATGGATATAATCAATGGCAATAAAAATAGCAATCATTTACATTTATTACAATATAATTTTAGAACCAAATGGATTTATACATACTTTGTCTTCTGGAATAAAATTCTAGTAATGTAATTTCTGACACAGTTTTTTAAAATTTGTTTTGTTTGTGGGGCACCTGGGTGGCTCAGTCTAAGTGTCTGCCTTCAGCTTAGATCATGATCTCAGGGTTCTGAGATTGAGCCCCACATTGGGCTCCCTGCTTAATGGGTAGCCTGCCTCTCCCTCTCCACCTCTTGTGTTCCTCTCACACATTCTCTTTCTCTCTCTCTCTCTCAAATAAATAAATAAATACAATCTTTTAAAAAATTTTGTTTTGTTTGTTCATTTTCATTTTAGTTTGTGAAACATTTTGTTAAGCTTCCTTCCAAAAAGTCTGCCCCAATTTATTTTTCTACCACAACATAAATCAGCAAACTTTTCTGTAATGGGCCAGATAGAAAACATTTTAAGCTTATGGGCCAAAAGGCAAAATTGTACTATTAGACAGGTATTTGTATAACAAGAGAGAAATATACATTTCCATACATTTTTAATTAACACAATTCAAAATAATAATAGTATGTACAATTTTTATGACATGAAGCTGCTAATGAAAAGAAAATTTCTTTTTTGAATAATAACATTTTGCTCCATTGGGTATGATCGACAGAATAATGAATGACCCACGAATATGTCCACATCCTAATCCTTATGTCCTCTAACTATGCTATATAAGCGAAAGGAAGTTGCAGGTATAATTGAGACTATGGATATTAGTATAGGGATAGTAGTTTGCTTTATCCAGGTGGACCTATTTTAATTAAACAAGCTCTTAAAAAAGCAGAGAGAACACTCTCAGGCTGAAGTCATAGAAATGCAGGGGAAAGAAAAATAGATATTGGAAGCATGAGAGAGCAGACCTGCAGTTGGTGGAGGGGCCACATGGAAAGCATGAGAAAGACATGTGGAGAATCAAGGAGTCTCAGATTGGCCCCTGGCTGACAGTCATAAAGGAAATGAGGGCCCCCGTTCCATAAACATAGAAATTGTGGTTGTCCAACAGTCTGAATGAGCTTAGAAGTGGAATCATTTCCAGAACTTTCAAAAAGGACCACAGCTTTGCTGACCTTGATTTTGGCCTTGTGAGATTTTCCACTGCGAATCCAGGTGAGTTATGCTGTCACTCAGAATTCTGACTCATAAGGCTGTGAGGTAGTAAATGGGTATTTTAAGCCACTAAGTTGTGGTCACTTATTATAGCAGTGATGGAAAATTCATACTTTGGGGTTTCAAATTTAGTGTTCTTGATCATCCAAATTGATTGCAAATGTCCATCTCTGATTGTCGATCCCTAATGCCATTTTGTATATATTTTACCTATGAAATATCTTTTCCCACGGAGATGTACTGACATTCATAACCTTCCACAAACATATCATTTTAATTGAATATATTCAATCTCTTGGAAGGAATTTATGGATCCTATTTGGTTCCAGTCTTGATGTTTGCTTTATAACATGTCATTACATTGCAGACGAGCCATGTCCAATTGAAGGTATGGAGAAGCTTTGTTGGCTGCACCATTCAATGGATTATAAAATATGTACATTTCCTTTGCACATTCATGAACATAAGAAAAAAGCTAATTGTAGTTTTAGTTCAGAACTGTAGTTTAGCCCACTTTACAATTTGTATAAAAATGGAGACCTAGCTTATTGTTTTAACTTTTGACAGCACTGGTCTTATACAGCACTTTGATGTTACTTGTGATTCAACCAACATTAGTTATAGAAATGACTATACTGAAGTATACATTTCAAAGATAAGCACTCTGTCTTTTCCTTAAGGAACATTATCAAGTCCATAGTAAATGTGATTTTCAAAGCTGCTCGATGTTTGATAATAGCAGTTGAAAAAAACATTAAATTCCTGGCCCTGAGTTCAAAATCATCTAAGTGACAATCCTTAAATCCACAAGAGTGAATGAAGTTCACTATTGACACTACTGGTTTGACAACATAGATTCAAATGCTTTCTGCAAAGGACCTATGGATGAATGATACAATGAATGACCATAGGTTTTAAACACCTTACATCTTCATAAGCTTTGTGAATTTGTGGAGAGGAGGCTTTTTTTTACTCCACACATATTTTTTCCACCATCAGTTGTTAACACATCTTAGCAGATTCCACTTCAGGTTGTTGTGTATGAGTGTTTTCTCAACTTCTTTGAAATTATTCTTATCTGTATTTGCTCTGCACAGATGATTCACAAAGGTAATTTTTCAGCCACTCCAAATGCATCATTGACTCTGCTGATAAGCAACAATCAACCAGTATTGTCCCTATCTTTTCACTAATGAAGAGCCAAAGAAAATCATTCAAGATAATTTGTCTTGTTTTTAATTGACTGTTGATGCTGCTTCCAATGTTTTCAACTCTAAGCAACTGTTCTTGCCAAATAGTTGACAGTCTTAACTACTTTCTCTGGCTACATTTCTTTAATTGATAAGTCAACATTGGTAAAATCATTCTCTTCTTTGGCTAATAAATGATCCACTCAGAAATTTAGTTGCAGCCTCATTTTTGTCTTTTATTTTTGTGAAGAAATTCTGTTGTAATGAGATGCTTTATTTAAATGTTTCTACTTTTATTCTGATCGTTGTTTTCCCATGAGTTGGGAGATAGGATAAATGCATAGTCTGGGAATATGAACACTTATTTAGCATTATTATAGTGTCTTTGATAAATACAAAGGAATTTGTTGTCTCATTTGATAATGAAATAATCCACACTCCACAGTACCTTAAGATTGAATTATTAAAAGTCCACTTTTTACTTTCCTTCTTTTTACATCACATACAATAGCAATAAAACAAATGTGTGGTACAGCAATATGCATGGCATCAGAAATGTTGTAAAATTATAGCTGTGATTTGTAGTGAACCAAGCAGCTGTGCAAATTGGAGAGCATGTAACATATGGCTTGTGTCACAACTATGCATCTCTGCTGTTGGAGAACAAAAGCAGCTACAGGCAATCTGTAAATTAGAACATAGTGTGGCTATGTTCTAATAAAACTTTAATTAATTAAAGACATTTAATTCTCATATAATTTTCACATGCCAAAGATTAATACTTTTCTTTTGATTTTACTTCAACAGTTTATTTCTATTTTTTTAAAAAAAGATTTTTTTTTATTCATGAGAGACACACAGAGAGAGGCAGAGACATAGGCAGAGGGAGAAGTAGGCTCCCTGTGGGGAGTCTGATGTGGGACTCCAGGATTACGCCCTAAGCCAAAGGCAGACTCTCAACCACTGAGCCACCCAGGCATCCCTGATTTTACTTCAACAGCTTAAAAGGGAAAAACTCATTCTTAGCTCATAATATATATAAAAACAGAGAGAAGTCTGGATTTGGCCTTTGGGCCAGAGTTCACAGACTCCCATACTAGAAGAGAATGTCTTAAAAAAATTCAAAATTTTCAAATAAGCTGAAACCATGAAATATTCACCATCTCTGTATTTTTGTCATTTACTTCACTGGGAAACAGTAGGAAAGAATGGAAATTATGGAGGTGAAAGGAAAAGACATGTTCATTTCTTTCTCGGGGCACGTCTGCTTACAAACAAACTAATAAACAAATTCTCTGTCTAGTATGGGTAGGAGTCACTAGAATAATGTAAATAAGAATGACATTTGGATATTTTTCCCCTTAATGTTTTCTTATGTTAGTCAGGGAGGGGGAGCTTCAAATCAAGAAAGTGAGAATGTCTGTGGAGCAAAACATCACACATCTAGAGATAAAGCAAACATTCCCACCATGACTCTCTGTGGTTACTATGTGGCTTTTTTTTTTTTTTTGTCATTTGCACAAATGACAAAATTTGTCCTATCATTTTTGTTATTAATATTCTTGTCTAAAAGTGCAAGTAAGAAGTTTTTTTTTGCAAGTAAGAACTTATTTACATGAATATCTAAGTCTTTATTTTCTCTTCATTTTCAAAATGATATCATAAATCCAAAAGATCTGTTTGTTCCAAAGTAGGGCTTTCAGTAGAGATGGAGAAGCTTAGTATTTAAAACATTGGAATGGGAGACGAGGCGGCTGCTCCCAATTCCACTTCCATCATTGACCCATCTACTCCCATGGCCCTCCCTGTTCCCCTCTAGGCCTGTCTTTATGTAGTGATGTAGCATTGTATTTGTTAATGATGTTAATCATCAGTAACATTTATGAGACCCTTACTAAGATCCAGGACCTTTGCATATCCTGTTTTACTTAACCCTCACAGGAGTCCTGGTGGGCAATATTAATTGTTATACATTTGTAGAGGAACTGAGGCTCAAAGAGGATACATTACTCTCTTAAGGTCTCACAGCCACTAGATGGCAGAACCTGGATTCAAATCCAGGTCTATCTTGCTTCAAAGCCTATACAATGATTCTGAAGAGAAAGTAGATAAGGCAAATGAAAAAGCTGCAACTATCTAAAAAGAATTAGCTTGCTGTTGTGTGATCTATCATTTCCTTCAGCTCTTAATTATTAATGAGTCAAACATCCAAGACAAGGGTCAATTATAATGTCTCTGTATTTCTACTGTCAATGGAGCTATAATATGGTAGCCTCTTACAAAGTTAGATCTCAGATAAAGTGTATATATAATAGAACATATTGATGTAACTTCTTGGTTAAAATATATATGCTATTTTATAATATTCAACCCAGTTGGCTGCAATAAATTGAGTGTATAATAATTATGTTCGTTTCAGAATCAAAATAATTTTTTGAGTGGGCATGTTAGGTTACAAGACCATCAACAGAAAACTCAGGATCGCAGATACCTTGCCATTTCTTATAAGAAACTTTACCGGAAAGCATTAAGAGTTTGGTTGATGTGATAAAATGTGAAATAATACTCTTTGTATTTTTCAGGGGTCTCCATTGACACAGAAATACTGTGTCTCCCAGCTGGAAGGGTGGGCCTCTCCAGTCGATATTGATTGATTGCCTCATTTAGCATAGGTTAGCTCCTCGACAAATATGTTGATTTGATTTAAGAAGATCTATTTTCTGAAAACTCCACCTTCTATAATGGACAAGTGATTTATAGTTTACAATGCTTCCTTTCTTCATAAAAGCAATTCACTTTTTGCCCTCTGTTTAATGACTATCATTTGATTGTGTTAAAGATGACCACAGAATGGAGCAAGCAGAATCAGTGCATGAAATGAACACTCATATGTCTGGATGATTGTGTAAGTTGTGAATATGCATTGTTGAAGGTGACTTATTATTTCAGAGATGTGATAAAAAACTCAGTGAAGTCCAACATATCCTATAAGAATATCAGTAAGTGTTTGAGGGACTAAAAGACTTTAGTTTTAGTGTAGTGAAAATGTATGTATTTTACCAAGTTAAAGGAACCTGTCTTTCCTCCCAACACATAGGCTTTGCAAAAATCTCTGGCTTAAAAAAATGTGCGTAGCTATCACTCTAATGAAAACTTGCCCATGTTGAAGACAGATGTATACTGATGCTGTAATGTGATAAAATCAATAGTAGCAAGGCCAGATAAAGTGAAAATTCCCAGAAAACTAATATTAACTAAATGATAATGAAAGCAGAACAATTTACAGTGTACTTATTCTGGCACAGACATAGCTTTAAGGATGCTGTAAATATTATTTATTTAATACATTTCATGATACTGGACTCGGAAACTCTGGAAAGGTATTGTCACTAATTAAGTGGTGGATTGGGTAAATAAAGCCTGTCAGTCTCCATAAAACAAAGAAGAATCACCACTACGTAAACTTCTTGTTTTAACAGATTATAATGATCTGTAATAAAATATTAACACATTTTAATGTAATCAGTCATTATAAAGACAAGTGATAACCATATTTATATAAGACATGATTAACAATTCTATGAGAATGAACATATAGCTTATTGGTATAATTTTGACAACCCCTGTCATAGCCCTCATTGTTGAACTGTACTCTTGCATGATATTTTATAACTGTTTTTTGTTCTCAAATTTGAATTCCCTTCATCAACTCTGCCAATAGAGATTTCTCATTCAGCAGGTTGAGAAAAATCTTTTCATCATGACAGTATTCAATGCATTTATCAATTTCATTAGAAATTCTTATTCCCCATGTATAAATTGAAATTTTATGTCTCACATGTGTTCCATTTCATGCCTCCCATGTTGGTTATAGCTTATTAATTGTTCATATCCTTCACTACCACATGATTACTTTGCTTTTTTTTTTTTTCACTTTTATCTGTTTTCTTCTTTAAAAACTGTCTATCTGCCTGCATTACAGAAGTTGTTTTGGTTGAAGAGTCAATTATATATATCCTTTAGTGTTTCATCAATGTTTTTCTATAGTTTCTCTGAACTACTTCATAAATTCTAGTCCACTTAATACTTTGTAGTAAATTAAACTTGGATTTAGTTAATAAATATTCAGAACCTTTCCTGTTATTATAAAAATAATTATTGTCTGTTTAATGTTAGAAATTGCAAACTTGTTTAATAATGACATGCATTCAGAAATACACACAAATCTTCTAAATAGTTACTACCTATCTGCTATCTTTTGTGTCAATATTTATAAATTAACAAGAGCCATTTTTGCATGATCATTGGATATTTGATTGGAAGGAAAGTCATTCCAGGGAAACTTACGAAAATATTGTTCCTTCATAGAAAATAGCTGCTCTCTTCAAAGGCTACTTGACTTATATTGTCTTTAATCCTCACAGCAGTGCCACCAAGCAACTATTTTTAGTGCCATTTTGCAGCAGGCAGAGAGGTCATCCTATAATAATTATCTGTGTTAGGATTTGAACTGAGATCTACTTGAGATGAAAGCCTACGATTTTTCTATACTAGGCTGCAAAAAAAAAAAAATCTCAGAAGGGGAAAAAATAACTATTCTATAAGAAAATCAGGCTGCCAGGGGCTGCAGAAACCCTATCTCTCATTATCTCTCTGTGCATGGGATTAGCCACTCAATTATACAGACAATAAATCATAATGTAGAATGAGCATTGGTAGCTAATTGGAATCCATAAATGTTTGAATTGCTAAGAGAACTCATGTGGAATATTCTTCAACTGTCCTACTTCACTCTTTGATTGCTTTATTCTTGACAGAAGTGTCCACAATAAGTGTTGAGCCATCCTTTAGAAGAGCATTCTCCCATAGTATTTAAAGAGTCAATTTTCCACAGCTTTAATTCACACCACGTTTTCAGTTGCACACTTATTATATAAACAAGTATCTAGCATAACCACTTTTTCTATTAAAAATTTCTTGAAAATTCTGCAATAAGCAATTTGTGATAGTGCCTGTATTAGGAAAGCTTACCATCTCCTTTTCAGTTGATGGTATCTAAAAGCAAGATAAATCTGAGCATGATTACCATAATTAAGGACAATTGGTGAAGGAAAATGTGGATAGATGGCATCTTTATATTTTAGCACATTTTAGTTACTCATTTTAATCTTTTAAAATTTTGGTAGCTTTTGCTCTCCTTTGCCTAAAACAAAAGCATTAGTTTTTACATTATTCAACATTTGGTGATGGCAATAATAATAATGAAACTATGCAAGACATGCTTCAGAGTGTAGCGCAGTGGTGCTCAAAATATGGAGCTCAACTAGTCAGCCAAGCATTACTTAGGTTCTACTGTAGACCTACTGAATCAGAATCTCTACAGTGAGTCTGGGGCAGGGCCCTGGGATCTGTGTTTAATCAAGCCCTGAAGGTGATTTTGATGCATGCTAGAGTTTGAAGAACATTGTTGTGAAACACTGCTACATGAGGTCCTCAGACTGGAAGCATCAGCATCACTGAGTGCAGTATCCTGGACTTTTGGAACAAAACTTATGTTTTATAACATTACTGTGTTATCAATTCACACGGTAAATAAACACCTAAATAATATCTCACTAGTGGGGTGCCTCGGTGGCTCAGTTGGTTAAGCAACTAACTCTTGGTTTTGGCTCAGGTCATGATCTCAAGGTCCTGAAGTTGAGCCCTGAGTTGGGCTCTATGCTCAATGTGGAGTCTGCTTGTCCCCTTCCCTCTGTTCTTTCCCCTGATCACTCTCTCTCTCTCTCATAAATAAGTAAAAAAATTTAAAAAAATTAACTAGACAACTAACTCCAATATATTCTATGCATACCTCCTGTCCTAAAATCACTGATGTTCATCTACTGCAGACAAAAATGACTCTCTGAATTTGATGATTTTAAATCTAATCTTGCCATTCCACATATATATGGAAAATGAAACCTGGAGAGGAATTAAAATAATAATCCACTGGTGGGATAAGTCTATTGACTATGGTTCCTTTATCGTCTCAGATGGTGTGTTGGAGCCTGTGCCAGTTCTTTCAGTGTTGGTGTATGGTATCTCCTCTACTGGCCTTGCCAAGTGCTAGATTATCCAGTTCTTTTAATCTTCTGAAGTAAAGCACTGATGGTTTTGTCAACATACAGCCAGGGAATTCATTACGCCTCCATCAGTTTGTATTGAGACTAGAATTAATTTATAAGATAATAAGCAGTGATGAAAGTAGCATTGATTAAGAGTCACAGGTCTGCTACTCAGTCCTGGTACATGCATAAATTGTGACTTTTATAGTTCACTGACTGCTCTGAGGCTTAGTTTATTGATATGAGAAATATGAAAGAAATGAATTAATAAGTTTAGGTTGTCTTGAATTCTAAGTCAATGATTCGGTAATCCCTTCAGTTACTTGGAAGGCTGGAATGAGATCATCAGACGGGTTTGCTCTGATGGGCAGAAAGAGTCAGGCAAGGAAAGGTTCAGCATGAAGAGGAGGTCATTGGAGATACACTGTACAGTATCACCAATCCCCGAGAGACAGCACCAATCCCCATCCCTGTCTTGGGGATGGCCAATAAGGCCACCAAAGCAAAATCCTTTCATGGACTCTTTTCTATAAGCATTATTGTTTGTGTACCTGGTACCACTTCCTTTTTGAATTTCAGGAATGTATGTACTATCCGTTCACCATGATTCTTGGCTCCATTAGTGGGATTCTTGTTCCCTCTCCCCCTTTCTGAGAAGTGTTGGGCACCGGCAGTGCTGGGGACACTGACAGTAGCTATCCCCGGGCACAACAGACTTCCCTGTCATGCTTCATTTAATAAAAATAGTTCTGGCACTAGCATAAAACCTTTCATCCTTGAATCTTAAATTATTTCACAAACAGTTATTCTTATAGAATTCCTGCAGGGAACACATTATAGAGTCACAGATTCATGAAGACTTGGAGACGAAAGTAACTTCAGAGATCATTCACTTCAAGTCACTTCATTTTTCATGGGAAAAAATTGAAATCCCAAAAGGTGAAGTGACTTATCCAAGCAGTTCTCTTCTTTAAAATGTGAATGCAGGAGTTAGGTAGATAACTCCAAGCCATAGAATGCATTTTAAATTATTGTGTAAATTAAACTTTACATTTTATTTACTAGCCTTGGGAGGAAATTCACTCTATCTTCTTAAAGGCTACCCTAGGGTGGAGAAGTGGATAGAGATGGGTTAATAAAAAGATTTGTCAGTAATGAGTGACAATTTTAGTGTAGTATATGAGTGAGCAGAAGAAACAAAGTTACTTCTACCATTTAATTTGATGATGTAGAATGGGAAAATTGGCTAGGAATGAATCTTTCTTATCAAATCTGCCAAACTCTACTCCTATCTTTAATACCTAGATAGATCCAAAACCCTCTTACTACATTGGCACCCCATTTTCTCACCTCCATATATTACTCATCTGCCTCTTCAAAGGATAAAGGGTTTCAGGGTGCCTGGCTGACTCAGTTAGTAGAGCATACAGCTCTTGCTTTTGGGGTTATAAATTGGAGTACCACATTAGGTGTAGAGATTACCTAAAACATTTAAAATCTTTATTTTTTTAATGATTTTATTTACTTATTAATCAGAGACAGTGAAAGGCAGAGACATAGGCAGAGGGAGAAGCAGGCTTCCTGCAGGGAGCCTGATGCTGAACTCAATCCCAGGATCCTGGGATCATGACCTGAGCCAAAGGCAGATGCTCAACCACTGAGCCACCCAGGTGTCCCTAAAACTCTTAAAAAATATAAAATAAAGAATGAAGGAATTTGAAAAGAGAATAAGAAAATTGACCCAGAAAAAGATGTACTGATCCACAAGGAGGAGTGGTGGGAAGATCACCATGGATCCTTTGCACCTGTTTAGAGAAGGGAACATGACACAAAAGCTACTGAGATAATATTTATCCCATGAGTGCAAGGCATTTTCAAAGATTTAAAGCTGCCGTTGGAGAGTTGACAGGCAGCAGAAAGATATGTGTACAGCAGATATGTTAAATCTGCTAAAGATATGTTAGCAGTGGGATCCCTGGGTGGCGCAGCGGTTTGGCGCCTGCCTTTGGCCCAGGGCGCGATCCTGGAGGCCCAGGATGGAATCCCACGTCGGGCTCCCGGTGCATGGAGCCTGCTTCTCCCTCTGCCTGTGTCTCTGCCTCTCTCTCCCTGTGTGACTATCATAAATAAATAAAAATTAAAAACAAAAGATATGTTAGCAGCAGAAAGATATGTGTACTTAACCCTACCACAAAGTTAATGAGACTAAATGCGTAATAGTGGTGCAAATGAAGTATTATGGGAGCACATGGAAAACATAAGAGTTTGAAATGGGTGGGTTTGGGAAGACTGGGGAAAGAATTCAAAGTGAGGCTACAAAGAATGTTTGGTAAAAATGAGATTGATAGGGAGGGAACATTCCAGATAAAAAGGAATATATTTTACCAGAAGCATCACATACTTTCTTTCCTCAAAGACAAAGACAAAGAGAATAGAGTCTCAGGAATGAATGACAATATTATGGTACAGTCAAAGGACTAATTTGTGGAAAATAATGCCAGCAAATGAAGATATGGATAATGACTATTGACAATGAGAAAGTTCTACTGGAGGGAACTTATTTGGAACATTTGGGGACAATTTACTGCTGGATGGATGACCAAAATAAAGAAAGGGGAAATAGGGTTATATAACAGAGAAAATGGAGAAATATTGAAATAAGGTAGTATTTTTTGGAAATATTGAGACAAGAAGTCTGCAGAGGCCCCACTTCATGTTGTGTAATATAATTAACTAAGGACAGCATTGACAGAATGTTAGAAGACATATGGATTTGACCAGACCATAAAATGACTTTACCTCTCTAAATTCTCAGGGCTAGCTTTTTAGAGCCTTCTTTTCCAAAAGATATGATTGAATCTAGAAATGTATATCTCGAAGGATAATCCAATAGAAGAGATCAGATTGATGGTCTAAGAAAATGAGGAAGAGTTAGGGTAATATGATAAATCTGAGTCAATGATGATAATATTTTAAGATAAAGTTATATTTCCCCTTTGAAATCATAGTAGTTTAGAGCAAATTGTGACTTTAGGGAGTCTTATTGATATGCATAACAGTATAGATGAATCTCAAAATAATTATATTGGTTGAAAGAAGCCAAATCTCCCATTCTCCATCAGAAAAGATTATATACTTTATGATTCCATTTATGTAAAACTCTAGAAAAAGCAAACGAATCTATAGGACAGAAAACAGATATGCTTGGGGTTGCTTGGGGATGGGGACAGTGTAGGTTAGATTATTAAGGAGCATAATGAAACTTTTGGATGTTATGGATTAGTTCACTATCTTGATGTATAGTTTAACAAGAGTGTACACATGTCAAAAATTATCAAATTGTCCACTTTATATATGTGCATTTTCTTGTATGAAAATTATACTCCAATAAAGTAGTTTAAAGAACGTGATAATATGAATGACAGAAAATCTATTTGCACCCAGAATATATAGTAATTTGGCAAAACCTTCCTTGGATAGCACCTAAGAACATATGTCTATCTGACACAGGATATATCTTCTTCCTCTGGAACAGGGGAAATTACTAGTGATTTTTTAAAAAAGAAATATGACTTTTATATCTCTATAAAAATAGAGTATTTTTGCAATTCATTGGTAGAGAGGGAAGGCTCTGGACCTCTTTTTCAGGATGCCTGTTCTCTGATGCCAGCTATGGCTCTGACTTACTCTGTGATTTTTGGAACTTAATCTCATTTTATGACATGCAAAATGGAAATTAAAATATCTATGCCATGCTTCACAGACTTTAAAAAAAAGATGAAATTATTTGGAAATGTTTAGAATATTTTCGTTAGTACTGTGCAAGCCTGTGGGGATACAAAGATAAATAGGATGTGCTCCTTTCTCTCTAGATGCTTGTATCTTTCTTTCTTCTATAGAGAAATGGACATATAGATAGGTAAGTAAGTAGGTAGATATAGATGAAAATCAAGTGTAAGATATTCTAAATTTTATAATCATGTTGTGAACAGAATACAGTAGAAGTATAGTAGAGGAGGAAGGACCTAAATACCTGAGGGTGGAGCAAGTAATAACTCAGTTGTTCTTGAAAAAATAGTTTAGCAGATAAAGAAGTATAAAGATCCCATTAAGAAACATGTGCAAAAGCTTACAGACATAAAGGGATATAGTACTCGGGAGATATCTTAAAATTCATTGTTTTTGGAGGGGAGGGCAAATATGAGAGGATTTTGAATGATGAATCTGAGGACAGTTTAGGGCAATATTGAGATGGGCCTTCCATGCTACCTTGAAGAATTTAGACCAAAGGGAACCAGTAGAGTTTCTAAGTATGAAAGTTTGTAATCAACATAAAAGTAGCATAAATACATTTGCACTAGGCAGGTAAAAGGTAAGTGAATATGCTAAAAAAATCAGTAAAAAAATAATTTATTGATTAAATATTTGACTTTTACGATGGATACTTTTGGAGTTTTATAAACAAAAAATGATAGAGGAGTGTCACAATTCATAATTTAATTTCCTGTTAAAATGTTTTTGTAATGTAAATCTAGATTCATTTTTAACAGCTAGTTAAGTCATTATTGTATTCCTTTATTTATTAATTTAAAGGTTTAATAGTAGTGAATTACTCTACATCAAAGACTATTTTCTTAGAAAAATATGGACTAAATTTATTTCCTCTTAGGAAATAAATACTTGTAAAATTTAAATGTCCTTGAGAAATGCAAGCACAATTTAAAAAGGAATGGTATTAGTGGCTTTTTAAAAAAGAAAATGGCTTATTAAAGCAAAGCAAAATAATTAATAGATCTTTTTCAATTGCACGCAGTAGTAACTGGATGAATGATGATCCTGATTAGAGTCAGTATCTTTGCTTGGCCTTGAATTTTCCAGAGATTACTTATGGTAACAATATTTATAACTATTTTCTTAGTTTCTTAAGTACACTGTTGTCATTTCAGTGTGGATTTTGGTGTTGGAAAGGACTGGATCTGTGCTAACAGATCATGAGAGATTCTTGCTCGGTAAGTTTAGGCAAATTATTGGACCTCTCTAATATTCAAATTCTCCATTGTCAAATGGGTATAATGATATTCAAATCATGCGGTTGTTGTAATGTTTAGATAAAACAGTGATTCTGAAATACATGGCATGGTGCTTGATATACAGTAAACCCTCAATAAAAATAAGATGTTGTTGTTCTTGTTACCTAGACTTGGGACTGGCAGATCAATATGGGACCATTTTTTTTGTGTGCAGCTCTATGGTGAGTGGAATAAAGCACTACACTGAAAATCAGGGAATCTAGCTCTTGCCACAGCTCTGACATTAGTGAAATATGTGGCTTTGAAGGTGTAGTAGTATGTCTCTGATTTTTTTCATCTATAAGATGAGGGTGCTGGACCATCCCCTAGATTTAAACAATGCATTTGAAGAATTTTAGAAAATCAGGGATTTCTTTCACTGATGCTCATTGAACTGGAGAAAAGGGAGGTGACATGATGAAATGGGATTCAACTATCCCTACCATTGCTTCAACATCTGAGCCAACTAATTTTTGGTTTTGGATCATCTAGAGGGATTTTACTTAAACAGAGCATTCCACAGCTATGAAAGGTTGCAAACCATTGGATTTCTGAATTTCTAAGATTCCATTAGCTCTACATTTTGTAAAGGTGTTTGATCATTAACAAAGTCCGAAACTTTTCCTGAATGCAATCATACTAAAGATGGAAAAAATTGTATTTTCTTGTTAGGATAAATAAATTAGTATGTGACAAATATAATGATTAACAGTCTTAAGTCAATTTAATCCTTATAAAAATCTTATAAAAGAAGCATCATTATTCCATTTGGAAGACAAGGAAACCAATACCCAAAAAGTCTAAATCATACCATGTATAGATAAATGATCGATTTGAAATTTATTCTCAAATTTATGCAACTCTAAGTATTATGCTCATTCCTTTGCAAATTAATAAATCACTAATGAAAAAGTCAATAATACAAGAAATATCCCAAGATATCATTTTTAAAAAATTTTTTTTAATTTTTATTTACTTATGATAGTCACACAGAGAGAGAGAGAGGCAGAGACACAGGCAGAGGGAGAAGCAGGCTCCATGCACAGGGAGCCCGACGTGGGATTCGATCCCGGGTCTCCAGGATCGCGCCCTGGGCCAAAGGCAGGTGCCAAACCGCTGCGCCACCCAGGGATCCCCCAAGGTATCGTTTGACCTACTTTTAAGAAGCCCACCTTGGGTCTTTGAATTATTTAACTGAACAACTTTTCTCTAAGCACTTATTCTGTGTCCAGTGCCTAGAGCATAGGAAGATGAGTAGTACAGAGCTCCTGCCTTGTAAAGACTTATAAACTAGTCAGGAAGATAGGCCCTTAATAGGGAGTGATTATAAGTGTGAACACAGGTATATGATCAAGTTTAGGTTTGTTGGGGGAAGGAAAAAATCAAAGACATCATAAATACAGAAGTGAAATGTGGTTCATCTGAAAATAGTAACAGTTCATTTTTCTAGATATATGTGAATAGGGTGAGTCTGGCCAAGTCCTGATACAGGTTGGGAGAAGGAACAGGTAACTCTTAACATCAATTTCAGAAGGAGAAAGTAGTGGTGAGCAGAGAAGAGGCCATGTCAACAATTAACAAATTAAGTCCTTGATGAGTAGCCTGCCCATGATCTGTCACACCAGAGCAGCCAGGTCTTAGGGCCTCTATAAGCACGATCTGTATTCCTTTTTAAGGCTGCCAGCCACAATCACCCAAACTGGAATTCGTAGACATCAGGAAAAGACCAGGAGCAAACAAGCACTGAGGACATCTTCAACTGTAAAACAGTTGCAGCAAGAAGGACTGAAATTTTGATGCAAGGTACAGAATAGCAAACAAAAGAGTTGGTTTTGCTTCAAAGGGAAAAATAAAATGAAAAAAGTATAGGCTCAAGAGTAAGGTGAAGTAAGTGGAATTTTATGATGATGAAATTAATGTTTCCCCTGGCTGAATTACACTTATGTTTGATGCTGTCTCTTACCACCTTGTGCTTGCACAGAGTGATCGTTTTTTTTTTTTTTAAGATTTTATTTTTATTTATTCATGAGTGAAAGGGGTGGCGGGGGGAGCAGAGGGAGAAGCAAGCTCCAGGCAGGGAGCCCGATGTGGGACTTGATCTCGGATCTCCAGGATAAGGCCCTGGGCTGAAGGGGTGCTAAATCACTGAGCCACCCGGGCTGCCCCAGAGTGATCTTTTCAACACAAATCCTTTCCATTTGGAGAAACTCTAGCACTGTCCTCCTCTATCTGAATAGGTATGGGAAAAGAAGATTCAAATGATGGAAATAGGAATTGCCATCAAGTCTAAAATATAACTAAAGATTGAAAGTAAAATTAAGTATTACACCAGAAAAAATAAAATCATTTAAGATGCTCAATGAAGAGCATATTGCATCTCATGTTCCTTTTGAAGACTTGAATACCTACATGCAGATTCCTTAAAATGAAAACAAGCTCTGTACCTCTACAACAATTCGCTTCATATTAAGTAGAATTTCAGCTATTTTTTTTCTGGAATTGGTATGACAAAGAAGCTTATTTATCTTCTTTTCATTTGAGAAGCTGCTTCCATCCTGGCAGTAATAAGGTGGGCATGGCTGATGCAGACCTGATTCAGATTTCTAATGCACACTCGGAGAGGGCTTCTCGAACTGCAGGATCCCTGGCTGTGGTCACCAGTTGGCATCATTCTATTTCTTAAAAGGGCACCTGCTTCCAGCATCAGGGGCCACTAGTGTGGCTGGACATGTGGTAAGGGTTTTCCAACAGAAGAGGGTCTTCTAGACAACCCTGGAATTTCTACTCTTCAGGAACTTGACATTATGACTATTTCCACTTCTGGTGTCATGGAAGTAATCCAACCTTGTTGTCTCCTTTTCTCCTCCATGTCTTAGGTACCAGGCACCAAGCGCATTGGCTATAGGAACATGAGACACATTTGAGAGTAAGGTCAGCTGAAAAGAAAAATCATTGCAGTGGAGATATAGAAACAAATAGCAAGCACAGTCTCTACCAGTTATCACAGGACCCAAAAGCAAACCATTTACTTTCAACCATGGTTTCCTCACTGTAATTCAAGTGATGCATTCATGGATTCACCATAAAGGAAAAATAATTATGACAGGAGGTTTAGGACAGAGCTTCTGAGTCCCAGAGTCTCCGAGTCAGTTATGCCACAACCTCACTGGATATCTAAGGCAAATCCCTTTTAGTGTCTCTGAGCTTTATTTTCCTTGATGGTAAAGTGCAGACCAAGGAACTTCAATATTATTTCATCTTCTAAAATCCTAGGATAGTATAGTTTTACTACTCTCTATCCTAAGAGATGTTTTAGCCATCATAGAAATAATGAATACAAAAGAGTTTACTCCTCAGAAAAAGACATTTCATATGTAGGGAATACCAATATATAGATATAGTAATACCTAGAACACAAGCTAGTTTCTCTATATTGGGGTTTTACTGTTTACTAATGTTATATTTAAATGACATTTTTGGTCTGTGATCTGTATTAATTCCAGTGGATTTTTTAAGAGCTGAAATAACACAGTTATTCTGCGCAGGTATTCGCCAGTGATGACTTACAGTTAGGGGTTCATTTGGGAAATTGCACAAAGATCCAAATCCTAAATTCCTGAGTTAAAGTTGACCAGTGTCGATGTATGGCACCATCATTTTTTTTCTTTATCTTAATGCATTATATTGATAGGTGAAACAAATTTATAGTTAAACATAATAGCGTAGCATCAGAGGATTTTTAGGTGTACAAAGTATCTTTGGGATACTTTATAGTTTCCAAAATACACTAAGATTCTATGGCACAGGGTAGAGGCTTCAATAGGATGATTGCCTCTGGAGCTGGGTCTGAAGCTGAGTTCCCACACCTTTCAGCTCAGAAGGCTTGTCTTGTATTTGTATGTTTATATATCTCAAGTCTTATTAAGGGTTCTTCTGTTTATTTTTTTTATTTTTTTTTAATTTATTTTTTATTGGTGTTCAATTTACTAACATACAGAATAACCCCCAGTGCCCGTCACCCATTCACTCCCACCCCCCGCCCTCCTCCCCTTCTACCACCTCTAGTTCGTTTCCCAAATCACCTGTCTCCACCAAATTACCTAGAAAACCTTCAAATTATCCTGAAAAGGTTCTTCTGTTTATTAGCCCACCACTTATAATCAGTATGTCATTACATCTTCTAGATGTATTTCTAACCCAATTTTTGTCTTGGTAGGATTCTATTTGTTTCCTTTAAAACTCTTATGCCAAACACTGTTGTGCTAGTATTATCTTATTAGTAAATATTCCTGTGTTATCCAAGGTTTTCAAGTGCATTCTTTTAGTTTAGTTTCCTTGCTTTGTTTGGGGATTTATTTCTTTAGGCACAGAGTGCCTCTATCATGGTCTGATGGTATGTGATGTGTCTCTTCAGATTGTTCCTGCTTGTTGCACTCTTCTTATTAAAGCACTGTCATTCTTTTCCTTATACTTGATATATTTTATTGATAGATAAAATGAATACATTGTGAGACAGTATATTATTATAGTTCTTTGGGTTATTAAATATTTCAATAATCATGTGGTTAAATCCTCATTTCGTAGTTGAATCTCTTCCCCCATGTCCTTTTAATTGGTCATATATTCCATATTCTGAATTTTTTGGTTTATTTATTTAAGTAATCTCTACACCCAATGTGGGGCTCGAACTCATGATTCCGAGATCAAGAGTCACATGCTCTTACAACTGAACCAGCTAGGCATCCCTACATTCTGATATTATTAAGAATTCTGTAAGGTTCTATAATTGGAAGCATCAATCCATGTTCATTTGGTTTTATAAAAGTTTATTCCTCAAAAACTAAATGTTGAATTGTCGTATGACCTAGCAATTCCACTCTTAGGCGTATACCCCAAAGAATTAAATCAGGGACTCAAATATACTTGTACATTCATGTTCATAGGAGAATTACTCAAGACAGCCAAGAGGTGGAAAAACCCAATTGCTCATCAACAGATAAATGGTCAATAAACTGTGGTGTATGTGCATAATGTAATATTGTTAGCCATAAAAAAGA
Organism: Canis aureus; assembly: GCF_053574225.1. Taxonomy (NCBI): domain Eukaryota; kingdom Metazoa; phylum Chordata; class Mammalia; order Carnivora; family Canidae; genus Canis; species Canis aureus. Next base: position 56,484,304 of record NC_135617.1, on the reverse strand, counting down.
ATGATGTTCTTAAATATGCCACAATTTGGATGAATCTTGGAGATAATGTTATATATATATATTTGATATATTATACGTATAATATATTAAATAAGCCAGATACAAAAGGATAAATATTATATGACTTCACTTATATAAAATATTTGATAGGCAAATTCATAGAGAGATATAGCAGAATAGAAGATACCAGGGATGGAGGGAGAAGGGAATGGGAAATTATTTCTTGATGGTTATAGTTTCTTTTAGAGATGAGGAACAGTTTGGGAAATAAATGGCATGGTATTTGTACAACACTGTGAATATAACTAATGCCACTGAATTGTATACTTAAAAGGGGTTAAATGGTAAATTTATGTAATGTATATCTTACCACAATAAAAAAAAATTTAAAGTATACAATATGATTTCCTGACTTTTTGGAATCTATGTTATAATATTTTTAGGGCAGCAGCTAGCTTTAGGATTTTCTCCTAGACTATGCTGTGATTAGAGCTTTCTGAAGTAGGCATTCTGATCCAGAATTTAGAATATAATTTGCTTATACACAGATTTAATGTACTCTAGAATGTTAAGTGTATGCTACTATGCAAACAAGTGCCTGCATAAGTAGATTTTCTACTAATAACCTCTTTGGAAATGCACCATGAGCAATTTCTTTTAGTGGCCATATTAGTGAAGTTCACCACATGCTGGGTTTAGAGTTTTCAATAGCAAGTCAAGGTACATGCAGATGAAATCACTATTATTAAGAATAAGTGGGCCAGGAAGAGCATAGTTAAAACAAAAAATTATTGGAACATAGCTTATAAAGTTGAAAACAATCTGGAACTTTTAATCCTCAGTGATACCAACTTGGCAGATGGATGAGTGGATGTGCAATCATGTTAAGCATTGTGCTGCACTTAAAATTTGGATATAGATTCTGGAAGAAATTAGATGTAAATATAACACTTAATTAAAATATGTATTAAATAGTAATATAAATCACTAAGCTAATGAATATAGATTGTAAAATGTCTAAACTATTAGAGAAAATAAGATTGACCTCAGAAGAGTAGGGCCTGGTGGCAATAGGATACTTGTCTTTGCAATGTAGTTCTCTCCCTTCCTTCTATGAACAGGATCTCAGATCCCTGGTCACAGTCACCCAAATCCGAAGCAACAATCATGGGTCTGATAGTAGGCATCTGATCAAAACCAAGTTAGTCTGAATCTTTTCTTGCATTTTGTCTTACGAGGACAAGATGGAAAGGACTCTGTTTTTTCTTTTCCCTCTTCATATTGTGAGTTATAAGATGAGCCTAAGGTATCAGTGTTTGAGTAGGAGCAACATGGAGGAGAAGCCTGGAAGAAAGATGCCAACAAAGGGAGGCTGGTGAGCTTGGTAATAAAAATGTGAAGAGATCACCTGGCATCGGTTAAGCCCTGAGACCAGCTTCTATCAACACTGAGACCAGCTTCCCTTTTGCTGTTCTGTGTTTTTCTTGTTTCAGCCTATACATAAACACACATGTACAGTTTTTCCTTACGTTATTTTTAATTGTATACTTATCAGTTGGAATAAAGAATCCTGACTAGAAGCTCAGGAAAAGAACAACTGAAGTAATAATAGTTCACATGATAAATTAATAAGCTAAAATAATTTACCAGGTCTAAATTTCATTATACTGAAAGGAATAAATAAAAAAAATACATCAGAAGCATTCAAAATAAATACAAAGGAATACATTTTCCTATTAGACAGACACCATTAGACTGGGTGAAAAAAAAGTCAAATAGAGAAACCCAGAATATAAACAAATAGACGAGGCAAACAATATTATTTAAGTGCTATTTTCAAGAAGCACATTCCAAACAAAATGATAGAGTTTTAAAATGCAGGATGGAAAAAAAAATACCAAGTAAAAACTTATTTTAAAAACTACTCTATTAGTTTAGACCATATTAGTATTAATATAAGACAATATTAGTATTAGATAATGTTAGTATAAGAAAATTAAAACAATGTGAAGATTTTTTTGGATAAAGAGGCCTATTTTATTATGACACAAGGTATATTTTAAGAACTTTCAGCCATCAGGAGTCTATTTTTCTCGTCACGTAAGTTTAAAATATGCAAAGCAAACCGGAGGAAACATGTAAGGTCTAGTATATAAAGACAGACGAAATGGGAGACGGTAACACTTCCTTTCAAAAATCATCAGATCGGGCAGTGTAACCACAATGTGAACAAACATGACTCATGGGATGTAGTCATAAAAGGGACACTATTTTGCATCCCATGGGCCTTTTGCATTTCTTCAGAGGGCCTATTTTCCCCCCTTTCCTAGCTCTGGTTACTGAGTAGCCCCATTATTTGCCCTAAAGAAAGAATTCCTGTTAATTTTGTCAAACACAGTCTCAATTCAGCCACTAAAGTGTTCAGTCCTATGTAATTGTTAAAAACTCTAATCTTGATTTAAGCAATCTCTCCCTCTCTAAGCCAGGAGCTACTGCAGGCAAATATCTAAACAAAGGAAATTAGTTGGTTTTTTCCCTCTAGAATTTCTTTTACTCCTTCTCTCTTTCTGGCTAATTGATGCCTGTAATGAGCAGGGATAGGTGAATGACAAACTTGAGGGAGGGGATGCTGTCTTTCTATAGATGCCTGGCTCATAGAAATTGCAAGTCTTGGGGCACCTGGGAGGCTCAGTGGTTGAGCGTCTGCCTTTGGTTCAAGACTGATCCCAGGGTTCTGGGATCAAGTCCAGCATCAGGCTCCCTGCAGGGGAGCCTGCTTCTCCCTCTGCCTATGTCTCTGCCTCTCTATGTCTCTCATGAATAAATAAATAAAATCTTAAAAGAAAAAAGAAAGTGCAAATCTTTCCCCCAAGACTTTGGAAGAACAATTTCCTACCAAACTTCAAATTACTATTTGGCTTCCGCAGAGGTGACTTTAGCCAGTGTGTTGTACTCAAGCTTTCCAGGCTTGACCCAGACCCCAGTCCTGCTCCTGTCCTCAAACTGGAGTCCACAGGTTAAACTCCCCGTTTAGTGATGGGGGGCTGAGAAGTAGCACACTCCCTCCTCTTTCCTGTGGGAGTCAGAGGGATTGTGACTCACAGTAGAGTTCAATCTAGAGAAATCCTCCTCAACAATTCAAATCTTGACTCATTCGTTATATGCCAGATGTGTGTGAGGAGACTAACAGTTGTCTAAAGATTCATAAATACTTACTTCAAAATTCTTCATCGTGGGTCTGCCACCTAACCTTGAGACATGAGCGTCAGCCCAAACTTAACATTTCGCTACCTTCTGAGATAAGTAGAGATGAAAACTATTTGAATAACTTATTCTCTCTCATCCTCTCAATTGGCTCTAAGAGGAACAGCTAGATCCTTAAGTGCATTTATTAAGAAATGAAATAAAAAATAAATATAGTAACACTTTAATTTGAGATATTAGAAAACAATTACCAAAAGAGCATAGAGAGACCGAATGAACAATGATAAATTCAGGCTTCATAACACAGGCCATTTTTAAAAAGTATATGTGATTTGAAAAGCCATAAATTTTAAAAGGATTAACAAATAAAATATTTAAAAATCTAGCAAGTCTAATTAACAGGAAAAACAATTTACTAAAAATCAATATGAGGGGAAGAAACAGATAAAAGTACAGATGCTAAGGAATGAAAAATAAGAAAATACCCTGTACACATTTGTAGCAACATATTTGAAAATGTAGATGAATTAGTCATTTTCTAGGCAGATAAGAGTGTTAAAAAATGACTAAAGAACAAGCAAAGTACCTTAAGATATCAACCAAAAAAAAAAAAAAAAACCAGAAAAAGAAAAATTAAGTAAAACAGTACTGCTTTAAATGACATCTGTTTAGCTTGTGAGTTTAATCAAATCATCCTATCAGACGCTTAAGAGTTGTCTCTAATTCCTATTATTTAAGTTGTTTCAGAGTCGAGAAAAAGATTAAAGCTTTGTTACTTATCACAGGCTGCTATAGTACTAGTCTAATAATGTAAGACTATCACATAAACCTAAGAATAGCTCAGCATTACATATGAACACGAATATAATTCTTTAAATCAGCAAATTAAGTCCTTTACTGTTTTTAAAAGACTAATATAACATGGCCAGGTATATTTATCTCAGAACTGCAATGATTCCTTAATGATGAATCTCATTAAGGAATTATGTTTAGTTTGTAATAGAAATGGTATTTCAAATAATTGGGGCGAAAGACTTGCTATTTAATAAATAGTGTGTAGCAATTAGATACCCATATGGGAAAGATTAATGTTATAATTCTACCACTCATCGTATACAAAAGGAAACTCCATATAAATCAAATACCTATATTTAGAAGTTCACAGAGGTTTTAGGGAAAAGAAAGAGAGAGAATATGTCTTTATTCCCTTGAGATAGCAAAAGGCCTCCTAATACGCTATAAGCTCAAAGGCCATGAAATAAAAGGTTGAGAAATCTAACTCCACAGACACTAATGCGTACTGTAGAATGCAAGATATCTTAAATAAGGTGAAAGGTCAAGCATCACATTGGAAGAAAACACCTGTAAAAGAAAATAACATATAAAAGATTACTAACCTTAGTATATTTTTTAAATGTTAACAAGTTTAGGGATGCCTGGGTGACTCAGTCGATCAAGCATCTGCCTGTGGCTCAGGTCATGATCTCAGGGTCCCACATCAGGCTCCCTTCTCCGTGGGGAGCCTGCTTCTCTCTCTCTCTCTCTCTCTCTCTCAAAATCTTAAAAAAAAATAAATGTTAACAATTTTTAGAAGGGCAAGCAATCTAATTATGACAAATAATTCATGGTAATTGATAGCAATTGCTAGTAAATATAAAAAGACATGTTCAGTGTCACAGTTAATCAAGAGAATACATATTAAAACAACATTGGTGTCCCATTTCCCGCTTGGTGGATGGGGGAGGCATATGAGATTAACGGTGAGATTTTGGCACTCTTATTGGTGAGTATGCAAATTGGTGCAGTTTTCTGGAGAATCATTTGACTGGGTCTATTAAGTAAAAAAAAAAAAATTGCTTTTCCTTTGACTCAACAGTTTTATGTTAGGTATCTTTTCCACAGAATTACTTATAGATGTGTGCAAAGATGGATGCACAGGAAAATTTATTTTGTCATTGTTAGTAATAGCAAAAAGAAAAAAATTGGATACAAACTATAATTTCCATCATTAAAGAATGGTTAACAAGTTTATGCTACTGATTTATTTAATGAGGCAATATACATAAAGCACTTAGAACAACATCTGGCACCTGATAAGCACCAGATATGTGTTAGCCTTATTATCCTCCCACCCTCACATTATAAGTTCTTTGAAAGCAGCATAGTTTTCTTTTTCACTCATTACTGTATCCCCTTCACCTCGAACAATGCCTGATATGTAGTGGTCTTCTTTTTTTTTTAATTTTTTTTTTAATTGGAGTTCAGTTTGCCAACATATAGCATAACACCCAGTGCTGCTCATCCCGCCAAGTGCTCCCCTCAGTGCCCATCACCCAGTCATCTCAATCCCCCACCCACATCCCCTTCTACTATCCCTTGTTCATTTCCCAGAGTTAGGAGTCTCTCATGTTTTGTCACCCTCACTGATATTTTCACTCATTTTCTCTCTTTTCCCTTTATTCTCTTTCACTAATTTTTATATTCCCCAAATGAACGTAGTGGTCTTCAATCAACATATTTAAAATGACTTGTGTGTGTGTGTGTGTGTGTGTGTGTATACACACACATATATATAACTATAATGCTCTTTCTCTTTCTCTATATATCTATATAAAATGCTCTTTCTCTGTGATTGCCCCTCTGCATCCATTTTCTGCCCTGCTCTGATTCCTAGGAAGCAGATTTGGGGTTCCTTTATCCTCTGGCTTTTAGTTTGTCGCAGCCTATGGAGGAACCAACAGAATTGGAGAGTGGAAGGACATTATGAATATTTCTCCCCTGGTACTTCTCTACCATACTCATGATTGCATCTCTTTAACTATGGCCATATCTCTCACTGGTTAAGTCTGGACAAGCAACTCCCACTCCATCCTAACCACCATCCACCCATGGCCACAGTGTTCACTAGGTTCCAGTTAACAAAGAAAATTCTCTTTCTGTTTTTGCAGTCATCAGGGTGGTAACTGCTTTCTTCTGCTGCTAAAATCTGGGTGCTTTACCATCCTGTGCTGATTCCCTTAACCCTACCTCCCCCCCGCCCACATCTCCTGTTCGTACTACAACTGCACGACATTGCTTAGCCACTTGGCAGCTATTAAATAACTCATCCAGAGGGAAAACTGGATGCGGTGACATAAAAACAATTCCATAGTGGGTATGTTAGACTTAAAGAGACCAAAAAAATGATACCCATATATGTATCATTAATCCACAGTTAAGATTTGCCATGTTTTGGTTTAATACTGTTTTCAACAGTTAGATATTTCAAATCCATGGTGTACTATAATAGAGGAAAGATTTGAATATATAATACACACCTGGACAATTCAGTGGTTTAAAAAGAGCTTTAAGTTTCTAAATATATAAACTTTCTAAATATATAAATCTTAGTCAACTCATGCCATTCCAGCAACAGTGCTGGAATGATAATGCAACCTCTTCCTTAGGTTCCACACCCTCAGGCTGTGTCACAGAGAACAAGGATCCCCTAATACCTACTGATCATTTGTAGCATCATTACCAAGTGTAATGCATGATATAGCATGATAGCGTCGTTTACTGTCATTCCTTGAAATATTATGGCACTTAGGTTTATAAAGTGATAACCAAAGACTGCAAAATCTTAAAAACTTTTGGTATTTTTAAGGGCCATATTTAAGTTTTACTGGTGTAAAACCTCAGGAGTTTCCCTAATGATATTCTAGACTGGCCTCTAACCCTGAAGGGCAAGGAGGGTCTTAGGAAAGAGGGAGACAGGTCACTCCAGATTGGAAGGTGGCAGATTCAGTAAGCAAGGTGCCTGATACCCAAGGCTTGCTTTGGGTGGCTGCAAGATGAGTGGATCTCTACATGCACCCACCTGGATCTCAAAAATTTATAAGAAGGCCTTAATTGGACTCAGCACATATTCAGTCTAGATCATCTAAAAACACCTTAATCTCAAGACTGTTCTTGCAACAGCCCCCACTGTGGGAATGGTGGGTAGAACATATGTACCAAGCATCAAGGTTATTGAGAAGCCTTCAGTTGCTCTGGTCAGCCTGTAGGTAACTAGTGATCATGTCCTCTTGATGGCTTTCCCAATAAATGTCTAGAAAATGATATTGAAACATTAAAATATGAATCACAGCTACCTCTGGGCATGGAATTGGAATCAGTCTGGGCCTAGGGAACATTTATCTGTTTTTTTTTTCCTCTAAGCTTCTGCATTATTGAAAGATAATGTTACAGTGAGCCTACACTGCTTTTCTAATTATGTAAACAAATTTAAATAAAATTTGATATAAAAGAATGATAGGATCTTCTAGAATGGAATTCTGACAAAATTTTGGTAATTGCATGGAAGTGAAAAAGAAAAGAGAACAATGTGACTATACCCAGAGCCCTCTGTATCAATATTGAAAAGAACACATAAATAAGCAGGAGGAATTGACACAGAGAGGCCACCGGGATCACAAACCTGAAAGTGAGAACAGAAGTCCTGGAACAGAGCAGACAGGCCTGCAGCAATATGGTCAGGATAGCCTGAAGCCCAGACTGTCTTGAAATCTATGAGGAAAAAGAAAAGTCCTCAAGACAATAAAACATATATATGTTTTTGCTAAGAACAGATAAGAACAAGCTGAAAAGAGAACGAATTGATTAGGGAAGATGCAGACTTATTAACCTGACAGAAATCATACTCATGGGCACCTGAGTGGCTCGCGGGTTGAATGTCTGCCTTTGGCTCAGACGGTGATCCCCAGGGTCCTGGGATTGAATCCTGCATCGGGCTCCCCATGGGGAGCCTGCTTCTCCCTCTGCCTGTGTCTCTGACTCTCTCTATGTGTCTCTCTGTGAATAAATAAATAAAATCTTTTTAAAAAAAGAAATAATACAAATGCTCAACTATTCATTTCTTTAACAAAGAGATGTGAAGAAAGGATGTCAGGGGGAAACTCAGTACAGGAGAGAAGATATGAAGTGACCACCTAGACCCTTAAATGGTATTCAGTTTTCAGACATGAAAAGATTATATTCTAGCATGATAAAAGAATTTACAAATGTGATCAAGAACACACTGAATAGGAAGGGTTTAAGGAGTGAACTAATGTTCCAATGTTTCAAAAGAGGAGACGGATTCTGAAGACTCACGGAAACTCAATTCCTCTGTGTGTGTGTGTGTGTGTGTGTGTGTGTGTGTGTGTGTGTGTGTGAAATGATCTTTTCTTTAATTCTATCAGTATCTTCTGTGTGCAGAGACAGTGTTCGTTTTCTGGGGCTGTTATAACCACGTTACCACAGACTGAGTAGCTTAAACAACAGAAATTTATTTCCTGCCAGTTCTGGAAGCTATCCGTCCAAGATCAAGGTGTCAATAAGATTGGTTTCTTCTGACGGCCTCTCTCTCTTGGCTTGTAGATGGCTACCATCTTCTACCTTCACATGGTCTTCCTTTTGGGTGTGTCTGTGTCCTAATCAACTTTTTTCGTAGGGACATATTTTTTTAAATATTTTTAAGGATTTATTTATTTATGATAGACACAGAGAGAGAGAGAGAGAGACAGGAGGAGGGAGAAGCAGGTTCCATGCCGGGAGCCCGAGGCTGGACCCGATCCTGGGACTCCAGGATCGTGCCCTGGGCCAAAGGCAGGCGCCAAACCGCTGAGCCACCCAGGGATCCCTCGTAGGGACATATTGAATTAGCTTCCCTGCCCCAATACCTCATTTTATTTCTATGTGTCTCTATTTCTATGTGTCTCTATGTGTCTCCCTGTGAATAAATAAATAGTCACAGTAGAAGGGATTGTGGGTTGAGGTTTCAACATATGAAGTTTGGAGAGATAATTCAGCCCATAACTGAATTTTAACTGGAATTTAATTATTTCAGTATGTGTCTTATCATTGATATGATTATGTAAAGTTCTTACATGAGGGAATGCTAGTTGGATGGCTTTTTATATCATGGCAACTTTAATCATCAAGGAGATCAAGTGTTTGTCGAGGGCGAATGAATGAATGAAAAATACATATTGTGGGCCACCCAGGTGGCTCAGCGGTTTAGTGCCGCCTTCAGCCCAGGGCGTGATCCTGGAGACCCAGGATCAAGTCCCAGTCAGGCTCTCTGCATGGAGCCTACTTCTCCCTCTGCCTGTGTCTCTGCCTCTCTCTCTCTGTGTCTCTCATGAATAAATAAATAAAATCTGTTTAAAAAAGGAAAAATACATATTGTGAAGCAATGCCTTTCTCATCTCTGGAAGCTTTCTAATTCAGACTGGAATATCATGTGTGAATATTGCTGCTGAAGGGAAAGAGAAGTTAGTAAACACAAAGCTAAGGTGGCTTCTGTGAGAGCTCTGTGATAATAGTCAGTGAGGAGCAACTTGTACAAGTACACAGTTATGAGACCCTTCATGCACCTCACAGATTCTTTTCTTCTGTCAACAGAATGATGTCAACCCTAGTCCCATCAGCCAAATCTCCCCTCAGGAACTGATATCAAGAAAGCAGAGAAGGCTGGCTTAGTGAGGTCCTGGCTCTTATGACCAGAAGACGTTGGACCAAGGTGGACGGTATTCCCTCTTAGAATGTAATCTCTTACTACCTCTGAAGCAGCTGTCCTTCAGAATAATCTCTGAAACTTTGCCTATTCCCATTGTGGCATTTAGTAGCTTTCTGAGTTCTGACTGTATATCAGACTTAGGGTATCCTTCTATAGACATGGCAGTTGGAGGATTTTGAACTTGGCAATTGGCTTATCTCAGTTCTGGAACCTCTTGACAACCCTTCAAACCTCTTTAAACCATCCTTCCATTAGCATACTTGGTCCTTCCCACTGCTAATCAATTGTCAAGAACTAAAAGTCTTTACAATCCCAACAATGCCAGGGAGCTGATTTAAACCTAAAATAGCCAACCCCATCTAGACCCCATTATGGTACTGGGGACTTCAGGCCTCTGAATTCCACAGCACTGAGTTCGTTACACAGAGGTGAGAGGCTGTTGCACTACATGAATTAGGAATTTATTTATATGGAGAAGTATGCTCAGAGATCCAAATCTCCAACTTCTAAATGAATTTTATGAACTTGCTTTCCGATAAGGGCCATTTATAAAAGTGTTTTACTGAAGTTGTCACAATTTTTAAAAATTATTAAATCTTCTCATTTCAATTCATTCCATAAATACACAGCAACAGGGAGAAGTGATCACCATCTTTCTAATTTCTTGAGACCTGTCCCAAGTGCGCCTTTATAGATAGATATTCCTCTCTTCTGAGCCTCAATCTGAAATGGGATAATGGTAATTGATGATACATAAAAACAAGAACTGCAACCATAGGCTCTTTCCAGATTTTCAAATTAAGAAGTACAAGCTCAATTTCTCAAATTATTTAAAATAAATACCAATAGATCAATGTTGGCAGTATTTACAATCTTTCTAACATGAAATATTTGTCAAGCAATAATGTTTACTAAAGAATCATTGCATCCATAAACTTCTCTAAACTGGTGAATGAAATTTGACTGATAAAATGAAACCAGTTGGTCAACTGTTAATTAATTAGAAATTGTTATTTTTTTAAAAAAAATACGGTAATGTATAGGAATAGTGCAGTAGAACATACTTTGAAGTCACACAGACCAGAATTTTAATCCTAGATCTTCTTTTTTTTTTTTTAAGACTTTATTTATTTATTCATGAGAGACACAGAGGCAGAGACACAGGCAGAAGGAAAAGCAGGTTCTGTGCAGGGAGCCTGATGTGGGACTTGATCCTGGCTCTCCAGGATCAGGCCCTGGGCTGAAGGCGGCAGTAAACCGCTGAGCCACCCAGACTGCCCATAATCCTAGCTCTTCTACAGACTAGAAGCGTGAACTTGGGCCTAAGTTTATTTTCTAGAAGAGTTAATGAGATCTACATTATTGGGATGAAATGGAATCATGTATTTTAAAAAGTCCGACATAGAGCCAGTAACACAGAAGCACCTTACAAATGGTACTTATTATTATTATTATTGTGCAGCCCAACTCAATTGCTATAAATACTAGAATGGATACAGAAGAGACATTTCATTTTATGAGTACATTATATTGTCACCCTCATAAAAAGGCAAATAACTGCAGTGCCTACAGCACATTTTTCTGACTCATAATGTTTTCTCTATAGACCTCACTTTCCTTTCACTGACTTCTTGTGCTCTCTGCTTTTCCTTTAAGTGTACTGATGACCAAGAGCTTTATTTAGTGACGTGCTCTTCATTTGATTAAAAGAAAATAAACAATCACAATGAGAAATTTTACATATGTTGTGAGTAAAAATATACTTTGAGAAATCCTTTTGGGTTAAATATCCTTAAAGCAAGCCACTTCTAAGTGGGACAATGACAAATTCTGTAGCTGTTGCTCTTTTCCTTCTCTCTGATTACTGCCGATAATGGTTAATAAGGATTCGAAAAGGAGCCACAATAACTCTTACAGTTTGCTTGGTTCAAGTAATGCAATCATTTCTACACATTCTACAGAATTTTGTTTCTATATTCATGTTTTATTTACTTTCCTGATTCTGACACATGTCTTCTGGTAGACCGAGAATGTAAGTCAAAAGATTATGGTGACTTTGATTTGAGTTACTGTGTTTGTGTTTGTCATTCTCAAGGATCTCTTTAGCATGTTTTCAAGTACTGCAACAGTTCTTATACTTTTCCATTTCCTGCAGATATTTTAAACTTTTTATGGTAGTTCATTATAATATGATAATGATAATAAACATCACTATAATAATGTTAAGGAAAAAAATGTTGCCGTTATTAAAATGTAAGGAAGATTTTATTTAAGAATAGTGCAGTAGGGATAGTGCAATAGGAAAGGACAGCAGTCTTAATTCCTAACATAGCCAAGATAGCCAGGGATTTATAGCCAACAAACAGAGTGAAAGGGTCTGTGGATGGAAAAGTACTCCAAGGAGACATCAAGGGTAGGGAGATTCTTGCTAAACTGACCTAGTGTGATTCCTGCTACAGACGGGTTCAAGTGTTTATCCACTAAAGGTGGGAAATAAGGAACTGGATCAGATCCCAAGAGTGTGGGAGTCATACTAAACTGAATCATAAGAATTTTCTTAAAACTTTTAGTTTTTTCTTGGATAGAGATGAAATCCATAAAAGCAAAGAGTGAGAATGGAGCCTAGTTAGACAACAAATGATCAATAACAAAATAAAAATGAAGACAATGTCTAGGGGATTTTTACTTGGCATGGGTATTTTGGTCCTGGTGACCTTGATATAATTTCCAGGCTTCCCCTATACCAATTAAAGATCTAAGAGGAAATAAAGTAATAAGAAATGGAAAGATATATGAGAATCAAGACACTATTTTGCAGTTACCACATAAGAAGTGCTAAACAGAACCCAAGAATGCATTATTATTATCAATTGGTATTGTTTGATTCCTTAGTGGGCTGTTGACTGTGTGAAATCCATGGAGTTGTCATCCTTGTCCATCAATATGTGCCCCTAATGGAATATAGTTGTCTGCTTTACATTTGAAATTTCATGCTTTGTCATAAAAATTTTGTGAATTTTGTTTTATTCTCTAAAAATATTTATGATTATATGAATATAAAAGCAATGCTTTATATAATTTATCAGTTTAATTACTTGATTTTTGTTCCTCAAATATCCTAAAAAATTGCCTATGGCTTATGTTAAGGCTTAGAGTATACCCCTGACATGCCATTGTAAACCTTCAATTTGTTGCTCTCCCAGTTCATTGTTCAAGTAGAACAAATGAGACAATAAGTAATAATGATAATGATAATAATAGAAGTAGTAACAATAATAATAATAGTGCTCAACATTTGTGCAACATGTTGGAGTTTTCAAAGTGAGAACAGCATAAGGTAGGCATTAGAGGAATGGAGTCCAGATCCAGATAGATTGTGTTAAAATCCTTGTTCAGCCACTAATGAGCTTTTAAAGTTTGGGTAAGTTCCTTAACTTTTCTGGGTTTCAGCTTTCTTGTTTATAAATTGTGGATAGTAATAGCCTAACTCTCCAGGTTGCTTTGAAAATTAAAGGAGTTGATGTTTGTAAAACATTTCAAATAATTCTCTTACAAACTGACACCACTTAAAAGTTTGGGTGGGATACTATTTGTTTTATAAATAACATCATTTTAAACATTATTCTATACTGTTTAAAAGTAAACACTATTTAAGGTTGGTCAAATAACTATTTCATCTGATCTTAAAGCAAGGCTGCTAGTAAGACAGATAAACTTGACCACTCTCTTTCACCATACACAAATATAAACTCAAAATGGATGAAAGATCTAAATATGAGACAAGATTCCATCAAAATCCTAGAGAAGAACACAGGCAACACCCTTTTTGAACTCAGCCACAGTAACTTCTTGCAAGATACATCCACGAAGGCAAAAGCAAAAATGAACTATTGGGACTTCATCAAGATAAGAAGCTTTTGCACAGCAAAGGATAGAGTCAACAAAACTAAAAGACCACCTACAGAATGGGAGAAGATATTTGCAAATGATGTATCAGATAAAGGGCTAGTTTCCAAGATCTATAAAGAACTTATTAAACTCAACACCAAAGAAACAAACAATCCAATCATGAAATGGGCAAAAGACATGAAGAGAAATCTCACAGAGGAAGACATAGACATGGCCAACATGCACATGAGAAAATGCTCTGCATCACTTGCCATCAGGGAAATACAAATCAAAACCACAATGAGATACCACCTCACACCAGTGAGAATGGGAAAAATTAACAAGGCAGGAAACCACAAATGTTGGAGAGGATGCGGAGAAAAGGGAACCCTCTTACACTGTTGTGGGAATGTGAACTGGCACAGCCACTCTGGAAAACTGTGTGGAGGTTCCTCAAAGAGTTAAAAATAGACCTGCCCTACGACCCAGCAATTGCACTGTTGGGGATTTACCCCAAAGAAACAGGTGCAATGAAACGCCAGGACACCTGCACCCCGATGTTTATAGCAGCAATGTCCACAATAGCCAAACTGTGGAAGGAGCCTCGGTGTCCATCGAAAGATGAATGGATAAAGAAGATGTGGTCTATGTATACAATGGAATATTCCTCAGCCATTAGAAACGACCAATACCCACCATTTGCTTCAACGTGGATGGAACTGGAGGGTATTATGCTGAGTGAAGTAAGTCAATCGGAGAAGGACAAACATTATATGTTCTCATTCATTTGGGGAATATAAGTAATAGTGAAAGGGAATATAAGGGAAGGGAGAAGAAATGTGTGGGGAATATCAGAAAGGGAGACAGAACATGAAGACTCCTAACTCTGGGAAACGAACTAGGGGTGGTGGAAGGGGAGGAGGGCAGGGGGTGAGGGTGAATGGGTGATGGGCACTGAGGGGGGCACTTGACGGGATGAGCACTGGGTGTTATTCTGTATGTTGGTAAATTGAACACCAATAAAAAATAAATTTATTAAAAAAAAACTTGGTCATAACTCATGGATGGAAGTTTTGGGAGATAATTAAGGTCTTTGCCCCAGTTCAGATAGCTAGTCAATGGAATATTTGGGTAGAAACTCTGTTTCTTAAATTTGAATTCCTCTCTGTTCTTGGAAATCTTGTCTTTGGAATAGCCACTGCACACCTACTCTGATAAACCTGGTAGAAAGAGGGACTCTACTTTTTAAAATCATGGCAATAATGTATTTTATCATGTAATTGTCAAAGCAATACTCTAGACACTGAAAACATTTGGCTAAACATAATAAATGTTTTACTGAGTTTAATTAACTTCATGGGAGTAGGAAGATGAGAGATAAAAAAAGTATCCTTTCTCTACAAAAAGAAATATAGAAATAAAAATGTGTCTGTGTATAAACCCCAAAAAACCTTTTGTGGCTTAAAATAATGGCTTTTTTTTTTTTTGGACTAGAGAGAATGTCAGGCATACAGTACCTTAGTTTTATAGAATATGAAATTGAAGCTCAGAAAGGTAAAATGAGTTTCCAAAATTATGGTACTAATTAGACACGGAGCTGGCATCAGAAAATACGTACTTTTTATTTCTGGGGTATACTGTCCTTTGTTATAGGAATATTAACTATGTTATCTCCAGTTTCTTCCCCTAGGGAGATTCTTAACTCAGTCCCATGTAAGACTAGAATGTTTCTACACCTGGAGACAAAGCAGATAAGGGCCTTAGAATAGGGGTCAATGCAATTTGCTGTTTCACATTATCAAGTCAGATTAAAATATAGGTATATAGCTGTTTAAAAAGATTTCTTTATTCTTCTCTAATTTACACAATGAGACAAAGTTGGGTCACTTACTGTGTCCTCCTTTTTCTTACAGTTACACAGCTGACCGTACTAATTTTGTTTAAGGAAAGCAATTATTGAAAAGTTCCTTTAGACATGCAAATTTAATGGCCTATTTCTATAGTGCATGAAAGAAAAGTCTTTGTGAAATTATAATGCTAGTGAATTTGAAGTTATCTTAAAAGGGTTTACAATCCGCCTTCCCCTTCAAAAAAAAGTGGAACAGGGCGGTAGGGCTAGCTGCTGCTGAAATAAACAATAATTTCTCCCTTTCTAAATATTACTACTAACATACTTCCTACTCCCATTCCCAACATAAATCTACATCTATCTGAATTTATTTGGTTGTGTGCATTGATGTTTTTGTTTAGTGGCTGAGAATTAAAAGCAGAATTTGTCATTGGTGGTTTATAGTGAAGCAGGGGATTACAAAGAGAGGAGAAAGGGGGTGAGAGGAAGGATGAAGGGATGTATAGCCTATTCCTAATTGGCCCCTTAGCTTGGCCTTAAATAGACAGAATAGAGATTGAGTGACGGGGCAGAGGCTGATGACATTAAATTAGGATTTTGAGAGATTTGGGGCCTGGGCAGAGGTGCTTCAGGACCCAAAAGACAAAGAATGGCCTAGAGACATGGAAACTGGCCTTGTTTCTATGTGGAACGTAGCATCAGAAACCTCCTGCTGTAGTATTTATGGGCATGGTTTGCCCATGATTGGCAGTGAGTACTGTTAGGCTACTCTGATTTGCTCTGTAGATGTGTATACAGATGTGTATACAGATCAGAAGGGCAAATAAAAACAGGGCAGACACCTGGTGGTATCTTCTGCTTTAGATGTGACTCAATATTTAAGTGGAGCACGCTGTTGGGTACTTAGACTTGTAGTCACTCTGAGAGAGATGGCTGGAGTCCTGCTATTTCAGAGGTAAGGTACTTGAGGCATAGCCACATCACTTACAAGTATATATTTCAAGTGATCCAAAGAGATTCTGTAATTGACTTCATTTACCCTTCTTACAAGTCTCAAGAATCTCTGTGTCATCCATCATAGAAAAATAGACTTGCACAGTCTTATAATTGGAAATGGATTATTTTCATATCTGTACATTCACATAGGGTATATGAAAAATGAATAGTGTCACTTTCAGGCCAATGCAGAGACATCTCTTCAGCATATCTGACCAATTGTCCTCTAGTCCTTCAGTTTTGTCAGCTCTAAATTCTTATTTATAGTAAATAATTGCTATTTAGGGGGAACCCAAAGCAGTGCCTTGATAATGCCCACTCTTGGTTTCTACTTCTGCCCTTTGTAGCAGTAGACTGACCCTTCTGTATGACATTCCTGCGAGTATTTGAAGACAGCCTTTGTGTCCCAATGCATCCTGCATTTTTAATTTTCCAATCTATCTTTTGGTTCTTCAGCTATTCTATATCTAGGGTCTATACCTTTCACTATAATGATGATTTGCCATTTCAATGTAGCGCTCACAGTGAAATTCAAGATTTCAAGGTAGGTTCCTCCCTTGTTAAGGGCAACATATATCCCTGCTAGAATGCCTTTAACTAAAATTATTATATCATTGAATAAAGGGGAACTGTGAGTATAACTGTCGTTATATTCTCAACAGCTGCCTTCTGGGAAGGAGTCTGAAGGCAGTTAAGTGCTATAAAGTGCCTACTGAAAACTTGAAATACATCGGTAGGATAGTCACAAAAATACTGCAGGCTAGGTATTATCACCTCCATTTTACAGAGGAGAAAATGGAGGCTCAGAGAAATTCTATCACTTGTCCAAGGTACAAAGCTGACAAATACAGCAGCTGGATCTTTGTGTGTATAGAAGTATGTGAATTCTAGCACAGGTTTCTTTCTTTTTTCTTTTTTTTTTTTTTTAAGATTTTATTTATTTATTTATTTATTTATTTATTTATTTATTTATTTAATTGTATTTATGATAGTCACACAGAGAGAGAGAGAGGCAGAGATACAGGCAGAGGGAGAAGCAGGCTCCATGCACCGGGAGCCCGACGTGGGATTCGATCCCGGGTCTCCAGGATCGCGCCCTGGGCCAAAGGCAGGCGCTAAACCGCTGCGCCACCCAGGGATCCCAAGATTTTATTTATTTATTCATGAAAGACACACAGAAAGAGAGGCAGAGACATAGGCAGAGGGAGAAGCAGGTTCCATGCAGGGAGCCCGATGTGGGGTCTTAATCACAAGACTCCAGGATCACATCCTGGGTGGAAGGCAGGCGCTCAGCCACTGCCGCCCAGGCATCCCTACACAAGTTTCTTTAACACTATCTGGTACTTACGTTTTCAAGTTCTTGGTCCTCCAGCTTAGGTGACATTTCAGAAGAGGGAAAGGATCTAAAACAGCCTCTTGTATAGTTAAAATGCTCACACATCCTAATCTATAAAATAGAAGTAGGAGGGAATAGATAGAGCAGGGCAAATCATTTCTGTGGCATAGGAAACAGCCGCAACAATTCTAAGATGATGAGGTTTCAGGCCCCACTATTGTAGTAATAGCCATGCTGTCTCCATAGAGAGAGCTTATGGTTAATTCACACTCCCTGGGATTTTCACATAAACCCATCTCCTCTCCTCCTCTTGCAAGTGTGCAGTTCATTTTTTTTGGATAGGAAATAAATATGGATATTTACCTCAATTACTGTTAGATTTCAACATTTTTTTGGTGCCATTTGTCTGGCCTGTTGATTTTGCCATCCAGGGAATTCATTATTTATATCAGTATTTTGTCATCCATATATCTAGTAGGAAAGCACTCTGGGCTTTCATTCAGCCTCTGATGTAAATCCTGAAGAAGACCAAATGTAGGACAGAGAGGTTTCACAGCTTTCTATACCCTTGTGTATACATAGTGAAGATCAGAATTCAAATGATGAAAGGCTTCCCATGAAAGCATGGGCACTGGAGAAAATTCTCTCTGGAATTACTAACATCAATGTTCTTTTCTTCCTTTTATCTAAAAAAAAATGCAGTGTAGATAAATCTGATATGTATTATCATATATATCATACATATTATATCTGACAATAATCCAATGAGGAAGGTAATATTAATTTGATTAGTGATAAGTTAACTAAATTTTATAGAATATAAATAAATCCCTTAACATCACAGATCTAGTATCAGAGCCTGATAACAAGACTGGTCTCTAATTTGGAAGTCTATTAAGTACTCCTCTCTCTAAATACTTGCCTAAGTTTTCTGTGTTTTTCAACTTTTGGACTGACTTGTTTTTCTCTTCAGCCTTTCATTTAACCTTGTCCTTAGTATGGAAAGCCAGCAGTGGCAGACAGTCAGAATCACCAACACCTTCTAAAAACAGCTCTCCAGCTGCCAACAAGGAGCCCTGAAGATCCTTAAAACTTCTGCTGTATAAGGGGTTCTCTACGTACATTCTTAAAAATGCGTGGCTTTATGCCAATGTATACATGATGTTTTCCTATACATAATTGCTTTAAAGTTGAGTTCAAACATAGTTCACCATAGCAAATATCACTAGATGTTTTCTTAGGCAGTATGTAGAGAGTCTCAAGGGTTTTAAAAGGTAAAATGGTTTTTCATCTTTGGGAGTTGGTCTCCCTGTGTTTCTTACTAGAAGCATGGAGTAACTTAGCAATTCCCTAAGACGTCAAGATTTAGAAGATAAAATCCGTATCATAGTATTTTACCATCCTAGTAAAATTTCAGGATTTTTTTTTTTTTTCTGAATGCTTACTCTGTTGCTAGGTGCTGGGTAAGCTGTTTCAAATGCAGTGATATGATAACAAAGAATAATGAGGCAACGACAGATCCTCAGATAGGGGAGATCCATAATCAGCACTATGTAATATTAGACATGATTACATATGTAAATAACAGTAACATAATTTAGATAATAAGCTAAATACATATTTGATAGCATATTATAACTGTATGTATACACTAGAACCCAGCATTTTAAAATTTAATGAATTTTGACATTTATCACTTATTGAATCATTGCTCTCACTTGGGATGGTTATTGCTAACAGATACTCAAAAAAAAGTTCTAATTTAACCACTAACATACCAACTTAGTTTTATATTGGTGGTTTTAATGGGTCAGCTACTGTATGTAAGTAAAACTTCTCAAAGAAGTGACTAGGTTTCACAGAGGTAGGCCAAGACACTGCAGTATATCCTGAGTTATAGTTAATTCATTGTGTTAAACTGTAGGACGTTACACAAATGGAAAAATGTGGTGAAAATTTCCTGAACCTTTGTGAATAAGGAAATACTAAATAGCAAACTTGAACTAGCATTTGAAGCAGAGAAGGTAAGCTAAGTTTGGATCTTATTTGCTATTTACAAGTCTAATTATCTTTTATTTATCTTCTCATTAAATCACAAATAGATGGTTAATGCACTGGGCTTTTTTTTTTTTTTTAAGATTTTATTTATTTATTCATGAGAGACACACAGAGAGAGAGAAGCAGAGACATGGGCAGAAGGAGAAGCAGGTTCCATGCAGGGAGCCCGGCACGGGACTGGATCCCCGGACTCCAGGATCACGCCCTGGGTCAAAGGCAGGTGCTAAACTGCTGAGTCACCCAGGGATCCCCTGCACTGGGCCTTTTTAAATGTATGCCAATTTTACATAATATTTTACTGAGTAAAGATTGAGATTTACTCAAAATTTCCCAAAACCAATAGTCATAAACATATATATGTATACATCAACATATATTTGTGTGTATTTATACGTATATATGTATATATAATCATATTAATTTCACTCAGGGTAAAATACTCAAGAGACTAGTTTTAATTGGAAAGAATGTGAGTTATTCAAGAGGTTGGCCACCTGGGGAGAAGGCAAGCTCTTGTCCAAAGGCCAACTCTGAGGTTTTTGCTTGGTGCAGATTTTTAAAGGGGTTTAATCAGCTAAGGGAATGCAGTGGTCTGTGACATGTCTTGATTATGTGCAGATTCCATGATGCCAGGTACAGAGTTATCTCGGTGCTGGGTGGTTGTACGAGAAGTTCTAGCACCTAGTGACTGGGGTGGAGGGTTGTACAAGAAAGTCTGGTTCCTTGATATCCAGGGCTGGTTGTGCAAGAGTACTCTGTTCCTTCTGCAAGGGAGGGCAAGATCTACAGAGGCACAAAGGGAAATCAGTAAAATTATCTGTGTGACCTTGGGAAAGAAAAACATTTTGTTAAAAGATTGCTGGGTTAATCAGAAAGCCAAGGCAATTTTGAACACACTTGCTGGTCTCTGTGGCCTATGAACATTCTGGTCCTTCATTCCCCAAGTCCAGCAGTCTACAAATCTCAAAGAAAGTAAATTAGGGGAGTCTGGGTGGCTCAGTCTGTTAAGTATCTGCCTTTGGCTCCTATCATGATCCTAGGGTCCTAGAATTGAGCCTGACATTGGGCTCCCTGCTCAGTGGGGTGTCTACTTCTCCCTCTCCCTTTTCCCCTTCCCCTACTAATGCACTCTCTCTCAAATAAACAAAATCTTTAAAAAAAAGTAAATAAATTAATACTATTACAGATCAAGGACCTTAGGTCAGCAAGGAAGGAGTGTCTTACCTTGAAGCAGATAATCCTTAAGACTGGCTGGAGTCTGGAGGCACCTGGGTGTCTTAGTGGTTGAGCATCTGCCTTCAGCTCAAGGTGTGATCCTGGGGTCCTGGGATTGAGTCCCACATCAGGCTCCCCATAGGGAGCCTATTTCTCCCTCTGCCTATGTCTCTCTATGTGTCTCTCATTAATAAATAAATAAATAAATCTTAAAAAAAAAAAAAAAGACTGGCTGGAGTGCTATTACAGTGGGAAAATAGTGTGTTTGGAGATCTCATTGATGCTAAGTAACCTTTCCCATACAGTACCCCATCCATCTTTTCTGTCTGGGTCTTCCTGAGTTATATTCTTTTGTGGCAAACTGGTGGTCTAATAAGTAAAATGTTTCTCTGGCTTCTGTGAGCTTCGCTAGCAAACTAAACAAATCCAAGGAAGAGGTTGTGGAAACCTCTGATTTATAGCCTGTCAGTCAGAAGTACTGGAACAATGTGGGTATGCAAATGGCCCTCCTGAGTTGCAGTCCAACTCAGGAGAAAGTCTTTGGAAACTTGAATCTGTAACCGATGAGTTAGAAGCACAGGTAATAGCTTGGGCTGATGACGCATATGAAGGAGGGGCAGTCTTATAAGATTGAGCCCACAACCTGTGGGATCTGACACTATCTCCAGGTAGATAGTGTCAGAGCTGAGTTGAATCGTAGGACTCCCTCCTGGTGTCTGAGAATCACTTGGTGTTCTGTGGGAAGCACCATGCCCACCCACCCCTGCCACCCCCCAACACACAAGTTGGAGATAGATCCAGAAACTCCCAGAAATGTATTCACTCCATAACTTGTATTTACTAAAGTCTATTTTATTCTTCCACTCTTTGATCTGTGAGAATAATGCAATATTTCAGTGTGTCATAGAATTCTGGAGTTGGGAGAAACTAAATGTACAAGGGCCTCAAATGTGCTACATGTTTCCTAGAGAGTGTCTTGTGTGTTGTAAATATACATTGAAGAAAGTCTCTTGGGGATCTTTGTATATTATAATCAAATAAGAGAGGCTAAGTGACTCATCAAAGGTCACATAGTTATTCAGTGTCAGAGCACTTTATCTTCAGACTCAGATTCCATTGTCCTATTCAACTACACTATAATCCCTTCCCTGAAGAGGCTTGCTGTCCAAGTGACAGCTCAAATTTATGTATTGTGGAGAAATATATCTACATAGGGCAGGAGTTGAAAGCATACACAGGGGTGGACAACCTGGGTTGAAATACCTCCTCTGCCGACTGATCCCTTTGCCTCTATTTTTCTTTCTTTAAAATGGCTTATTAATAATGGTATCTGTCTTGAAGTGCTGTTGTGGATTATATGTTAATAGAAACTTAGCACAGAGTAATTGCTATATATCTGTTAACTTCAAAAAGACCATGTAATTTTTAAAAATACAGAGACATATGGTCTATGACAAAGTATAGTGATCCTGATTTCCTACTACAGTGTATTTCTGTAATATAGGAACCGGGTGGATGATGCCACAGGTATGGGCATTAAGACTGTTGTATAGTTAAGAATTACACCACAAACATAGAAGTTACTTATCTCTAAAATGACCGTGACCAAGGATAGAACTAAGTGTCCTAGAGCTCTGCAGACTGAGGAAAGAATGGACTGAAACAAGTAACCTAGAAACAAAAACAAAAACAACCAAACAACAAAAAAGAGTTACTTATTATTTGATCTGATGAAAAGATGTAACAGCCTCTGTCTTTAAGGATCTCATTCTTTAGCAGGAAAGATAGATTAAAAAATAATGTGTGACAGGTGCATGGAGAAGTGAGCCCAGTGTGCCCCCAAAAGCCATGAACCTGAACTTGCTGCCCGATTCCATGGCTAAAGAATCAGGTATCAGAGTCAGGCCACCTGGCTTGATTCATCACTTACAAGCTGTGTCATTCTCTGCATGTTACTCAATTCCTCTTTATCTCATTGTGGAACAGCCCCTAAGCATAACGTTTTTGCCCAAATGACATTTGTTTCTTAGCGGTACAATCAAATCCCCCTTTGCTTCTGACTCCTTCCTGGTAAGGATTCAGCTCTCTAAGACTGATGGTCTATTGGTTTACTTCTTGCAAAATTCTTTTGAAATCAGCTCTATCTGACGCTGAAGGTAAGCAATCCGAGTAGAAGGCGGAGGTGGCTGAGGCCACAGGACATGTCATTGGATGGCTGCAACCACCAGGCTTGAGCCCTCATCTTACCAGGGCTGTGGCTGGTGCTGGCCCAGTCGTGATTACTCAAGGGGCAGATGGTGCACCTGGCCTACCGTATTGCATGGCTGGCACCGCAAATTTGGTTAGACCTCAACCTCTGTCACATCAAGGGAAGGGCTGGTGCGTCCTGACCTACGAATGTTGACAAAAGAGGGCTGGAGGAGTGTGAACTTCTGCAAAGGAGCAGAGACCGAATCCATGTCCTTTAATCCCAGTGGTATCTGTTCTTTTTATCTACTTGATATTTGTATCTCCATATCTCAATAAAGGCAATTTCCCTCCTTGAGTCCCCACTTGGCAGAGCCTTTGTAGCATTCCACCTGCAGTGTACAACCTCACCAGAGATCCTGGCAGACAGAGTAGCACAAGTTTCAACCTGTCTCTAAGTCAATTTTTTTTACCAATTATCCACTCTCAGGCCAGCTTCGTTCACTTTGGGTGAGTTTCTTATTCCTACTTCAGTTTCATTTTTGTTTGTTTTGTTTTGTGGCATTACAACTTAGCACTAATGCTTTAAGTAAAAGTTGAAAAAATATATATATACACACACAAATTAACAAATATTGGGCACTTCAATCAGTTATATCTTCACTATACACTTGAGAATAGGCAAATTTTGGCTAAAATTAAACTTGGTCAATACGATCAGACAGCTGAGAACTATAACCTTAAGGTTTTATTCTTTCCCATACACATCACACTTTGCATTGCTTTTCACAAAGTATTTGTGTGTGTGTATATATATATATTTTTTTTCAGCTTTTACTTGAACGTTAACGTAGAATAGATACCTGGATGGAGAACTCCTGGTTGTCCTACTGCCCGCTCTGCCTTGCACTGTGGTTATCAACTTTGCTTACATCAAGTGTAGGTAGGTACAAGTAGTAGGCTCACAACGTTTGACCTTGACTGGTTTTTCTAAGTTATTTTGTACATTTTTCAGCAGCGAAACCAAACTGGGTCTTCAGCTTTATCCCCATTTCTTATAAGGGAAGAGCCTTTATACAACTGGACACATTTTGGTTTTTCCTTATTGAGAATTTTAACCCTTTTGTATTCTTTCTACAATAATTTGTAAATATATTTATTTTTACTTTTTTTTTTTTACTTTTCAGGTCGAATATTTTATACTGCACTTATTTGTCAAAATAAAGATTCTCGTGTGTGTGTGTGTGTGTGTGTGTATACACACACACACACACGTTCATATTTAGGGACAACTCCCACAATTACTGGCTGAATGGTAAATTGAATGCTGATAGTCTTTTTCTCTGTGTTCAATATTTGGTTTTGTGTAGCTGTTTTACCTGCCTATTAAAAGAAACAACCAAAAACGTTCATTTACATTCAGATGTTGTTTGCTATTTTCTTTTCAGTTAAACATGCAAATTGTCATCATTGGCAAATTGACTATACAACAATTAGATGGAAATCGCCTCTTTATTCAATTTTTCTAAAGCATGAATGTCTTTTCCACTTTCCAAATACATTTCCTTTTTTCTGTGTTTCGAGTTTGTGTGATTTTTAGTAATCAGTTCTTTTTAATTGCTTTTTTTAAAATTCTCCAATACTTATATCAAGCTGTGCTTTGGAATTGAATTTAGGTTTTTTTTTCCCCTCAGGGTATTATTATTTGTGGAACATCAATGATGTTTTATAAAATGCAAAATAAACGATGTCATAAGAGAATTGACTATTATTTTCAACTAAAATAACTTAGCAACAAGAGGCTGAAACCACTTGTTTTAGTGGAAAAGTATTTCTACTTTGGTGCTACTTGGAATATATTCATGATCTTTTGCTAAGGCTAAAAATCTGTGACTGAATATCCCTCTGTGACCTTCTAAACTTTCTTTCTCTGGTTCTAGCTCTTGTTTTATTTGAGCCACATGTTTTGAAGGTCTCCCAAGTCCAATTCCTTAGCTCTCTGCTCTTCTCTATTTATATCTGTCACTCCCATAGCTTTCCTTTCACTACTATATATGGGTGATCTCTGACCCTGAACTAAATTCTAGCTTTATGTGTCCAAAAGTTGCTAGAATATTTTTTTTTTGGACTTCTTGAACTAAAAAGCCCACAACTTATACTTGGTATTTTACTTTCTTTGATTGCATCCATTGGTAAAGAATGAGATAAACCTCTACGATGACTGCTCAAAGATATTTGTATTCCTATTTCATTGACTCCTTTTGCAGGAAGCCAGTTCATGTGCAAAACCATTTAAACTGCGTTATATAAACTCACTTCTAAAGAAGTAAACGTTGTCAATATATCATTGTGCTTCTATGCTTTTCTGTTATCTATTTTTTACTGGGCTTAAAATACATAAGATAAAATTCATCATCTTAACCATTTTTAAGTGTACTCTATAATTGAGTTAACTATATGCATGTTGTTGTACCACAGATCTCTAGAACTTTTTCATTTTGTGAAACCAGAAGTCTATATCCATTGAACAACAACTCCCCAATACCTTTTCCTACTTTCCCAGCACCTGGCAACCACTATTCTACTTTGTGTTTCTGAGGATTTGACTATTTTAGATACTTCATATGAATAGAATTGTAAAGTATTTATCTTTTTTGTGACTGGTTTATTTCATTTAGCATAATGTTCTCAAGGTTTATCTATGTTGAAGCATGTGACAGGATTTCCTTTTTTTTAATATAAGGCTAAAAAATAGTTCATTGAATTTTTTTTTTTTTTTTTTTTTTTTTACCCATTCATCTACTGATGGACATTCAGCCTGCTTCCACCTCTTGGTTATTTTAAATAATGCTACAATAAACATGGGTTTGTAAATATACCTTTGAGATTCTGTTTTCAATTCTTTTGAATATATATCTACAAGTAGGATTCCTGGATCATACAGTAATTGTATTTTTAATCTTTTGAAGACCTCCACACTGTTTTCTATAGTTGGAAGCACCAGTTTTCATTCCCATCAACGGTGCACAAGGGTTCCAATGTTTCCATATCCTCACCAACACTTGTTTTCTTCTTTTTTTTCTTTTTTCCCCACACTCTTTTCCCTTTCTTCTTTCTTTCTTTCTTTCTTTCTTTCTTTCTTTCTTTCTTTCTTTCTTTCTTTCTTTCTCTTCTTTCTTTCTTTCTTTCTTTCTTTCTTTCTTTCTTTCTTTCTTTCTTTCTTTCTTTCTTCTTCTTTCTTCTTTCTTTCTTTCTTCCTTTCTTTCTTTCTTTCTTCCTTTCTTCTTTCTTTTTCTTTTTTTCTTTCCTCTTTCTTTCTTTCTGTTAGTAGCTATTCTAATGTGTATAAGGGTAACATCTCATTGAGGTTTTCATTTTCAATTCTTCTATAATCAGTGATGTTGAGCATCCTTTCATATGCTTGTTATTCATATATCTTCTTTGGATAATTTTCTACTCATGTTTTTGCTCATTTTTAATTTGTTGTTGAGCTGTAGGAATTCTTTATATATTCTAGATATTAACCTTATATCAAATATAAAGTTGGCAAATATTCCAAATCCATTCCAAAGATTGCCTTTTCACTCTGTTGATTGTTACTTTGCTGTGCAGAAGCCTTTAAGTTTGATAATAGTCCCACTTTTCTATCTTTATTTTTAGTGCATATTGTTGTTTTGTGTAAAGAATCATTGTTAAATCTGATGTCATGAATCTTTTACCCTGTGTTTTCTTCTAGGAGCTTTATGGTTTCAGGTTTTATGTTATATTTTTGATCTACTTTGAATTCATTTTTGTGTATTGGTCTATTTGCCAGTACTGTACTGTTTTGATTATGGTGGCTTTCCAATATGTTTGAATTTAGGAAATGAGAGGCCTCTAGCTTTGTTTTTCTTTCTCAAGATGTTTAGACATTCCATATGAGAGGATTTTTTTTTAATTTCTGTAAAAAGTGCCATAGGGATTTTGATATGGATTAAATTGAATCTGTAAATTACTCTGGGTAGTATGAACATTTTAACAAGAGTGTATCTTTCAATTAATGAACATGAGGTGTGTTTCCATTTATTTTTGTCTCCTGTACCTTCAGTATGCTTTGTTGTTTTGTTATAAGTCTTTCACATCCCTAGTTAAATTTATCTCTAAACATGCCATCTATGAACAGAAATAATTTTACTTCTTTCTTTTATATTTTAATCTCTTTAGTTTTTTTTTTCTTGCCTAGTTGCTCTAGCTAGAATTTTCAGTATTATGCTGAATGGAAGTGGTAAGGGTGAGCATCATTATCTTATTACTGATCTTAGAGAGCTGGAGGTTATTCATAGATGGCTTTCAGCATGATGTAGTTTCCTTCTGTTCTTAGTATGCTGAGTTTTTTTATGAAAAAGTGGTGAATTTTGTCAAATGGCTTTTCTGCATTGAGATAATCATGTGGTTTTGTCTTTTAATGTGGTATATTGCATTGACTCATTTTTGTGTACTGAAACAATCTTGCATTCTAGGAGTAAATCCCACTTAGTCATGGTGTATAATTTTAACTTGTTGTTGGGTTTGGTTTACCAGTATTTTGTGGATGATTTTTTCATCAGTATTTATTAGGGATATTGGTATGTAGTTTCTTTTCTCATAGTATCTTCGTCTAATTTTAGCATCAGGATAATTATGGCCTCACAGAACGAATTTGGAAATGTTTCCTCCTCTTTAAAAATACTTCTTTATGATTCAATCTTGGTAGGTTATATGTTTCTAGAAATTTATCCATCTTTCCTAAGTTATCCAATTCGTTGGAGTGTAAGTATTCATTGGAGTTTTATATTGTCCTTTTTATTTCTGTGACATCAGTGGTAATGTCTCCCCATTAATTTTTGAATTTTATTATTTGAATCTTTTTCTTTCTTAGCCTATTTAAGAGTCTCCTGTATTTATTTTAAGAAAGATATCTTTCTTCTCTTCTTTTTATTTTTTCATTTTAGGTCATTAACCTAAACATGGAATAATCTATCACATATTTACACTTGTGATTTGAAGAGTAGAACAGAAGTCAGAAGATCCTAGGATGAGGTATTGTCCTTGTCTTCTTGAGCTGCAATAATAGGTCACAATAAACTTCATGATTAAACAACAGAAATTTATTTTTTTTATGGTTCTGGAGGCTAGAAATCCCAGATCCAGGTCCAGCTGGGGCAGTTTCTGATTAGGGTAATCTTTTCTAGCTTGCAAATGGCTGCATTCTTGCCATGTTCTCATAAGGCAGAAATAAAATGAACAAGTTCTCTGTTGTCTCTGCTTATGTGTACACTAATCTTATCAGATCACAATCACATCATTATGAGCTCATTTAACCTTAATTACCTCCTTATAGTCCCTATCTCCAGATAATTACACTGGGGGTTAGGGATTCAACATATGAATTTTGGAGGACGCAATTCCATTCAGAGCAGGTATACACAGAAAAAGAGGAAATATTTTTCTTGTTTACTACAACATAAATCTGGAACATACTTTCACCAAAAAAGAAGACACTGACAAGCATTGAAGTAGATTTCTATTCTAAGATAAAATTTTCTAATTTTTCAATTTCTGCCAATATTTCTTATATGGAATCATTCGTGCAAAAGGGTAGAAATTTACTCAATTTATCGGGGCAGGGGGAAAACAAACAATCTTATGGAATTATAATACAGGAATGTAGCCAAATTTCATCAGTCTTCCACAGCCCTCAAGTCTTCCTTAAGGAAGACTTTTTTCTTTGGTATAATATAAATCTCATACTGAATAAAACTTTAACTAAATGATAACTTAATGGGAAAAAATCTATTTTAGATATGTGCTCAACTCCATAATTTTATAGAGGTTTGCAAAAACAAAATAAAACCATACATAACAGATATACAATCATATTCTTAGAGAAAAAATGTTTTCTTTTAATGTGTATTCTTCTCTTAGATTGTCCAAGGTAGAATGAAGTGAAAAAAAAAGAATGTCACATCTGGTACCTGACCCTGTTTCTTTTCTAAAGAAGTTATATAGTTTCCCTCTGCTAAGAAAATACTAACATCCAGTGGCGTGTTTTTTTTTTTTTTTTTGAATATGAGGAATATATATGCACATATCATCCCTTCTCTATCATCTGCCATAAATTTATCTTCTGTGTCTCCTCCTAATGACTTCACATAAATATTAAGCTCTTCCTTTAAAAATGAGCTTAGGTTTTTGCGGCAAGATGGTGGAAGAGCAGGGTCTCCAAATCACCTGTCTCCACCAAACTACCTAGAAAACCTTCAAATTATCCTGAAAATCTATGAATTCGGCCTGAGATTTAAAGAGAGACCAGCTGGAATGCAACAGTGAGAAGAGTTCGCGCATCTATCAAGGTAGGAAGACGGGGAAAAAGAAATAAAGGAACAAAGGCCTCCAAGGGGGAGGGGCCCCGCGAGGAGCCGGGCTGAGGCCGGGGCGAGTGTCCCCAGGACAGGAGAGCCCCGTCCCGGAGGAGCAGGAGCTGCACCGACCTTCACGGGCGGAAAGGGGCTCGCAGGGAGTTGGAGCAGGACCCAGGAGGGCGGGGATGCCCTCGGGCTCCCGGGGACAGTAACAGCAACTGCGCCCCGGGAGAGTGCGCCGAGCTCCCTAAGGGCTGCAGCGCGCACGGCGGGACCC
This sequence comes from Canis aureus, assembly GCF_053574225.1. Taxonomy (NCBI): domain Eukaryota; kingdom Metazoa; phylum Chordata; class Mammalia; order Carnivora; family Canidae; genus Canis; species Canis aureus. Next base: position 56,454,373 of record NC_135617.1, on the reverse strand, counting down.
GGCGGGACCCGGAGCAGCTGAAGGGGCTCGGGGGCGGCTCCGCGGAGGGGGCTGCGGGGCCCCGGGAGCAGCTCGGAGGGGCTCGGGCAGAAGAAGAGGCTCCGTGCGGAGGGGGCTGCGCGGTTCCAGGAGCAGCTCTGGGGGCTCGGGGGCGGCTCCGCGGAGGGGGCTGCGCGGCCCCGGGAGCAGCTCGGAGGGGCTCGGGCGGAGGAAGAGGCTCCGTGCGGAGGGGGCTGCGCGGTTCCAGGAGCAGCTCGGGGGGCTCGGGGGGCAGCTCCGCGGAGGGGGCTGCGCGGCCCAGGAGCGCGAATCCAACAGCGCAGGCTCCGGAGCACAGGGCGCCGGGACACAGCCCAGGATCCGGCCTCCCCCGGGACAGGCAGAGGCCGGGAGGGCCCAGGACAGCGAGGACGCTCCTGCCCCAGCTGAGCACATCAGCGGCCCCGCCCGGAGCCTCCAGGCCCTGCAGACGGAGTTCCTGCCGGAGCTGAATCCAGGTTTCCAGAGCTGCCCCGCCACTGGGGCTGTTCCTCCTGCGGCCTCACGGGGCAAACACCCCCCACTGAGCCCTGCACCAGGCAGGGGCACAGCAGCTCCCCCAACTGCTAACACCTGAAAATCAGCACAGCAGGCCCCTCCCCCAGAACACCAGCTAGACGGACAACTTCCAGGAGAAGCCAAGGGACTTAAAGAACACAGAATCAGAAGATACTGCCCCGTGGTTCTTTTTTTTTTTTTTTTTTTTTTTTTTTGCTTTTTGATTTGTTTCCTTCCCCCACCCCCTTTTTTTCTCCTTTCTTTTTCTTTCTCTTTTTCTTCTTTTTTTTTCTCGTTTTTTTTTCTTTTCTTCCCTTTTTTTTTTCTCTTTCTCTTTTCTTTCCTTCTTTCTCTCCTCTCTTTTTCTCTTTTTCCCAATACAATTTGCTTTTGGCCACTCTGCACTGAGCAAAATGACTAGAAGGAAAACCTCACCTCAAAAGAAAGAATCAGAAACAGTCCTCTCTCCCACAGAGTTACAAAATCTGGATTACAATTCAATGTCAGAAAGCCAATTCAGAAGCACTATTATACAGCTACTGGTGGCTCTAGAAAAAAGTATAAAGGACTCAAGAGACTTCATGACTGCAGAATTTAGAGCTAATCAGGCAGAAATTAAAAATCAATTGAATGAGATGCAATCCAAACTAGAAGTCCTAACGACGAGGGTTAACGAGGTGGAAGAACGAGTGAGTGACCTAGAAGACAAGTTGATAGCAAAGAGGGAAACTGAGGAAAAAAGAGACAAACAATTAAAAGACCATGAAGATAGATTAAGGGAAATAAACGACAGCCTGAGGAAGAAAAACCTACGTTTAATTGGGGTTCCCGAGGGCGCCGAAAGGGACAGAGGGCCAGAATATGTATTTGAACAAATTCTAGCTGAAAACTTTCCTAATCTGGGAAGGGAAACAGGCATTCAGATCCAGGAAATAGAGAGATCCCCCCCTAAAATCAATAAAAACCGTTCAACACCTCGACATTTAATAGTGAAGCTTGCAAATTCCAAAGATAAGGAGAAGATCCTTAAAGCAGCAAGAGACAAGAAATCCCTGACTTTTATGGGGAGGAGTATTAGGGTAACAGCAGACCTCTCCACAGAGACCTGGCAGGCCAGAAAGGGCTGGCAGGATATATTCAGGGTCCTAAATGAAAAGAACATGCAACCAAGAATACTTTATCCAGCAAGGCTCTCATTCAAAATGGAAGGAGAGATAAAGAGCTTCCAAGACAGGCAGCAACTAAAAGAATATGTGACCTCCAAACCAGCTCTGCAAGAAATTTTAAGGGGGACTCTTAAAATTCCCCTTTAAGAAGAAGTTCAGTGGAACAGTCCACAAAAACAAAGACTGAATAGATATCATGATGACACTAAACTCATATCTCTCAATAGTAACTCTGAATGTGAACGGGCTTAATGACCCCATCAAAAGGCGCAGCGTTTCAGACTGGATAAAAAAGCAGGACCCATCTATTTGCTGTCTACAAGAGACTCATTTTAGACAGAAGGACACCTACAGCCTGAAAATAAAAGGTTGGAGAACCATTTACCATTCGAATGGTCCTCAAAAGAAAGCAGGGGTAGCCATCCTTATATCAGATAAACTAAAATTTACCCCAAAGACTGTAGTGAGAGATGAAGAGGGACACTATATCATACTTAAAGGATCTATTCAACAAGAGGACTTAACAATCCTCAATATATATGCTCCGAATGTGGGAGCTGCCAAATATATCAATCAATTATTAACCAAAGTGAAGAAATACTTAGATAATAATACACTTATACTTGGTGACTTCAATCTAGCTCTTTCTATACTCGATAGGTCTTCTAAGCAAAACATCTCCAAAGAAACGAGAGCTTTAAATGATACACTGGACCAGATGGATTTCACAGATATCTACAGAACTTTACATCCAAACTCAACCGAATACACATTCTTCTCAAGCGCACATGGAACTTTCTCCAGAATAGACCACATATTGGGTCACAAATCGGGTCTGAACCGATACCAAAAGATTGGGATTGTCCCCTGCATATTCTCGGACCATAATGCCTTGAAATTAGAACTAAATCACAACAAGAAGTTTGGAAGGACCTCAAACACATGGAGGTTAAGGACCATCCTGCTAAAAGATAAAAGGGTCAACCAGGAAATTAAGGAAGAATTAAAAAGATTCATGGAAACTAATGAGAATGAAGATACAACCGTTCAAAATCTTTGGGATGCAGCAAAAGCAGTCCTAAGGGGGAAATACATCGCAATACAAGCATCCATTCAAAAACTGGAAAGAACTCAAATACAAAAGCTAACCTTACACATAAAGGAGCTAGAGAAAAAACAGCAAATAGATCCTACACCCAAGAGAAGAAGGGAGTTAATAAAGATTCGAGCAGAACTCAACGAAATCGAGACCAGAAGAACTGTGGAACAGATCAACAGAACCAGGAGTTGGTTCTTTGAAAGAATTAATAAGATAGATAAACCATTAGCCAGCCTTATTAAAAAGAAGAGAGAGAAGACTCAAATTAATAAAATCATGAATGAGAAAGGAGAGATCACTACCAACACCAAGGAAATACAAACGATTTTAAAAACATATTATGAACAGCTATACGCCAATAAATTAAGCAATCTAGAAGAAATGGACGCATTCCTGGAAAGCCACAAACTACCAAAACTGGAACAGGAAGAAATAGAAAACCTGAACAGGCCAATAACCAGGGAGGAAATTGAAGCAGTCATCAAAAACCTCCCAAGACACAAGAGTCCAGGGCCAGATGGCTTCCCAGGGGAATTTTATCAAACGTTTAAAGAAGAAATCATACCTATTCTCCTAAAGCTGTTTGGAAAGATAGAAAGAGATGGAGTACTTCCAAATTCGTTCTATGAGGCCAGCATCACCTTAATTCCAAAGCCAGACAAAGACCCCGCCAAAAAGGAGAATTACAGACCAATATCCCTGATGAACATGGATGCAAAAATTCTCAACAAGATACTGGCCAATAGGATCCAACAGTACATTAAGAAAATTATTCACCATGACCAAGTAGGATTTATCCCTGGGACACAAGGCTGGTTCAACACCGGTAAAACAATCAATGTGATTCATCATATCAGCAAGAGAAAAACCAAGAACCATATGATCCTCTCATTGGATGCAGAGAAAGCATTTGACAAAATACAGCATCCATTCCTGATCAAAACTCTTCAGAGTGTAGGGATAGAGGGAACATTCCTCGACATCTTAAAAGCCATCTACGAAAAGCCCACAGCAAATATCATTCTCAATGGGGAAGCACTGGGAGCCTTTCCCCTAAGATCAGGAACAAGACAGGGATGTCCACTCTCACCACTGCTATTCAACATAGTACTGGAAGTCCTAGCCTCAGCAATCAGACAACAAAAAGACATTAAAGGCATTCAAATTGGCAAAGAAGAAGTCAAACTCTCCCTCTTCGCCGATGACATGATACTGTACATAGAAAACCCAAAAGTCTCCACCCCAAGATTGCTAGAACTCATACAGCAATTCGGTAGCGTGGCAGGATACAAAATCAATGCCCAGAAGTCAGTGGCATTTCTATACACTAACAATGAGACTGAAGAAAGAGAAATTAAGGAGTCAATCCCATTTACAATTGCACCCAAAAGCATAAGATACCTAGGAATAAACCTCACCAAAGATGTAAAGGATCTATACCCTCAAAACTATAGAACACTTCTGAAAGAAATTGAGGAAGACACAAAGAGATGGAAAAATATTCCATGCTCATGGATTGGCAGAATTAATATTGTGAAAATGTCAATGTTACCCAGGGCAATATACACGTTTAATGCAATCCCTATCAAAATACCATGGACTTTCTTCAGAGAGTTAGAACAAATTATTTTAAGATTTGTGTGGAATCAGAAAAGACCCCGAATAGCCAGGGGAATTTTAAAAAAGAAAACCATATCTGGGGGCATCACAATGCCAGATTTCAGGTTGTACTACAAAGCTGTGGTCATCAAGACAGTGTGGTACTGGCACAAAAACAGACACATAGATCAGTGGAACAGAATAGAGAATCCAGAAGTGGACCCTGAACTTTATGGGCAACTAATATTCGATAAAGGAGGAAAGACTATCCATTGGAAGAAAGACAGTCTCTTCAATAAATGGTGCTGGGAAAATTGGACATCCACATGCAGAAGAATGAAACTAGACCACTCTCTTTCACCATACACAAAGATAAACTCAAAATGGATGAAAGATCTAAATGTGAGACAAGATTCCATCAAAATCCTAGCGAAGAACACAGGCAACACCCTTTTTGAACTCGGCCATAGTAACTTCTTGCAAGATACATCCACGAAGGCAAAAGAAACAAAAGCAAAAATGAACTATTGGGACTTCATCAAGATAAGAAGCTTTTGCACAGCAAAGGATACAGTCAACAAAACTCAAAGACAACCTACAGAATGGGAGAAGATATTTGCAAATGACATATCAGATAAAGGGCTAGTTTCCAAGATCTATAAAGAACTTATTAAACTCAACACCAAAGAAACAAACAATCCAATCATGAAATGGGCAAAAGACATGAACAGAAATCTCACAGAGGAAGACATAGACATGGCCAACATGCATATGAGAAAATGCTCTGCATCACTTGCCATCAGGGAAATACAAATGAAAACTACAATGAGATACCACCTCACACCAGTGAGAATGGGGAAAATTAACAAGGCAGGAAACAACAAATGTTGGAGAGGATGCGGAGAAAAGGGAACCCTCTTACACTGTTGGTGGGAATGTGAACTGGTGCAGCCACTCTGGAAAACTGTGTGGAGGTTCCTCAAACAGTTAAAAATATACCTGCCCTACGACCCAGCAATTGCACTGTTGGGGATTTACCCCAAAGATACAAATGCAATGAAACGCCGGGACCCCTGCACCCCGATGTTTCTAGCAGCAATGGCCACGATAGCCAAACTGTGGAAGGAGCCTCGGTGTCCAACGAAAGATGAATGGATAAAGAAGATGTGGTTTATGTATACAATGGAATATTACTCAGCTATTAGAAATGACAAATACCCACCATTTGCTTCAACGTGGATGGAACTGGAGGGTATTATGCTGAGTGAAGTAAGTCAGTCGGAGAAGGACAAACATTATATGTTCTCATTCATTTGGGGAATATAAATAATAGTGAAAGGGAAAATAAGGGAAGGGAGAAGAAATGTGTGGGAAATATCAGAAAGGGAGACAGAACATAAAGACTGCTAACTCTGGGAAACGAACTAGGGGTGGTAGAAGGGGAGGAGGGCGGGGGGTGGGAGTGAATGGGTGACGGGCACTGGGTGTTATTCTGTATGTTAGTAAATTGAACACCAATAAAAAAATAAATTAAAAAAAAAAATAAAAGAAATTACAAAAAAAAAATAAATAAAAAAAAAATAAAAATAAAAATGAGCTTAAAAATAAAATCTATTATAAAATCTAATTTCACGTATTTCAAACAAAAATTTATTTTGACTATTTATAATTTGGTGTTCAAATTCAGTTATTTTATTAATACTCCTAAGCTTCCTTTAAAGAAAAAAAAACAAATTAAAAAAAGATGTTATTTAAAAGTCACTGAAAACATTAAGAATTAGATCTGGTCACGGGATCCCTGGGTGGCGCAGCGGTTTGGTGCCTGCCTTTGGCCCAGGGCATGATCCTGGAGACCCGGGATCGAGTCCCACATCGGGCTCCCGGTGCATGGAGCCTGCTTCTCTCTCTGCCTGTGTCTCTGCCTCTCTCTCTCTCTCTCTGTATCTGTCATGAATAAATAAAACAAAAAAAAAACCAAAAAAAAATAAAACAAAAAAAAAGAATTAGATCTGGTCAGAGAAGGCAATGATTCATAACCTGAATTAATGACATACTTGTGTTTGTTCCAATGGAGTTTTAAATGGAAGAGAAATCATATGTAAATTGTAGTAAATGCTGAAATGAAGGAGAGAAAATTAGTTTCTTCTCTGAATGAAAAATAATGTTCAAGGGAAATAATAAACAAAACTTTATATAGAAATGCCTGTAGGTGGATGTCCAATTCAAAGTAATAAAATCAACCTTATATTGGCCCTAAATTCAAGATGAAATTGCTAGTTAATGATATTCAATTTTCAAAGGTGAATCTATTGGGAAACTGATGAAATTCTTATGAATGTTTCAAAAGATCTTGCTCATATTTCCCCTCCTTTTAACTCCTTCTCTCTGAGTTCATATTATTTTCTCCAACAAATCTAATCTGTAATGTAACCTAGACACATTACAACTGAGGGTGGTCATATGGCTGCTAGCAGAATTAGGTTTTACTGTTGTGAAGGATGTAAGATTTGATTTCTCCATAAACTGTCCCTTTTTCTTTTCTTTCATTTTTTGCTTATTTCCTCATTCATACAAAAAACCAAAAACTAGGAATGAGGTCATCGAAGCAGATGTGATCCCTGCCCTCATGAACCAGTAGTATGAAAATTGGTGGACAAATAGATTGTAAGCAAATAATCCTACAATTGTGTAAAATAGAAGTATGAGAAGCACTACGATTAAGAACAGTAGGATAATGGATTAGGGAATTCATCTAATCTGAGAAATCAGAACAGATATTCCTGAAGAAGTGATATTAGATTTGAGACCAGGGGTGAATTAGAGCTGTTTAGGCAAAATGGTTGTGAGGAAATATTACAGACTAATAATGGAAGACAGGCCACATTGAAAAGACTTGACATGTGAGAATCATGGCATCATAGGGCCTGAAAGACGCCAAAGAGGAAGCAAAGATGAGAAAAAGCAAGGCTTTTTCATCTAAGCCACTTTGGCTATTATACATACAGCAACAGAAAGTCTTTGTAAGAATTTTAGGGGGTGAGGACAATAAGATCTTCATTAAAAAAAAAAAAAAAGATCTTTCTGTACTTTCTATGGAGAATGGATTTCTGGGAGCAAAAGTGGAATTTGAGCACTTGTCAAGCTAGTGTGGTAGCCCAGAAGGAGTGGATACTAGCTTGGACAAGGATGGTGAATGTTTTGGAGATGGAAGGAAGAAGGCAGGATAACAATATTTAAGATAAAAAAATCAAAAGTAATTGAAGAGAAATACTTTTGTGAGAAGTGCAAAAATCCACTTCAGGGCTGAATCCTATTGTTCCACCTTGTACACCAGACATATAGTTCTCTCATTTGCTGGGAAGTGGTAACCCTGGATAAGAAGCAGTTTCAGAGGGAAGGTGATAATCTTACCTATGAGTCTGAATTCCCTTTAGGGCATATTGTTTGGCTATGGTGAGTAGGTGACCGGGTAATGGGTCTGGACCCAGAAGAAAGATCCTGACCGACAATAATGATTTTGGAGTCATAGACCATCTAAGGACCCAGGGGGAGGATTTAATGGCGAGAGTATAAAATCAAGTATGGGATCTGGGAGAGGGTGTTGAGAAATTCAGATATACAACAGAGGAAAAGAGACTAAAGAGAACCACCATTCTCATTCTTTTTAATTTTGAGACTCTTGTTTTTCTTTTTTGTTGTTGTTACTTTTCTTGACTGTATCAATGACAGCTAAATTCACTTCTTTTGATGGTTCTAGCTCCCTCCCTCCAGAAGTCCGATGTGTTCATGCTTTCCACACAATAAGAGGGTGAGGTGGTTACCTGCGATCTATTATTTCAGGGACTATAGTGAAGTCTCTGCTCCTAAAGTTTGCTGGGGAATGAAATGCCAAATCAGTGGTTTATCTTTTGGCTAAAGACTGACTGTCCTCTGTTAATATGAAAAACTCACTGGCATTGTATCATTTTTACCAACAACCATTTAGTTAACTCTTAACTGGAATTTATCTATAAAAGCATTTCCTAAGAATGCCTTGTAATTGATAATTATTTCCTCTGTAATTTGATTATTAAGGAGAGCAGATGAAGGATTAAACTTAACGTGTGAGACATATACTTATTGATCAGTTTTCTTTGTTAATTTATCCCTGGGTGTTTGCATTTTAATAGAGAATTAAATTCTCTTTTAAATCAAAAGAATAGAAACTCTATTGTGAACTATGCCTTGTGGTTATCTTTCTGGAGAGGTAGAAGAATCTTCTTAGAATCAGTAAAATCTTATCAGCTGTCACTTAGCCTAATAATATTCTAAAGCAAATTTCAGTGAAAAACTAAATGGTGGATTTTCTCCTGTTGGAAAAGCTGAAAACTAGGCAGTCTCATTTACATTTTCTAATATCATCCCTAAATAAACCTCTACAATTCAGTGTTTATTTTTGTAAAATGGTGCTCAGCAGTGTTGTGGCAAAGATATGTAGTTCAAGGACATATCATTATTATAACTTACATTATCAGGCTTTTGGTCAAGGAAATTAAAATAATTAAAAAATAAAAACTAAATTTCATTTGAGTTCTCAGTTTTACCATTTAGTTATCACCTTGATATTCCTTATGCCTTCTAACCTCACTTAGGGATTATTAAGACAAATAGTTATGCAAATGTCCTCCCAGAAGTTTGAGTAAATGCTCTGTGTTTCTGTTAAGCCTTTTCCATATGTATATAACCTCCATGACATACTATAACAGAGGAGAAAATTCTGGGTCAGAGAGGAGTGGGGCAAATTAAAAAGAAGCCAACTTCCTTTTAATGTTATGGAAGGGGTCAAGCAACTGCTTATTACTCTGACTTTTTATAACTTTATTCCAGGATTTTCTTTAGAAGTTAAGATCATTTAATGATTTTTGTCCAATAGCACATTTAGTGAACACACACAGAAGCTGTCTTTCACAGAGTGGATATTAAAATTATACATAGCCTCTGAAAAAAAAAAAGTACACACAGTTGTGAGAGAGGCAAGCACTCAAAATTATGTCCTGTAACTGATGTTAATCTAAATGGATGAATGAGAAACCAACATGAGAAATTATGTTTTACAAACATGATAATTTAGACATCTGAGTGTCACTTTTCGTTCATCCTCTGCATTTGTTTGGTTGGGTTCCTTATTTTCATAATAACTTATTATATAGGCACTAAGTCCATTGGCACCACAGCTTTTATTATAATATGCAATTGTCTTACAAGGGACAAGATTGGTTCTTAGTGCCTTAGTTGGCTTAGGTTACTATAACAAAATGCCACGGACTAGATGGCTTACACAACAGAGACATTTATCACAGTTTAGGAGGTTGAAAAGTCTAAGATCAAGGTGACAGCAGATTTAGTGCTTGATGAGTGCCCTCTTCCTGGCTTACAGACAGTGCCATCTTGTTGTGCTCACATGATCTTTTCATATGCATGTGGAAGGAGCAAACTCTGGTATCTCTTTTTCTTCTTATAAGGATACTAATTACATTATAAGGATGCTAATCCTATTATGGGGGTTTTTATGACCTCATCTAAACCTAATTGCTTGTCAAAAACTCTACCCCAAAACACCATCATATTGAGAATTAGGGTTTCAACATATGTGTTTTTGTGAGGACACACATTAAATCTATAACGTAAGGTTTATTGAGTTTGAAAGGAGATGAGAAGAGTCAGGTGTAGCTCCAAAAACTGGGGAAAAATCTTAAAAGTAGAAAAGAAAAAAAAATTGCAAAGGTAGAAAAGGAGACTATCATATCCAATGGATTTGTTCAAGGAACTTCTGTTAAATAGGACGCTGCTGCCCATCCCACAAATGGTAGGTCCGCTAGTGAGGAATGTTGGAAGTAATGATAAACTGGGAGAGACAGCCTCAGGAGTGCTATTTACTTGCTTTACCTTTTACCTTCCTCTCCTGAATTATGCAATATCATGGCATCTGTATTAGCTATCTCTTCTAACAAATTACTACCGCCAATAGTAGTATAATAATAAATATTATCTTACAGTTTCTGTAGATCAGGAATCCTAAAACTGGGTGGTTCTGGCCTCGTAACGTGGCAGTTAAGATGTCAGTCAGGGCCGCAGTCATTGAAGGCTTGGCTGAGACTGGAGGATCTGCCTTCAGGATGGCTCCCTGGCCAGTATTTGGTACTGGCTTTTGGCAGGAGGCCTCAGTTTCTTGCCACATGGGTCCTTCAATGGGGCTGTTTGAGTATTCTCGTGACATGACAGATAGCTTTCCCCAGAGATCAATCCAAGAGAGAGCAAGGGGAAAGTGTATCACCTTTTATAACCCAGCTTTGAAAGCCCTACTCTTTATTTCTGCTGTTGTGTACTTAAGTCAGCCGTCTGTGGAAGGAGATTATATAAGGCATGGATATCAGGAAGGAAAATCACCTCAGAGCCATCAGGGAGGCTGGCTGCCACATCATCTCTTCAAGAATAATTCCTAGAAGTCCACAGAGCATTTCTTAACAATTTCTGCTCTTGATCAATTCTGAAATGTTATCTATCACTCTTTGTTAAGAATGAAGGGACACTAAGAGAATTTTTTCCTTTTTGCACCTTATCTTTTGCTAAGAGCCAAGTTTTAGAAGTAACAATGAAAGAGGTAAAACAAACCTATTTTCTCCCTTTGTAGTAATTTCCTACATCTGTCATTCTTAATATTTGTGTGTGTGTGCTCAGACTTTTCTTCTGCTCTCTGGTTGACAAGAAACACCCCTCTCTTCTTTAATATTTGTCCTACAATTTTTTCTTATTTATATTTCTATTTATTTTGTTATTATTATTTTTTAAAGACTTTGTTTATTTGTGAGAGACACAGAGAGAGGGGCAAAGACATAGCAGAGGGAGAAGCAGGCTCCCTGTGGGAAGCCTGATGCAAGGCTGGGTCCCAGCACCCCAGGATGCTCACAACCTGAGCCAAAGGCAGATGCTCAAACACTGAGCCACCCAGGCACCCTATTTCTATTTAATATACTTTCTTTAGGTTCCTTCAATGTTACCTGAGCTCAGTTTGCTAATATAAAGGAAAGTTTTTAGTGAAATTGATTTACAAAGTTATACATTAGTTTATTTACCCTTTTATTTGTGTGTATGAAGAGTGTCCACTCTCTTAAAGTACTGAAAAATGTGATGTGAAAGAGAATTAAGAGTTAATTAGGACCTTTGGGGATCCCTGGGTGGCTCAGCGGTTTGGTCCAGGGCATGATCCTGGAACCTGAGATAGAGTCCCACGTCGGGCTCCCTGCATAGAGCCTGCTTCTACCTCTGCCTGTGTCTCTGCCTCTCTCTCTCTCTCTCTCTGTCTGTCTGTCTCTCATGAATAAATAAATAAAATCTTTTTTTTAAAAAAGAGTTAATTAGGACCTTTTAATTATTGATAACAACATTGTGTGTGGTTTTGGAGACTTCTAGTTTGGAGCAGGATAGAGTAATCTGTGGCATTCCAATTCTTTCCTCAAGCAAAATATATCCTACAAAGACAAAATAAATTACTAAAGTGTAAAAAAGTATCAGGAATTGCAGAAAAAACAGGACAAGAGATACTAAAATTTCAGAAAAGGGAGACCTTTCATAGCTGAACTCAGGACCTGCAGATAGATGCTTTTCCTATCACAAGTATTTGCCCATTTTGGTTGGGACCTAAAGGCTGAGAACCTGGGAGCAGATGATCATCGCTGGGGATGGAAAAAGAGAGAACCCACAGTAGTTGCATCAGGCTAAAGTGAAAAAAGATTTGATGGGGCTCAACAGTTGGCTGTTTTACTCTTGCAGAAATTTGCTGCATTCCATAGCATCAGGTGGGAGTGGGAGTGACATTACCTTAAAAAGAGTGGAAATTCCTGAAGTCTTGAGATGCTTAACAGATAAAAACCTTCAGAGACAAGGATCTTAAGAAAATGAAAGCAAGGATTGAAAGTTCTTAGAGGTTAGGACAAAACATCAGTCTATCCAATAAACTTCGCAAACCATAAGCTGGATAATTTCTATGACAGTCCTATCTAGGCACATCATGATCAAAGGGCTTTTATAAGGCAATCGGAAAATCATAAATGCATTAGGAAGGAGACAAACCACTCCAAATGAATATTAACCAAACATCTTTATATATATGAATATTGACCAAACATCTTTATATATACCCAGGCCTGCTTTACTTCAGTTTCTCTTCTTGCATGCATGCCCAGGCTGGTTTGGAGAGGGTTGTGCATGTCTTTTGTGGTTAAACCATGGAAAGAATCATGCCATTAGGCTTAGATGCACAAATGCGAGGTAAATTGAAACAGGAACAGGGTGAATTAGGATGCATTAAGAGGGAAAAGCCAAGGATTCTGGAATCATAGGAACCGATTTTTTTTTCCAACTATCTCAGTACAATTGTAGTCTAACCCACCTGGGGGATGAGACCATTGTTCTCAGTCTTATTGGAGTAACTTACTTCTTTGAGAATCTCATGTAAATTATGGACAGAGAGAAAATTTTAGGCAGTTTTTGGGAGACAGTGCATGCCATCTTTGAAATTAGGATCAAAATCTTCAAATAATGACTCTTCGTGAAAATTTTAGAGACAATAGGCCTTGAGAAGAGGGTGCTATAAAAAATTGATCCTACTACATTCCTGGCCATTTTAAACATCAAGATAAGCTATACAAAACATAGATTTGTCATTCACAGCACTGGTAAAACTGGCATTCTCTTCACACTGTAAGGTGATATAGAAACCACAATGGTCCTCTGGAAATTAATCTATGCTAAATGAATTTGATCTCTATCATTTGTGTTCATTTAATCAAGGTGTTATGTTAGTATACACATGTGTAAATCTATGGGGATGAGGAAGGTAACAATGTATAGATTTTGACTTCAGATTCATTTAACTTCTTTAAAAACGTAAACAATATGCAGACTTACTTGAGGGGTTGTTTGCATAATGATGAATCAAGATTTTGCATTGTACTTCATGAATATTAGTAATATAAATAGAGTTTGGGGAATAAGGTAAATGTTCATTTTGAGACTTGCAGATTGTGATACCTGGAATAAAGAATGAGGTGATGAGTGAATGTCTTCACGTCCTTACTTTACCTCTGACTACATGGAGAATTCACTGTACAAGGACTCTTATCAGTTCAGGGACCTGTAAAGTCACCATGACCAATTTTATCCTGTGTTTTGTCCAGCAGCTGATGTGTATTTTAGCAATTACCATGAGGATTATGCCAGTTCTAAAAGCCCCCAGATTATTTTCTGCTGGGGCAATTCTGTAACAACAACTGGAAGTTCAGCTTCTAAGTATTTGTCTATATATTTACAGATTTAAGCAACAAAACTGGGAGCTCTTTAACACTAATTCTCAAAGATAAACTTCTATAAAAATTGAATGAAAATTTCAACATAGTTTCCATTTTGGGGGAGCAAATAATTAGCCATGGATATCACCTGGACATAAGATCTCTAAAAAAAGGCAGTGCTAACCTGGACTGATGCATTTCTTTCCATACCCAATTCCACTAAAAATTTGATCCTACTCCTTCCCAGTATAAGCTAGTTTTGCCCTTTGAACTCTTAACTATAGAATCTAAAGAAGACAAACCACGCATCTTGTTATTAAACATTTATGAGGAAGATAACTGTGCAGAAGACAAGATGTGCTATTTTCCTTTCTTGTTTCTTTTCTTAAAAGAACACCAATCCCCTTGGATTGGGGCCCCAAACTTATGATTTCATTTATCCTTAATCACCTATTTTAATTGTATCTCCAAATACAGTGACTTTGGGGATTAAAGTTCCAGCATACAAATTTTCAGGGAGACACAATTCAGTCCATAACAAGGGAATATAAAATGTAATATAGTTTACGTAAAAATGAACTTTAATACAAAATTAAAGTGCTCAAAAGAATATTATTCAACTGAAAATCAGTTATCTCCAGTTGGTGGGGTAAAAGATGATATGGTTTTTATAGTGTTGTTTTTATTCCTCTGTTTTTACCCCTCTAATTTCTCATCAATATGCATGCATTACTGGTGTGATTTTTAAAATACAAACTGTCTAGTACAGTAAAATACACATCATTTAACTTTTTGTTAACTTACTATATTTAAGAGATCAATGTTGCAATATGGCAAGCCCAAGATCATATTTTCAGGAGTAAGGGTTGAAACCAGCTCTGAATTCTTTCCCAACATTGTACGAGGCCATTATACATTCTATGTTATTATAGTAACTTGCTGCAATGAAGAATATTCTGGTTGAGAAAAGGGAATCTAGTGGGCAGACATACATTCAAAGACATCGCAGATTCTCTGGCTCCAGTAAAGAGGAACTCATTTTTTTTTCCTTGAAGAAGAAGGCCAGAAATTGGGTGGAAAAGGACAACAAGCAGAGAAGCAGAGGCTAGAACCTAAAGGATGATGATGGGGTAAGAGCCTTCTTTTTTTTTTTTTTTTTAATCTGTTGAGTTAAACTGGATTAGCATGACTCTTTTTAGTCCTCCAGAGGCTATGTTCAAGAATATACAAGTATTTCAATACTGTTTTTGAACTAGAATATCAATGATAAAGGAAGATATGTTGCACAAAAAGTGGCATAGGTACTCAAAGCCACAGGTACACATGGCATATTACCACAGAGGGTCTACTTTAATGAAAGATTTTGGGGAAATGTACTATAAGCCAAAGCAAATATAAATATATTATGACTTACGTTGGTAACTGTATAAGAACTTTTAAATAACACTTTAAAGAAATTTTGCTTCCCAGGTAAACATTTTGGCCTACACTACCAAATATCTAATGAATCATTAAACTTCCTATAAAATGTGATGGAAATATTTAACTTTTTTCAACTATTTCATGAATTTGCAGTGGGAATTATAGGGCCCTGAATGGGTAAAAATTGATTCTTGATGAGAAGAAAAATCTTAGTTATTGCAATTCTTTGTGGCCCTCCAAAAAAGCCAAAATACATAATGTATCTGTACACAGATATATTACATAGTATATCTGTGCTATTAATTCATTGGAGGAATTAGGAAAAATATCTAAAGTATCTCCTTCGCAAGGGCAATGATGAAAAGAAAAAGTTCAGAAACATTGATCTATTCAGTTACTTGACTTTACTTTGACTGGTTGACGTTAAAATTGTTCTTTGGTGATAACTAGCAGAGTGTTTCTCTAATCAGTCCTATCCATAGTGGAAACTAGTCTAGAAAGATCTGTAGGGGTGAATAAAAAATGATTGATATTGTTAATATCATTTATATAAAGGAAATAAGGCACTGCATGTGAACTAAAGATAATAATAAGAAAAAGAAAACCACAGATCATGGAGACTTTGTTTTTATTGACCCTTAAAGTTTAATAATTATGATTTCTTTACTGATTAGAAGTTAGAGAAAAAAAATTAAAACTTTAAGGAAAAATATTTTGTTATAACTGAGATGCAGTGAAGATAACACAAATGTAGAGAGAAATATATATTGTTGCCCACGGAACAAAGGCATTAATATTTAATTTTTAGAGGGATGAAAATGGCTCCATGTTGATGAAGGTACTTAATTGGGAGGCAAACATCCAACTCATGGAATTAATAAACCATTAAGTGAAAATAAGCTAGAAGGATGCTAGTATTGGTTCTCAAATTATTTTATCTCTTAATTTATCCAAATTTTCAGAACAAATGTAGCTGACAATATTACTTCTTTCCTTTTAAAAAAAATATGCCATTTGAAGGACTCTTAAAGATTAATTGCTTAATTTTATTGGTGTAACATGCATGAGGAGAGTACCATGCCATTTTGCATATTACAGCATGATGAACCAAACTGTTTTGACAACCCTTTATAAGTC
This sequence comes from Canis aureus, assembly GCF_053574225.1. Classification (NCBI taxonomy): domain Eukaryota; kingdom Metazoa; phylum Chordata; class Mammalia; order Carnivora; family Canidae; genus Canis; species Canis aureus. The sequence continues at coordinate 56,438,087 of NC_135617.1, read as the reverse complement.
CAGTCACAAGAGGCTTAGAAATAGGCTTCTTTCCAAATCTTATCTTGAGAAATGATTTCTTTTCTGAAGTCATGATTTGTAAGCTTGAAGTCACTTTCTTTCACTTACTGGCCTCTTTGCTTTGTCTGTGTACCTAGCTTTAGCAATGGGTAATATGTATGGAGGGAACACTGCCAATTTGGTCTTTGCCCCCAGGCTGACTCCTGTGTCTAGCAATGAATTTTTATGGAATGTACTAGAAAAGGCTGAAGGCCCATAGTCTTAGTCATACTCTTGTTGCTCTGCAGAAACAGTTGGCTTCTACTCCCTCATAAGCCCCCAAATCAATGGATGCTTAGTCAGCTTAGATTATTGGCTTTAGGCAGAGATACTTTCTCTATTAAAACTGTATTCTCTTCTATCTCTGACAATAGACTGGATAGCTTTATTCAGAGTTTGGTTTTCTTGTATGGCATACTACAGATAATGGATATTAGCAGCTGCATGTTATTTTTGTGAACAAGCCTCAGTGACATGTTATCTGCCACTATAATCATTTGAAGCATTTATTTGACCAAATATTTTACCCAAATAATAAGAGTCACCTGTTTTGTAGACTACAGCATAAGTGTTGTGTCTGTTGTCTGGCAAGGTGGCATATAGATTTTACATTTTAAATTATACTATACTGGTATGGTTGATTGGGAAATTCTAGATTTCTGTTGCAAAACATAAGCAAATTTGAACACAGTACAACGGTACAAGTTAAAGAGAACTGAGTGGATGCTTGAACTTAAAAAATTATTGATGCTTTCAGGTCATTAAAGAGATAAAACAGTCATTGTTTTTTGCTGTGTAAAAACCTGATATTTGAGTCTTGGCAGGATGAAGTTAATAATCTCGCTGGTTCTTAGTTCCACTAATATGCTATAAATGTCATGAGAAGAAGGAGTGCATCTGCCTTGCTCGTAGTACAGTTTCAGCATCTAGTGCATTATCAGGGACATAGGAGGGATTCAATAAATACTTGTTCAGCTAAATTCATAATAGAGGGACGCCTGGGTGGCTCAGTTGGTTAAGCGTCTGACCTTGGCTCAGGTCATGATCCCAGGGTCCTGAGATTGAGCCCCGGGTTGGGCTCCCTGCTCAGTGGGGAGTCTGCCTCTCCCTCCTCTGCCCTTCCCCGTGCTCGTGCTCTCTCTCAAATAAATAAAATCTTTAAAAAAAAAATAAATTCAATGTAGTTGTTCCATGATTCCAAAAATTGTAAGAAAGGTTAGCAGAGCTAATTGTGTATGTCATCTCAGCTCTGCCAATTCAAAAACTAAACCCTTTTCTAGCTTATAACATTAAAGAGTTTTTAAAGCTTTGTGATCTTCTCTATTAAGTTGACAAATTTTGAGTCATGTCTCTAACTCCTCCTTAATACTGTTTTTCCTTATCTCTTCAGTCAGTCTTTTTATCCTCCTTTTGAGGATGTAAACATATCTGAAGCTCTTTTCTTCAAGGAGTCAGTTACTTAGTTTTAATTTATATCAAAATAATACATAGAAGTGGTAAAAGAAATGATACAGAAGAGCTATGATGAAAGTCAGCTGTCTCTTGCTCCATCCCTTCTTTTATCTTCAGCCCCTGGTGGCAACCTCTTTCAACTGTTATTATTTTAGATTTTCTAGTAGTTACCTTCTGAGCAGGGGATTTCATTTAAAATAAATAGAAAAAAATAAAATAAAATAAACAAATAGGAAACCATTCTTTGGTAAAATATTTTCACCTCCTCCTTCATATTTCCAGCACCTGGAGTAGTGCCTGGCACTTAGCAGCCCCTAAGTAAATACATGCTAAATATATTAGAAAAAATATGACAAAGAAGATTAGCAAAAGGGAAAATGTAGTATTTCTTCCCAAAGAAGCACTAATTCTTCTATGATAGAGACCACGTAGGAAGCCAGAGGACAAAGAAATAAAAACTTCCATCAGGTGATATTGCTCTGCTCCTTTCAATCTCAGCACAATTTCATGGAATGTAATCCCTTCCCTCCCACAAATGTAATTATGTAGCAGGAATCAGGCTTTCCCATATTATTTTATGCAAGGTGGCTGAACCCAAAGATAGTAGCAGCTGGGCAGTTAAGATAATCTGGCTGCATTGTTCAGCAAGTAGTAAACCTTTTCCTATCGTTTTAAAAACTGTAATGAGAGAAAGAACTGTCTATCCTAATCTAGTGACATAGACATTTTTTAAAAAACTTTTCATTGATTCATAATTAAATTTGCTTATCTTTTATGCTGGTTTCTTCACCAACATTTAAAATCATATATCATGGCTCATATTTTTGAAACATAGCATCCCATGACCAAAAAACAGCTTTTCTTCCTTTTAGCTTCCAAACACATCATCTTCCAGGTTGTTTCAATCAGATCTGATCACCGTCAAAATGTAGTGATTAATTACATTTAAAAAAGACACTTTTTTAGTGAAAGCATGTCTGAGCACATGTTCTTGAATGGACTTGAAATAGATAAAACAACTTTTTCTTTTCTTTTTTTTTTTTTTTTTTTTTTACAGTTCTGCTTTTCCTGAGCTGGTAATTTGCTAATCCTTAATATCACTTGCTCTATCAGTTGATCTCTCCAAAAGGAGGTAGGTTGTCCTGCAGCTTGCGTTCTGATGGTTATGCTTACCAGCCTTTCTAGCTTTGCTTTTTCTGATAATCTGTTTTCCTTTGTGACTCCTCCACCATGGATTTTTATTAAAATTTGGCTTTTAGTGAGATTCTAGTTATTCCAAAATTTGTAGTAGGTACTGTATAAACATATCTCTGCTTATACATAAAGAACATAAAGAAGCTCAAAATATGTAAGTTAATATATGAATGGAAATGGCACTTAGAAGAAAACCTCTCACTTTGTAAGACTGTGAATACTGGGTGGGGGTACGAGGTAGGATCATTGCAGAAGTGTCTCAGAAAATGATTCCGATATTCTTTACCTCATTGGTTTGTAGAAATACATTGGCCTTCCTAACCTGTCATGTAGAGTATGATATACATGGTATAGTATGTCATTTGCATGCTATGTTTGAAAATCTATCATGCATTGGCCCGAGCTGAGTGCTGCCAGTGGGTTTGGCGTTGCTAGCAGAGTCTGTGCCTGGGTTTCTGTTTTGGCTGTATGTATCATAGAAGATATCACTCTCTGTCTGCCGTTCGGGCCCTGGGTTGAAAGGATCCCTATCGATGGTTCATGCTGTTAACAGTCTAGCGGGTGAAATCTATTTGTTTACTAGAATAAGTTTGTACCTTAATTCCAAACAACTCACAAATCTTTGTCCTATTTTGCAGGATTTAAATGCCACACTTATTTATGTAGACCTCAGTATATAGGCAATTACATGGAGAAGAGTTCATAAAAAAGTAATGTGGCGTAGAATATGCATAAGTAGCAATATTGTGTATATAACAAACCAAGGAGGGAAAAGCATGAAGGGTAGGAAATACTCGCTGTAGTCCTTTTTCTTACCAACCAAATGTGTGACTTTGAGAAATTCATCTAACTAGCCGACCTCAGGGTCTTCACACATAAGAGTGGAACAGAATATTCACTAAATATCCTTACATATCTAAGAAACCATGGTTTTATGAAGGTCAAGTTTATATAATTCTTTAACACTGGGAACCAGCAATTCTAGTATCTTCCCAGTCCTAGCCAAGTCCTAATGTAGTATCATAGAGAAGATTGGAGCCAGCTCGAATTAGTATTGAAGTAGCCAGTAATAATGTTTATCAAAAATTATATTCTCTTAATTATGAAGACAGGAAGGCTGATTTACATTAAAGTAACTTTTAGAGATGTGGCAAATTGATCCTGATTAGAGTCTTCATTACCTAGTCCCTTTCTTAACTTCCACATGCTGGGCAGTTATGGGCCTTCCCCACCCACACTGCCTGGAGCTGTGAATGAAGCCATGACTGGAGCTGGCCAAGGCTATGAGTCTTCAAATCACCATTCCCTGTCTCTGAAAGAAGTGAAAAAGCCATAGGAGGATGTTTATTCTAGACTTCCTATAGGGAGTTATGACCTATATCTCAGTGTATCCATAACTGAGTTTGATTTGGATAGCTCAGTTTTTGAAATTTGTTTACTTGGCATCCAGACAGGTGGGCCATACAGTGCCCAGGTCACAATAAACCCTTTCAGTTGGGCCTGCTTCACTCATTTCTATGTCTCACCAGAACTTCATGCCATTTGAGGGATGGGGGGCCAAAAAAACCTAAATAACCTATTGTTAATGGGTTATTAATTTAAGTTTGCTTTTTCTTGGCAAAAGCCACTCCCCACCAGAGTGAAGGTAACAAATCTCCCAGAATGGAACTGTAGTCATAAAGACAAGGACAACAGAAATATTGCATGATCACAGCATCTTGAAACTTCTGGTTTTGGAAATAATAATTTTTATTTCTTAATTTAGACTAGAATGCTCCGCAATGGAAATGGGATAGATGGACAACAAAATTGTACCTCCTGTATAATCACCTGCCAAATAAACCCAATGTCCTGACTCTGGCAATAGGGCCCTACTGAAATTCTCAGTGGCTAAATAGCACCTTGAATCATAACAAAAGGAGAATGGATAGAAGCAAAGGAAGGTTCCACTCTTCAAGGTGAATCTGTCAGTACAAGGAAGCTGTGTGATCCCTCTTTACCTTCCAAATACATTTGGAGATTGTCTCAAATCCTAAGGCCTAAAGCCATTAATTTCAACATGGCTGGGGCAGAAATGCCCGCACACACCTACGCTATTAACATATGCAATTTCTACTGAGTACAAGAAAAATCTCCCTCTGGTGTGGTCAAATCTCAAAGGTTAACAGTTTCACTTTTCAATTCATTTACTTCCTACTTTTATACCACATCCCAGCATGTGAAGGCTTAGGATGTTGGAAAGCAGAAAACCTTAGAGAAAAAAAAGGATATTTTGATAACCTGTCTAATCCTGTCTAGCCATACTGCCTAAAATGATTTCAAAGTCACTATGTAATTATAAGTGGAGTCCAAGTCAGAGCAGGGATGAGAAATGCTTGCAAGGAAATGTTCCACTTGGGTGTATTCTGCAGGAGGTGCTCAACGAAGCATCACTTCGATTTTTGGAGCACTTTGAAAAACCATGTCACAGTCTGGATTTTTCTGTGAGTTTCTGTGGTCTTTCAACTCTAGCCTTCTATGCTATGCTGTTGAAAGAAGGAGTATCCAGCCCAGACTGTAAACCATGGGATAGAAGAACTGAAGCCAGAAACCCAAGAGCAACACAAAGTGTCAGAGAAAGTGACAATTCAAACAAGTCACTTGTTGCTTGTAGGATCCCTACAGCAACAGCAGAAAATATATCTGTGGCTCCCCATAAAAGCACCAGCCAATTTAATATTAATGTCAAGCCTAAAGAATAGAGCCAAGGATGTGCTAATATAAGCCCAACGAAAAAGAAGCAAAGGGGTATGTTTTAAATACGCTGATGTGTTCTGCCTTAAATACACTGACGTGCTCTGCCTTTTTTAATATAGCTTTTATGGGAATTATTGGAAGCTCCTATAACTAAGAAATGAATCATTGTTTTTTTTTTTTTTTTTTTTTTTTTTTCTGGGCTCCAAACTTTGGACTGAAGAACTTTGATCTCCATTTAACACCATTAAAGGAAATTCTCTGTGGTTACTATTTTATGAACAGGTCTAAACAGAAGTGGGATGTTGGTACCATAACGGAGGTTAAAAGGATTGGCTGGTGACTGAGTGATGGATCAAACATAGAACCGTATCTGGCTGAGGCCAGGCATGCTTTACCAGTGAAAGTAAGTCTCTGATACCTGCTAGCAAATATGAGCTTTCATTCAAGTCACTGAGTCACCATTGTGTAGTTGAGTAAACAAAGCATAAAAGCATGGAGAGGTGAGGCTGTTTACTCAAGAAGAACTTTGCAGCTAATCTATGATTGCCCCATAGTTCAAACTCAAAGTTCTTGCTGCTAGGCCATTTGTATTTACATGATACCCTAATATCTCACCTAAATCATTTTACTTAACATTTCACTCAGGTTATTTTAGATACTGTGAGCCTCAGGAGGGCATCAAAAGGCAAGGTAAGGGGCCACCTGGGTGGCTCAGTGGTTGAGCATCTGCCTTCAGCTTAGGCTGTGATTCCAGGATCTGGAATCGAGTCCTGCAAGAGACTCCCCATGGGGAGCCTGCTTTTCCCTCTGCCTATGTCTCTGCCTCTCTTTCTGTGTCTCTCATGAATAAATGAATACAATCTTTTTTTAAAAAAGGCAATATAAAAAGAATATTTACTCTGAATTACATATGTGTAAGTTTAAATTCCACCTATAAAACTTACGACGAGACCTTGGACAAAAAATTCAACATTCTGTACCTTTGTTTTCTTGACTTGTCTTTATAAACAAGGATGCTTTTTATAAACAAGGTTGTTTTAAGGGTCAGAAACAAGACAGAAACGTTTCACAAGTGTCCAGCAGCAGCTCTTCACTAAATGTCCTCTCATGTTATTCATGGAGAATATGGCAAAGAAACAGGTTACAGCAATGCTAGGAAGAATCAAGTGAGTGCTACAGGGAGGCACACTGAATGCTATGGGCATTTAACATGCAGAAAGGTATACCATGGAAAGCTATTTCATGTGGCTTCCTCTTTGGGAATGAAAGACACTGAAGAGCTAAAAGAAATCCTGTTTCTAATCCTACTGCCCTTATATCATTTCCTACCACCACCTCAGGACTTGTGTACTTTGCTTGTCACTACCTCACTTTCTATCCTTTATATTATTTCCTGTTTATGAGATATACACAACGGGCTCTCAATATCATTTCCTTGAGCTCTATGAAAACTGCCTTAGCATTATAAGGATTCATTGGGACATATAAGAAAAACACTAATGATATCATTTGATACAGTCCTTTTTGTATTTTCTATACACATCTGTCTTCAGTATTATGTAGAAATAGTTGCTACTATTGTGAAATATCTGTGGTATGAATTGTTCCCTGAATATTAATTTCTTTCTAAGAGCAAGCCAAATGTATAGGGATAAATTCCTCTAATGCTTTTATAACTTTCTATTTTGTTAAACAGCTGTTGAGGCCTCATGAAAGACTTAAAGGATGCATTTATTTTTTAGTGTATTTCTCTACTTAAAATGTTCTTTTTTTGTCTTAGTGCTCATTACTAACAATATTTGCATAAATATAAATTTCTATCATTTCAGTTTTCATTTCTCTCTGAATCTTATTCCCCACACAGAGTTATAATCTTCCATTTGTAGCATTATCCTCAGATGTGAAATCTCTTATGAATTTAAAACACTAATGGTAATCAGGAACTTAAAGATTTCTCAAAAGTAGATAAACTTAAAACCACAGACTTCTATGCATAAAAAAATCACTTTGAGATTAAAATTTAAATTGATGAGAAGAAGCAAACATGTATCACACTGGTAAAACAATTTTAATAGATTCTTTTTTTTTAAAAGATTTTATTTATTTATTTATTTATTTATTTATTTATTTATTTATTTATTTATGAGAGACACAGAGAGAGAGAGGCAGAGACATAGGCAGAGAGAGGAGCAGGCTCTATGCAGGGAACCCGGTGTGGGACTTGATCCTCGGACCCCAGGATCATGCCTGAGCCAAAGGCAGATGCCCAACCACTGAACCACCCAGGCGTCTCTTTAATAGATTCCTATATCATCACAGATCTTTCTTGAAATGTATCAAAATACTATAATACTCTTTAGTGTAGCAGGTGCTCTGATGTGAGAGAGGGTCCAGGAGCCCCAGGAAACTGGATTCTCTTGCCAGTTCTAGTTCCTCATACCAGAGACTGATTGTTCGGAAATGGGCTCAGGATCCAGAGTATCTGAATTCACTGCCATCCTGACCCTCCGTTACTTACAGACTGTAAATCCTGAAAATGTTACTTAACCTTGCTGCAGCTCAGTTTTCTCATCTGTAAAATGGAGATAAAAATAGCCAACTGTCTCACGGAGAGGATTACCTTGGAGACTGATATATATATATATATATATATATATATATATATATATATATATATAATTATATAGATATATAATCATATATATTCATTTTTATTTGTGTTTCAGGCACTCACTACTCTAAGTGATATACACACACATGTGAGTCAGAACAGCAAATGCCTGGCATGTATTGAACTTACAATAATTGTTTTATTTCCTTTTAGCTTCCATCCTGGTGAGCAGGAGAAGGAGGGAGGGGGAACAAGTCATGAGTCAAGTACTACAGACTTCTGTTCTTACTGACATTAAGTAGATTTTTTGAAGGAAAGTTTTCTCATATGCTGTATGCTTTTAGGAAAATTTCCAGAGGCATTAAATGGTTGTTCTTGCTGTTTTAAAAATAATTTTCACCAGTTATGCTTGTTTTACTGGGGGATAGGTCTGTGGAGATTCTCAGACTGCCTTCCCAGGAGTAACTGTCTGATTTTATAAATATAGATTTTAAATATTTTAGGGCTGTGATATATCTGTGAGATATTTTGTTAAAGGTATAATTACTAGATTCCTTTAATTAGTTTTGCATTCAATAGCACACGAGATGTTTCCCTTAGCTTTTATGAACCTAGAAATTCCAAATTTTACTGAGGTCAGTTTGAAATGAGCTTTCTAACTTATGCAAATGAAAGATTCATAACCCATCCAATGAACACAAATGACTCAATATGAATCTTGTGCTTATTACTGTAGGCATAGTAGTAGGTACACTATATGAAGGTAAAGAGAATGTTATGGCAATGCATAGAATGATTCTTTAATCACTTTAAAGACATTCCATTAATTTTTGCCTTTTAATTTTAATTTTATTTTTTTATTTAACATTTCCTTATTTCTAGAACTTCAACATGCTCCAGGTTCTTTTTATGTATTCACTGCCTCAGACCTAGAATCAGTCATTTCTCTAAGAAGTCTTGGGCCTTTTTATTTGAGTATGGTCATAGAAACCAAGATCTGCTGGATGTATTCATTACTACCAGCCTCATTGTTTGCAGGCTGTCTAAACTGGCAGGACAAGGATGTGTGTTGTGTATATCTCATTTTTAAAAATTATTTTTTTTGTCTTACACTACAGAGTAATATATGTCAGGATCTTAGGTTCATATTACTTCCTGATATAGGGACTTATTGTACTATTAAAACCATCTTTAAAATGGAATTGTATCTATATATCCTATTTTGTTCTCTCTTATCATCTATGAAAAATATATCTGTAGAATCAGTGCAATTCTGGATCAATTACTTTTCTCTACAGACCTATTTAAGAAGCCAAAGGGGGGAAAGTACTCTGGTTCCACTATCCCCTTTAAAAACATATCTCTCATTATTTTTCTAAAATGCTGAATGATTAACAACTAAGCAAATTATTTCTGTTTTATCATGGAATCTTTGTAAAAGCAGCACAGCTATGAATGGATTCATTCTTAAAAACAACAATAATAACAGAAAAACAAAAATCTCCGACAAAAGAGATACCTGGCAAATGATGGTATGACAGAAGGAAGAGTCCCTAGATCCAGATAGAATAACAACAGGGGTCTGGAAATAACAACTATTTTCATTCTTGTTTAGTAATAAACCACAATAGAAAATAAAGGAGCCTCTGCAGTGACTAGAAGTGCACTTTTCAGTGATAATGCCAGAGTTGGCAGATATGAGTGCCAAAATTTGGAGGGAAAAAAGAATCAGTGGCCAATATAAACTGCTGTTATATAGCAACAGTACTAAAGGAGCCACTACTTGCATTAGAAAATGAGTTGGATAAAATGGTAAGGCAATATGATGAAAACTCCAATAATAGGCTGACTTAGAATTATGCTCCTGTCCGTTTACCTTAAAAATAATATTTTTAGTTCTTCATTTTGCAGCTTGAAAAACTGTTACCCAGATGTTCATGATTTTAAGAGATGAAAAACCAAAGATAGATTAGTATCTCTTCCCAAATGACAATCAACACTAACTTAGTTTTCCAGGTGCTTGTGTATAGACTATACATAAAAATCACTCTAAACCAGGGTAGTTTCATAATGAAAACTATGTTACCCAACATAATGAATGTGTCTTTAAGACACTTTTTGAACTGAATTTCAATAGAAGAGCATTAAAACACACACACACACACACACACACACACACACAAACAACTCTGAGTTGCTGGATGAAATAAATTTCCATTTCTGGCTTTTTAAATTGTAGCTGAAAGGTTTGCTAATGCAGATGACATCTTATCAATTATGATGCCCTCCTTTCCGGTTTCCAATCTGCTGGGCTTCAATGAGTGCATCTAAAGGGAAATCAGTGGTTTCATGAGGGTCATTAATATTTGCATTTAATGACTTCTCTTTAAATATAAAATTTAATTTTTTCCAAATGGCTTTCAATTAGAAGCTCAGTGACTGTGCTTGTAAAATTCCAAGGCCTTTGGGAGGACAATTGGCTCTAAAACTAACAAGATGTAGCAATTCTGGGATGGGTTTGAGATGTCAGATGACCTTGTACCCTCAGTTTATTCACTGTCAATAAGATTTGGAATTGGGGGGGGGGGGTGGAATCCTTAAAATCATTTCAAAACATTTGGTTTATCTTTCAAGCCCGTTATTATAATGACTTTTCCTGCCTCTTACACTGATAAACATTGGAGTATGTTTCAAACAATGCTTGAGTGGGGTAGGGCACTAAAGAGAACTGGTAAGACCCTCTGCAATGTATCATGTCTCTTACATGTATTGTAACTTCCCTTTATTACAACCATAGTTAAAAAAGTAAATTTCATCATTCCTATTTTACAGATAAGGAAACTGACTCATTAAAGTCAAATAATGTACTCCTAACTCTCTAATGTTCCTGACATCCATTCACTTTCCACTACATACCAGTTTTAGTTTAGTCCCACTCAAGAGTTTTATTTCATACTTCTGGCAAATAGAAAATGTTTTCATACTAATAGGTATGATCTTACTTTTTACCAGTACTTTTAGAGTGATAATCCTTTCTCTTCTGGTTCATACTGAAGTAGTCATATCAATGGCAAGCAGATGAAGTAAGGAAGATTATGTTAATAACATAAAGGAGGCAAAATTATTAGAACCCCACCCTTAATTCTTGGGTAGTTTATATTAAAACCCTGGTTTAAGAAGTCATAAATTCAAATTGCAATGCAATAGCACCAAAGATTGCTAAGCTATTGTGTTTTAGCGAAGAAAATAAAAGGTACCTAACCAGTTTTTAAAAATCATTAATCCTTTTATAAAGTCTTTTATTATTGTCTTCGTTTTGTTTAAAGCTGCTATAAATGTACATGAGTATGTGTATCAATTTAGGAACTAGAACTAGCTATATTTGGGTAACTCATAAGCTTTTTGATAACAAACATATTCTAGTGTGAAGAGAAAGTTTTTTTTCCTATATTTGTTCTGAAATGGTGTAACTATTACCTAAATAAATGGATCCTTCTTCATCAAGACACTGACAACAACTGCCTGATGAACAGCATCACGGTTGAGGGAACATCCCTGCCCTTGGAAAAATTACAGCAAAGACTAGTGAAATTACAAAGAACAGCAGTGAGGAGAGGTTTGTCAGGGTGACTTAGGGCAGTACAAGCTGGCAGAGTAAATGATCACTTAACATCTGACTAGTGAGCAATGGAGGAAGAGGGAAACTGGCATTAAGGAGAGAACGGACAGAGGGGAAGTGTTCCAACTTAAGAAAACTCCAGACAAGGAGTATTATAAAAGATTCCTAAGACTTTTAACACCAGACTGAGAGCTGCTTGCAATTTTCAAAAGGATCAGACAATTTTAAAATTCCCAGGCCCCAGTGAAAAACCTGATTCTTTTTTAAAGATTGATTGATTAGAGACACAGAGAGAGAGAGAGAGAGAGGCAGAGACACAGGCAGAGGGAGAAGCAGGCTCCATGAAGAGAGCCTGACATGGGACTCGATGATTCTGGGTCTCCAGGATCAGGCCCTGGGCTGAAGGTGCCGCTAAACCGCTAAGCCACTGGGGCTGCCCCAAAAACCTGATTCTTAAGAGTTTACTTCTGATTGCATAAACACAAGCAACTCAGCAGGTGTCAAAAATGAGGAGAGCACTTGACAAAAGCAGCCCCTTTTGATGTCAACCCAAATTTCTGAAATGTTTGCTCAGTAAATATGGTCAGTTTTCCTCCTTACCAGTTTTTGAGGATGTCCCAGGCTTGATAGTTTACACAAGCAAGAGACTTACCTAAAGTAAAGACGGGAACATTCTCCATTGCCATGCAGGTTTTCTTGCAAGAGTATCTTTGTAACAGCACCCTTTTTAGACACCAATCTTGAGCCATTAGTCATTGTGAGACTTAACCAGTAGGAGAACCAACTTTTGGATTAAGCTATTTTGATTGGAATTCAGGTTTTACCATTTTAGATAAGTTACTTCCTCTCCCTCCATTTCCTCATCAGTAAAATGATATAATTCTTACTTCATAAAATTGTGGGAATAGTTAATAGAAATATATGTGCAATGCTTGGTGCAATGCTAGACATAATTAAACACTTGTTTCATATATGCTGTAATTATTTCTCATATCATGGATTACCCCCACTCCACCCAAAGGAAATGTGAAATACAGTGGTAATTCTCTAAGGCTGTGGAGTTTTATAGATCTGGGCTCAAATTTTGGCTGCATTATCTAATAATTCAATGACCATGGCAAGAACTTCACTTTTCTGATCAAAGTTTTTCCTCACGTATAAAATAATGATTATGGACAACCTACTTCACAGGGTTGTCAAAGTATTACCTATGTTAATGTACTTAAGGCATCCTGTGAGGGAGTTAAGAGTTCAAACTGGCAGCAGTTATGGAGGCCAATATTTTTTCTGGACTGAAATCTTTCTTGCCAACTTTTAAACACTTAAACAAAAGTAGTAACTCATTGCAGGAAAAGTTCTTTGATCTTTTGGGCACTCTTAATTTACTCTCTATGATTAGAAAAGAAAAAAAGAACTTTTAAAATATTGCAGCCCCGAAATTCTGATATCTTCTTATACTTTGGCTCATGTTCTCTATTTCCACACTGAGAACCCAAAGGAAGTTGAAAAACTCTAGGTATGATTTTGATGCAGGGGATGCTTAGAGATCACAGAATCCCTGTTCTATATTTACCATTTTTTTCTCTCTGAATAGATATTCCTTCACTGATTTCTACCTTGTGTTCTCAGTAATCCCATGCTATCCCTTCCCATCCCTCATTAATCCGTATTCTCAGAGCCCCTTTCTATGCCACCTTGAAGTCAAACCTTATAAAACTACAAATGTTGGACCTCTCAAAGATGTATGAATTCAGTATGGGATTAAAGTCTTCAGCCTGAGAAGGGAAGGTAATTGTAATTCAGCAAAAAACTAGAATTCAACTATACAGCTGCAGGTCAAAGGCAGCAAGACTTTGTAGTAGTCCCTGAAAATTAGATCTCTGACTAAAACTGAACCTGTCCAGGAAAATAAGATGATAGGATCAAAAATGTGTAATAGGAAGAATAGAGATGTCTGGAGAAGATACCAAAAGGCTTTATGCCTTGCTTCCTTTTCTTTCTTTCAGTCTTCATTTACTTTCCATGCAGCCTAGGTCCTAGGTTTAAATCCTATTTCTACCACCCATTATATACTAAAGATAAGCAAGTCATTTAATCCTCAGTTTCCCTTATCTATGACATTTATTTTTGGTGGGGTTTTTTTGTGAGCAAATTATTAAAGGTACATGAAAAACACTTTTAAAGTGCTCACCTGGAATTGTTAGAACAACGCTTTCTGGTCTGACTGAGGAGCAACTATCAATCTAGATCTCACCCTTTCTACTTTTTAAAATATATTTTTTTAAAGATTTCATTTATTTATTAAAGAGAGGTTGAGAGAGAGCGAGCGTGCAAGTGGGAGAGGAGTAAGGGAGAGGGATAAGGAGACTCCATACAGAGCATGGAGGCCAATGCTGAGCTTGAGCCCATGACTCCGGGATCATGACCTGAGCCGAAATCAAGAGTCTGATGCTTAACTGACTGAGCCACTCAGGTGCCCCAATTTACATCTTAAACTATAACTCTTCACAGTCTGATACAAAATTAAGAAAGCTCTTTTGTAAAGGCAGTGTGTAAAAAGTATTTTCAGACTTCAAAAATCAAGCTAAATATTATTAATAAGTGAGTATAATACCTTATTAGGAAATGTTGCTGTGAAAAGTTTGACCTGCTCTTTTTCTCATTTATGTTTCAACGTCTTCAGTCATTCAAAAATTATTGTTTTCTCTTTGCTCTTGTCCAAGAAACTCTAAAGGAGTTCTTGTGCTACTGTAGGTAGGCAGTTGCTTAAAACTGCAAAGGAACTTCTCCAGATGGACGTTTAGCAAGAGAGAGGTTCTTTTACATTTAGCTTGCTATGGACGGGCAAGCCCTTTGTCAATGTTTTCCCACCTGACTTACACTGCTGTATACTTACACTGTATTACTTAAGTTTAGGCTTTTGTATTGCTAGGGAAGAGTAAGCAGATTCATGAATTATTCTCAATGTATTCATTTAATCAAGAAAGTGAGTGTTTTCTTGACTCCTTATGAGATTTCGCCTTTTAAAGAATGCTTAATTTCACATTTTACACAAAGGAGATGATTTCAAGTGGAATTGCCTTTGATCAAGGCATTAATGTGATAATCAAGTTTAAACTAGAATCCCATTTAGTGGAATTTCCTATTCCTTTTCTTATTGTTGTAAGTAATAATTACCAATTGGTTATTTAAGTATATCTAGCTTTTTCTATTCAGGTCTGACATAAGACTATGAAGCTAGGCACATAGTTCTGTCAGGGTTCTGAAATTACCTGGACATGCTCCTTATTTAGCAGATGAGGGAGATGGCGCTCAGAAAAGCTAAGACGAAGGCTTTGTACAGGGTCATGCCAGTGTGTGTTGTTACAAAACCATGCAGCAATACCTCATCACCTTCTTTCGAGCATTTCCTGTACCTGTACTTTTCAAACACATCCTCTCCTTTTCAGCTGTTGTCTGGTGTTGTCCTCAAGCTCTCTGAGTGTGCCAGCACTCTCAGATGGTGTGCTTACCTGCTCAAATGGTATAGATGTTATTTTCCCTCGGTCTATATCAAGACATATTTTATTTGTTCCTTGTTTCTATGCTGTGTTATTTTTTTTTGTAAAGCACTAATGACTGATGTTGGATTGACCTACTATTATGTTTTCTGAATAAGATGATTCAGTGTTTTAACTTTAAGTATTGATGGTCCATCTATAACTCCAAATGACTTTAAATATTGATTCTCAGGAGAGTTCATCAGATAATTCTCAAATACCATCCTCTGTTTTTTTCATTTTTCTCCAGTTACATGTATAACTGCTGCATTATCTCTATGCTACAAAGAAAAATATTCTGATTCTACTTCATTTTCAATGTTTAATAAAAATGTATGACCTTGAGGTGCCTGAGTGTCCCAGTCAGCTAAGTGTCTGACTCTTGGTTTCAGCTCAGGTCATGATCTCAAGGTTGTGAGATCAAGCCCCTTGTGGAGATCTGTGCTCAGCGTGAAGTTTGCTCAAGATTCTCTCTCCTTCTCCCTCTATCCCTCCCACTTATGCTCTCTCTCTCTTTCTAATAAATAAATAAATCTTTAAAAAATGTATGGTGGTATTCATAAATGATTTTTCATTTCTTTATTTGTATAGCAAAATCAGATCCTGAAAAAGCAATAAAAATGGAATTAATTAAAATGGATTCAACATAGGCTATAAAAGGTAAGGAGGGGTATTCAATAGCTATAGTTTTCTAAATAGCTTATATCTTTTATGTCTTTTCCAGAACAATTCCATGAGAAAAATGATTTGAGGTAGGGAGGAGAAATATTAAGCATTCTTTAGTGAAAAAGAGGAGAAGAGGTATACTATTCATAAATATTGGTGAAGATAGAAGTTCTTTAAGGGCTACCTTCTTAAGTAGCCCTTAAAGAAAGTTTTTAACCCAAAGTAAAGTTCAAGTTAATACAAGGCATGGAGTTATATTCAGGGTAAATAACACAGTGGAGGCAATACCATTTTTAAAAAGATTTTGTAGGTCTTTTTATTAGAGAAAAAGAGAGAAAAAGAGAGCCCCCACATGACTAAGAAGCTTAGGCTTGACCTTCTTGTGGTCAAGTGTAAGGGGGAACCTAACACTCACTTCCACAATTGGGAAGGCAACATATGGAGCTGGGTCTTTCACCTCTGCTGACCCATAATGAAGCATCCCTACCCATGACATTAGTAGAGACTGTGTGAAGAACTGATTTCCACCCCAATTTGGAAGTAATGAGGTGCCCTTTCACTTCTCTGCTGGGGTAGTCTCTGAGGTCCACTGAAAAATCAGGATTTTCACCATTACCCAGAAGTAATGAGCACATCACACTGAGGTGTCATGGAAGATCACCTGAGTAGCTAGAAATCCCATCCCTTCCAACAGTAACAGTCAGAATCTTTCCTAGTGTGTCAATGAAGGCCAAATGGGGAACTTTCTCTACCTTCCCTAGGCAGTAAGGAGGTAGTGCTTTCCTTCCTCTGCCAGAGAGTATCAGAGAAAACTGGCTAAACGAAATGGTTTAAATAAGATCTAGAGTTTCATAATATACTACAAAAATGTGCAGGCAAAATGTAAAATCACTAGTCATTCCAGAAAATGGAATGTATGAAACTTTTTTCAAACTGTATGAAAAAGACAATCAATAGATGTCAGCACCAAGATGACAGAGATGCTAGAATCGTCTGACAAAGATTTGAAAGTGGCCATGATAAAGTCAATATGTACTTATAAAAGTGATTGAAAGAAATGAAAAAAATTGAAATTTCAGTAAAGAAAAGGAGATAATAAGATAACCAAATTAAAGAAGAACAATTGTAAATAAAATATTCAGTAGATGGGATCAACAACAGAATGGATGGGTCAGAGGAAAGAATCAGTAATCTGTAAGACCAACAATGGGCAACAAAGAGAAAACAGGCTGGAACAATGAATGAAGCCTTAGGGACTTCTGTAGAACTATAACAAAAATACATAATATTTATAAATTAAAAATATTAATATTAAAAAATGTTTAGTTTGCAAATTAAAACCGCAAAATGATATTATTGCATAGGAACTAGAAAGGCAGAAGTATAAAATAGTAACATCACTAATAATGGAGAGGATGCAGAGAAATTGAATGATTTACATATTGCTGATGGGAATGGAAGCTAGTATAGCCGTTTTGAAAAACAGCTTGATAGTTTCTTAAAAATTGAATATGTAACTACTACACTGAGCAATCTTAGGGCTGGGAATTTATCTCAGAGAAATGAAGACTATGTTCAAGCAAAAACCTGTACGTGAATGTTGATAGCAGCTTTCTTCTTAATAGCCCCAAACTGGAAGCAACCCTAACGCCCTTCCACTGATGGATTAAATTATGGTATGTCCATACTGTGGCTACCTAGTCAATAGTAAAAGGGAATAAACTGCTGACACACCCAAGAAACTGGATGACTGTTCAGAAATCATGCTAAGTAGAAAAGACAGTTATAAATGTTTACATAGTAATGAATGTTCCTATTTATATAAAAGTATTGATAGGACAAATTTATAGAAAGAAGAACAGATTAGTGGTTGCCAGGAATTAAGAAGGGAAAGGAAATGGGGGTGGCTATAAAAGGCAACATGAATAATACTTTAGGGAATAGAAATGTTCTGTCTCTTGACTGTATCAATGTCAATATCCTGGTTGTGCTATGGCAGGATAGTTTTGCAAGATGTTACCATTGGGGAAAACTGGATAAAGGGTACACATGATCCCTCTGTGTATTATTTCTTATAGTTGCATGTGAACCTACAATTATTTTTTTATAATTAATTTTTAAGAATTCTATGCCTTATATATTCCTTTTAAAGTTTTCTGTCTAGGAGAAAAAAATCAGTATTCTGTATATTTTCTTTTGAGGAAATCAAAACAATATGAATACACAATTTTAGATAGGTTATATATTTTCCTTTAGAAATGTGAACATGAGAAGAGAGGCAGTTAATGACTTAATGAGTCTTGGAAAACTATAGTCATATCTATTCATTTCTATGAATTTCCTGCATCAAAATGAACATTTCTATCATATATGTGGAGGAACTGAAATAATATGTTCAAGATTGACCAGTGGCTCTCAAAGCACAATCCAAAGATCCCTAGAGATCCCTGAGACTATTGCAGGTTTTCTCTAGGTAAACATAATTTTTATAAAAATGATTTGCCTTCTTCACTGATTTTTCCACTGATAGTGGGTAA
Organism: Canis aureus; assembly: GCF_053574225.1. NCBI lineage: Eukaryota > Metazoa > Chordata > Mammalia > Carnivora > Canidae > Canis > Canis aureus. Next base: position 56,419,694 of record NC_135617.1, on the reverse strand, counting down.
AACTGCTGGCAATTTAGTAAGAATCAAGAAAGTAGCACTAAAGTTTGCTAGCACTCATTATATTCTCCACTACCATGAACCCACAGTAATAAAAGTGACAGTTACACCGAAGAATGCCCTTAATGAAGCACTAAAAATTATGAATTGTCTTAAACTTTAGTCTTTGAATAGATGCTGTTTTTAATAGTCTGTGTGATGAAATGGAGAGTGTGCATAAATCTCTTCTGATGCATACCGAAGTGTGATGGCTGTTTTTTAACAAAAGCAATTGTGAGATGCTTTGAATTCTGAGTTGAGCGAGCTGCTTTTTTCATGAAACATCATTTGACTTGAAGGAACAACTGACACACAAACTACAGTTATTCACACTTGGGTAATTGGCAGACATTTTCTCAAAAACAAACAAGATAAGTCTGTCATTTCAAGGAAAACAACTGACAGTGTTTGTTACCAGTGAGAAAATTTGTGACTTTAAGAACTAGAAATTTGCAAAACTTGAATCTACCACTGTGAGCTTGGCAGCTTTCTCATACTGAAAAGTTTTCTGATGAGATCGACGGTGATATTAACAAATGTGATTTTTAATATTAAACAATGAACTCTTCAACATTTGGAAGATATGTGTAACTTAGTGAACTCATATCTTACAAATAGCCAGTGAGTTATATGACAAAATTATGCATCAGTAAAAGGACATCTGAAGTGAAAGAGAGACCAATGGATTTTCATGTAACTGATTAGGAAGAGTTATTAATGTCATATTGTAACTAATCTTTAAGAAATTATTATTATTTTTAAAGATTTTATTTATTTATTCACTAGAGACACAGAGGGAAAGAGACAGAGACATAGGCAGAAGGAGAACCAGGCTCCATGCAGGGAGCCCGATGTGGGACTCGATCCAGGGACTCCAGGATCATGCCCTGGGCCAAAGGCCGGCGCTAAACTGCTGAGCCACCCAGGCGTCCCAATCTTTAAGAAATTATGGCCTTGGCTGGTTTTGGTGTGGATTCAAAGAAAAATAGCCACTGGGCACCTGGGTGGCTCAGTCGGTCAAGCTTTTCACCCTTGATTTCAGCTCAGGTCATGACCTCAGGGTCATGAGCTTTGTTGGGCTCCATGCTAAGCACAGTCAGCTTGTCCCTCTCCTTTGTTCCTCTTCCACTCAGGCTCTTTCTCTCAAATTAATCAATCAGTCAATCAATCAAATCTTTAAAAAAAAAGCCACAATTATCTCAAAAAGCTGTTAAAATAATCTTTTTCCAACTGTATATTTGTGTGAAACTGAATTTTTGTTACCTACCTTAAATAGAATATATTGCAACAGATTGAATGCAGTGGCCAAGATGAGAATCCAATCACATTTAATTAGGCCAGACATCGGGAAAACTTGAAAAAAAAAAAAAAAGGAAAGTGATGTCACTCTTCTTACCAAGTTTTTGGAAATAGAGTTATTTTTTATAAAATTAGTCCTCTATGTGAACACGTAATGGAGTTGTCATTGTTAATATTTTAATAAATATTGTTAAGGTACCTGAGTGGCTCAATGGTTGAGTGTCTGTCTTTGGCTCAGGGCATGATCCTGGGGTCCTGGGATCGAGTCCCACATTGGGCTCTCTACAGGGAACCTGCTTCTCCCTCTGACTATGTTTATGTCCCTGTCTCTGTGTCTCTCATTAATAAATAACTAAAATCTTTAAAAAAAAAGAAACTTTTAAAAAATATTGTTAAAAAATTTTTAGTTGGGATTTTTAACAAAGAATTAGTGCAAATATAACCCACATTAAAAAAAAAATTCTTCAGGGTCTTCTACAATTTTTGAGAATAAAAAGGATCTGAGGACCAAAAGTTTCAGAACCATTGAGGTGGATCATTGCTACCTACAGATAAAATAGATTGGACAGAGACCTTAATATCATTGTAGTAGTATCACTCCCTTAAAACATGGAAATCTTTCAAATAATTAAACTGTTGGAAAGATATCTATATTAAATCCACTTGGAGCAGTACTGAATATGCATGTTTCCAAAGTTGCACAAAAACTGGAGAGAGAGTAGTTATTTTTTTCCCAGCTGTACTTCCAGGTTGCATAGACAAAAATTTACTTTCTCCTTTTTAAAGTCTTTACATATGGAAATTTTCAAATGTACATTTATTTTCAAAAGTAAAGAGAATAGTACAATGAAACTTCATGGGCTTATCCAATTACAATGATTATTAAAATGTTGCCATTCCTGGTTTAATTATCACCCCTCCATTTTTTTTTTACTGTACTATTTAAAAGGAAATTTAAATATTAATAAAAATTAAAATATTTTTCACTCACAAATGGCTTTAGCGCTCCTAATGGATAAAGATGTTAATAATATAACCATACTTTATTTTTTAAAAAACATTTCATTTATTTATTCATGACAGACGTAGAGAGGGAGAGAGGCAGAGACACAGGCAGAGGGAAAAGCAAGCTCCATGCATGAAGCCCGACGTGGGACTCAATCCTGGGACTCCAGGATCGCCCCCTGGGCCAACGGCATGTGCCAAACTGCTGAGGTACCCAGGGATCCCATATAACCATACTTTAAATCCACTAAAATTAAGAATAATTCTTTGCATTCATCTAATAGCCCGTTTATATGATCAATACTTTTTATTGCTCTCAAAAATGTCTTAAATAGTTCATTTGCCAATAATGCAAGAATGTAAGCCTGTCCATATATTACATATGGATTATATATTCTGTAATCCATAATAGTTCCCTTTTCCTCTTTAAAATGCCAATTCTTTACTGAAGGAAACATTTGTCATAAAGTTATCTGCATTATGTATTTTGCTGATGGCTATCTCATGGTATTGTTTAAAGTATTCCTTTACCTCATTTACCTCCTGTAAACTTGATAGTTATAGAAGCTTGAATAGATTCAGATTCAATTTCTTTTTCAGAGGGAGGAGATAGAATAATTCACAGGTCGGGCTGTAAATTTATTATTGCATTACACCAAAGGGATATTAGTTTTAATAATGTGGAGATTGATCCATGGGTCTGGTATTATAAGGAAGATAACTTCATTTACATCTTCCCAGAAATCTTTCTCTGAATGGCATTAACAGATAATGATAAACATTGCCTATGCATAGAATTTCATTACAATTTTAAAAACTATGTTTTTTCTTTTTTAAAGATTTTATGTATTTATTCATGAGAGACACAGAGGGAGAAGCAGGCTCCATGCAGGGAGCCTGATGTGGGACTCAATCCCGGGACTCCTGGATTACTCCCTGGGAAGAATGCAGGCACTAAACTGCTGAGCCACCCAGGGATCTCCTAAAGCGGTGATTTTCTGATTCTATCATTTACTCTGTTTTTATGATTCTTCCGTAAAAAAGAACATTCTCTCATTTACTATTCATAGTCCATACTGAAAAGGTGAGATAAGTGCATGCTTTTCCATACTTATTTACCAAATTTTAGAATAATGAGGTGCTATCATAGTAACCTCTAAGAGTGACCAATAAGTAATTTTTAAAAATATCATTATGGTTTTGATATATTTTATGCATTTTAATCCATTTCTCTCATTAGTCTTTTTCTTTTTTTAAAAAAGATTTTATTTATTTATTCATGAGAGAGACAGAGAGAGAGAGAGGCAGAGACATAGGCAGAAGGAGAAGCAAGCTCCATGCAGGGACTTGATTCCAGGACCCAGGGGATCACTACCTGAGCCAAAAGCAGACGCTCAACCACTGAGCCATCCAGGTGCCCCTCATTATTCTTTTTGATGTCCAGTTGTCCTACTTTTGGCCACTGATATAACCCATTCTTGTCAGCGCCTGTATATTTTGACATTCCTGTGATTTGTCTGTTTTACATAATAATATGCCTTGGTGATATCTCTAGAATGTCTTTCATTACCTCCTTGCTTCCTGGTGTGTCAAGAAGTTCTAGTTTTCCTTCTGTAGTCATGAATTAGCCATTTCTCCAAGGAGCTGGCACATTTCAGGGGGAAGTGGTGGTACTGAGCGGTTGTAATCTATGTAACAGAGTTTCTCATTTGCCTCAGTTTATTATTGTTTCATGGTGAAGAGATGAGCAACATATACTATTTTTTAAAAAAGAGAAAAATAAATCAAAAGATTATAAAATTCAGTTCAAATTTAATCTTATAGGCTTTTTACTTATTTGATTTCATATATTGATTTTTTTCTTATATTGAAAACTTGACTTCTAACAACATTAATATAAAAAGTTATTTATTTGGTCCTCTATTTACACATTTTATATCTATTTTTATAGATGCATATACAATATTTTAATATTCTTACTAACAATAGTAGATTGTTGAATTCATATTTTCTTTTTACCACTGGAATATAGCCCAAGGTATTAATGAGTCAAGGGATAAATGCTTATGCAAATGACAGACGTAGTTAGAGAAAAAAGGGTGATGAAGATGGGTTTTGAAAAAGAGAGTTACAGTTAAACAAGATAACCTGTGTAACTTTTGGAAGGACTACAGATAAAATTTGAAAGGAGATGTGAACAGAATGCGCCAGGTTAGGTACAACCCAAAATATGAAGAACATTTATGGAAGCATTAACTTTTACTTTCTCCATACATTTCATTTCAAGTCTCTCTTGTCCTCTTTCTATAGGTTTATTTGCAACTCAGATCTCAATTTTTAGCCAGTATGGGAGAAATAAAGATAACATAATTTACATAATTGAGGAAAGTCTGGAATTGTGATTGTAGACTAATGTACAAACTTAACAACTGTGAAGAAATTTTTTGTGTCATGTTCAACTGTAATAGGTTGACTTTTTGTTTTTCTCTTTGTTAACAAGATGTTGAGCCATCTTATGTTAATATCTTACTAAGTAAAATGGTTATAGACACTGAGATTTAACTGTGGTTGGATGATTTATTTTTCAATGGTATCAGCATTACAAGAGAAGTTTTATGTTTATAGTATTCCTGAAATCTACTCTATCAGTCCTGTAATGCCTCATTATACATTTGGAGCTTTGTTGCAGTTCCCTACCTAGCATTTAATTTTCTACTGATATCTGGAATACTTGATAAGCAGCTTCATTTCTGCGAGCAGAGGGTGCAGAATCTTTCTCTTTGTACCCTGTGTTGGGTGTTAATTTTTCTGTAAATGAGAGATAACAAGTATTTTAGGCTTTGTTGGCTATATCTCTCTTGCAACAACTTAACTCTGCTGTTGCAGTGTAAAAGCATGTAAAAGAATGAGCATAATGGTGTTCTTATAAAACTTTATTTACAGAATCTTATGGCAAAAAACAAAAAACAAAAAAAAAAAAACAACTCACCTCCTGGAAATAATCTCTCAGGAAATGGAGCCCCTGTATTACCATCAGATTGTGAAGGGACCTGGAATTAAAGAAAAGTCAATTTGAAGAGCTCTGGCTGCTGGCTTCTGTCCCAGGAATTGAACTTAGAGAGAAAAGTCGGGGCAGTGTTCCTCTCAGACCTATGCCTAATGTCCTCAGGAAAGCCCCCTCTCTTGGCTTTCACTCTCTCACTGAAATGGTTTCTGGGAAAAGCCAGTCTTGACTTTCAAAGAGGACATTTCAGGTTGAAGTTGAGGAGAAACTATTTAGCTACTTAGCAAGGTTCTCAAGACCCTTATTGCACCTTCATTCAGACTCCTGGCCAGGATTTCTACCCCATTGCAAATGACATATTTCTTCATCTCATTAGAAGTACAGTTTTTACAAGGAAAGAGAGTATACCTAACCAGGCAGCTAACAGCCAAATATCCTTTGTCTTTCTTATTGTTGTCCCTATAACTTGCTTAGTTTCTTGTTTAGGAGATACAAAAACCTATGTGGAAGGGTTAGCCTATGCGGGTGTGCCTTTGAGGGAATCTCAGACGGTGTTGTGTGGGCATTGTTGACTGTGAAGAGTCTGCTGAATCATGTCAGGTCTGCTGCATGAGGTGGGGTAGGCGAGTAGGATACCAGTGGGGTGGGCAGATGCAGGGAATTTCTGCTCTACCTAACAGTGCTTTCCCAGGTTCACTCACCCAACGCAATCAATGCCAACTTCTCCCTAGAGTTAGCATGTTATTGCATGTTATTTTCTTCCAGAGAGGCTTTTTCCTTGTAAAGAGGGATGTTCTTTTCTCTAGGTCATGACATTGATTAGAAAAACAGAATTCAAAAGGAATAAAATACTGCTGCTGCTGCTACTACAAAGGTAGTTGCTTCAATTGTAGGAATAGAGAAAAGAAAATAGTAAGTGCTAGGAGCTGGATCTGGGGAGAGAGGCTGAAATTTGGGGGCTGATGGGATATTCTTTATTTTTATTTTGGTGTTGATGACACACTGTATATATTTGTCAAAACCCGTAGAATTACACACATATCCCAGTTGATGGCTATATTTGGCCTGAAGGTTGACCCCTGCCGGACTCCAATATTTAAGATCTTTCTGGAAGCATACAATGCATAGCCTCTGTCTAGACATTTCCCAGTGCAAAATCAGACTATGTAGTTATCAATACTTTTTTGAACCATGACTGTGGTCTTTCAGTTAGAAATTTTACAATGATCTACCTACCTGCCCCTTGGAGATCAGTACCTATGACCAACTTAGTTTCATAATCTATCCCTTCTTGGATTTTCATTTCCATCTCTTCACTGTTCTTCAGAGCCCTGTCTTACTCTATTCCTAAGATTATACAAGTCTAAGTTCTTATGAAGAAACCACTATGTAAAAAGTCTTGAACAAGACAGAGGTTTATTTCTTTCTCACCTAACCTTCTATTCTAGGATAGAAAGGGCATCTCTAACATTCTTAATATGTGGCTTCCATCTTTAGGTCCATTGATAGTAGTGGCTACCATTGGCTGGCTCTTAATCACCTGTTATATCAAGTATCAAAGGAGGATGGAAAATATAGTTTCTAGCTGGCCAATCTTGCATTCACCTAATACTTAGGAGTTCTGTTGTTAACAAAAGGGAAAATAGATTTTGTCCATCACCCAGAAGTCTTTATGGCATTACGTTAAAAAGAATGAAGGTTTAATGAAGGAAAAACACTTTGAGAAATGTGTTGTGTATCCATAAAATGTGGAATGTTTTCAAGAGCCATAATAGATTGATGTTCTATTCATTCCTACATTTCTAAGGTAGCATAAAAACACCCTGCAGTTTCTATCAGGACCTATGTGAAGACCTAGAACTGTGGCTGAATATGACATTAAAATCCATAGAAATAACTCTCTAATAAAAAATATGTAAACCTAGCTTGAATGAAAAATAAAACTCCAGATGCCAGAAATGAAAGGGAACTCAAAATGAGAAAAGCAAATTGATGTTACAGTGGCTTGGAGAATTATTAAATCTGGGCTTGGGGCTTTTGTTTTGTGAACAGAATATATTTGGGTTGTAATTTTTTAAAATCCACTCTACCAATCTCTATCTTTTGATTGGTGTATTTTTATCATTAAACTTTAAGATAATTATTGATATGTTAGAGCCTAATACTGTCATTTTATTATTTATCTGTTTGTTTCCTCTACTAATGTCTCTTTCTCTTTTTCTACCTTCTTTTAGGTTGCTTGAATAGGTTTTAACATTCAATTTTGCTTTATTTATAGTGCTTTTGATTGATCTCTGTATGATTTTCTATGTGATATAGGTTTACACTATACTATGTGACTTATCATGGTTTACTGGTGGTATCAACATTTTACGATTTTTTGTGAAGTATGGAAACTTCACTTCCTTTTCAGTTCCTTTACCTTCCCCACTTTAAATATCACTGGCTAGAGTAACCAATAGTATAATTTTCATTTCAATCATCAAATATAAAACTTACAAAAAAATGATTGCCTATGATATTTACCCATACTTCTGCTTTTTCCACTGATCTTTCCTCATGCTCAAAGTTTCCTTTCCTTTCCTTTCCTTTCCTCCTTTCCTTTCCTTTCCTTTCCTTTCCTTTCCTTTCCTTTCCTTTCCTTTCCTTTCCTTTCCTTTCCTTTCCTTTCCTTTCCTTTCCTTTCCTTTCCTTTCCTTTTTTTCATTTTCTTTTCTCCTTCCTTCCTTCCTTCCTTCCTTCCTTCCTTCCTTCCTTCCTTCCTTCCTTCCTTCCTTCCCTTTTTCTTTCTTTCATAAATTCCTTTATGTGAAAAGAACTCCCTTTAATCAATATTTATGGGTAGGTCTGCTAACCACAAATTCTTCACAGATGAAATACCTTCATCTGAGTATGCTTTTGTCTCTCTTCATTCATGAAGGATAGTTTTACCAAATACAGAACATATGATTGATAGTTCCTTTTCTTCAGCACTTGTGAACTGTTGTTTCATATCCTTCTGACTCCATGGCTTCATATGAGAAATCTTCTGTAATTTGAATTGGTGATCCTCTGTAGGTAATCCATAATTTCCCTTTGGCTATTTTCAAGACGTTTCTGTCTTTACTCCTCAGACTTTTAAATATGATCCATCTTGGCATGGATTTCTTGGGAAAAAACTTTCTTAGACTATTGGTCTGTTTTTGATAAGATTATAAAAGGTTCTTCTTTATATTTTTGGTAATCTGCTTAAAAACAAAGATTCTGTGTTTCATCAAAAATAATTCCCTCTACTTCATCTTGTCTTTGGTTACTTCAGAAAACTTACCTTTCTCCATTAAAAGAGATAGGTTTTTCTTACAACTCTATAACTTCTGCATTTGCTTTGAAATTTTTAATTGCCACATTGATTAAATGGTAACTAAGTTTTGTTTCACAGTGACCTACGTTCTTATTTAATGAAATATTTTAAGCCTTTTAATTCCTTTGACAAACCTTCCAAAAATCAAACTTTAAATGAAGTCTTTTTGATCTTAAATTAACTTTGGAGTTTTCCTAGAGGGTTCCTGGAACATCTCAAAAGATTTGTCATCTCTCCTTATAAAAGAGAAATACTAAACTAGTTAGGCTTGTTTGATATGTTAAACTATGTTGGAAGCATCATCAAGTAAGAAGTGACGCAAGACTTTCTTTAGGTTATATTTATATAAAGATGTGTTATTGATATAAGTAGACCTGCAAAAGTGCTTCCCCAAGCCACCTGCACAGACCCACAATATGTCATGGGATGGTAACCCAATATCTGTGCCTGTTCTCCTTCCCCATATCTGTAAAATAGGCCCATTATATTGATGATATAGTGTTAACATGTGAAGTCTTGCCTTGGCTGCAGGACACTCTTGCAGATTTTGTTGGAACATTTGCAAGGAAGAGGATGAGTAGTAAGCCCACAAAATTCAAAGCTTAGGTACCACTGTAAAGTGTACCTAAGTGTCTATGATGTACCACTTTTGGGTCATCATATGGTTGGGTGCATTGTCCCAGAAGCTGTGAGTGATAAGGTATAAGCCTATCCAACCCCTAAGAATATGAAAGAGGTAAGATTTTGTAATGACTTTGAGGTTTAGAGGAGTTTTATTACCCACCTGGTACAGTGCTTCTACACTTATACTGCCTGTTGAAGAAAGGGCATATGTGGGTGAGGGTCAGAGCAACAAGTACCCTTTGAGAGGGTAAAAATACTAGTGAAACAGATTAAAGTTTGGGCATCTCCGAAGCAGGGCTACCATTTGAGTTTAGTGTGTCTGTGAGTCTTGGAGATATAAGTTGGGCACTGTAGCAGAGACAACAGAAGGGGAGAGTACCTCTAGGATTTTGGTCCAAGTTCTGCAACGGGACAGAAATCAAATGTACCCCTATAGAGTAATAACTTCTAGTGGTATACCCAGAACTCCTATAGGTAGAGCCAGTGAGGAAGGAACAGCATATCTTGGTAAGAATTGCCTTCCTATCAAGGAACAGGTTGAAAATATGTTCCATCAATCCACTCTACCATGGCTTAAAAATCCCAGTTTGACTAAATGGCATGTTTATTTGCAGCAGAGGAGCACTATTTCCAACAGCCTAGAAATGCAGGTGATACTAAGCTCTATAGAGTATGTAAATCTTCCAAATGCCCCTGCCTCTGTTCCTGTGGTGGCACCTACAGCCTATATAGAAGGAATGGGAGAAATTCCAACTGATGCTTGTGCCTGGGTACAGAGGCCTAGAACCTGTAACAAACCATAGCAGCCAGGGGGCTAAATTCAGAGCAGTTTGGCTCGTGATCACTCATGAGTCCTGGCCATTAATCCTTTGTACTTGCAGTTGGGCAAGTCTAAAGGGATTAACCTTATGATTGGACAATGGGAAGCCAAAGGGGGGATGGTCATGAATAAACTCGTAAGAGGTCAGGTTAGATGGAAAGACATTTTGGTTTACCTTAAAGAGCCTGAGGCGGTCCTCACTGTCTTCCATGTCCTGGCTCCGAAGGTGCTGACAGCCCCTGGTGATCAGGAAGCTGATGCCCTGGCCTGTGTGTGCATCCTAGCAACTGACCTAACAGTTGATACAGGAGATTTGATACATAGGAAGAACAGCCACAGTAGAGCCCAGGTGGGATGGCACATTGCCAACATTGCCAATTATCCTTGAAATAGAGTGACTTGGTTAATTCAGTAATAGCATATCCAATGTGTTCTAAACAATGCTCAGGGAAACTGCCAAAGGACTATGGGGCCATCCACTGGAGTTCCAAACTGCTGAGGGATTGGAAAAGTTACTTATATTGGCCACCTCATTCCAAGTAATGGTTCTAAATATGCTTTGATTCTTGTGGACACTATGTTTAGCCTAATTAACCCAAGCTTTAACCCATCATCATCACTAGGCTGCCACCATTAGGGGTTTAAAAAAGTACCATGTTTTGATAACTGAGCTGAGTAGATAGTAATCCAGAGTCACATTTCAAAGGTCATGATGTGCAAGACTGGGCAAAAGAATGTGACGCTGAATGGAAACTCCACCTCCTCTTTAATATACAAGTAACAGGGTTGGTAGAAAGGAAAGAATGAAATATTAAAGCAAAAGATTAAATCACTAACAAGTAAAACTATCTTGGTCAGGCAGATTGAAGTACTATCCCAAGTGTCAATACACTTGAAAAATCAACCAGTATGGCCTGTTGCCTCAAATGCCAGACTGGAGATCCCTGCCAAGAAACCCAAGGCAGTAAAGATTTGAAAGTCACTGGAGAAAGCCACTGGCACAACACTCACCATGGATCAAGTGCTATGCTACTGAGAACACTGAGCCCCATCGTGCCTGGAAAAGCATTATCTACTAGAATTTGTGATGAGATGCCCATCAGGATGGGTGAGTTACTTCATGTCCCTGGTTGAGGAGGAACTACTCAATTTCCACTCAGATCCCACTGTACTGACAGAAGCTGAAGTTGTTGAAACACACCATACTTGGAATAAAATACACATTATTGAAAGAGGGGAGAAGGCGATCTGGCATATCCTACCCCCAATTCATCTCTTCACCCTGACAGGACTGCCTCCTCCAGCTAAAATGTATAGTATGTATAACTGGGTCAGGTTTGTAAAGCTGCCAACTTCCCTTTCCTTAAGCCCAGATAGGTGCATTTTTTCCCCACTGGTACAATCATTGGGCCACCAACTTTGCCTGTCCCTTGTCCTGGAGGACATTATGGCACACACAGAAGCCCTTATTAAACCTACCCAGCAAACCTTAAATAAGAGCTGACAAAGCCTGTCTTAACACTGTAATGTTTCTAATGAGAAAGCTATCCTCCAAAAAAGGATGGCCTTGGACATTGTTACCATCTGTGCCATTATCCAAAAGGAATTTTATGTATTCATAACTGAAGAGTATGCTAATGTATCATTTTTACTAAATCACATGAAGACACAAATGAATGCTCTGTATGAACTGAACCTCATTCCTAAGGGACTCAGTAAATCAGTGGTTTGGATCTTGGTGAAAAATATTATGACTTATTTTGGGAATCATTATGTTCACCTATGTTTTCTCTTGTATGTGCCTGTATTGTTGTTATAGCATATACCTCCAGTATAACCAGATACTTGCCAAATGAGCCACTTCTATGCTAATGAAATCCTTCTTGATGGCTTAGGGCATATTTCAGGAAAGGAGGGCAGGTGAGATTGTAAGAGCCAGTCTTGAGGGGTTGGTTTCGGGAAGGTCATTGAGAGGACTTGATCTCTTGTTGGCCTAAGAGGTGTACCTAGGCAAGTGGAGGCTTCTTACTCCTTCACTATCCTTAGAATGTACATTTGTCCACCATTCCTACAATCAGAGCCATTTTAAAGGCTGTAGGCTTGAGAGAGCAATGTGGTGCTGAGACCACTTGCATGGTGTAAGTGAACCTAGTTAGGAGCATAAATAAACTTTAAGATTCTAGTGGGCAGGTGTGGAGATCTACTTGTCTTGTGGCTGCCCAAGACCAGCTTCTTATGTGTCTTTGCTCATTGAACCTACCAATATGCTACCTACCAATCTGTAGGGACTGTTTGCCTCTTTCTTCCATCTGTATTTACATGGGGGCCAGTTCAACACTTTCTTTCTCCTCTCCTTTTGGGAGGCAAATATTAGATCTTTGTTTATATACCAAAGCCAACTGAGGCTTTTCAGTCTTTTTTTTTCATATTGGGTAAATCCTATTGATCTGTTTCAGTTTCACTGATTATATCCTCAGCCACCTCCACCCCATTTTGCACCTAGCCAGCAAGACTTTTATTGTTGATGATGATGATATTGGTGTTTTTAGTCCTATAATTTCCATTTGGTTCTTTTTTTCTTTTGAAGATTTATTTATTAATTAGAGAGAGAGAGAGAGAGAAGGGCAGGGAGAGGCAGAGGGAGAAGGAGAGAGAGAATATAAGCAGATCCCACACTGAACACAGAGCCTCATGAGGGGCTACATATCAGATAATATCAACATTTGAATCATCTCAGTGTTGGCCTCTGTTGATTATATTTTCACATTCATGTAGTGATTCTGTATCTTGGTATAGGGATTTTTTGTTGTTGTTGTTGTTGTATCCTAGACATTTTTAACATTACGTTTAGGAAAATCTGGGTCAAATTTGAATTTTATTTCTTTTTTTATATATATATATTTTTTAAATTTATTTATGATACTCACAGAGAGAGAGAGAGAGAGAGAGAGAGAGAGAGGCAGAGACACAGACAGAGGGAAAAGCAGGCTCCATGCACCGGGAGCCCGACGTGGGATTCGATCCCAGGTCTCCAGGATCGCGCCCTGGGCCAAAGGCAGGCGCCAAACCGCTGCGCCACCCAGCTATCCCTGAATGTTATTTCTTTTATCAGGAACACAACCTGTTTAGAGGTTTATCATGAAGCAACTGTCCTGATCTTGTGGGCCATGGTTCCGATAAAAGTTAACTTTTCAGAGTCTTTGAGGTCTTATTTTGGTCTGCTTGGGTTATCTGGTACTGCTGGGTTTCTCACTGTTTCCTGCTGGTGCTCCCTATAGGGGTAGAAAGGTTTCTCCAGATGAGGCAGCTTGTCTTTTAGTGAGGCATGCTTGAAAAACTAGGTGCTTGTTATTGTGATTTCCCCCTGATGCTCCTAGGATGTTGAGGCTTGACTTTTGATTTTCAGTAGGGGAATCTGGATCCAGAGAAGTTGCATATCTGTTTTTGAGATATCTCCTTAAAGTTGGGGCTGCAAAGGACTCTTAAGTCTATGAAAATGTAATAAGAGAAACTCTGTTCATAGCTTCAGAGAATTCCTCCCACTGTTAAAGACTTAATTGAGTCTCCTCCAGGCATAGGCAGAAAAAATATTTTTGAAAAAAAAGTGATACACACAAGCCAGTACCACACATTCACAGAGGATCTGAATTTACATTACTTAAGTGAAGGGTTAATTTCAGGCTTAGAATAAATTCTACAAACAGATCTAGCTCTTGTAAAATTCTTTGAAGAATGCTTCTTCAAGAAGATATTCCTAGACTGGGGCTCTCTTATCTTTGATAGAAGAAAAAAGTGAAAGAGTCATAAAACAAAAGAGTAATTGAATGACCATAAAGATGTGCCAGCAGCTGCTATAGAGAGTAAAACTGACATCCCAAAATGAAATAAAATAGAACAATCTAAAAGAGATTATAAAATTACTATATTTGTAATGATTAAAGAGGTCAAAAAGGAAGAGAAACCATGACAAATGAGGAGGATATTATGAAAGAAAATATATCATTTGAGGAATTAGAAACATCATTCATGTCACTTGTTACAAAATTCTTCCACCCAGGTGGCATATGCCAGGGATTGTACTTTTCCAAAAGGCACATAATGTCACAAAAAGACAGGCTGTGAGGTAATGAAAGTAATTGCAGGTATGGCTCTAAGTTTGGATGTAAATTATCATTATAACAGTCCTTATTTAAAAAGTAAAAAAAAAATTACCTTTAAAGTTTTAGATAAGAAGAATCTTCACAAATGAGAAAAAGGAAACACTTGTATTGTCTTGTACCTAAGCTTTACATTTTAAATGATGTTAAATGACCCATGAGATTGATTAAATTGAAAGCTTAATGTGCCTTTATATTTTGGGCATCTTATTTTTTATGATTTATAATTTTAGTTCTCAGTTTATCTGAACTATTTTGTTGTGCCAGAAAAAAACAAAATGTTCATGTTCGTGAAGATTCCATGACATCTCTCAGAAATTGGATCCACATCAGTCAAAGCTGGATGGAGTTTTAGGTTGTTATAAAAGATTGCACACAAGAAGAAGCTTGTATTTCTTTTATGAAATATTTGTTAATGTTAAAATATGATTTTTGCTTTATTTGATGTCAGAAAGGTACTAGAAATTTCCAATGATCCATTTTCTCTATCTCTTATCAGGTGACATGTTATTAAATCTAATAAGGAGACTATCTTACAAGAGGCTTAATTGGAAGTCCTCCCACTTGTGTATAATTTTTAAAAAAATTTTATTGATTGATTGATTCAAGTTCGATTTGCCAACATTCAGTATAACACCCAGTGCTCATCCCATCAAGTGTAGTGTATACTTTTTATCAGCATTAATCTCATAGGTAACCATGAAACAATAGAAGGTTTTATTTGAAGTCTTTCATTTTTTTTTTTTTTTATCCTTTCTCCCATTGTATACTTTCCTTTATACAAGCCTATGTTTCTAAAGATATGTTTTGATGTTAGCTGAATCTTTCCCGGCCATGGGTCACCCTAAATAATTATGCTTCCTTCCCCATCAAAATTTTCATTCCTAAGTTGTGTCACTGACTTTTACCATTGTAAAATATGGAGTTTTTTCTTTTTATAACCGAATGAATAGCACAAACTCCTCCTTGAGTAGCAATTGTTATTTTGATGTCCAGTGGGTCAGAAATCATTATGGTGATGAGCTAATTAATATGCATGTACACTACTTTTGAAGCATTTTGTATTTAGTTACTCTCCATGACAAGTATATATGAAATGACAGTGCATTGGAATGCAACACCTTTATTGGGTCTGTGAACAAGGCCTGCTCTGTACTTTCATTTGTAGAACCTTGGTGGTAATTGACCCAACTATTGATCAAAATGATTAAGAACCAAAGCCTACACCTTTTTCAGGGGTAATTGCTTCGGCTTCCCATTTTCATTTCCTGCTCTAATATTATCCTCTCAGGGATTCGCATAATAGGCATTTAAAAGATTTGTTGAATGAATTAATGGCCCCATACCTTTCTTCACAATGGGTGGTAAAGCCTTTCTTGTATGAGATGTTTTCTTTTAATGTGTAAACTGGCTAATGTGTTTTTCTTTCCAGGTAACAAAATATGAAAACCCAGTTAGAGGGCAAGAGTTTTATTTTACTTACTTTAATTTTAGAAGATGATTTAAGAATAAAGCTTATTTTGTAACTATAAGACACCAGAGCAGGCTGGAAAGCAAATCTTGTGTCACCTTTCCCACAATTGGGATTTATAAGTACAGAAGCCTTCTTCAGAGGTTTCTCAGGAAGATAGATTGCCGGTGCCATGTGGGTGGTTTCCATTAGGCTGATGAAATTTTTTTCCAAAGACATTTTATCTCTGTTGAATGAGGATGAATAGTTTGCCTATCACAGGAACTTTGGGTAGATCCCAGGAGACTTGACCTTAAAAAGACAACAGTGTAAGACCTGGAAAGAACCTGAAATTAAAATTCTCACAAATAAAATAATGCAGAGATTCTTCAGGGTTTGTAAAGATCAGTACATTTGTCCTTAGATACAATTATCAATTATTTGGTGATGCAGTAGTTTGGAATTGCCAAAAAATGATGCAAAGACAACTGTAGCTATATGAAGGAAGGTGAAGTGAGATAAGCAATAAACTTTGCTCACTTGATCTTTGGTCTTTATGAAGTAATTTTATTTATGGCTTTGCTTAAATTGATTATTCTTAACCTAAACAGCCAGGAATCAAAGCTAAGCTAGAAAGCACTTTACAAAGTTTTTGTGTTTTATAAGTCAAAGATTCTTAAAAACAAGTTAACAAAATTAGCCACCCATTTACTCTCCTTTCAGTGATATCTGGCAGGGAGTCTTTAGGCACTCTCCAGTCTATTGATTTTATTTCTTTTTATTTTGTTTAGAAGCTTATTTGTATTTGTGGAAAACTCCATCAGTTTTATTAGAAAGTAATGTTATCTGGTGGAGAATAGTGTTTGCTCTCATTTTTCTGAATTGAATTAGGTAAAATCTTTTTCAAAGGATCTGAACTAGAATATAGACAGATATAGACTAATTTTTTTTTCTGAATGGTAGATATATTTTATCATAATGACTTCCTTCAATTTTGTTTGTGTGTGTGTATTTTTTTTTCCCTGGGAGGCAAGCTATTTTTGTCTTGAAAAATAACAAAACTATTGCAGAAGTTCTCTTGTGAAAACAATAATAATTAGTGGTTGGTTATTAAATCAGAAAATTTAGTTAATATGTGGAATTACCAATATATTCATAGGGTAGTCCCCTTATCCACAGGGGATACATTCCCAGACCCTCAGTGGATACCTGAAACCAATGATAGTACCAAACCCTATATTTTTACTATGTTTTTTCCTATATATGCATACCTATGATATTGCTTAATTTATAAATTGGCACAGTAAGAGATGAACAATAATAACTAATACTAAAATAGAACAATTATAACAATATACTGTAACAAAAGTTATATGAATGTGGTTTCTCTCTCACAAATTGTACTGTACTCACCTTTTAGCTTCTTGTGTGGATGTGAGATGATAATTACCTAGGTGCAATTGATGAAGTGCAGTGAATGATGTGGGCATTGTGATGTAGAGTTAGGCTACTATTGACCTTCTGGCTATATGTCAGAAGGAGGAAAATCTGCTTCTGGACTGTGGTTGACTGTGGGTACCTGAAAGTGAAACCAAAGGATGGGGAACTTATTGTGTGTAGTTCTTACTTTGCACGCTTCTTGTTATGCATACATTTCAATTACCACATTTTACTTATTTACCTATTTATTTATTTATTTTAGAGAGAAGGAGAGAGATTGAGTGCGCACATGCAGTGGGGAGGGCCTAAGGGAGACAATTTTAAACAGACTCCTCGCTGAACACAGAGCCTGACTCTGTCTTGATCTCACCACCCATGACATCATGACCTAAGCCAAAATCAAGCACCAGTCGCTCAACTGACTGAGCTACCCAGGCATCCCCTGCTATTTATTTAAATAACACAAGTTCCTCAACAAAATGCTTTATATTCCAATGACTATGAGATACTAAGTCAGGGTAATTGCATGAATTTAGAACTTTATTGCTCGATCTCCAGTGCACAAATTACTAGATAAATAACAAATGTGTATCACATCACTTCTGTCAGAGTTTAGTCACTGCACATCTGTTATTCAGTTCTTACACAAACAGCACAGGTGTAGTTGTGTTGTTTTTTCATCACCCAGTGATAAATGTATGTGATGTTTTAAAACATGAATAATCTGAAAGGTAACTGATCACTGAAGATGAAAATGTAACAAAGAAGCAAAAAAAGTGAGTACACTAGAAGTAGAATTCAATTGAAACAAATTATATACAGTTATAAAAGAAGCAGTTATATAGAACTATAGATACATAGATAAGATAAATAGGGAAGAAATAGCAGACCATGGAATGTTGATACCTCTGCCAAACAAAAGACTCTACATATGTATCCAGAGGACCTTAGGCAAGAGAAACTTCTCAACATAAATGGTGTTGTAATGAAAAGGATGAAGATACCTTAGATGCCAGCAAAAAACTTAGCATTAAGAGAACTCTTAGAGATATTTCATAAACTGAAAGCACAAAGGATAAAATGTTGGAAGATGGTCCAAATTTAGGAATAAGAGAATTCTCTTTCTGCTTTCCCTGTCACTCTATGTTTATTTTTTCCTGAACCTTTAGGACATTGCATATGGAATACCACCTTTCACTGTAAATATGTGAATGCTTATTTTCTAAGAACAAGGACCTTTTCTCACATGATGATGATACAGCTATCAAATTCAGGAAATTTAACATTTATAAGATAGTACTGTCTTATCTACAGTCCATATTTCAATTTTGCCAATTGACCAAACAATGTCCTTTATAATGATTTTGTTTTTCTTGGTTCAGGGTTTAACCCAGAATCATGTATTGTACTTAATTGCTGTATGTCTTTCTTTAGTTTTCTTTTATCAGGATCAGTTCCTCTTTCCTTTTGATAAATGTCGGTTAGTTAATTTGTAGGATTCTCTCTAGTTTGGACTTGTCTGAAATTTCCTCTGCTTATACTCAGGTTATACATTTTTCAGAGAAATACTGCATAGATTATGTTGTGCTCTTCTTTGTGGATGACATCTGGTTGTTCATGATGTTGCTTTCTCCCAGTATTCCCTATGTGGTGGCCACCTGTTCTCTGTAAACTTGCTATTCTTTCTTTGTAATTACTATGCACTGTAAGGGGAATTTCTTCAAAACCGTGTTGGTGTACTATTTATCAGGTTTCCACCCGGAAGTTTAGCTTTCCTTTATAGTTGTCTTACTGACTCCACGGTGGTGTGTATTTTTTAAAAATAGTTTGTTAGGGCAACCTAAGTGGCTCAGTTGGTTAACCATATGCCTTTGGCTCAGGTCATAATGTCAGGGTCTTGGGATCCAGCCCTCGGGTCAGACTCCCTGCTCAGGGGGCAGACTTCTTTTCCTTCTGCCCCTCCCCCTCCCTTGTGCATGCATTCTTTCTCTCAAATAAATAAAATCTTAAAAAAGATAAAATACTTTGTCTATATTATGATTTTGTAGACTTCAGCTGATTTTTAAGAAAAACAACTCTTTTTGCATATATATATATATATATATATATATAAACATATATTAAAGCTGCTCATTTTAATTTTATTTTTTTAAACTAAGCTCCATGCCTAACATGGGGATGGAGCTCAAAGATCCCAATGTTAAGATTCGCATGCTCTACTGACTGAGCCAGCTAAGTGCCTCTACAAAGTATATTATTAAAATAAGAAATACCTTTAAATGGGAAAGGTGGGATTCACCACTGATTCTTGACAAGCACACCATTCAAAATTGGGAGAAGTGGGAGGGAGAACAAAATAGACAACTAGTTTCGCACATACAGGGCCTGATAGATATCATTTAGTAGTTTTTAAAAGGAAATTGGAGAGTGATGGTTAATCTCACAAGTTGGTTAGGTACAGATCAATAAATATAGTGTTTGTGTTTGTATGTCAATTTTTTTCTTTGAATATAGCTTTGGCTTAATTGCATTGGCTTTATTAAATAGTATTTTAATGGGCCAGAACTTCATGAATAATGGAATAAGGAGCTTAGTAAACTATCTCCCCAGCAAAACAACATTAGCTGTTTAAAGTTGGACTTTAACCAGTTTTAACTGGTGAAAATGATGAAAAAAATTCTATTTAAAGACACTGGAATTGTCTTGTAGGCATGCAGAAAATGAAGAAACATTCAGTCAGGGAATTTGCTAAATCTCAGAGAGAATAGAAAAATTCTGACATTGGAGCCTTGCTCCACTTCATTAATACCACCCAGGCCTCCCCTGCTATGCTATAGAAGCTCTACCTGAGGCAGATGCAATCAAGAAAGACAATGGTTTGCTCTCCTTATAGCCTCCATTGGGGGATTAGGATTTCATACTGGCAGAGGCAGGTTTCAGGTGTTTCTCATCACCCTTCTTGGTCACAAATTGCAAAACTTCTATTCTAAACAGGTGCAATGAACACAATTTAGCAAAAATTAACAATCATTGAATTGAAATTCCTATGAAAGTGCAAGGGGCGCAGAAAAGCTAAAACAATCTTGGTAAAAAAAATAAATAAATTTAGGGGCACCTACGTGACTCAGTCAGTTAAATGTCTACCTTCAGCTCAGGTCATGATTCCAGGGTCTTGGGATCAAGCGTTGCATCGGGCTTCTTGCAGGGAGCCTGACCATCCTTTTTCCTCTACCCCTCCCCTTATTGTGCGCTCTCTCTCTCTCTCAAATAAATAAAATCTTTAAAAAAATTTGGAAGACTCATACTTCAGGATTGTAAACTTACTACAAGGTTACAGTAAACAAAATAGTATGTTACTATAATAAGGATATGATATATGGATCAATGGAAGAAAATTGAGGGTTTAGAAAATTGAGGGTTTATTTTTTATTTTTGTTCAATTTGCCAACATACAGAATAACACCCAGTGCTCATCCCATCAAGTGCCCCCCTCAATGCCTGTCACCCATTCACCCCTTTTCAACAAATGGTGTTGGGATAGCTGATATCTGCATACAAAGTGATGAAGCCAGATTTCATAGCATGTGCAAAAGTTATCTCTAAATGGATTAGAAACTTAAATGCATGAGCTATAAAACTATAAAGCTATAAAACTCTAAGTAAAATTAGGATTAGCTAATGTTATCTTAGATGTGATATAAAAACCGCAGGCAACAAAAGAAAAAAATGCATAGGTAGAAAAATACCAAAATTATAACTTATGTGCTTGCAATAAATGGTACTATCAGAAAAGTGAAAGACAAATCACAAATTAGAAAAATATATTTGTGGGGTACCTGGGTGGCTTAGTCAGTTAAGGGTCCAACTCTATTTTTTTTTTTTTTTTTAGGGTCCAACTCTTGATTTCAGCTCAGGTCTTGATCTCAGTGTTGTGAGTTCAAGCCCCATGTTGATCTCCACTTAAAAAAAATTGCAAATTATATATTTGGTAAGGGACTTGTATTCATAGCATATAAACAATCTTATAATTTGACAATTAAACAAAAAAATAATTCTATTTAAAAATGGGCAAAGGGTTTGATCTCAGCCATTTTTTGGACACCAGAAAAACTGCCATTGGCCACACAACATACTTTATTCTCTATGAGTGGTAGCCTTTGCCAGTTTTCAGCATGAGAGCAGGTTTGACCCTTGTCATCCACACAATTTACCCACATCTCCAGCTATGCTTTTATTTAATATTATTGGGACATGAATGGTTTCCCTCTATTTAATTCTGAAAACCCTTGATTGGGCCCAAGATCTCAAAAGTATTTTACTTCTGTTATCAACTTTCACTTTGATTGAAATAAGTTTCCTAAAATTATGATTTTTCTGGCTCCTTTTATTTGGAGTTACAGTCTGCAGTTTGAAAATTCATAAGTTCATTAGGATTTGATTCATTATTTTGATCTTTTCCTCTCTTTTTATAGACATTAAGAAGTAAGCTATTGAAAGTATTGATGTTTTTTTTGTTTTGTTTTGTTTTTTGTTTAGGTGTTTAATTTGGATGGGATTCAAAAGGAGGAGTTTCAGATAAAATGAGATAACAACAGTAGTGATTAAACTGTTTTCTGTTTGTTCATATAATTTAATATACATGTATGGGGGCATTGAGAAATAATACACAGGACTCTCATCAGGACTTTGTAGTATAGTGGAGAAGAAAGAGGGACAAGTGAATGTTGGAATCTCCATCCAGCAATTTAATAGAGTGAACATTTTGGGAGACATGACTAAGCAAGGAAACTGACTAGAAGACATTTATTACAATTATTATAATAATCTAAGCATGATTTGAGAGAAAGAGACAGAAGCCAGAGATACTGAGGAGATACAATTATTGGCACTTGGTAACTATTTTTATTTGGGGAATTGGGGGTGGGAAAAAGATGGAGGAATAAGACATGATTCTCAGTGCTCTACCTGGGCAACTGGACAGACCGTGAAGAAGATTGGAAAACCAGACTTATAGCCTCAGAGGACATTTGAGACATCCAAAGGAGTTTTAAATCGACTTGATTGAACTTTTTGTTGCAAGTCAGAAATCTGTACCATATATTATGGATGAGTACACTTTTTAATTGAATCAAATTACCATTCTTGGCCTTTGAAGCAAGAGGAAACAACAAAACCTGCCTTCTGACTTCAGCAGTTTTCTGTGCCCAAAACTGAAAACCAAGAGACAGAGGATTGTCCATAATTAAAGTGAGGGAACCCTGGCCTCAGTGACCCTCACACTGCGGCAATAGGGAAATGATTTAAAAGTTCTTTGTAGAAAAGTTGATTTGCAATGTAGAGCTAATAAAGATGGACTATATTGTCCCCATATGTTCTATAAAACAGTCATCCATAACCCCAGAATTCTCCCTAATTGTGTATACTTGGAAGACAGTCAATGCTATTTTTACCCATTGATGCATTTCTTTCCCCCTCTTCATTGTGATTCATTGTGTGCTTTCCTTGGAGCAAATATAATTTGAGATTGAAATAGCCCCATTGGGAATGCTCACATTAAGCATGAGCTATTTTCTGATGCAGACTATCTGTTATAACTTAAGCAGAGTAGCAGTTTTATGATCTTCACAGGCTCTGGGAGGCAGAGGACTTAGCAGGAAGGACAGTCACACAGGTAGACTAAAGCCTTGTGATTCAGTAAGCCTGGAGGGAGTCTCCAGAAGGAGGCTCTTTTATGTGTCTGCTCTAGCTGTAGACAAACCATTCATTCATTGTATATAAACATGCCATGAACATTCCAAGATATCCTTTCCTCACTCCTCACTTACCTAAATCATATAAAGGCTCCAACTTAAGCACAGTTTACTCTGTGAAACACACCCCTTTTTCTCTCTCTCAGATCCCTGTGTCTCTGCCCTTGACTCAAAGCACATTTATCATTTGCCTCTCTCATTTAGTTTTTGGCAAGTGTTGTTCTGCTTTGGCGTTACTCTTTTTTTAAAAAGATTTTGAATGTGTTATGTATGTTCCTTAGAATTCCTTCACATGATTTTAACACATCACTAGGAATTTTGGATCTCAGTTGCCTACTAAGATACCATACCCAATGTGTGATGATATGTACCTACCGTTACAATATCATATGGAGTATTTTCAGTACCCTAAAAATCCTCTGTGTTCCACTTATTCATCTCTCTCTTCTCCCCAACACCTGGCAATCACTGGTCTTTTCTACTGTCTTTATATATAGTTTTGTCTTTTTGTGAATGTCACATAGTTGGCATTGCATTAGTATATAGCATTTTCAAATTGGTTTCTTTCATTTATTAATATGCCCATAAGTTTCCTTTATGTGTTTTCATGACATGATAGTTCACTTATTTTTAACATGAAATAATATTCCATTATCTGGATGTACCAGCATTTATTTATCATTCACTTACTGAAGGACATATTGGTTGCTTCCCAGTTTTGACAATTATGAATAAAGCTTCTATAAATATCCATGTGCAGGTTTTTGTGTGGACTAAGATTTTACCTCCTTTGGGTAAATACCAAGAAGCACAATTGCTAGATCATATGTTAAGGGTATGTTTAGTTTTGTAAGGAAGGATTGTTGATTTTTCAGGGAATGGAACTGTGCATGGGGAGAGCTGGTTGAGGTGTTTGCTATTTTTTGTTACTCAGCCTTTAATAATATTTAATTGAATTAGTATATGTTACTTTTGTTAAGAATCCTTTGAAGTAAAAATATGAATATACAATAAACATGTATCAAATTTTTTTTTAAATTTTATTTATTTATTTATGATAGTCACAGAGAGAGAGAGAGAGAGGCAGAGACACAGGCAGAGGGAGAAGCAGGCTCCATGCACCCGGAGCCTGAGTGGGATTCGATTCCGGGTCTCCAGGATCGCGCCCTGGGCCAAAGGCAGGCGCCAAACCGCTGCGCCACCCAGGGATCCCTGTATCAAATATTTTATTTAACTTATTAATAATGAAGTTAGTTATAAATGGAGCATTATAAGAAAAATACACAATCTAAATAATAGTGATGCTGAAGCAAATTTACAAAGGAGTACAAAGCTAGGCTGCCCACAGGGCAATATCAACTGAATTCTATGTGTTGCAATTCCTCTGTGTGTGTGTGTGTGTGTGTGTGTGTGTATTTGCATTCTTAACAGTTTTCTACAAACAATAAAGTAGTGAAATAGAGCAAAGACAAGAAAAGGTTGAGTTATCTTGGAAGAGAGCAAAAAAAAGGGACATGTGGTGATAAGCAAACTTAAAATGAAAAAAAAAATCAAAGGAATAGAACGGAAAAAATAATACCTTTTCCAGTTTTAAAACATTAAAAACACTTAGGAGAGTTGCCTGAGTGGCTCAGTCAGTTAAGCATTTACCTTTGGCTCAGGTTATGATCTGTGGTTCCTGGGACTGAGCCCTGGCATTAGGCTCCCTGCTCAGCGGGAAGTCTGTTTCTCCCTCTGTCCCTCCCCCTGCTCCTATGCTTTCTTTCTCTCTCCTTCTCCCTCTCAAATAAATAAATAAATAAATAAAATCTTTAAAAAAAAAAAAAAGAAATACTTAGGAAGGAACAATAATAAGTATGCAGGTTATGCACGTTGGGTATTTAAAAACTTATTAATAGAAATAAAACACATGAATAAATGAAGATAGATACCATACTACTGGAAATGAAGACTAAATTGAGTAAAATAACTATTCTTTCCAACTAATTTTGTTTTAGTGTGATTCAGATCAATGCCAAATACAAATTTTAGCTAGCATTATGAAACTGAAGTTTAATTGTAAGAACTGAGAAGGGGCACCTGGGTGGCTCAGTCAGTTAAGTGTCCAACTCTTGATTTCTGCTCAGCTCATTATCTCAGGGTCATGAGATCTAAACCAGAAGTTGGGCTCCACACTAGCCTGGAATTTGCTTGGGATTCTCTTTCTCTCTCTCCCTCCACTCCTCCACTGGCCCCCGCCCCAGCTTGCACTTTCTCTAAATAAATAAAAAAATAAAATATATTTTTTTAAAAAAAGAATAAGCAGAAAAACATTGGAAAGCTTTGTAAAAAAAAAAAAAAAAAAAAAAACTGAACTGGAAATCACACCATTCAACCATACAAATGATAGTCTCTCCTAATTAAAGCAACATGGCACTGTTCGGAAATAAAATAGGTTTTGGAAAAAATACCAAGGCCAGAAACAAATAAATATTTAACATAAAAATAGATATGACATTGAAACAAGGAT
This sequence comes from Canis aureus, assembly GCF_053574225.1. NCBI lineage: Eukaryota > Metazoa > Chordata > Mammalia > Carnivora > Canidae > Canis > Canis aureus. The sequence continues at coordinate 56,394,260 of NC_135617.1, read as the reverse complement.
TAAAGGCTATACCATTGGGGCACCCGGTTGGCTCAGTGAATGAGCATCTGCCTCTGGCTCAGGTGGTGATTCTGGGGTCCTGGAATTGAGTCCTACATCGGGCTCCCCATAGGGAGCCTGCTTCTCTCTCTGCTTATGTCTCTGCCTCTCTGTGTCTCTCATGGATAAATAAATAAAATATATATTTTTTAAAAGGCTATACTATTAAATAAAAATTTCAGATACAATTTGTTAATTATTTGGAAAAATAAGTTAGATCTGAGGAGTTTACCTCCTAGCCAGAAACCTGCCTTATATCTTTATATCTGGCCTGCAAGATAAAGGGTTTACCTCGACTCAGAGGCTCCTTGCTTCCATGCTCTTGGGTGTAGGGGCTTTTACAGCCCAGGTGCTTCCATTTGGAGGCCTCTTCTGGGAGAGGCCTTTATTTTCTACGGGGAGAAATGGAACAGTGAGGGACCTGCTTTCTGTTATGTGACTTCTTCCTCATACTATCACAGTAAGTGGTTACAGGTTTGACTCACTCTTGGTTAAACTTGTTGTCTTTTTTTTTTTTTTTTTTTTTTTATTTATTCATGAGAGACACAGAGAAAGAGGCAGAGACATAGGCAGATGGAGAAGCAGGCTCCATGTAGGGAGCCCGATGTGGGACTTGATCCCAGGTCTCCAGGATCACACCCTGGGCTGAAGGCAGGCATTAAACCACTGAGCCACCCAGGCTGCCCAAGCTTGTTGTCTTAAAGGACCACTCCCACACTGGGGTGGTTCAGCTCTCAGCTCAGCTCTTGGAGAGATCCATCATTTTCACTCTATATAAAATTAAATTTGAGAAGAGATAAGGTTGAAATGAAGATAATGTGGGATATTCAATTTACAGTATAAAAATAAAAATTAAAAATTGTTGTATCCATATAGGAAAGCAAAATTAAAAGGCATTAAAAGTATTTATTTATACATTTTCTTAAGAAACATTATGAAAACATAAAAACATTTTGCAGCCAATAAGGGAATAATTGTCATAGCATTAATATGAAGATGTGGGCCCAAACCATCGCCCATAATAAAATATGAAATGTAAATGGCCAGTAAACATAGGAAAATACTTATTGTCTCACAGGATGAAACAAAAAATAACAATTTGTAAGGCAACTGAAAGGCACTGTGGTGGTGGGTGGGGGACTTGAGTACCTGGGAGTCTGAGGGGCAGTGCTAGGACAGGCCTAGGCTCCAGGTCTGTGCCTGCACAGGAGACTGTTCTGACAGCCCCAGCATCAGGCCTCCCCTGGCAGGCCTAAGAAAGCCCCGGCCTCCCACCCTCAGAACCCACACAGAGGTCTGTGGCATGAGGGTAGCTAGTGTAGGCCTCAGAAGGGAGGTATGGAGGGCCCACTGTACTAGGATTCAAGTCCCCAAAGTGAGGACTGCAAATAACTATAATCCTCCAAAGCTTGTTCTATTTAGAGTTTACAGGAAGAGGGACTAAAAAATGAGTTGGTTTTTTTCTAAATGTTTAGAAGCATCTCATTTTTGGGCTATTTTATTACTGATTTCAACATTCATTGAGAACATATGTAACACACTATTTTCTTTGAAATTCCTGAGGATTTGGTTTGTGGCCTTCTAAACAGTTAATTTTGAGATAGTCCCTGTGTCCTTAGAAACAATTAGAAGAATCTTTAGAGGGAGGTTAATATTTCTCTGTATATAAAACTTATTATCTGTTACTCAAATATTGTGTGATTGGCTTATTTTTTCAGCTAGATAAATTTTTAATAGGCAATACCAAAACTTATAATTATTTGTTCATATATATTTTCCCATATTACTGTTGTTTTTAAATATTTAGATACATATTATGAATATATATAATAACAACATATTAATTAATCCATTAAATATGTATATTGTACTTCCTATGTTCCAAAAGCTCTTCTAATAGTTTATAATTAATTCATGTAAACCTTGTAGCAATTGTATAAGTTAAAGGCGATTTTTAGGGTTAGCAGCTCAACTTTTCTTATACTCATTATCAGTTGTTTTCATGATCCATTTCTGTCCTATTATAAAGGAAGAAATAAACATTTGGAATTATGAAATCAAGGTAAATGGAAATATTATTATTGGTATTGAGGTGCCATTTACACCCTGCATTTTAGCACCACAGGGTAGTAACCTAGTTCTCTTACTGTCTTCTGTCCAGTCCAGATATTGGCAGAAATGATGCAGTTTCATTAAAACTAGAATTTAAAAAATAAAGCACTTTCTAATGTGTTTCAGGATTCTCATGTAAATTTCCTATATTTTAGCTCATTGCAGAGTCAGCATTGTATTTATTTGTGCCTCTTGAAACCCAGGGAACCACACTTAAATAAGAGTTGAGTGAACACTCATAATAGGTCAAGAAATAATTTCTTTGCTTTGTCCTAGAGCAGCCACTTTGTAAACTAACTCATTGCAGAGATTTTCAGAGATAAGATTATCAAGATGAGCAAACATTTCTAAATGTTATGAACAGGAATTAATTTTCTTCTGTAAATTATTGTTTTTGAAAATGTTATTCTATCAAAACAAAGTTTAATTTTCTTAACTCTTGAAAAATAAACAAATACCAAATGCTTTGATTATAATTCCACAAGGAAAATGAGTTCCAGGAAGTCATATTTAGTGATATAATTCCTTGCTCTATGTGAAAGACTACACCCTTTGAAAATCACTTCTTTTTTTTAAAGACTATTTGAGAGAGAGAGAGAGAAAATGAGAGAGCATGAGTTGGGGGAGAAGTAGAGAAAGAGGAAGAAGCAGACTCCATTATGAGTAGGGAGCCCAAGACATGGAGCTCCACATCTCAGGACCCCCGGCATCATTACCTGAGCTAAAGGCAGACACTTAATCAACTGAGCCACCCACGCATCCCTGAAAATCACTTCTTAACAAACAAAATACTTTGAAAATGCAAACTGTAGCATGTCATTGAAGTTTGGGGAAGATTTTTTAATTTATAATGGATGAAAAATATTGTGTTGTCATTATTATTGCTTTAAATTAATTTATACTAATTAACATTAGTTTACAGATACTGTACATAGGAGATGAAATAGATATTTGGAGGAAAAACTAGGTTAAAATTCAGTTCAATTGTAACCTCATCTCATAATTTTTGGCCAGTGATTCTGTAATTGAACATTAATTTTCTAATTTTAATTTTTTAATTTTTTTAGAAGGAAGGGGGAAGGGACAAAGGGAGAAGGAGAGAGAGAGAGAGACTTAAGGAGGCTCTACACTTAGCCCGGAGCCTGACATGAGATCATGACCTCAGCTGAAATCAAGAGTTGAACACTGAACAACTGAGCCACCCACCCAGGCACCTCTGAAACATTAATTTTCTTAACGGTAAAATACAGATAATAATTCAGATCTATCCTGATGTATTTTAGTTTTTACAGTTAAAGTTTAATATAATAGATATAATAATGAAATATATTCTTTATGAGTCCATGTGTGTGTGCATGTGTGATAAGGTAGCAAGGTAAACCACTAAGAACACAATTAGTTACTTAAGGTAAGTGATGTTGAAACTGTAAACATGTAGTTATACAGATATTACTTATAATTGTGTTTCTTCCAGACAACAACATTCAAGTCATGATATGTATTGGTAGGGATGTCCATAGTATTGATTCAGTAACAATTTGTATGATCCTGAAACACAGTGCTCCTCCTTGGTAAGGAATCTTCAATACCTTGATACCTCCTCGAAAATGAAGAAGGAACTTAGGGAAAGGAAAGAATACAGAAGAAGCAACCGATAATCTATCTTTCAATTACTTACCCTGTCACATTCTTTTAATATATTTATATGGCAAGATTAGCATTCTTATCTTTTGTTATGAATAGGTTACACTATATGTTAAAAATATCTCTATTAATCATATTCCTTCTTCATTTGCGTTCCAAAAACACTCTATTTATTATGAAGTTCAAGTAATCCAAACTTCCATAATTTCCACAAATCTATCTACTACTATGAGAAGAAGAAAAAAAAATCCGGGGAGCTAAGTCAACACCCAGATCTTACAGTAGGAGAGTCAGTGCAGGTGCCCCTTTATAGCTCAATCATTGAATATGCCTCCATTCTGTTGTCAATTTCTATCAACATTAAAACACACCCAACATGGCTCCTTTTTTTTTTTTTTTTTTTTTTTTTTTGCAGTACCTGGGTTAATAAATCCTAGTTGCTTCAATGCAGATTCTGGCTTAGGCTCTAAAAGAGATAAGGAAATGCACAAATACTGACACACAAAAGGCAACTACAACAATATATTTAGAGTATAGTTAATTCTCCTTATTTCTGGTAGTTATGGTCTATAATTTTCTGTGAACATTGAATTAGGGAATACCAAACCATTGCTCCTAGAAGAAATATAGGGTTAGGTTTCTGTGAGCCAGTTGTAATATTTTTGTCAACTAATCAATACATAACCGTGTTTCTGTTTAAATACTTATTTAATAGTTGTTGATTCATTAATGTTAAACACACAGCCAATAGCACCATCCCTAACTACAGCTTATTTAACACATATTAGGCTGAAGCTTCTCTAATACACATTAGGCTACAAGGTTCATCCCAACCTTCTTGAGACTAGAAACACTAGACAGCCCTTCAGCTCTATACTTTTGGGCCATTTTAGGCTGCCAAAAGAAAAGCACAAAAATATTAAAAAGACTACACTAAATAGAGCACAAAACGGATATCTGGTTATAGTATGAGAGCTAAAACAAGAAGGCAGAGCACCACCCCGTTGGAATTCAGCTGGAGACATACCTATTGGGTGACTCGGAATCTTCCCAGCCCCTTGCGTGTCTGTGAATGACTCTAAAATCACTGCAAGTATTGATTTGGGGATTACAGATAAATACTAGCTTCCCAGTGAATTTGCAAATATAGAATCTGCAAGAAATGAGATTCAATTTTATCTGGATGCTTTACCCGGTATGCTGAGTTTTTCTGAGTGAATCTGGAAGCTCAGGTACAGTTAATATTTGGTTTAGTCTCACAGAGTTTTTCCAAGTCCAGATGTTAAAAAAGACTGGAACTATCTTAGTTGCTTTTCATGTACTCCTTCTAAGCATTCAAGAGCAACCTTAAATATTCTGATGGGGGATGGTGAGGATGGAGTAGTGGAAGAGAATAACTCATCCAAAGAGGATGGTTACCTAACAGCATTAAGTGGATTGTCATAGAGCAATTATGATCAATGTACTTGTCCTTCCTCCCTCCCCACTTTCCTTCCTTCTTTTCCTTCATCCTCCCTCCTTCTCTTTTTATGGATTTCTTTTGTTTCCTGACCAGTTTTTGTTTGTCCATTACAAGGCGGCAATCAGTATCTGTAGGGAGCTGGGACCAACATCTACTGAGACCCTTGGTTGTTGGTCATCTACATAATCTTACCCTCACTGTTGCACTGCGGGACAAAGAATTTTCATAGTACAGTCAGTTCTGCCCTAAGGTATACATATGAGTTGCTAAAAAATCATCATGGTATGCAAATTAATGCAATAAAAAATGCAGGGCTTATGAGAAAAATGAGACTGGCTTATAACACTCAAAACTTTAGTCAGACACACTAGACAGAAAAGATAGGAGCCTAATTACAACAGTAGCACAGTTTTACAGACATTAAATGGTTAAGAAATCTGTAAGTAGTATAATAAAGATAGCAGTTTTCCCGGAACAAAAGCCTTAAATTCTCTTCTGGAAGTGGGCATCACAAGGTTGCAGCTTTTGTTGCTGTCAAGTGGTGGATGGAAGGTTCCTTGAAATCAGAGGGAATGGTGTAATATCACATGTGCGTGGTTGTGACTCTCAACACACAACCAGGCAATGAGTTGAGGTGGCCAGTAGAGGTTTGAGGTGTGCTTGTGTTGTGTGTACTCTTGCATGGCTCATTCAGCTGGGGGCTGTTGTCTGCATTCATCTAGTGTTTGCTGTGGATAGAATCACATATAAACAAATGCAAATCTGCTTTGTCATCAAATTTAATATATCAGTGTATCAATCACATTGGAAAAAAATCAGGTTTGCACCACAAGTTTTATAACAGAATTGACTGTGCAGTATTCTGGGACTGCAGTATGATTAAATTTTTGTTCAGGCTGAACTTCTAGATTCCCCCAGAAATATTCGCCAGTACTAAGTGGAGCTGATGAATCTTGTTTTAGGTCCATCCTTTCATCTCCTGAATGTATATTTCAGAAGTTCTGCTATCAGTGTGTGTATCTGCTCAGGACTCCACTATTTTCTTTCTGTTTCTACTCATGTGGCTTCTGATGTTCTCAAAACAGTGAAGAAAGAATATGAGACCGTGCCACAGGGAATGATGGGTGATCTCCTTAAGTATATGAGGCACTGCTATCTTGATCTAAGCAATTCACCCGACCTATATAATTATACTGCCTTTGCTAGGCAAGGGTTTTTCCTAATACGGCCTCAGTGTACCATGTGGGTCTGAATTCTGGCCGAAGCTCAGCATATTTCATCAACATTGTGATTTCTGTGGCTGCGTGCCAAGATGACAATATTGAAACATCAAGAGGCAGAGACATACTTTCAGTATTAAAGCAAAATGAAGAAAATTCATTCAAAGGAGGAGTCCCTTTAGAAGTAAACTTTTATATAAAATGCTTTTCTGGGGCATCTGGGAAGCTCAGTAGTTGAGCATCTGCCTTCAGCTCAGTTTGTGATCCCGGGGTCCTGGGATCCAGTCCTGCATGAGGCTATCCACAGGGAGCCTGCTTCTCCCTCTGTCTATGTCCCTGCCTCTCTCTGTGTGTCTCTCATGAATCGATAAATTTTTAAAAATCTAAAAATAAAATAAAATAAAATGCTTTTCCTTTACCTTGACCTAATTTTACCCATCTCTCAAGACTCATTGTCCTGCTTCCTCCAATAATTCTTGCTATGCTAATCCCACCCTTATTCTTTGCACATATCCTACCTTATCCACCAGATTCCAGTTCACTTCTTCAGTTTTCACATTGTTTCACAGCCCTGGCCTCTCTACAAAATTACCTTTGTCTCCGTTCTTTGTAGAGGTCACCACAGAAGGCTTACCCACCTGTAGGAGCACTTGTGAAAACCTTCTCCCCAATGTTTTTTGGTTGATGGGCTTTTTTCCATGACCTGGTTTAGGAGTACATTTTTCTTTAGTTGTTTTGCCTTTAATAATTTGTTCTACTCAACTGACTTGTTGGCTTCAAGAGTAAAAGATACCTACCAAAGTTGATTCATTTACTACACATTCTTAGTTTTGTAAAGACTTAAAATCAACCTTGCCAAATGCTTGTCAAGCTTATAAATATTTTTGCTAGTGAGGGCGTTATTGCTTATTGAGCCACCTTGTTTAGCATTTAGAGAACTCTTTAATAAACTTTTTCTTAATATGGCATCCAACTATCTATTAAGAGTACTCAACAATGTCAATGCCATCCTGTAAGGCCCTCCTAGAATAACATAGATTTTTGTCCAAGAAAGTCTCTAAAATGTATTCTACACTAATGCTGAGTTCATTTCTCTCCAGGTTCACTTTCAGTTCCTTAAACTGATTCTCAGAAAACACAGACATAAGTCCTTTCAATGTCCATTTCTTTGAATTTTGAAGTTTATTTCCTTTTTAGACCACAGTATCCAGAATCATATCTGAAAGTTGTTTTGATCTTTCACAATACTTAGTACAATGTTAAGGCGAGAAGGAGATAATTAAAATATTATTTGAGGTAGATTTTTCTGTATGATGAATTTTTGAATTGCCTTTACAGGAGACTTTACTTTTTTTTTTCTTTTTGAGACTTTACTTTTTTATTGCAATATTTACAGATGATTTTTAAAAAATCATTAAGATTTTTAAAAACTTTCTATCCCTTGCTTTTAGGTAATTCTGTAGATTATACTCATAATCAACTTTCCTTACAACTTCCTTCTCTATTTTTATTTATCTACAAATGTCTAAATTTAATGCCTACTGAGTGTTAAAATTGCTAAAACCTTTCAATGCTTCCTAAAATTTTGTCATTTGATGATGTACCAATGCAACCCAGCTGGTTTTGCTACATGAAGAGAAGCTACACACATACCCATAGGTAGCCCCAGGTCATATTTCTGGAGTCCATGACAACTTGGAATATAGCTCAGTTCGATGAATGACTAACAGATTTTCACCAAAGTTCATTGTGGTGTCTAGTAATCATTGATATCAAGTAATTTGCCCCTCTCCAACTACTCAGAAAACCACAATATATAAATATTTCTTCTGATTGATATTTTATGATTGTTTTAATACTCTATCTATTATTAGCAAGGAAAGAGACATTCTTTAGGCCTGGTCTACATGGTATTCAAAAGAAGAAACCCCTAAGAAAAATGAATTTGTGTATGGGTGGAATACCAGTCTCTTAGAGTGAGAAGTTAAAGTGGAAATCCAGGAACATTGAGGAGAGTGGGAAGGGAGAGAGAATATGCAAATATTTAAATAGAAAAATGTGAGCAGGTAACACATTTAAGATTATTTAAATCTCTGTTCACTCATCGAAGAATTAAGCCATTTTTTTTATCTGAAAGCATGACATAAAATGTATGGTCACCATAAAAAGAGAAAATTTCCCGAATTTGTCAATAGCAGCTATGAAATAAAGTTAGTTTCTCTTACGAAATCTTACTTCCTCTCATGAGGGGAATCACTTTCAGAAAACTTTCAATTACAAATTTGCTCTCTGCCCCTTGAGATATAAATCTTCTCTCAGTCTTTTTTATGGTTTTACAATCCAGGAATACTTTTCTTAAGGATGTGGGAGCCAGCCATTGGAGATATAATCATCAAGGAAGATATTGCTCCCAACTCCCAGTCTCTGTAGGCATATTGACTGGCCCCCTGTTAACATGTGTATGATTGGGTTATGGTGGTTGACTGGCTGGGTCACCTCATTTTCATTATCCAGCAGGCTCGTCTGGGCTTATTCACATCATGGTGGTCACAGAAGTTCCAAGGTCAACAAAAGAAGACAAGTTCCAAGGCACCAAACACTTTTTCAATCTGTGTTACATTCTATTTCCTTCTGTTTCACTGGCCAAGTAAGTCAAAGCCAGATGGAGGGAGGAAGGGTGGGATAGATTCCACTTCTTGGTGGAAGGAAAGAATTTGTAGTGGTTTCTATTTCACCTAGAGCAATTTATTGAAGAGACTTTCCTTTCTTTACCATTCTTCAAGGTTATTACCAAAGCAAACATCTTGTATGAATGGTTATCATATTAACTTTATTTTTAATATATTTGTAGGTTGTTGTGATGTTCCATTTTTCATTCACTATATTGATTATTTCACTTGCCTCTCTTAGTGTGTTACCCATCTTATAAATTTTATTGGTCTTTTCTGAGAACCAACTTTTACTTTTATTTAATTTTATTATTTTTAAACTTTAAAAAATTATTTATTTATTTATTCATGAGAGACATGGAGAGAGAGAGAGGCAGAGACATAGGCAGTGGGAGACCCAGGCTCCATGCAGGAAGCCTGATGTGGGACTTCATCCCAGGGCTCCGGGATCATCCCAGGCTAAGCCACCCAGGCGTCCCAAGAACCAACTTTTAATAATTAGGTATGAATCTATAGATTGCTTTCTATTATATTTTTATACTTTTTTTTAACTTTCTCTACTTCCTTTAGGTTTAATTTGCTAATATTTTTCTATTTAATGTTTATACTAATCAGCATATGTGATGTTATACTATTGTAATGAATAGCCTCCAAGTGTGACTTGCTTAAAACAAAAGAGTTGTATTTCTCATTATTACTTTGTGCACATTATGGATTTTTGGGGGTTTTCTTCTTCAAAAATCATTATTCACACCCCGTGACTTCAGTGTACTGAAGGGTCAGCATATCATAATTGTAAATTCTAACTTTTCTTTGAGTTATTTAAATTTTTACTGAGATCAGAGCCTCAACCAAAATCTATGAATGTGTAATTGTAAAGTCAAATATCAGGAAGGATTCAAGGTAAAGAGCTCAGAAATTTCCTTAAATACTCAAAATACTTGTCTTATGATTGGAGCATGCTACATATAGCTTATACGAGTTTTTTCATTTTGTTCATTAGTTTTAAGGAGAATTTTAGATGGCAACTGCCTAGATTTTTGTGTTCTTTTTTTTTTTCCTATGTATTATACCAGAGGCCTAGCAGTACATTTCTGCTCCCTAGAAAATGCCAGCTATGCTCTGTGTAATTTACAAGGAAGGATTTCGGGAATGGTAAAACACATAGACAGCATTTTTCATAACCATTGTGTGACTCCCTAAGGCAAATTTGCAGAGGCTTGTGAGCCTGACAACTCCTCTATGAGGGGATTCTATTTTACAGAATCTTAGGACGACCAAAATGCCTAAAGGGGCATGGCCTATATAAGATGTAATTTGAAGGTTGTAAATTAGTTTTAACAAAGCATATAGGATTGCTGAATGCAGTATTCTCCACATGTTGCAAAATTAATGCTTTGGGGCTTTCTTTTAAGCTTGGATAAAGCTGGGTAGAGATTGGGTTTTCTTCCATGCAGGACATCATCATAGCAATTACTTTTTGTTCCAACTTGTCTGGAGGGAGGAATTGAAGCTGAGGGGTGTGTCTCAGTTTATTAGGCGGTTTAAAGTCCTTGCTGGGGCACAAGATTCATCTCTGAGCTCGTACACTTTATATGAGTTACTTGCTTAGAGTCTTTTCTTAGGTAAGGCTGCCTAGATAAAATATCCAAGACTTGATACGTATATATGACTCTAAGATGGTCTTAATATGCCTCTCAGGTTTACTAAACTTCAGATACTTTCCTTCTTGACTATAAACCACTGACCTCCCTTTGCTTTTTTTGAATGTTTTTATTTAAATTCCAGTTAGTTAACATACAGTGTAATGTTAGTTTCAGGTGTACAATATAGTGATCCAGCACTTCCGTACATCACCTGGTTATCATCACAGCAAGTGAGCTCCTTCATCCCGATCACCTGCTTCTCCCACCCCTCTCCTTCTCTCTGGTAACAATCTGGTTTCTGTAGTTAAGAGTCTGTTTCTTGGTTTGCCTCTTTTTTTCTTTTGGTAATTTGTTTTGTTTCTTAAATTCCACATATAAGTTAAATCATGTGGTATTTGTCTTTCTCTGACTGACTTATTTTAATGCTTAGCATAATACTCTCTAGCTCCATCTGTTTTATTGAAAATGAAAAGATTTCATTCTTTTTTATGGCTGAATAACATTCCCTTGTACATATATACCACATCTTCTTTTATCCATTCATAAGTTGGTGGACAATGGGCTCTTCCCATAGTTTGGCTATTGTTAATAATGCTGCTATAAACATCAGGGCGCATATATCTCTTTGAATAATTCTCCTTCTCCTTCTCCTTCTCCTTCTCCTTCTTCTTCTTCTTCTTTTCTTCTTCTCCTTTTCTTCCCTCCTCCTCCTCCTCCTCCTCCTCCTCCTCCTCCTCCTCCTCCTCCTCCTCCTCCTTCTTCTTCTGTGAAAGAGAGTATGGAGGTACTTCAAAAAGTTACAAATGAGGGATCCCTGGGTGGCGCAGCGGTTTGGCGCCTGCCTTTGGCCCAGGGCGCGATCCTGGAGACCCGGGATCGAATCCCACGTCGGGCTCCCGGTGCATGGAGCCTGCTTCTCCCTCTGCCTGTGTCTCTGCCTCTCTCTCTCTCTCTCTGTGACTATCATAAATAAATAAATTAAAAAAAAAAAAAAGTTACAAATGATATTACCCTATGACCCAACAATTGTACCACTAGTATTTACCTAATTGTACCACTAGTATTAAACTAATTGTACCACTAGTATTTACCTAGTTGTACCACTAGTATTAAACTAATTGTACCACTAGTATTTACCTAGTTGTACCACTAGTATTTACCTAAAGAATTCTTTAGTGGTACAATTGTTGGATCATAGGGTAATATCATTTGTCACTTTTTGAAGTACCTCCATACTCTCTTTCACAGTGATTGCATCAGTCTGCATTCCCACCAACATTATAAGAGGGTTCCCTTTACTCTGAATCCTCACCAACACCTGTCATGTCTTGTTGATTTTAGCCATTTTGACAGGTGTGAGGTGATATCTCATTATAGTTTTGATTTGAATTGCCCCAATGATAAGTGACGCTGAGCATCTTCTCATGTGTCTGTTGCTCATCTGTATGTCTTCTTGGAAAAAAATATTCATGTTTCTGCCTATTTTTAATTGGAATATTTGTTTTTCGGGTATTCAGTTTTATTAGTTCTTTATATATTTTGGATACCAACCCTTTATCAGATATGTCATTTGCAAATATCTTCTCCCATTCTATAAGTTGCCTTTAGTTTTGTTGGTTTTTTTTCACTGTGCAGAACCTTTTATTTTGATGAAGTCCCAATGGTTTATTTTTGATTTTATTTCCCTTACCTCAGGAGCCATATCTAGAAGGAAGTTGCCATGACTGATGTCAAAGAGGTTATTGCCTGTGTTCTCCTTTAGGATTTTTATGGTTTCAGGTCTCACATTTAGGTCTTTAACCATTTTGAATTTGTTTTTGTGCTTGGTGTACAAAACTGGTCTAGTTTTATTCTTTTGCATGTTTCTGCCTGTTTGACAGCAGTATTTATTGAAGATACTTTTTTCTCACTGGATATTCTTTCCTGCTTTGTTGAGGATAAATTGACCATAAACTTGTGGGGTTTGACCTTCCTTTTCTTAAAACATTTACTTCAGAAAACTTTCAATTATAAATTTGCTCTCTGCCCCTTGAGATGTAAATCTTCTCTCAGTCTTTTTTATGGTTTTACAATCCAGGAATACTTTTCTTAAGGACGGGGGAGCCAACCATTGGAGATATAATCATCAAGGAAGATATTGCTCCCAACTCCCAGTCTCTGTGAGATAGTAGGAGCCTAACTTAGATAAGCAATTAGCAAACACAGATGGCCTAATCACATTGATCAATCTCCCTACTAACATGTTCTAGTAGTTTTCCACTAGTTTACCCTAATGCTTAAAAACATTCTCACTTTTTCTTTGAAGGAATTAAATTCAATCTCTCTTCCCTATTGCAAATAATCTTTTATAAAAGTCTCTCTTGCCTGTTTAACTTTACTGTTACAATTTTTCTTTGACATATACTACTACATATATACTACATATACAAAATACCATTTTATGTGAATGAACATCTTCTGAGGAGCTGAAATAGAAGATCCCCAGCCCCTTTTTTTTGCATAGTCACAGAGATTTTTCTTAGAATAAAGATATGTGTGTATGTGTGTGTAGATCCCTTTAGTTCTGGGTAGATAGTCATCAGTTTTTAAATTTGTTCCACAGTTATCCTTTCTGGTATGTATCAGCTTACTTTTGTTGGGAAAGGATCCAGGGCGTGGGCTTGAGTGGATTTTTGTTCTGCAGTGCAAATTGACTCAAGTGACTTGTTGCCAGATTGTGTTTATATGTCTTTGAGGGTAGTAGCGTATCTTATTGATTATTAGATTTAATTCAAACTGCACCCTAGATGTTCATAAGCTTTTTCAGCCAGTGAATAGTAGAAAAATCTCATCTAGTTTCTCACTTGTGAAAGTGTAGATTTAAAGGTTGGACAAAGCATCCAGCATCATATTTTACTCTTACAAGCATTTTTCATCCAAACCAATCTACATTTACAAATTTCTCTTCTATATCTTTTAGCCAAAGGGGTCTCTCCACCTGCTTAGAGAAATTTTGCTGACATTAGCTCACATTAGTTACAGTAAACTTAGGGAGTTTGTGGTACTTCCCACTTATTTGGTTTATAAGTGATGAAATTCTTTTGAAATTTGGGTAGAATATGAAATTGTGATGAAATTCTTTTTAAATTTGAGTAGATTAGAAGATAGTTGATTAGTGAGTTTAACAATTATTTATATTAGGACTTCTCTACATTTGTGAAAGTCTGTCTTCAAGATGGTCACCACCAATCCCTTCCCTTTCTGGATACACATGAAGAGGTAGAATCAATTGCTCTTTTTCCCTATTGGATGAAGTGACTTATTTAGTCAATAGAATATGAGAAAATGACATCCTTCAACTCCTACGGTTAGGTCATAAAAATCTTTGCAAATTACTTGGGGTCTCCTTGGACTGTTTGCTCTCAGAATGCTTACTCTGGAAGTAGTAGTAATCAATGATGTGTAAGAGTTTGTCCATGCTGTGAGATTTCCAAATTACATGGAAAGGCCAGGTGTATTTTTTTAAAGATTTACTTATTTTTCATGAGAGACAGAGAGAGAGAGGCAGAGACATAGACAAAGGGAGAAGCAGGCTTCCTGTAGGAAGCCCAATGTGGGACTCGGTCCCAGACTGGGGATCATGCCCAGAGCCAAAGACAGATGCTCAACTACTGAGCCACCCAGGCATCCGAGGCCAGTGTATTGAAATACCATATACAGAGGGAAAAAAAGAGACAAAGGAGCAATTAGATACCAAATATGTGAGTGAAGAGACCACTTATAAATGGATCCCCTGCCCCAATATCTGCATGTGAGACAAAGTGAGCTAGAGATAAACTCTTTTAGGTATGCTTTTCCCACATTTATAACCCTCAAAATCTTTAGAAAAATATCTAAGTTTTGAACTAGTTTATTATGTAACAATAGGTAACTGGAACAATATCCAAGTTTAAGTTTTAAATTTTAGAACACTAGAGTCACCTCCATCTCTCCTTATTCAAAGTTCATCTTTGCCAAATCAACTCTACCTGAGATTTCAAAAAGGGAGATGGGCAGCAAAGGTTTGGTGGAAATATTTTAATAAAGTTAATTCCTCTCTTTCTGTATCTCATTTGAAAGGGAACTTGGCAGGTATGTATATATAGAGAGCCTCAACACATTCAGGGAAGTTAGATCTTCATTCCAGCATTTCATAGTATTAGGTCATTGCCCATGAGAAATTAGTGCAAACTTACATGTGTAGAATTTATTCAGGATTGCAATCCTCTAAAAATTTTTATTTTGGGGAAGAAGAGTTGTAGAGCTGCCAGGTTTGAATTCAAATCTTAACCCTCCCATTTATCTACAGAAAATTACTTAAAATTACTTAAAAAATCACGTCTTCATCTTTAAAATGAAAATAATAATGCTTTGGAGTATTTTAATACATGATATGTGGAATGATGTATCGAGCACACAAATGACGTTCAACAAATGGCATTCTCCTCTCCTCATTTTGTTCTCTTGCTCCAGCTATTCATCTCTCTTCTTTTTCAGTTAAAGTAACACTGTCGTGATCAATTTGTAGATAGGTTTTAGCCCTTAGACTGTAAACTACAGGATCCAAGCCTATTTATTTTTGCATATCTAGATAGCCCATACCTTGACATATAAATGATACTTAAAAAATATTTGTTGAATAAAACTATGAAGTTTTGCCTTTCCTGAATTGCCTTCCATCAAAAGGCTTAATTATTACTGCTCTCTATTTTTTCTAAAACTTAATAAAACAGCAAATTTACCATCTGTTTCATCCTTTTGTCAATCACAAATTAGATTATTTTTGTGTTTTTTTAAATATTGGTTTACCATGTGTAATTTGAGTTTTCTTTTATAAAATCTGGTAAAATAAGTCGTAAAATCTTTCTATGAAATGGTTAGGTATGCAATTTCACAAGTCTAAGCTTCACTTTAAATGAGTGCCATGCCCATATATTTTGAGTGGATTAAAAGAGGAAGGATTTAAAGGAAAATGAAAGGTCATATACATTCAGCTTTCATGGGTTAAAATAATTGTGTCTCTCTCCTTATATATTGGCAAATTGCAGTCCTAATAATAGGAAATATTAGATGTCCTTAGTTTGGAATGGTTCAGCTTCATCCATTGCAAATTAAAATAATAATTTTATTGCATCATGACTAAAGTATGGCTGGGGTATTTTAATAGGAGATCAGTCTTGGAAAACTAGCTAAAAAGTGATTCCTCTTTAAGTGGACTTGTTTATAGTCATAGTCCATCTTTTAAACTATTTTAGGATTCAAACAAATAAGAACAACTTGAAATCAAGAAACTCATTTAGCCATGAAAAAAATAGTTATTTCCCAATGTTAAACAGAAAATTAAACATTCACTTATGCTGAGGGAGATTAGAGAATCGCTTTTCTTTAGGAAAGACACAACATAGGAGAAAGATAAACCCTTTTAGAAAGAAAATAATAGATTTATATTAACATCCATCCCAAGAGCAAATGTTGATCTATTTGTTGGCCAAGCAAGCTTGCAGCTTAGATTCGTTCACTGCAAAACAGTTGCCATCACAGAGCCTTCAGAAAGCCAAGTTCTTGCCAATGACCATGGAATTTGTCCAGTCCATCTGCATCTAATTATTTGTCCAAACTAGGTTTTACATTTCCTAAGTAATACTGTGCTTAGAATTTCTGTATGGGCATGACTCCATTATTTAGTTAATCATATTGTCAGGAAGCTGTTAGAATTTTTTGTAGAATTCTTCTATCTGCTATTTTCTTTTTTACATTCCATTTTACTTATCTAAATAATTATTTTTCTCCTTGGCTTTTCAGCTTGTTACAGTGTTAATATGCCCCATCTTTTTTACAACTGAATAAATCTATAAAACTAAGTTGCTTTCCATTTCCCTCTATTTTATACATTAAGTTTCCATAAATTGTTTTCTTTTTATTTTCTCTTATTAGATAGTTCTCAAGAAGTGACCCAAATTATCTAGCAGCAAGACAATAGATATTTTGTCATAAAATTATTTGTAATCACAGTTTATTATTTAGGTAGTTGCTTTGTTCTTTCCAGTAGGTTTACTATGGTTGGTTATTCATTTTAATGCAAAATACATTCATATACAGGAGGAAATGAAAAAAATAACATACAGCAAATCAATGTATACTTAAGGGTCCATGAGCAAAAAATTAAAGAAAATGGAAAATGGATCCTTATTGAAGCAGTTAGCTGCTAGTTTTAAATAAATTTATTTGTAGTAGTTTTGGAATAAATAAAAATCAACCTATCTGGCTTCTATGAAAAATGTTAAACTAAGATATATTAGAAGGGAAAAAACCTTGTCTAGAATCAAAAGAGGAGTATGTGTTTTCTTTCTATATGATGATGATACATATTATATTATATTTTTGAGTGATAAAATTGCCATCATTTATTTTTTTCCTGTAGTCTCTCATCTCTTTCAACAAAATGCACATAAGCTAAATATAAAGGTTAAACATTCTCTAAATTTTGGTTGACCTTATAGCATAAATCAACTCTTATTTCAGACAACTGCAGACTCCCTGCACAAGTTGTAGCAAATCCAATATCTACTTTTATAATTATTATTGATAATATAGAAGTAAGTCCATCTTTGTATAGTCCTTTAAAATTCTAATAAAGAGATTTTAATATTGTTAGGCCATTTGAATATTACTATGCTATTCTGGGTTTGTATTATATTTTCTTTTATTAAATATGAATACTGAGACATGGACAAGCTCACTGACTATGGTGAAGATCATATATCTAGTACTAGGCTGAACTGGAACCTAACTCAGAGATCCTCAATCTTAGGGATCCTAGGGATTTGTCAATTATATGATGTCATCATAATATATTAAATTGAATTACTAAAATGTCAATTAGCATAATATTTTAATATATTGCTTGATGTGTGAACTGAGATACAGAACTGAAGTATACACACATTTCTTTTGGGAATTGTCAATTTTTTATAACAGATATAAAACTGAGAAGTTTTATTGTTCAAGAAAACTTTATCAAGGCATAATTTTCATAAAATCTGTCCCTAGTTAATGTATATTTTGATGAGTTTCAAGAACTGTATACAGCCAGGCAACTCCCACCACTATTAAGACACAGCATTTTTATTACCCAAAACCTTCCTTCACAGTAAATCTCATCTCCTCATCCTCAGTCCCAGACATCACTGTTCTGCTTTCTCCTAATGTAGTTTGTAATTATTTTTCTAGAGTTTCATATAAATGACTCAAGAGTATCTGCTCTTCTGTGTCTGATTTCTTCCTCTTAACATAATATTTGTGGGACAATCCATATTGTGCAGTTGTATCTGTAGTTCATTCCTTTTTATTGCTGACTAGCCTTCAGTCATATGATATACCAGCATGTTTATTCATTTGCTTATTTATGGACCTTTGGATTATTCCCAAATTGTGGCTATGGGGAATAAGGAAGCTAACAATACATGTGTGTACATATCTCTGTGTGGGCATGTGTTTTCATTTTCTTGGTCAGATATCTAGGAATGAAATTGTTAAGCTATATGGCAGATGATTTTAAATTTGTAAGAAACAGCTAAATTGCTTTTTTAAATGGTGGTCATTTTCCATTCTTATAAGCAATGTATATAAGTAACCAACTATCAACATTGGCGTTGTCAAGTCTTGAATTATAGCTGTTCTATGAGGTTTGTAGTGGTATCTCATTATAGTTTTATTTTGCATTCCTATTCATTACTGATGTAAATATCTCTATATAACTATATCTGGTATTGTATGGTAGTTATTAGCTTACAAGTTCTGGTAGTTTTTTTAATAGATCCCTTAGTGTAGATGCAGATACATAATTCTTCATGTGTCACATGTGAATAAAGACAGTTTTAATTCTGTCGTATCCCCACACATTTTTATTTTTGGCTTACTGAATGGGCTGGTAATGATGAGTGGGAATCATTTTCTTCTTGCTGATATTAAAGAAAAAGGATTTACTCTTTCACCATTGTTATTTTAGCTGAAAATTTCTCATAGGACCCCTTTATCAAGTTGAGAAAATTCCCTTATATTATGAATTTGCTGAGAGTTTTGTTTTGTCTTTTTTTAAATCATGAGTAAGTATTGACTTTTCTCAAAGGCCTTTCAATTGCATATTTCATGATAATTATAGTCTTGTAAAAGCCTACTAATGTGGTAAATATGCAGGTTGATGTTCAAATATTAAATCAACTTTGTTTTCGTAGAATAAAACTAACTTAATTTTGATGCATCATATTTGCTAGTATTTTGTTAAGAAACTTATATGTTCATGAGGATATTAATTCCAAGTTTTAAGTCTTTAAAATTTATTTTTTGGCTTTTGGTAATCAGGGTAATGTTGATCTCTGTTTTCTGAAAAAGTTGTGTAGGAATAGTATCATTAAACTATAGGGGCGCCTGGGCATAGAATTTAAACTATAATTTTTCAGCACTTTCAAGATGTTATTTTATTAGCTTTTGGCTTACTTAGTTTCTGGTGAGTGATATGCAGTCATTTTTATCTTTTGTTTTGTTTCGTATACTTTGTCTCTTTTCTCTGGATATTGTTTTCTTCTTATCACTGTTTTTTTTTTTTTGAGCAATTTTATTTTGATTGTGTTTGTGCTTTATTTTGTGCTTTGTTCATCCCATTGGTGATTGAGCTAGCACTATAGTTTTATTCAGGTTTGAGAACGTGTTAGCCTCTGTTTCTTCTCTTCTTTTCTGTTTGTTTATCCCATTCCTACCATTTTTGGAATTCCTATTCCATGTATATTAGATTAATTCATTTTATTCTGTAGGTTAATAATACGTCTTAATTTTATCTCCCTTTTTTGAAGTTTTCAATAGATTCATTGCTAAATCTGTAAATTTACCAATATTTTCTTGTGTAGTGTCTAATCTGTGATTAAAATTTTCACTTAGACACTTTATGTTTTACCTCTATAATTTCTATTTAGTTCTCTTTTAAATTTCCATTCTCCTTTTTATTTTGTTTATATTATGTTTACATATTTGTAATAACTTTAATGCATTTGTTAGCTTTGTCATTTATGTCATTTATAGTCGTATTTCTATTGATTGTTTTTCTCCTGTTTTGGGCTATATATTTCTACATAGCATAATCAGTTATTTTGATTTTATGCTAAACATTACAGATATGAATTTGTTAAGAATCCTGGAGATTTTTCTTCCTTTAAAAAGTGTTAGGCTTTGTATTATCACACAATTAAATTACTTGTAAGTCAGTTTCTTCCTCTGAGGTTTTTTTTTTTTTTTAAGAATTTATTTATCTGAGAGAGAGACAGACAGACAGACAGCAAATGGGGAGGGGAAGGGGGAAAAGGAGGAGCAGACCCCTCTGCTAAGCAGGGAGCCTGACACAGGGCTCAATTCCAAGATCCGAAGACTCCTGGATCATGACCTGAGCCGAAGGTAGATGCCTAAGTGACTGAGCCAACTGGGTACCCCCATCTGAGGCATTTTTAAAGCTTTGCTGGGGGAAGGTCTGGGGTAGCCTTTGTTCAATTGATAGTTTACCCCCAATTACTTACATATGATCCCTTCTGATAACAATTCACTCTCCTAAATATGCTAAAGGATCATTAGGGACAGTCTACTTTGCTGGTTAGAGTTTAATATATTTTCTAGAACTTACCTGTGCAGGTGCTGGGAATTTTGACCTTATACCTGGTTCTTCTCTATCAGGCCTCCTGGAGCTTCACTCTGTGCTTACATATCTGAATACTTAGCAAAGATGTAAAAGAACTCTTTATTTAGATTTCTGGAGCTCTTTTTTGCAAATCTCCCTCTTTTCAGAACTCTGCCCCCACCACTACCACCTGCCTCAGCCTTTCCTATCCACCATTCACATTCCTCTCCTCTGTGTGGTTGCTGGCTTTTTAAAAATTGTGTCTAGATAGCAAGCCAGAACAATTATAAGGCTGACATCATCTGTTTGTCTTCTCGTAGGGATCACAGTCCTGAAATGCTGTTAGCCAGTGTCTGTTTTCAGGTTTTGATTTTTCTTTGCATATTTATAGAGAAAGGTAAATCTAGTCCTTATATTATGACTAGAAGCTGGAATTACAGATATTTTGAAACTAATTAGTTTATTTTTATTACTTATTATTCTTTTCGGGCATTTTTATAGCCCAGGCTAAAGTCACGTTTAGAGATATATTTATAGATTTTTTTTTAACCTGCTGAAAGAGAAATAGAAATTCACTTCCAAATTCAGGATTCTATTAAATACTTACTTTTCTGGACAATCAGATCTGTACCAATGAGTTCACTTAATTGTTGATCCCTTTGATACAAAAAAAAAAAAAAAAAAAAAGTTATAAGCAGCAGGAGGGGAAAGACCAGGAAATGATTCAAATAACCTAGCTGTGCCTAATCAAAGATGGCCTGTGATACAAAAATAAAAGAAAAATCCTAAATATAATGCCATTTTCAGAAATATTTCAGAAGACTTTTTCAAATGTGTAAAAAGAAAAAAAAATAGACTTTAGAACATTTTCAAACAGGATCCTGAAGTAGTCAAGAGCAGTATAAAGAGATTCTTGTCCTTTATTTGTAAATGTTCACAGAACTAAAAGGAGAGAAGCAAAATAAATAAATAAATAAATAAATAAATAAATAAATAAATAAATAACAAGAGAAATTGACAACTTATAAATTCTCCAAATGTGGCTGAACATTTCAAACTGACTTAAAATATAAGTCATCTAAAAATGAAAACTAAATTATGGCCTTACAGATAAAATAAAAATACCTGATTATGCCAGAAGTAAAAATATTAAAAGATGTGAAATTTGAGATTTAAAATAAATAGTAAATGCTTAAGGGGAAGTGAACTTTATTTGCATTGATTTATAGAAATCACCCAAAATACTGAAAATTTATAATAATCCTTAGTCACTTCTAACATATCATACTGTAACTGTTCATTTGTGAATGTTATCAGTGGAAACTCCTTTGTTTTCTGTGATATAAATCTTATAATCTTTATATGTGGTGACCTACTTTGCATGTTGAACTTCCAGATAAAATGGATGTTGGAAGGATTTTTAATGGTCCCTCAAATTTCTATAAATGATACATTTACAATCAATCTAGAAATACCACTTATACCAGGTGCTATTTAAGAATTAGATATTATTAAAGAATCCTAATGAGAAAAATCCACACTTACAATTAGAGAACAGAATAATTAGAGAAGAGCCATAAAATATAGATTTTTTTCTTAAAATATCATCTCTATCTATCTATCTATCTATCTATCATCTATCTATCATCTATCTATCTATCTATCATCTATCTATCTATCTATCTATCTATCTATCTATCTATCTACAAGGATTAGTTCATTTTTTAGGAATGTGAAATCAGCATCATGTCACACAATAGAATCCAGACTGATTCTCAGACTTTCATAAACCTCTCTTTTTATGTATATGAAAATATTAGGTCATGCTCTAGAGAGACAAATTCAGCAACATGACATACCTGAAAGACCCATTTCTTATTTTAGACCCATTCCCCTTGGACCAGTAGCCAAAGAATTATTCTTCTTACCTCAGAACCATTGTAACCTTGGATAAATTCATCAAAGTCATATTCCAATAATCCAATAAGCCAACTCACATGTAGTTTAAGAAGTATTGAAATATATTAACCTTCTTGTTCATCATATTCCAATACCCTTAACTGGTGAAGGAGATTTGATGATTGTGTTTCTATACTTTGGAGAGTATCCATATCTAAAACAAATATTTTGAATACTTCAATACAAAATTTTTATTTAACATTTTTGGATCTTATCTTCATTATTTATAACATTTTTATTCAAGGACTTCTCATTGAACAGAGACCATGAAAGAGTTCAAGGATTACATCATAGTGCAAAAATTTGCTTTCCAATTCTGAAAAGAACAGATAGGAATTGACAAGTTGCAAGAACCATGAAGGTATGATCTCATAAAGCCATGATGGCTCTCTGATGACATCAGATAATTTCAAATAGATATTTGATAACATAGTCCATGAGCCATCACAACAGGGACAAATTGATCATGATTTGAAACACCAATAGAGAAATTTTATTAGGATGAATTTTATGCTATTGCCTCGTTTTATGGATGGTTAGTGTATGCTAAAGGAAAGACTTGAAAGAATCAAACTATTTTCAATAAATTTAATCATTCCAAAACAAAGTACAAGGACATTTATAGGAAGACAAAAAAAAAAAATCAAAGTGCCCCATGAGAGTTCACAATGTTTATCATATGTAAAGTCCCAAAGTATGCAAAGCAGAAAACTGTGACCTATAATGAAGAACAAAACCATCCCTTTCTGAGTTCCCCATTTCCCTCTGATATTATTTTCCTTTGGCCAGAAGGAATTCCTTTACTATTTCTTACAGTGCAGGTCTGCCTATTGCCTTTAAATCTTACTAGACAGGACCAGGGCAGAATTTAGCCTGTGTTTGATTTTACCTCACAACTGAGGCAAAATTTTCTGAGTACTCTGTCTGATATGCTGTGAATTATTAGAATTTCCACTCTGGTTGGTGAGAATAGGCAATCAGTTTTTCAGCCCTGCATATACTCAAAGAATTATTGCTTTTAATCTTTCTGGACATTTATTTAACCAGTTTCAAGTTGTTTTCCCATGTGCATCTGCTGGTTAGTATTCAGCTGATGATTTAAGAGAAACTCTTACAGGTTTCTGGAGTTTTCCATCTGTGCAACTCTTCTGTCCAGCATTCTATACTGTAAACTCAATCAATTGGACCTCCTTACTCTCCCCACTATACCTCCTCAAGACAAGGGCTCTGCCTGATTATCTTCTCTTGTGCCATCACATACAAAACCCCTCCAGGCAGTAAAAGGAGGAAATCAGAGTGTTCACCTTGTTGACTTCCTATCTCTCTCAGTTACTGCTCTCACTGTATGATGTCCAAAGTTTCAAAAACCTTTGTTTCATGTATTTTATCCACGTTTTGATGTTTGGGGCAGGAGGATAAATCTTATTCATGTTATTCCATCTTGGTAATGAATGAAAATCTTAAAAGTAGGCTTTTAAAAAATTCACCTAAATTTTAATATATCTAATTTTTGTGGATGAACAAGAAGACATTTTTAATAAAACATAAACTTCACATTAGTATTCTTTCAATCTCTAATATTCATTTACTTATATAAATCCCACTGGCTACAAGGCAATTAGACAGCAGATGGTTGAGTGCAAATCAATTAAATTGAATGGTATGTGCTATGAATAACAGACTATCAAAGTGTGTGTTTAAAAACAATCCTTGTAATTTTGACAGTCTTTGAAAAGTTCAGCCTAGGTCCACTTTCAATTTTATCAAAATAATTAATCCTAGAATTCCTGTTATATATGAAATGGTAGGAGAGTCAAATAATATTGTTATTTAGTATTTATCTTAATAAGTATTTATTCCCACCATTTTTAAAGATATCAAAAATATTTTTTTTCATAAGCAAGTATTGCTACGTGGATTAATTATACTTTTATTTTTCCCATGCTTATTCTTGAAGATGTATCAAAAAGAACAATGAATTAGGTATAAAAATCTCAGAGATGAAAAAATTAGAAGAATTCATTAAATAGAATATTTTTATATCGTTTTTCCTTTATAAGACAGCAAATATATCAAGGTTATGATTTATTTTTTAATCACCTATGTTTCCCCCACTGCACCTAGCATGATGCTCCTTTACTGTATCACCTAATATCATTATTATTATTCTATTGATTAACAGTTAATTTAATCCACTTAATAGGCATGCCAGCCCAAATGAAAAACATCTAGTGAAGTAAGCAATGAATTGATATTTTATGCTTAAATTAATTTCCTCTATGAGCCCATTTGTAAAATAGGGACAATGATAGAACCCACTAATAGGATGGGTATCAATTGAGATATGTTTAAAGCACTTAGAACAACATCTGGAATAAAATAAAAATTGTAATTGTAACTGTTCTTTTAATTATCAATCCAATTTTTTATAGTAAAATATCACTAAAGTCTACTTAAATTTTTTTCAACTGCTAAAGTCCCTATGTTAGAAGAAATCTGATAATTCATTATTAAAATGATCCAAAAACATGTATGAAACAATAATCCTCATGTTAATGTAGAATATATTGAAAGCAAAAAATAGAAATACCAATTATTTAAAAGGAAATCAAATTTAACTTCCTTTTAACAATTCAACAAATATTTATTTAGAGGATACCAAAAGAAATGACAGAAATCTCTGTCTTCAGGGAGTTTACAGGCCTGTGCTGAGAGTGGTTATGGAAAGATGTGGTTTTAGCCTGTTAACTAAGTGCTATGATAGCAGAAGCCCAGAGAGGGAGCACCAAAGCTGGTTTAGAGTTTGATAAAGGCTTGCTTGAACGAGAGGATGCTTCCCTTTGTTTGAAAGGATCAGGAGGGGTTAGGTTGGCAAAGGAAAGCAAAAAGTAGCATGGACAGAGGGAAGGAAGGATGAATCTGTGTGCTGATCAGTATTTCTAGAGCAGAAAGTGTGTGTCAAGGAAGCTGTGCAAGGCTGAGGAGTTATTGCTCAGAGCATCTGAAGTCCCATTCATATTCAAAGGAAAGAAACTGCACTTTATTTTGTAACAACAAAGAAGCACTTACATATGTCTTTGAGATTATGTTTCCCAGGACTTTGTAGGAAATATCTTGTTTTGGTAATAAAAATAATGTCTGGCGTGAGTGAGAAAAAATAAAAAGATACAGAAAGGATAAAAGTCCAGGCACACCTTCAAATTATAGCCATTATATCATATAAATAAAGATCTTAAAACTAGAATAAACATTAGAAATTACTTAATTCTACTGCTTCAGTTTACAAATAAGAAAATTTAGGTCCAAAGGAATCAGAGGCTTGCTGAGGCACAGAGTTGTCTTTTATAGTTAAGGTCTCAACATAATGCAAGTATACACACATATGTCCTCTGCACCCTTACACAAACATTCTAATAAAAAGCTATTTTAAGGGGCAGCCCGGGTGGCTCAGTGGTTTAGCGCTGCTTCAGCCCAGGGTGTGATCCTGGAGACCCGGATCGAGTCCCACATCAGGCTCCTTGCATGGAGCCTGCTTCTCCCTCTCCCTCTGCCTCTGTCTCTGCCTCTCTCTCTCTCTCTCTGTGTCATGGATAAATAAATAAAATCTTAAAAAAAAAATCACTGTATATATAAAAAAAGCTATTTTAAGAAGGTAATGATGTTAAAATGTGTGACTAAGAGAAACTAAAATTTTGTAAAGTAAATCATCAAGTAATTGGTGACACTGTGTCACCAATGTAGTCTACAAGTGCAAGAAATTTAGCTTTTGTGTAATGATATATTCCTAATCCACACTCACACATGCATGTGTGTGTACACACACACACACCCTCCAAATAAGTAAGTGCATTATTTATGCTCATATTCTAAGTGGAAAATCAGAATAAAGCATGAAATAAAACTGTAATTAAAAATGCAGTTGTATTTTAAAGAAAGTAAATAGGATTTAATTAAACTTCACATTTGGTTTGTTTCTTTACTACATCTTTAGTGCCATAAACTTGAGAGTATTTGTTTTCTTCCTATATTGGTTTGTACTAAAATGAAAGTTGACAAAGGTAGAAAACTATGGTAAACCAAATATTGTGAATATATTCTTTATTTAAAATATACATTAAAATATACATCTGGGATCCGTGGGTGGCTCAGCGGTTCAGTGCTTGACTCATGCTCTCACCTCTCACTCATGTTCTACATCAATGTCATCAAGTTCTTGAATTTCATATGTGAACTAGCTCTGAGTTCTATCTACTTGTATTCTTTCATACATCCAATCCTAGTCCAATTTACTGTTTTCTTACATTAACACTAGCTTTGCTGCAATCCGTTTTCCTCATTCCATAACCAAAATGTGAACATCATGCCCTGTGTTAAAAACAAAACAAAACAAACAAACCAATTTATATGACTGCTCTTCATTTTTAACACAAAGTCCAAACTTTTTCACATCACCTAGAGAGGCTTCACCATTTCCTCCCCACCTCTTTCTCTTTCTCTTTTCTTTCTTCTCTTCTCTCCTATTCTCTCTTTTTTCTTTTCTTTTCCTTCTTTATCATGAAACAAATATTAATTGAGGACCCAGTGTGTACCAAGCTATGTTCTCATCAATATTTCTATTTCTAGTAGTAACATATATTTCCCAGAGAAACTATCCCATTGAGAGAGAAAATGCTGGAAAAAAAAAAAAAAACCTTAAAATTTATGCTATAAAAACTGATAAGTCAGGAGAAATTACCAGGCAAAATTTTAAGAGATAGTCAAAACTCAAAGGTATAAGCTGAGCATCTTATGTCAATGTTGCCAGAGAGGAATCTAATTCATGGTACCAGTTACATGTCTGGAAAATGGAGATGGATGTCAAAGACCAGGCCCTGCTTTGAGTTACTAGACTCTCTTCATTCCAGCACTGAACTTGATCTGGAAAATGGGGACAGATATCAAGACCAAGCCCTGCTTTAAGTTATTAGATTCTTTTCATTACATCACTGAACTTGGTCTTTGAGAATTTACTTATTGCTAAAGACTGAACAATATGGCCTCCAAAATTCCTGTGTTGAAACATAATCCCCAATGTGATAGGATTAGAAGGTAGGGCTTTTAGGAAGTGATTAGGTCATGAGGGTGGAGATGTTATAAAGGGGATTAGCGCTCTTATAAAAGAAGCCCCAGAGAGCTCCTTCACTTTTTCTACCATGTGAAGACACCACAAAAAAGAAGGCCATTTATGAACCAGGAAGGTCCAGACATTGAATGTGCCTGCACCTTGATTTTGGACTTCCCAGCCTCTAGAACCATATGAAAAAAATGTCACCAGACATTGAATGTGCCTGCACCTTGATTTTGGACTTCCCAGCCTCTAGAACCATATGAAAAAAATGTTTGTCACTTAAGCCATGCAGCCCATGGTATTTTTGTTGTATCAATCCGAACTAAGATACTTCTTGGTACAGATCAACCAAAAATAAAATCCTATCTCTCCCCAAATTACAAGGAAATTCATGGAGAGTTTCTCTGACTCTAAGAAGATGATGGACAAAAGCCAGATGGATAATTTTCCCCAAAAGAATTTATCTGTTGATTGATGCTACTTGGATTTGTCCAATTCACATTCCTGGGATTTAGGACTCAATTTCAAGTGATCCCACACTGGTAGTGGTCTTAAGTACCCAAGAAAAACAAATACATAGTATCTCTAAAAGAAGGCATTTTATCCCAGGCCTCAGGGAATTAACACAAGTTTTTTTTTTTTTTTTTTTTTTTTTTTTTTTTTTTTTTTTTTTTATAAGCAACAAGTACCCAGTAAACAGATAAGGAAAAAAAAAAAGCATCATGGGGTGCCTGGGTGGCTCAGCAGGTTAAGCATCTGCCTTCTGCTCAGGTCATGATCTTAAGACCCTGGAATTGAGCCCTGCATTAAGGGGGTGCTGCTTCTCCATCTCCTCCTTCTTGTGCTCTATTTATCTCTCTCTCTCTCTCTCTCTTTCTCTCCCTCTCTCTCAAATAAATAAATAAAATCTTTTTTAAAAAGTATAAGCAAAAAATAATACAAATGACAGTAGAAACAGACTTATAAAATCTTCAAATATTGGAATTCTTAGACTTTTATTATAAAATAACCTTCCTTACTACATTTAAATAAATAAAGAACATATTAAAAATATCTCCAGATACAGCAGCTATAAATATGCAAAAAAGCATGTTTTTAAAAAGTATGAACTAGTGAAGTTATTCCAGAATGAATATACATTAGGTAATGATAAAAACATAAATGGTTAGCAGCGCACTACACAGAGCTGAAAAGATAGTAAATAGAAGATAGTTTTTAAAAACCAGAAGCTAGGGCAGCCCAGATGGCTCAGCGGTTTAGCGTTGCTTTTGGCCCAGGGCCTGATCCTGGAGTCCCAGGTTTGGGTTCCATGCCTGGCTCCCTGCATGGAGCCTGTTTCTCCCTCTGCCTATGTCTCTGTCTCTCTCTCTCTCTCTCTGTGTGTGTCTCTCATGAATAAATAAATAAAATCTTTGAAAAAAAAAGTATAATTCTAGTAGAAGAATGGGGCAGGAGATGGGATGTAGAACATTTGATGGGACAATGGCTGACAATATTCAGAATCGATGAGAAACACCAATCCACCTGGCTTAATTTTATTACTATTTTTGTTAGTTTATTGTATCCTTCCCTCCGAACTTCCACTCATTCTGGAATGTAATAATCATGGTTAGAGGAGGGAATACATTAGAAAAACAAACATACAAAAAGAAGAAAAAATAGAAGATTCCATGTTTTGAGATAAGAATTAAACTCAGATGGTGGAGTACATAATACCTGGGTGACATTTTTCAATGGATTTGTCAGAAAACACCTTTGTTAGAAGAATGTAAACATTTAAGTTGTGATGTAAATGATCAGAGTCATGAAAAGATAGGGAAATAATATTTCAAGCATTAAAAAAAATAGCTATTACAAACATTTTAGGATTGGAAAGAGCTTGACGAATTCTAAACAGAATGCTACTGCATCTGCAGCATGAGAAAGAAGTTGAGCGGCATGAAATGAGGTCAGACCTACAGGCAATGGTTAGGTAATCCAAGGCATTGTAAACCAAAGTAAATAGTTTGATTATATGTATGTATGATATATATTTCTTTTTTCTCCTCACTGTTTATTTTTTAAAAGTTTATTTATTTATTTTAGAGAGAGAGAGATGGGAGGAGAGACAGAGGGAGAGGGAATCTCTAGCAGTCTTTGTGTTGAGCATGGAGGTTGATGCTGGGCTCTATCCTAGGACCCTGCGATTATGACCCGAGCCAAAGACAAAGGTTTAACCAACTGAGTCACCTAGGTGCCTCTCTCCTCACTATTTATTTATTAGTAAAAGATTTATTGAGATATAATTTACATGTAACTATTGAGATACAATCCACCCATATAGAGAGTATAATCCAAAGGTTTCTATTTTATGTTTTATTTATCTTTTCAGCTTTATAGAGATATAATTGACAAACAAAAATTGTACATATATAAGATGCGCAATGTGATGATTTGATATATCTATACATTGTGAAATGGCTTTATTTAAATGCAGTGGAAAAGGCCAGTAGTTAAACCTGACCTACAAAATCACTAAGAAAACTCATGCCTCCTATGAACATTTATCAATCTGGTTTTTAATTCATAACTATAAATGGAAAGCTAAAGCTCATCAGACATATGGAGAAATTCAGTAGCCAAATTTAGAACCCAATATATCTTATTTTATATACATTAAATGCAGTGGAAAATAATGCCTGGGCATTATATAGACATGAGGTCTACAGGATCTAATTAAACTTTACAGAATTGGTCTGGTCACTCCATGGAGAATGATTTGAGAGGCACAAAAATGAAGGAAAGGAGACCAGATAAAAAGCTTTCAGGAGAATCTGGCAAATAATGTTGGTAGTCTGGTATAGGATGGCAGTGTAGAGATGGGGATTAGGGTAGATAAAGGTAATGGTATGAGTACAGAGTTATAACTTGCGAATTGATTAGGTACTGGTGATTAAAAGAGAAGAATTTGAGATTTAGATCAGGCTAGTAGGGGATTGTAATATCTTTTGTAGAGATAGGGCAGACTGAGGAGAAACAGGATTTGAGTGAGAGGAATTCAGAGTTCCTTTAAGCTCTTGTATGTTTGGGATATTTATAGGCCAGTGTGTGGAACAGCAAAATACACAAGTTGTCTGTTAGTATCTGGAGTTCTGAAACTTAGGACAGGAAATAACGGCTTGGTAATCATCCACATTAAAATGTTACACAAAGCCAGGGGACAGGATGAGTTCACTGAAGAATAGTTCAATAAAGTAAACAAATCCTAGTCACATTTCAATGTTTTGGTGACACAGACTATTTCATCATAAAAGACGATGGGAAAGAGTCGCTAGTTGTAAGTCAGAAGGAAAATCAAGGAGGTGGTACAAAAGAAAGTAAGAATAGAAAGTTTCTCAAGAAAAATGGGAATAGTTAGCTATACCATCTTTGTAGGAATTCAGGTCCTCAAAGAGAGGGTCTAAGATAATTCTTAGAATTTGCTGTGGTATAAAGATGATGCTGATTAGAGATCCATAAATGTACGTTTTTTTTTTTTTTTGTAGAACAGTTTTTCAGTAATATTTCTAAATTCTAGCCAATTATTTTGATTACAGCTCTTTTTTGGTCTCAATCAAAACTCCTACTTTTCATATGTAAAATATCCAGTAGGATTCTTTCATTTTTCTCTTCTCGTCCTCCCCGTCTCATGGTGTGGCATTGTGGCATCTCCAGCATCAGGTCAGGGACTCCAGTCCACTCGTGGCCTGGTGTTGGTGCCATCTCAAAATGGCCAATGCTCTTTTATCATGGGACATTTTTATTCATAGCAATTTGCTCCTGTTCTTTTCAGATAATCCCAAATATATCAAGTAGTCTTTTTGAAAATTCTCTTAATACCTAAACAAATTGTTTCTTTCAAGATCATGTTTTTGGTTTATTCATTTGATCCTTCTTTTTTATGCTCCTGATTTTCCCTCTATGTCTGATGATCATTAGATATCCACTCATAGTTAGGAATTAAGGGTCATGCTGATGAATACTTGGGAATCAATCTTGAGTTTTCTTTCCTGTGATTTTGTGGGTCAGTTTCCTCTGCAGGTCTCTCTCCTCTGCAATAACTAATTGTGGCCATTATGATGTGAGGATTGTTCATACCAACAGCCTTGCTTCCACACAGGGCATGTGAGCAGGCAGTCCAGAGATTCCTATATTTGCCAAAATAAAGAGGGGGTTTAATTCATATGAGGAATATTTTAGTTTATTTTATTCATATAGAGCTACCTGTCTTTTATGTGTCTGTTCACCTTACCCCCTTTGCATGAGATGAGGAGGTGCAGAGTCAACAGTTCTTCTTGCTAATCAGTTGCTAATACCCTCAGTAGGAGCACTCCTAAATCCTTTCTCAGAGAGCAGTTACTGTGCTTTATCTGGGAGACTTCATCCCCTCTCTATACACAGGGAAGCAGGGGCACAACTGCCATGATGTAGATGCATTTTTAAAAAAGGCTATTATCTTTTTTTTAAATATCATAATCTTATTTCTTGATTCCCACGTGGAAGCATCTCTGAAACAACCCAGGGGAAAACTGCTCTGAATCTGGTTGTCTCTGCTTGGTTTGGGCTGTGACTCTTCCATACTATTATCTCCAGCAAAATTATTCTATCTGCTTTCTAGAAATTCCTCTAGAAGTCTCATCTTCTCATGACATCCTTAAAAACATTTTTTTCAGCTTTGCTATTTTTTAAATACATATTTTCTCTCATTTCATAAAAATATTAGAAAGGAAGGGGAGAAGTTTAGTGTATTTAATCAACCACATGGACCTGGAAACATCTTATTTTGAATTAAGATTTGTTGAGAACTGCTCATTTTATTCTGCATATTAGCATCTTTTGGGGAATTAAATACCACCACCACCACCACAACAATAGTTGCAGGCCCAGAGTCAGGTAAATTAAATCAAAACCTCTAGGGTTAGAGCTGGCCATTCACTTTTTTTTTTTTCTCTCAGGCAGTTTTAATGTAGAGTACAGCCAAGGGACAGATTCTGGTATATCTCTTTTTCTAATAAAGTACAAAATCCTTAGGGATAGAAACTTAACATTACTTATTTATACAGACAGTGCTTTATACATAGGCAAATAAAGGTTTATTAAATTGAATTATCAGTGCTCTGAAAAGTTCAGCATTTAGAAATTAAGGGTAATTGTCTATTTTTATTATATATCCTGGACTTTTGGAATTAAAAAAATTAAAAGTTCTTGAAATATAGTAATCTCAATTTTTTGTATAAGTAAACTAAACAAAATTCTATGATCCATGTGATATTTTCAAAAACATCATGAACTTTTATGGTATATTAATTGCACAGCACATCCATGCATACACAGCCAACATTCACATCCATGTGACTTCTCTATTTGTTCTTATAGTTGAAATAATTTAATATTTTCATTTGAGACATGAATTTTTCAATTGTCAAGGTGGCAATTTCCATGACCACGTAGTGCCCAGGATTATGTTTGATGAGTTTCCAGGGATTACTTTCTCTCATTTTGCTAATAAATCGGTTTAGTTTATTTGGGATAATGTGGCACGGCCTAATGAATAAACCGACTACCCAGCACAGACTTTAAGCCTGGGAACTATGAATCACCAAACTATAAATACTCTGGGAGCTCCCAGAGAGGTGCTGATAAATTACAGGACAGTGCTTTTTCTGTAAAATGCTGCTGATTCTTGAAGGTGAGTCACTATCTAGGTTCAGAGCTTTATCTGCGTTTTAATCTGAGAAAAGCAATCTGTGAAATATAATCTTGAATGAAATTAATAATAAATACAAAATTATTTGTGCACCTTTATACTCCAGTGTTGTGTTCACTCTGAGGATCTTTTCAATCATTTAGACCAGATAATTTTCCTCTAATTATGTCATGTTTGATCCAGAATCTTATTCAAGGGCTCTGTACTCACACCTCCCTTTGATGTATAAACCCTTATAGACAGGAAAACTCCCCTGGCATCTCTGCTACTGGGAGAGGGATGGGCTATTTCTACAATTAATTTTTTTTTTCCTTTCAAGATGGCAGGTTAGCAATGAGTATTATATATGGAGTATATCATATTTTCACAGTTCTGTTTCACAGCGAAAGTGTGAATAAGAAAATTATGTTTTTGCTACTGAAGTTCTTTTAAAACATTCTTATCCTAGTAAAATACGCATAACATAAAATGTACCATCTTAACCAATTTTTAGTATACAAGTCAGTGGTGTTAAGTATATTCAAATTGTTGTGCAGTCAACCTCCAGAACTTCTTCATTTTGCAAAACTCAAATTCTAGGGGCACCTAGATAGCTTAGTCAGTTAAGTGCCCTACTCTAGATTTCAGTTCAGGTCATGATCTCAAGGTGGTGGAATGTGGGATGAAGCTCCAAGTTGGCTCCCTGCTCAGCGGGGAGTCTGCTTGTGATTCTCTCTCTCACTCTCCCTCTTCCCTTGCCACTTCCCCTGCTCTTTCTCTCTTAAATAAATAAATCTTAAAAAAAAAACCCTCAAATTCTATACCCATAAAACAAGTCCCCATTTCCTCCCCTCATCAGCCCCCGCAAACACCATTTTACTTTTTGTTTCTATGTATTTGACTACTCTAGATATCTCATATAAATGGAATCTTAACAGAATTTGTCTTTTTGTGACTGCTTATTTCTAAATGTCCTCAAGTTTTATTCATGTTTTAGCATGTGTCAGAAAATTCCATTGTAGGTATATACCACATCTCGTTTATTTGTTCATCTGTCAGTGGACAGTGGGGTTGCTTCCATCTTTTGGCTCTTTTGAATTATGACTGCTAGGAATATTGCTTGGAGCTTCCTTTATTAAATAGTTTAATCTTCCTAAATTACTTCTCTTTTCTACCATAGATAACCAAATTTAATGGATCTACTTATCTGGGCTAATTTCAAGGATTCCTGGGACCCATCCCAAACCTGCTGAATCACATTGATTTTCTTGTGAAGGAAATCTTGGGTATATACTTAAAAAAATAAATAAATAAATAGCTGCATCATTTTGATAATTAGAAAATTTGGGAACCTAGAGCTATCTTGTATCCTGATAATTTAGATTATACCTACAGTTACATCTTAATCACTCTCTCTTCTCCACTGATAAAATATCATCTGGGGCTTTTCCAGAAAGCAAAACTTATACAAAAGATGTCTACAGGGAGTATTGTATAAAAACATCTAATCTTTTAATTTCTTTCTGTGAAGTTCATTCTTAAATAGAGGAAAATTAAGACTTATTTCCAAATAAAGAATACTGTAATTATCTTAGCAGCATAGCCAGCTAACTGGTTGTATTGGTTGAAATTATTACTAATCTTTATTTAAGATTGCTCCAAGCTAATTGAACAAATCTCTCAAACAGTTCTTAGATTTTTTTCCATGCAATATTCTTTATCAATATTAGAAATTTAGATGTTAATAAAGAAAGCATCAGGAAAGTAGGAAAAACTGTTAACTAATCAAAGTATTTACAAAGATTTAGAAATATCTTTACATTTGTTAACTTATATTATCCACAAACAATTCTTTATATCTTATCCATATGGAAAGTTATTTGTCTGTTTCATCTTAATAAGAATCTCTATACTTTTAATTTAAAACCCCTAAATTGTACAAATCTTTTTTTGAAAGATGAACCTTTAAATACTACTAACATAATTTACTATTACTATGAGTAGTACTTGTTTTTGTTTGCATATTCAGAGTGCTTATCCTACTCAAAGAATGTAAATAAGTTTTAAACAAAATTTAAACTTTTCAATGACATGCATCTTTAAGAGTAGATTTGTTTATGTTGCCACTGACATTATTTAATTAAAAGTTGTGAAAGTTCCTACTTTCCAATATATTTATTTTCCAATTACAAAAACACACCAAAAGAATGCAAAGAGTCCAAAGTATTAAAATCAGGTAATGAGAGAGCTACTGACTTTTATTTTAAGGGGAGATATAAAGAAAGGAAGTGAATACTGGAGACTACTACCAGGTAGGAAGAAAGTATTAGTGTCATTAGGTTTGAAATGTCAGAGGGGCTTTTAAGGTTACTAGATCTTTGCTCATTCCCAGAGGGAAATTTTGTTAAGAAAACCATTTAGCCTTAATTCAGTTATATACCACTTCCTTTATCTTTGGTATTATCTTTCAACTACAGTGTCCTTCAAATAAGAAACTACAATTAGTAACATGACAGGCAGCTTTTGGGACACCTGAGAGATGATGCTGCTTTCTGAGTGTCATAGGTTTTCTTTCTCAAACCAAATGACTGCAGATTAGATACCAGGTTAAAACAAAAAACAAAAAACAAAAAACAAAAAACAAACAAACAAACAAACAAAAAACTCTGAAAAGCAAGAGAGCAAAGGTGAGAATTCATGTAACATGAACACCTATTTCTGATAGTGAATGTCTCCTGGAAATGATCTGTACTTATTATTTTAGCTTCTTTTTTTTTAATGTGCTTTGTTTTGCTTTCCTTTTTCAAGGATTCTTTTCCCACTAAATATAATATTTTGAGTTGAGAATGTTTTATTTTAGTACTTAAGAAGTGTTTTCCATTATCTTCCAGCCTCCATATCTATAAATAAAAAAGTCTGCCTTCATTGAAATTGTTATTCCCTTGTATAAAATGTCATTTTTTTCTGTCTGTTGTCAAGATTTTCTCATTATTTTTAGTTTTTGGCAATTTGAATATGACATATTTTCTTTATATTTATCTTTTTGGGGATTTATTAATATTCTAGATCCCATATGTTTATCATCAAACAGGAGAAATTTCTGGCCTTGATTTCTTCAAATATATTCTTCTACTTTCTTTCTCTCCTCCTTCTCAGACTCCATATATACATGTTCTACATCTTTTTCTTCACCAACATTTGCTATTTATTATCTTTTTGATACTAGCTATTCTGACTTGTGTGAAATAAGCTCTCATTGTGGTTTTGCTCTGTATTTCTTTGAGACTAATGATGTTCAACATCTTTTCATTTGTTAATTATTATGTGTCTTTGCTTTTTAAATGTCTGTGGAGAATCCCTGCCTGTTTTGAATTTGGATTATTCTTTTGGTGTTGAGTTCTATAAGTCCTTTATATATTTTGGCTATTAATTGGACATATCATTTGCAAATATCTTCTCCCATTCAGTAGAATACTTTTCCCTTTGATGGTTTTGATGGTTTTCTTCATTGAGAAAAAGCTTTTAATTTTGTTGTAGCCCCAATAGTTTATTTTTTTTCCTTTGTATCTCTTATTTAAGGATGCACATCTAGAAAAATGTTGCTAAGGTGATATCAAAGAGATTACTGCCTATGTTTTCTTCTAGGGATTTTATGATTTTAGATCTCACATTTAGATCTTTAATCCATTTTGAGTTTATTTTTGTAAATGGCAAAAAAGTGGTCCAGTTTTATTCTTTTGCAAGTAGCTGTCCAGTTTTTCCTGCATCAGTTATTTGAGAGACTTTCTTTCTCTATTGTATAGTCTTGTTTCCTTTGCTGTAGATTAATTGACCATCTAAGCATGGATTTGTTTCTGGGCTCTCTATCTGTTCTATTGATCTATGTGTCTATTTTTGTGCCACTAAATACTGTTTTATTATAGTTCTTATTTAAATAAATAAAATAAATTTTATGTATTTATTTATGAATGATACAGAGATAGGCAATAACATAGGCAGAGGGAGAAGCAGACTCCCTGCGGGGAGCCCGATATGGGACTCAATCCCAGGACCCCAGGATCACAACCTGAACTAAAGGCAGACACACTCAACCACTGAGCCACCCAGGTGTCCCTATAGTATATCAGGAAATCTGATTTTATGATACCTCCAGTTTTGTTCTTTCTGAAGATTACTTTGGCTATTTGGCATCTTTTCGTGATTCCACACAAATTTTAAGATTATTTGTTCTAATTCCGTGAAAATGCTATTGATATTTTGATATGTATTACATTGAATCTGTAGATCACTTTGGATAATATGAACATTTTAACAATATTAATTCTTCCAATCCATAGACATGGTATATCTTTCCATTTGTGTGTGTTGTCTTCAATTTCTTTCACCAATGTTTTATGGTTTTCAGAATAGGTTTTTTTTCACCTTCTTGGTTAAGTTTATTTGGAGGTATTTTGTTCTTTCAGTGTTATTGCAAGTGGAATTGTTTTCATAATTTCTTTTTGTGCTACTTTATTATTGGCATATAGAAATGCAAGAGATTTCTGTGTATTAATTTCTTATCCTGCATCTATACTGAGTTCATTTATTGGTTCTAATAGCTTTTTGGTTGAGTCTTTAGAATTTTCTATGTATAATATCCTGTCATGTGAAAATAGTAACAATTTTTCTTGTTTCTTACCAACTTGGATGCCTTTTATTTCTTTCTCTTGTCTGATTGTGTGGCTAGGATGTACTATGTGGAATAAGAGTAGTGAGAATAGAATCCTTCTCTTGTGCCAATCTCAGAGGAAGTTCTTAGTTTCACCATTGAGTATGATGTTGGCTTTTTTATACACGGCCTTTATTGTATTGAGCTACGTCTCCTCAAAGCCCACTTTGCTGAGAGGTTTTATTTTTTATCATAAATGGATGTTGAATTTTGCCAAATGCCTTTTATGTATCTATTGAGATGATTATATGATTTTTTGTCGTTTACTTTTTAAATGTGGTGTATCACATTGATTGATTTGAGAATATTGAACCATCTTTGCATCCTTGGAATAAATCCTACCTGATTGTGGTGAATGATCCATTTAATGTATTGTTGAATGTGCTTGCTAATATTTTTTTAAGGAGTTTTGGATCCATGTTCATGTGGGATATTCACCTGTAGTTTTCTCTTTTTTTCTCTTTCTTTTTTCTTTCTTTCTTTCTTTCTTTCTTTCTTTCTTTCTTTCTTTCTTTCTTTCTTTCTTTCTTTCTTTCTTTCTTTCTTTCTTCTTTCTTTCTTTCTTTCTTTCTTTCTTTCTTTCTTTCTTTCTTTCTTTCTTCTTTCTTTTTCTTTCTTTTCTTTCTTTCTCTTTCTTTCTTTCTTTCTTTCTTTCTTTCTTTCTTTTTCTTTCTTTCTTTCTTCTTTTATTCATTCTTTTGTTTGTTTACCCTTTTTGGAGTGTATTTGTCTGGTTTCAGTATCAGTGTATGATGGCCATGTAGAATGTGTTTGGAAGTATTATTTCCACTTCTAGTTTTTGGAATAGTTTGAGGAGAGTAGATATTAACTCTTCTTTAAATGTTTAGCGAAATTCACCTGTGAATTCATCGGGGCCTAGATTTTTGTTTGTTTGGAATTTTTTTTTTTTTTTTAATTTAGAGAGAGAGAGCATGAGCCAGGGGAGAGGCAAAAGGAGGGGGAGAAAAAGAATCCATGCCTACCATGGAGTCGGACATGGGGATTTAATCTCACAGCCCTGAGATCATTACCTGAGCCTCAATCAAGAGTCCCAACGCTTAACCAACTGAGCCACCCAGGAGCCCCAGTTTGGCATTTTTGATGACCAAATTGATTTTGTTTGTAGAAATTGGTCTGATTCTTTGGGTTCAGTTTTAGAAGGTTGTTTGTTTCTAGCAATTTGTCTATTTCTTCTACGTTGTCCAATTAATTGGCATATAATTTTTCATTGTAGTCTCTTATAATCCTTTGTATTTCTGTTGTGTTGGTTCTTCTCCTCTTTCATTTTTTGGTTGTATTTATTCAGGTCCTCTCTCTTTTTTTCTTGCTGATCTTGACTAAAGTTTTATTAATTTTATTTTCAAAGGAACTGATCTTGGCTTCATTGATCTTTTCTATTTTTTGGTCTCTATGTCATTAATTTTTCTTTATTATGTCTTTCCTTCTACTAACTTTGGGCTTCGTTTATTGTTTTTCTAGTCCTTTTAGATGCAAAGTTGTATTGTTTATGTGAAATTATTCCTATTTTTTGAAGTAGGTTTATCTGTATTAGTATAATATTTCCCTTTTAGAACTGCTTTTACTGGGATCCCTGGGTGGCGTAGCAGTTTGGCGCCTGCCTTTGGCCCAGGGCGTGATCCTGGAGACCCGGGATAGAGTCCCACGTCGGGCTCCTGGTGCA
Organism: Canis aureus; assembly: GCF_053574225.1. Lineage (NCBI taxonomy): Eukaryota > Metazoa > Chordata > Mammalia > Carnivora > Canidae > Canis > Canis aureus. The sequence goes on along the minus strand of NC_135617.1, from coordinate 56,354,630 downwards.
TGGATCCTGCTTCTCCCTCTGCCTGTGTCTCTGCCTCTCTCTCTCTCTGTGACTATCATAAATTAAAAAAAAAAAAAAAAAAGAACTGCTTTTACTGTGTTCCCAATATTTTAAACTAATGTATTTCCATTTTATTTGTATCCAGATATATTTTGACTTCCTCTTTGATTCTTTTATTGACCCATTGACTATTTAGTAACATGTTGCTTAGCCTGCACATATTGGTGTTTTTTTCCAGTTTTTTCCTTATAACTAATTTCTAGTCTCATACTGTTTTTGGAAAAGATGTTTGATATGATTTCAATCTTCTTAAATTTATTGATATTTGTTTTGTAATCTATTCTGGAGAATGTTCCTTCTGCACTTGAAAATATATGTATTCTGGTTTTTGAGGTTTTTTGTTTTGTTTAGTTTTGTTTGTTTTTTGGATAGAATGTTCTGTATATATCTGTTAAGTCCATCTTGTCTAATGTGTCACTCAAATATACTGTTTCTTTATTGATTTTCAGTCTGGATGCTCTACCCATTGATGTAGAGCAGGATGTTAAAGCGCCCTACTATTATTACATGATAGTCAATTTCTCTCTTTATTTTTGTCAATATTTGCTTTATGTATTTAGATGCTTCAATGTTGGGTGCATAGATATTTACAATTGTTTTTTCCTCTTGTGGGATTGATCTCTTTAATATTCTGCAATGCCATTCTTTGTTTCTTGTTACAGTCTTTGTTTTAAGGTCTATTTTGTCTGATAGAAGTATGGCTACCCCAGCTTTTTTCCCCCACTTTCAGTTGCATGCAATATATTTTTCCATCCCTTTACTTTCACTCTCTTTGTACCTTTAGTCTAAATTGTGTCTCTTATAGGCCTCATATGGATGGGTTTTGCTTTTTCATTCATTCTGTCTGCCTAATATCTTTTTATTAGAGCATTTAGACTCTTTACATTTAAATTAATTATTAGTAGTTATGTACTATTGCCATTTTGTTAACTGTTTTATGGTTGCTTTTGTATTTCTTCTCTGTTCCTTTATCTCTTTCTCTTTTGTTCATGATTGATGACTTTCTCTAATGTATCATTGGCTTTCTTTCTCTATTTTTTGTGTATCTAGTGTAGTTTTGGTCTGTGGTTCCCATGAGGTTCATATATAACATCCTAAATATATAGTAGTCTATATTAAGGTCATGGTTACTTAAGTGCTTTACATTCTAGAAGAACTTTATTTTTACTCTTTCATGTTTTGTGTATATGTTATCATATTTTACATCTTTTCATTTTGTGAATTCCCTTACCTAATTGTTTTTATTTTGCTATTGATTTTAGCCTTTATTACTTTATAATTTATTACTCTAGTACCTTTACTATATGTTTGCTTTTAATCATGACATTTTTCCTCTCATAATTTTAGTATTTCTCATTATGGCTTTTCCTTTTCCCCTTAAAGAAGTCTCTTTAACATTTTTATAAAGCCTGTTTAGTGACAATAAACTCCTTTAACTTATGTTTGTCTAGGAAACTATCTCTCCTTCAATTTTGAATGATGGCCTGCTGGTAAGAGTATTCTTGGCTGTATTTTTTTTTTTTTTTTCCTTTTAACATTTTAAATATGTCATGCCTCTCTCTTCTGGCCTGCAAAGTTCTGCTGAAAAATCAGCTGCTATCCTTATGGAGTATCCCTTATACATAACTAGTTGCTTCTCTTTTGCTGCTTTTAAAATTCCCTTTTTATCATTACCTTTTTTGGTTCATATTATTTGGAACTCTGTGCTTCCTGAAGCTGGATGTCTGTTTTGTTTTGTTTTGTTTTGTTTTGTTTTGTTTTGTTTTTCCCAGGACAAAAAAATTTTCAGCTATTATTTCTTCACCTAGGTTCTACCCCATTCTCTCTTCTCCTTCTTGGATTCTTATTATGCAAATGTTTGTTCACTTGATATCGTCTAAATGATCCCTTAATCTAGCCTCATTTTTTTAAAATTCTTTTTTCTTTTTACTGTTCAGCATAGGTACTTTCTATTACCCTGTCCTACAGATTGCTGATCTATTCTATGGCATTCTCTGATCTACTGTTGGTTTCCTTTAATGTAATTTTCATTTCAACTATATATTTTCCAATTTTGATTGATTCTTTTTTATATTCCCTGTATCTTTGTTGATCCTCACTTTATTCATCCTCCTCTCTACAGTCTGGCTATCATCTTCGAATTATTACATTGAACTTTTAATCAGATAAATTGCTTATTTCCATTTATTTAGTTCTTTTTCTGAGGTTTCATCTTATTCTTTCATTTGAAGCATATGCAATGCATATGAAAAGCCTATGCATTTCATAATCATATGAAATGAAGCTCATCTCTTCATTTTGCTTGACTTCCTGTGTTTGTTTTTATGAATTTGGTGAAAGAGACACTTTTCCTAAACTAAAGGAATGATTTATGGTTTTCCATATATTTTTTATGGTTGTATTGACTCTGTGTACCTGGTGACTTTGACAGGCTGGAGTTGTGGCTGGCACGGGCTAGGGGTTCATGTGAATTCCGTTTTGGGACCTCCTGATTAGATGGCTAAGCTGAAGTGGGAATGTTTCAGAGCAGTTCTGGGTCTTTCCATATAGATGGTACCCTGGCAAGATAGCTGAACCTGAAGTGCGTACAATCTGGAGGATTTTGAGGCTCTCCATTCAGATGGCACCTTGGCAGGATAGCTAAACCTGAAGTGGGTACAATCTGGGGGATCTTGGGGCTCTCTACACAGAGGGCACCTGGAAGGATAGCCGAAGCTGAAATAGGAGCAGGCTGGGGGTTCCAGTGTGCTCTACACAGGGATTTCCCTGGCAGGGTGGCTGGAGTTGAGTTGAGCATAGGCCAAGTTGTCCGAGGGTGCTCCACAGAGGGGGTACTCTGAGGAGTCACCCAGAGCAGAAGCACACATGGGCTAGGAGGTCGCATGTCATTTTGCACTGGTGTTGCCTAGATAAGTTATCTGGAGCTGAAGTGGTATGAGCCTAAAGTTTTCCAGGGTGCCTGCCTTGTGTCTGTGTCATCTTCTGAGATGGCTGGAACTCCAGTGAGCACTGATCAGGTATGACTTGGTATCTTGTTCTAGGGCCACCCTGATAGGATGGCTGGGGCTGTTATGGGCTAGGGGCTTGGGGCTCCCTGAGGTGCTAGGTCAACTAGACACCTGGATTCTGCTTCCGTCCTCACTATCAAAATGGAAAGGAAACAAGCCCTGGCACTTGCCAGGGCTTCTGATCTGGAGAGAATTCCAGCAGCTCCCCTGACATTTAGCAGAGTTCTAAGGCAAGAATCTTTATGTTTTATTTGCTCTTTAAACCACATTTTTTTCCCCTCTGTGTCCCAGGGCATCCAGGACTGGTAAGGACTAGGAGCCTGGGGCTTGTTGAGGCAGCAGGCCAGCAATGGCACTTAGACCCTGAATCCTGTCTGCACTATCAAGGTGGAGGGAGAATGTTAATTGTGGCACTTGCCAGCCTCCCTACCTGGAGAGAGTTCTAGCAGCTTTCTTGCCATTTGGCAGGGTTCTAGTACTGTTTTTTTATATTCTAGTTGCTCTTTTAAACTCTGTCTTTTTTTATGTGCCCCAGGGCAGATGAATCTGCTCACAGTACCTCAGCACTATACTCCCACTACAATTTACAGTGCCGAGGGTTGGGATTCCCTTTGTTAGCATGTTTGCATCTCTCTTAATGTTCTCTTCTGTGTAGTCTATATTTTGTTGTGCAGAAACTGTTCAGTCAGCCCTCAGATCTTCAGGAAGAATTGCACTATAAATGGGTGTATATTTGGTGTGTCCATGGAGGAGATGTGAGTTCAGGGTCTTTCTAGTTCATCATCTTGGGCACTCTGTATTAGACTACTTTTTTTTTTTTTTTTTTTTTTTTTACAGAGGATTCTCCTATGATAACCATGTACTTAATTTGATGATTTTATGTAACCAAATATTCAATTATTTAGATTAAATTTATTTTGGGGCTTTTTTTTCTCATGGTAGTATCATAGCCATGTTCAACTATATCCAATTCATATTTTCCATTATTTTCTTTCCTTTCAAATTACTTGATTTTTCTATATATTTTGAATATTAGTAATGTTTCCAAGTATTAGCTATTTGGTGATGTATGTGCTATATCTAGATACCTTACTAGGATGTTTATAAATTGTTAATAAGAGCCTTTAGCAATCATTTGATATGTATTACACTTTCCAAAATATAATCCTCAAGAGTTACATTTAAACTTTTAGTGCTATTTATATCATAATTTTGTATTAAGCTGTAAATAGTAATTTAAGTTTATATGGGCACTTTGATATAGACCATGGAGAGGGATTTGCCATAGGGAGAAAGAAGTGGGTCCCCCAGATTTTTTAAGACAGTTATCAATGTTGGTGGTATATTAAAATCCTCTAGTGAAATTTTAAGAGAAAACAAAACAGAATGCTTCTTCTGATCAACTGAATAAGACTCTCTGGGAGAGGCACTATTTATTGAAATTTTAAAGAATAAGTAATAATTAAAATAACTAGAAAAAATCCTCAAATGGTTTAGATGATAAATGAAAACTACTCTAAGAATTACCATTCTGTCTCTCTTTCACAAGAATTTCAGAATAGAAAAAAATAAAAAAAATAAATAAATAAATAAAAATAAAAATAAAAAAAAAAAAAAGAATTTCAGAATAGAAATTCCTGTCTCACAGCAGATAAACTCCTGACAATAATTATAATATGATCTTCTTTTTTCTTTTACATTTTGAGCAACTGTTATTCAAGCTGCCATAAAGTAGATACGAAAATAGTTATTGGAGAATAAATTAATGAATAGGTAGAAGCATCCAGATAAGCAGAAATTCTGGCAGGTCAAATGTTTTTTTGCAGAATTAGAACATATCCTCTGCCAAAATATTTGAGAAGGGTAAGCAGTGGAGCTGGTCTTCGGATTTTTAAACATGTGCGTTTACCCGTACCAATTTTATCTCTCCTCCAGACTGCTCCTTTCAAAATGGGTAAAATACTTTAGAATTAAATCAGTAGTTCTCAGTTGTGTTAATGCTTTGAAAAGTATAAAGTGTTATATAAGTATGAGTCATTACTCTTGTTTATGACAGATAAACAATTGGGATGAATATATATTTACTAATCACTGACAATTTTTGATCTACAGAATGGGGGCTTTATGTGAATTACACACAGTCCTTTGAGAAGGACATTGTGATGAAGACTGACCTCCTATCTCTCCATAGTTTCTGTGACAACATAATTAAAAATAGAAGTTGATTGTAAAACAGACAGCATTGAGACAGATTTGTTTATATAGGGTCATTTATTCTTGCTGAAAGCAACAGCTGCTTTGCAATTATCTAAAAGAGTAAGAATATTTATCAAAGGTATTCTGCAAATCACCAATCCAGGAAGAAATTATAGGAAGAGACAGAGGAAAGAAAGAAGAAAAGAAAGCAAATGATGTGGAAAGAAATAAAAATGGAAGGAAAGAAAGAAGACAAAGTGAGAGAGAAGAAAGAAGGAATGAGATTTGGAGTCAATCAATGGAAAAATGCTACACACTATAGCTTTCTGTTATATCATACATAGATACATTAAAGATCTACGATGATTTTTAGGAAAGAAATCTCTTTAACCCAGCTTTTCCTACATTATTTAATCTAGGTTTGACCCACAAATCCTTTTAACATGTAACAATTGTTAACATTCTAACAAAAAAGTGTCTTTCAAAAAGGAAATTTCTGATATGACACCAAAATAGCATTTTATAAAAGGTATTGTACATTAATTCATATTTGTTGTGATAAATGTTTAGAATATTAGGTTATGATCTCATTAATAATGATTACCTACCTGTGGGATGCCTGGATGGCTCAGCGGTTGAGCATCTGCCCCTGGCTCAGGGTGTGATCCTGGAGTCTTGGGATCGAGTCCCACATCAGGCTTCCTCCAAGGAGCCTGCTTCTCTCTCTGCCTATATCTCTGCCTCTCTATGTGTCTCATGAATAAATAAATAAAATCTTTAAAAGAATTACCTACTTGTGAATTCAAATTTAGTTGCTTTGTAGCAAAGGAAGCTGTTCATAAAGTTGTAGTGCATATTTGTCTTTCTTTGTGACAGCCCACCATCTGAACCCCAGTGGGTCTCGGTAAGAATCAGAGATGCTATCTCATCTATAAGATAGATGCTTGCTTTCCTGCCTGATGCTTACTTTCTTGGCTTTCTTTGCAGCCATAATTTGGATGCGTGACTTAAGACTGCCAATCAGATGAACCCATCAGGCTTTGCTCTGCAGTATAGTCTCAAGGAGGCAGATCCAAAAAAAAGATGATTCTGACTGAGACGAATAGTGAATTGTGCAGCCAGTGGTGGTAACAGTATTTGTATTCTATATTCCATTTGCTGTCTTTAGTTGTGCAAGTACAGACATCAGTGTCCTCTTCCCAAGGCAAGTTCCACAGAATAATTTTGAGAATTTATTACTGTCTGAATATCCCCAGATGTGGCCCATTCTTCTGGGTGATTCATGAACTACCTAATATCCTTTAAATAAATTTTTCTTCTGCTTAAATCAGCTATAATTGGTTTCTCTTGCTTGTGACTAAAAATCCTGACTGATACTGTGGGCTTAATCTTACTAATGAGGAAAAAATGAAATGTTAGTGGTGTGAAAGAGCTATAATTCTTCTATGTTCCTGAGATCATTGGTTGTTGGGAAAAATGCTACGGAATTTTATAGAGGAGTTAATTTTCAGAAGCAAGAAGGAGGTGACTTACAGGGAGGGTCAGAATGAGCAGTAGTGTGCTGGGATTTAGTAATGAGGCAGGGCATTTCTTTAGAACAGAAAAACAATATACCCTTCTGTTTATAATTTATGGCATAATTTAATCTTGCCTTTTCTTCATTTGGTTACTGTCATTTCTGCCTTTTTATTTGCCTGAATTTAATTGCCTCATAAAAGATTTGCCATCATACCAGATTGTTCTGAGGTTAATAGTTTAAGAGCTATCTTCAACGTACAACAGAAGTTAGCCTGGTGCAGGAAACATGTGACAGACAATAATGTTGCAATGTCTGAAAACAAAATGAAATGATCTTTGACAGGATTATACTAGATCTTTCAGAGATAATAATAGTACTTTACATTTGCAAATACTCAACAGTTTTCAAGGCTCTGCCAATATATTATCGTATCCAAGGCCCATTCCGTCAAATACAAAGCTCTTAATTTTATTTTAATCATTTTGGTGGAAATCTATTTCTAACTAGATACAAATTTCTTAAACATGGAAATATTGTATATAAGGTAAAATTTTACTATAGCTTTGCATTATTACTGTGAATGTAGATGAGAGAATAATTTTAGAAACACTAGTTCCAAGTCAACTTACAGAGCACCTGCTGTGCACCCAGCATTATGTTAGATAGAAGGATATAAAAATAAATAAGAGATAGTCTTTGCTTCAAGGAGATAGTAGTAGTTATTGAAATTCAAAAAAGTATGTATGATGAAGAGGCTTAATGTCAGATGTGTAATTATACTCTCCCAGCTTTTTCAGTGTTCTCATGAAGACCAATTTGAAACTGCAAGAACCACTGCAGAAAGTAGTTAGGATTATAATCACAGGGCTGCCACTACTGATGCAAGAAATGGTCATACAGATGAAAGTGTGTGGGGCCATGTGCTGAAGTAGATAGAGCAAGGGTCTTGAAAAGATAAAATCTAGAGTTCAAACCAACTGAATGGAACTCCTGATATTCATGATCTGAATGGATTTGGGCAAACATCCTAACTTGTCTGAGTCTGTCTCCTGATTGGCAAAACAAGAATAATACCTACCTTGAAAGGCTGCATTGTGAGTTAGGGAGAATACTGGCTAAGCAAGTAGTATAGAATTTTAATTACTTCACAAAGGAAACATTCAAGTTTACAGTCTTGTGACAAAATTAGTCTACTGCAGTGCTTGACACATAATCAGCACTCAGTACATATATGTTCAATGGTGAAAAGATGAATATGTTTGAGTCTAAGTTTGAGGCAGGTAAGGCAGCTATTATTATCTTAAATGCTAATATTGTTTATGCTAGAATCATGTTTACTTTAGATAATAGAAACTACATTTACATATCAATTCATTTAAATTAGGAAAAATAATGACATTTTGAACAGAAAAAGAGCTTCATCTCTGAATTATTTATATCATTTATGTATTTTGGGTATTTTCCATTTGTACACATATAGTAATCAAATAAATGGAAACCTTAAATGGAAAAAAGAAAAACAGCTTTTGGCCTATGGTATGGACCATTATTGTTGAATAATAATAATAATAAAAATCTAAAGAAAACTACTGAATGCTTTCTGTGGGAACTCTTATTTAATTACAAAGATTTAGCTTCTAAATATTTATGTGTGAATTTGAAACATGTGAGCAGTTCCCTTGATAGAGTGGACATCTGTATTCTATCCAGCCATTCCATTTATAATGAATCCATAAATTTAAAACAAATTTTAGAAATACATTCAAATGCCATTCGTGAATAGAAAGTTCCAATATACATGCTTTTTGATTTTCTGAATCATTATGCTCAAGAGAATAATAACCTATATAGAGACTTAACGCTCTAAACATCTACCTAGGAGCTACATCAATTCACATGTAGCCAGTCTGCAGCTTAACATTGTATCTCCAGTTTTGCTGGAGATTCACTTTTAATGGTCAGAGGACAGACATGAGTGAGTAGACATGTCAATGGGACAGACTGGGAGTGAAATATTCGGATATTTAAAAAAGATAGTGTGTGTACTCAGAGTGAGTTGAATTACTAAGATTAGGTACAAAACCACTTAGATAACATATCACGGCAGAGGAGGGACCAGAGTGAGAGGAAGTCTGAAATTGACTTCCCAAAAGGAAAGCAGTAGGAACCTATCTGATAGAGTTGAGCACATTTGCATAGATAGCACTTAGTACTGGCCATAAATCTCTGAGGATCCAAGGACCTGCCCTCTTGGTTGTGATTCTTCTTACCTTCCATAATGTTTTCCTATTATCTGGAAATTTATCAGCATGATATGTTCCAAGTTATTTGAGTCTTGGATCTCATTCTCTTAGTGAACAGCATTATTACATATGAAAGACGTTCTTGGATTGGGCATATCTAAGTACCTGGTAATATCACCAACATAGTACAATATCCATCAAATGCTAACTTCCCTTCCCTTCAAAGCCTTTGTCCACAACATCTTGACATCCAAATGCTTCTATCATCTTGCCTGTGAAAAGCTTGTTCGTTTGTTCTGTTCCGAGGTCAATGTCTTGTCTTCACAATCTCTCTTTCATTCCATTAGGGAATTCTAGTATTGACCTCATTTATGTTTCTTTCCATAAGACTTTGTATTTCTCTTATCATGCAAAACCACTCATCTTATACTATAGATAGAGTGAAATATTAGGGGAAGGAGAAAATACTAACTGCATAACTATTTTTAAGGCTATCAGGGGATGTTGCTATGCATCTGTTTATTTGATGATGTCATGGAAGAAATGGTTATAAAATATTTAATTGTTCAGAGACTAGGATTAAGATTCTTTAAAAAAAGGGGTGTGTAAGAATTACCCCTCAAACTTTAGGGAGATGACCTCCATGAGCAGGGAATTCCTGCTTAGAATGTGAGGTATCCTATTGAAAGTCTGTTCCAGAGACAGTGGGTAATGCCATGCAGATGTCCTCTGACAAAATCTCCTTCCCAGCTATTAACACTGTGTACTTATTTGAAGTACTCATTCTTCTCAGATATTTTATTGTCTATTTCTTAATTCACTTACTATATATTGTCATTCTGTGTTCCATAAGCTCCATATAGTCAGGAATCTTGTTTCATTCACCATAATCCTACCAGGACCCAGAAAAATATTTGGCACGTTGTAAATTTTGGTTGAACCAGGGAATTAATGAGTATGTGAATGAGACACACTGAAATTTTGCAAGGAAAAGGAATAACTTGGGGGCCTAGTATTCCCAGGATTTTTCTGATTATTATTATTATTATCATCATTCATTTATTATGATTTTTTTCACTACAATTGCAATTTTTACCAACATTCTTTGATTTTCTTTTCCAGACTTTTTTTGTCCTCCCTTAGATGGGGAGGGGCAGGTATTGTTCCTGGCATCAGCAACTCAATTCTTATTACTCCATAAATAATGTAGATGAAATATGTTAGTCCTTAAATTATTCCAAGAAATTATTGGTATCTTAATGTTATACACCTCTACAATGCTATAAATTCTTGAGTTCAAATTGAGCAGGGGAAACTAGCTAACATCGTAACCATGAACTTGATTTTATTTATCTTTATTTTTGTGCCTTACACATAGACAACACTCAATAAATGTTTAAAGAATAAAGAAAATGGGCTAAATGATTCTACTACACCTAGCCACCATCTATAACACCAATTCTTAAGGAAATGCATTGAAAATGACTTTGTACTGTAGATATATACTTCCTTGACCTTGAACATGTAGCAGCACCTTCCTAGCTACAGTAGTGGGCACTCTCAGGTTAGTGAAAGTGGGAGGAGGAATGTACCTCTGTGTAGCAGGGGAAAGGTGGCTTAGGGCCTTGTTACTCAAAATACAGTCTGCATCACCTGGAAGCTTATTTGGGATTCAGAATCTGGCCCCATCCCAGGACTTTTCAGTTAGAATCTGTGTTTTCATCAAAATCCTCAAATGATTTGCATGCACATTTAAATTTGAAAAGCAAGGATTTAGGAGAAGTAGCTCAACAACTATGTTACCTCAGACATCAGTAATGTCTTAAATATCTGCATCCGTACAAGACCTTTTAGATAGCTATATATTGGCAGACAGTAAAATTCCTCTTCAATTACTCTGAGGAGTAAAACTTCTTCCAAATTCTTATTTGCATATTCATCAATTTCCAGAAAACACACTCAATGTAGTGTTTTGAATTAATCAATTCAGTGCTTAAATGATGAAATTTGCAGCCTCAATAAAGCATGATCAACAGCTGCTGCCTTTCATTTCTGCTTCCATTAAAGGGGGCTTAGAAATACTCACCGGAAACTCATCATTTCTCTGCTTCTTGGCAAAAAATATCCTTATCCAGGAGTTGGCACAACTTCCAAGTTGAAAGAAGCACTGGATTTTACATCTAGAAACATCTGCTTTAATCTGTGCTTGAAATAAATGAGAACATAAACATCTTTTATTAATCTTTCTCTTCACATCTCTTCTATAGCACTTAGAGTCTAGGTCACAAAATTAACATCATGTGCTAGAATGCTTTGCACTGTAGTATGTCTCACAATTAAATTGTAACAATGTCAAAACAAGAATATAGAGAACAGGTGCTGTAGAAATTTAATGAAGAAATTTGGATTGCTGGGGTAGTCAAATAAACTAAGTAGAAGAGATTGGTATCAAATTTGGTACAGAAGGATGAAGATAGTGGACCGAAAAGGACATGAAAAAGTAAGGACAATGACAAAGATATGAAGAAATAATGAATAGCAAATTCAATTAGCGAGGTAACATGTCCATGATGTGTGATGATGAGACTCTCAATTAGAAATGTTGACCAAGACAGATTGCCATTAATTCCAACTTGAATTAGAATATTATCTGTGGTAAATACATTTTGAGTAAGTAACAAAATGGAAAAAAAGAAGTGTGTTAGGAAAATTCTTAATCAAGAACCATTTGCGGCATGCAAGTTTAGTCCTCGTGTTGGTATTGTAGCACTGAGTCTTATAAATGATTGCTGAATAGCAATTAATGGATATACTGTGTTTCATGTAATTTTCAGGAAAAGAAATTAGGTTCTTAAGCCAATGAACTCTGCAATATGTTTATTTGTTTCACAATTTTTAAAAGGGTGGTAGTGATTGATACAAAGTCATAAACAGAGACAACAGAGAAAACAAATATAAATGCAGGATATAAACACTTGTCTCAACATGACTGTAATTGGGACTCTGTTACATTCTTGAGAAATAACCACCAGGGTGAATCAAAGATAAGTTTTCCAGGATCAGTTTCTCATAGTATTATTATCCCTCTTCTCTTCACTATGTCAGAAAACCTAAGTTTTAAGACGACCTGAGACATTTTCCAGTCACTATGATAGTTTCTCTGCAGATGTTGGCAGAACTACTACAGAATCACCATGTCAAAACCTCTATATGAAACATTCATCTATAGAATAGTTATGATGATACAGACACTTCCTGGAACAGCATTAATGTTCTTAGGGGAACTCTACTTGACAGATGTGTATTTCCCACTGAAAAGAGTAGGAAGGTGATTTGGACTACTACTGGCCATGATAGGTCCCTTTGATAGAACTGTAGAGTGAATAAAGAGGTTCCTCTCCTTTGGAGAAGCTTCTTGTCAGAGGGAAGAGCCGACTTGATCCATGTAAACCAAGTTTTTCTTCATTTCCACAATTTGAGATTATGGTAAACTAATAGGAGAAGAGATGATAGTGTAGAATGAAGAAGATTGCTTTAATATCCCATTGCATCACGTCCAATTAGGACTAAGCAGAGGCAGGCTAGTGATCAAGAAGATATAGAAAATAAAACCTGTTGGGTAGGGGAGTGAAAAGTCTAATTTTATAACCTAACTTATATTTATTAAATTACCTGAATCATTAAATATTGGACTGTTGGAAAAGCAAGAATTGTAATGAATCAACCACTCAATCACCATAAACTATTTTGAGCACCTAGAATGAGTTCAAAATAATCCAGTTAACTTTCTTTCATTTGTTTCATACACTCAGTGATCTTACGTGTTCTTTTAGTGTAGAGCTTAATCCAATGATACTGATACTATGATTTGTCCATCAGAAACACACAATAAATACATGTTAATTTATAAGATAAGCAAGAGCTGAATCTATACTTCCATGGATAATGAGAGTAGAGTTTCTCTCACTGCTGAATTGTGTTTTTCATCAGCTCAATGTGACAGAAACTGAATCTTAAGATGAAAATTGAACAAAGATTGGTATACTGAAAAGGAATCTTAGAGGCTCTCTAGAATAGCTTTCTTTTTAGTGCCTGGATCTCTTATTGTTCTACATGTATGCATTCTGACTTGTAATGTGATTCTCACAAGTCTGACTTCATATTTGGTTAAAATACAAAGTCCTTTGTGTAGTGGGATCTGAGAAGCTTCTAAAAGTTGCCCCTTCAGGATACAGATGTATGAAGCTGATGAAGAGTTTTGATTTCTATTTGCAGAGCCAATAAGGAAATGAGAGGAGAAATAAGAAATAAACCTGTTTCCACCAACTGATCCCTAGAATTACTAGATCCCTTTTTGTGTAAATTGAGGAATTTGGCTAAAAGACAACTGAATGTTAACCAGACTGCACCTTAGAATCACATGGGGACTTTAAGCATTTACCAAGGTTTAGTGATTATCCTGAAATACTTTAATTTAACTGGTCTGAGATGCTCCTGGGTATCTGTAAGTTTAAAAGATCTTCAGATTGTTCTAATATGCCATTGGAATTGTGAGATCCTGAGGTGGTCTCCAGTTCTAACATTCCAAGAATCTGGAAAACAACAGGTCTGGTAAATTCCCAGGTTTAAGGCACTATAGCTTTAATCATCTATTGTTACTCGAGAGGAAGAGGTTCCTACGTGTCGTATAATGCAAGAATTCACTGTCTCATACTCTAGCTATGGGAAACTTAATGACATTTCCAGTAAATCCAATCAGTCTCCCAAAAGAAGAAATCATGCTCTTTGGTGATATCAAATTTCACCATGAACATGAATCCCTGAGTATTTCTTCCAATTTTAGCTAATATTACATAATCTAAAAGATTATACAGATAAGAACTGATTATTTCTCAAAAGTTGGATGAAATTAGCTCCTATCTTATTCCTTCTGTGAAAAACAGAAATATTTGTTGGTAGACAACTCTATAAAGAAAATTCTTTTATGGCGCCTATAAATCCTTGCAAAAACACTACAAATGGTAAAATAATTCGAGTGGGTTATTGTCACACGAAGATATTAGTTGGAACTTATAAAGCTATTGTTGGCCATGAGAGATTGTTATAAATATGTTTTTGTGTAAATTGCTGAGGAAATATAGAAGTGCATTATTATTTTGGATTCTGTTTATTGGGAATATTTTGGGAACTGGAAATTTAATTAGCTGGCTGACTGGATTTAAAGGTGACTGGCAAGTACAATCCTTCACAAAGTATAATTTTAAAAATATTCAGTTTGATCTCAGAGTTTATTCTGTGGCTTTGTCCCTGATTGAATTTGTAGGACTAGTTACTGCAGTTAATCATTCTTAGAAGCCTAGGGCTTAATTTATGTGTATCTTTTGTTTTGAAGAGCTGTGGTTCTCTGCCTTGTAAGGCCTAGCTTAGAGTAACTCCAGTTTGGAGTAGGATAAATGTTTCTCACAGGTGAACATTCCCTACAGTTCTGTTACAGTGTTGTCCTATAAGAGACTGTGTTCTTAGCAGAAGCTAAGACAATTCTCTCCTAGGTTCAAAGAACAAAAAATGTTGACATGAGGAAAGCTAGAGCAAGAAGCACTAGAGGAGGAGGAGAAAGGACTTAGGTAATGGGAATGATGTCAGGAGTCATTCTCAGGTCAGTATCTACTCTGTACTCAGTACAATTGTCTGGCACCCAGTTTTCATCAGCCTGGAGTGTTTTTATATATTGGGTACTTTCCCTACTTGATTTTATTTATTCCTCATCACAAATATCTGGGGCTTTCTGTGTTCCTTTAGGCCCAAGTACCATAGTCTTTGCCTTGGGACTTCTTTAGGTGGTCACCTCTGGCTTCTCTTTAGCAGTAATTTTCTTCTAGTCAAGGGGATTTGTTTATCTGAGGCCCTTTCCCTTTCTAGAGTAATGTTCCAGGTCTTTGGGACTGAGATATTCCTTGTCCAAATGGCTTTGAGTCCACTTCCCAGGACAATGCAATCCTCATGCCCAAGGATAAGTCACAACTGTAAAAACAAAACCTGAAGGGAGGCAACCCAGAGCTGGTATGGAGTCCCATGTTGTGAGGAAACCATTTGCCTTCTATCTTGTTGATCCATCAGCCTCAGTATTATTTCTATCTCATACCTCAAGAAAACTACTTAAGCTCTGACTATCCTATTCTCATTTCAGCCAGGGAGAAGAAGAAATGGATGAAAAAGTCCATCTTCTTCCTTCAAGGACACTTACAAAGCTCTCCTTACATCTCATTAGCCGTAATTTGTGTGGTTGTCTGTGTGTGTGTGTATTTGTGAAAGAGAAAGAGAGAGATAGACAGAGAGAGAGAGAGAGAGAGAGAGACTGAAGGAGGTAGAAGAGGTCTCGTTAAAGGCATTGTTATTTTGTGTTACCTGGCACATTTATTGAAATGACATAAATTTATTTAAATTTGATATTTTCATTGTGTACTATTTGTCATGTTTTATTCCTCTCTCTACTCAGAATGATTCCACCACCTTTTTTTTTTATCGCATGACTTCTCTAAATCACTTGAGGTTATTATTGCATGTTTTCTTCACTCAGGATTTCTATTCTTTTAGCGGTTACTATCAACATTCAAATGAATATTTAATAAAGTAAGCCTCTTTTCATAGCACTGGAGTAATATAAAAAGATGGGATGACCTTAAATACCTTGGGATGGGATGATGGGATGGTGAAATACCTTGTCAGTATTTCCTTTCTTCTCTGAGGCTGAAACAAATTGACAGGCAGAAAAGCTAGATCTAGAATCACTGAAAGAGGAGGGAAATGTCTTACGTAATGGAGGGAATGATGTTCAGGAGCCTGGGTACTTGGGGCACTAGGGGCACCTGTTGTCTGCTATTTTAACTCAGCTTTGTTACAAATAAAAACCAATTATTAGGGGATCCCTGGGTGGTGCAGCAGTTTGGCGCCTGCCTTTGGCCCAGGGCGCGATCCTGGAGACCCGGGATCGAATCCCACGTCGGGCTTCCTGCATGGAGCCTGCTTCTCCCTCTGCCTGTGTCTCTTCTTCTTCTCTCTCTCTCTCTCTCTCTCTGTGACTATCATGAATAAATAAATAAAATCTTTAAAATAAAAAAAAACAATTATTATTTTTTACACCACTGATTTATCTTTAGATGTGCAGCATGATTATTCTTTTTACTTACCAGTCTCACTTTCATTTCAGGTATTCTTTCTGGAATATATTTCTTCTTCTTCTTCTTCTATTAGATCATTTAAAAGTTCTTAAATTAAAGTTTTTGTCTGAAAATGTCTTTGTTTTCATTCTTGGAAATAGATATTCTGAGTGACCAAAGTATAATTGGACGCTTACTTCCTCTCTGAATTTTGCACATATATTTTGCTCGTTACTTGCTGCCTTTATTCTCTTGAGAATTTGTCATTCTAATCATGCTTTTGTTAATATTTTTTGCAGCTGTTTTAAGATCTTTTGTACTTTGCAATTTCACTATGATTTGTTTAGATAAGAATTGTTTTAATTTATGTTGTTTGGAATTCTTTGGCTTTCAAATGCCATTATTCATCACTTAATACTAGGAAACTATCAGGTGTTATCTTTCTCACTATTACTTCTATATAATTGTTTTATTATTTCTTCCTGGTATCTATTTTAAAAATATTTTTGCATCTTCTCACTTTATTTTCCATGTCTCTAACATTTTCCTTCATATGTTTTATTTCTCTATTTCTGTGCTGCATTTTGTGCAATTTCTTCTGATCTTTCTCCCATTCACTGATTCTCTTCAGCCCTGTCAAACTGCTATTTAATGCCCCAGTAAATTGTTAATTTTAATTATATTTACTTTTTAAATAACATCTCCCTAGTTCTTAATTAAATATATCTAATTAAAAAAATAAATATATCTAATTTTCTTTTCTATTTTTGGGTAATCTTTTTATCCTAATATATTTTCAATTTGGTCTCATTTTCCTAAATTTGTTAAGCATATCTCTTCAGTGTTCTTTTTTGAACATTTTTAATATCGGAACTTTTGTAATTCTGGTAATGTTGTTTCTGTTTCTTCTCATTCGTGGTAGTTTGTTTTCCTTTGTTTTTAGCATATGTTTAATTGAGAGGCCATATTTGTTGACATCCTGTGTTGGGTATGTATTTTTCCAGGTAGGTTTTTGGCTTGCTTTTTCAAAGTACCTGGTTGAAAAAGATTTAGGTCCAATATAATTTGTAATTCTTGGCTTAGGTATTGCGAACTGAACAAATATAGTAGATTTAGACTGCAAAATATTTGAAGGCCAGATTTGACCACACAGTCTCAATGAAGTTCTTATTTACAAAAAAGACTCCACTTAGTGCTAAAGCCAAGTTAAACACGATACTTCATTAATGTTACAATTTACCTGTATAGAGTCTCTTTTTCTGCTATAGCTATTATTGTATGTGATTTATTCAGCTCTTTGCTTTTGAAGCTGTAGGTAATGTGAGATCTAGATATACTCCTACATTAACTTTCAATTCCTGCTAGCATAAATCTGTGGTCCTAACTTCCTGATTATACCTAACTTGAGTTATTTCCTTGATTTTCTGCAAGCTCATCTAGTAGTTTGAAAGAGTATTTTGAATTATTTTTTTAGATGTTCCAGAGCAGGAGAATTTTGCAATTTCTAGGCCATTATAATTTTGGAAACAGAAGACTCATATTAAGCCATAGAAAATTGTTCTATTTTCAGTAGGAATACATTTTAAAAAGAATTTAAAATACCACCAGGCTCAAATAAAATTCCATGATTTTCAAGATGCTTATATTAAATGAGTCAGACAATGATTTTAGGTATGATTAAGTGTTATCAACATGATTGTGATAAAAACCCATCTGAAACCAGGCTGCCTCACTCTTTCACTTAGTAGCTATGTAAACTTTGGCAGATTTATTAGTGTCTTTGAGCCTCATTTTTCTCCTTAAAGGAAGGATGGTAGGAATAACAACAATCTCTTAAGATTTCTCTGTAGAATGAATATATTGGTTCATGTAAAATACTTAGAGAAATGCCTAGTACATGATAAGACTAAAAAAAATGTGATTGTCATTACCTTAATAGGTATTGGTGATAAAAATTAGCAGATTTAAAATGAAGTAGTTTAGAATAGGTCATCCCAAAATGTGTTGCTTTGGCATGTGTACTCTAGCCAGTCAAGACCTGCAGACCTAAGAAAAACTTTTACCTCTCCCTTAAACTACCAGAAAATAATTTAGAGAGGGGGCCTAGCCCAGAAAGAGAGCTACGACCAAGAGATAACTACTTTTTTTTTTAATCTGAGTGACCTGACAAACATTTAATTACCAACATCTACTCTTCTAATCATCCTGTGAATCACCATCTTCTCTTTTGAAGCCCCAGGTCCTTACCCAATTCCTTAGTTCAGTACGGCATATAAGTCTCACTTGCCCAGCTTGCTTTGGGGTCTCCTATTCTTCTGGGGCTCCTATATGTGTGTAATTAAATTGACTTTTCTCTTGTTAATCCATCTTATGCTAATTTAATCATTAGATCAGCCAAGAATCTAGAAAGGTAGAAGGAATTTTTTTCTTCTCCAATACAAATTAATCATGTAATCAACAGCATAAAAAAAAGGAATGATAGGCAACATCATTTAATATTTGGGCCTATATATTTCATGCTTCCTTTAAAATGACCTGAGTAGCAAAGCTTTCAATAAATGAACAAAAGATAGATTTAATAGTTTTTAAAAATAAGGCTTGAGTTAGAGTGTACATTTTAAATACACCTCCAAGCAAATATAGGAGAAATTGACCTTAAAAAGCATATATACTTAACGTATATTTTAGTTAAATGACATCCTGAATATATTAACCTGACTATAAATGGTGTTGCCTTAATTTAGGTTTGATATTCAAAAGTGGCTTTGACATAAGTTTGATCATCATTTTGGAAAACTCAAGTTTGTAACAAATGGTTTCTGATATTAGAATGCATTTTCTATTAATATTTATTTATCTTATTTAAAAATATTAATATTTTACAGGCAAAGAGCACTTCTTATCTCCAGTATTTCAAAAGTAGGGGTTTTCAGCTATAAGTATGTTGTTAAAATTATATTTAATCTCTTTTTCCAACCTGCTGAAGAGAAACAGCCTGAATTAATATTACTCCATATAAAAATATGCACTGTAGGTTTGCTGAAAAATAATTTAAATTCTTCCCCTCTGGAGGAATATGTAATGCATCATTTGTTATTCAGTGCACCTTAGGACATTCATGCTTGAAACTTCATAGAAGAAATATTTAGGTTAGGCATTTTGTTTGGTGATGGCGTTCTCTGGAAATAAAGTAAGCCCTCTCTAACGTGGGATACAAGAATTTACTTTTTTATATGCCTATTCATCAAGACTGATAGTTTGTTTTAGGGCTATATCAATCTTGAATCCCTCATGTTAGACATAGTTATGAAAAAGATGGAATTGAGTGTTGAGGAATTAAAAGTAAAAGTAAAGAAAATGAGAGATAGGAGTACATTTTCCCAGCGTGTTATTTTGAGGTAAAAAGAAATTGTAACAAAATAAAGCTAGCTTTATAATTCTGGAGTGCTGCAGAATTTGCCACCCCAAAATATGCCTTTTTGGCATAAGGATTATTTTAAAGATATAGCAGATATAGAAAAAGCTCTGAAAGCCTAGTAAAAATTATCAATTTGTAAAGACGTTTATAAGGAAAAATCTCTATTTGTAAGATTGTCTCCCTCTCAGTACTAAGAAGAGGAGAATGAACAAATCTCTAGAAACTCTCATCACTGGAGAAGGCAGGACTTACATCTGCATAACAGCCATACTTTTATTCACTGCGCTTTTCCTAGTAACCTTCCATAACTGCATCCTTTCCCCAACATCTTTCTTTTGGCTTAGCTGAAGATGGTATCTAGGGTGGTGGCTTGGGCCATTTTAGTTACTCGGTTCATTTGTACCTTTGACCCCTTCTCACCCATTTCGCCTATTCCCTAACCCTCCCTCTCTTCTAGCAACCACAATTCTATTTTCTATATCTATGAGCTTTGTTCTGTCCATTTGTTTTGTTTTTTAGCTTCCGTGTATAAATAAAATCATATGGTATTTATATTTCTCTATTTCACTTAGCATAATACTTTCAAATACTTTCAAAGATCCATCCATATTGTTGTGAATGCCAAGATTTCATTATTTTTTATGGCTGAGTAGTATTCTAATGTAGATATATATATATATATCATATCTTCTTTATCATTTATCCATCAATGCACACTTTGTTTTTTTCCATATCTTGGTTATTGTAAGTGATGCTGCAATGAACATAGGGGCATATTTATCCTTTTAAAATAATTTTAATCTCCTTTGCAAAAATACCCAGAAGTGGAATTGCTGGATCATATCCTAGTTCTAGTTTTAAGTTTTTGAGGAATCTCATTCTGGTTTCTACAGTGGCTGCACAAATTTACAATCCCATCAAATGTCAGGTGATACCTTGCTGTGGTTTTGATTTACATTTCTCTGATTAGTGATAATGAACTTTTTTATATGTCTGTTGGTCATCTGTACGTCTTCTTTGGAAAATGTCTATACAGATCCTCTACCCATTTTGTAATTGGATTCTTCTTTTCTTTTCTTTTCTTCTTTTCTTTTCTTTTCTTTTCTTTTCTTTTCTTTTCTTTTCTTTTCTTTCCTTCCTTCTTGCATTTTATTTGCTATTGAGTTATATATGTTCTTTATATATTTTGAACATTAACCCTTTATCAGATATATGATTTACAATTTTTTTTTTCATTCAGTAAAATGACTTTTCATTTTGTTGTTGGTTTTCCTTGCTATGCAGCTTTTTAGTTCGATTTAGTCCAAATTGTTTGGTTTTGCTTTTTTGCTTATATATATGAGGTACATATAGTATTGAATTTCTGTTTGTTTTTCTCATGTTAATCTGTCTTTTATTATAGGGACATCTCAAGTAAGAGCCTAAAAGTGTAGAGGAAAAATTATTTTTATTCTCCTACAATTTCAAAATCGGCGTTTGTTGTAAGTATTGAGGAACTATTAATATCGGATGAAAATGATTTGCTATATCTTGATGACTGCTTAAGAGAAATTCTCACAATTGAAGCACAGACTCTGCAATTTTTAATATCAAAAACATTTTGAAAAACACAACTATAGCAAACTCAGTAGGAAAAATCAAGTTGACCGAGTACTTCATAGATTACTTACAAATCGGGGGTCACAATGGGAACCTAAAGGTGGTGTCAAAAATTTTTAAAAAGATGGGGCACTGAGGTGGCTCAGTCGTTCAAGCATCTAAGTCTTGATTTCAGCTTAGGTCATGATCTCAGGGTCCAGATTGAGAACCAGATCAAGCTCTGTGCTCAGCAGGGAGTCTGCTTGAAAATTTCTCTCCCTCTCCCTCTACCCCCTCTTCCTGCTCCTCCCCCTGATCTCTCTCTCCCTCTCTCTCTCTTTCTTTCTCAAATAAATAAATAAATCTTTTAAAAAATTTTCAAAACGACATTTTCATTAAAAATGACCAAACAGAGCACCTGGGTGGCTCAGTTGTTGAGTGTCTGCCTTTGGCTCAGGTTGTGATCCCGGGGTCCGGGGATGGAGTCCCACATCTGGCTCCCCACAGGGAGCCTGCATCTCCCTCTGCGTATGTCTGCTTCTCTCATGTGTCTCTCATGAATAAATAAATAAAATCTTTAAAAAAAATGCCTAGACAAAAGCCTAAAATTTCCTGTGAACCAAGAACATTAATTGTATTTGCTAAAAGTTAATTATAATTATTACTGCTAATGTAAGTTTTGAGTTATGATTGATAGTCTCTTTATTTTTATTTTCATGCATGTGAATAACAGTCTTTCTTAGGTTTACACACAGACATGGTCCTCCGGTTTCTTTTTCTCATAAAGGTTAAAATTATTCACGCACACATTTTCTCAGCAAGGTGAATCTCAGGAAGACTTTGCTTTTAGGTAAAGAACATTGTCTCTGAATTCTATTTCAGTAAGATGAGGTTTTAATTTGCATCCCTACAACAACTTTAAGATTCCAAAGTTACCATCGTTCTGCTTATATCTCTGTCTTTATAGGTAATACTTCATGAAGTAAAAAGCTACAAACATAGTAGAGAGATATTCAATAAATCATGTAAGTATGTACAAATTAGCCAAACCGACCTAGCCAAACAGCAGGTTCTTCTAAAATCAGAAATTGACATGTTAACATTATTTCTCTGTGCTCAGCATCAGATGCCTGATGCAACAATGCCATCCAAATATCAGGTGCTTTAACTGATTAGTTACTATAACCAGTTCATTGTTTCTAGGTTAATTGAGTGAGATGAAAGATTCTCACTCAATTATCTACTTTATATCACTATTTTTCAAAAATGAAAGGATCTGTCTTCATTGTCCCTGGCTATCTCAAGTGGGAATCATAGGTTTTCCCACCATTATTATTTAAATACTGTGCCATTTAAATTGATTAACAATCTAACCCCATATAAATAAAATTTTACTGAAGAAAATTCAGTTTAAAGCTTATCCTTTTCACTGAAGCTCCCTACGTGAACCACATTAAGGAAGTGGATCCTCAACACTCAGAACAACCTTTGGCAGGAATTTTCTTCTCTCTAAATGTTTCTTCAAGGCCTTCACATTTCCAACACTGACTACCTTGGATATATTGACTACATTACCATGAAATGACTTTAGGCCACCTTTAATAAGTCCTGCATGGGTGGTCTTTAGGATAGGCGATTACCTGGCATTGATTGTCTTTAGTTATTATTCTAACTCAGGCAGAATCCCTTTTAACATCTTTTTACATTTACTAATGCAAAAAATATTTATACCCAACCGGTACTCCAGACACTGTGCCAAGACATGGTAGCATTGATATAAATCAGGATTAAGTAATGCTAAAATAAATGATATTAATGGAATAATTGTTTTTAAGAAACATGCAAAGCCAGAAAAGTATAATGAATCAGACTTTAATATTTATTCAGAGATTTGATTTTGTTTCACCAGTGTCAGCTGCTTTTTTTTTTTTTTAATATATAATACATTACTACCACCTACTTTTCAGATCCACTGAAGTTTCATGTAGTCTCAACCATATCTTTTATGGAAAAGGCTCAAGCCTAAGATCACACTTGCATTTAGTGTTTTTCAGTCTGATGCAACACTTTAGCCTTTCTGTGCTCTTATCAATCTTGATACTTTTGAAAATTGCAGGCCCATAATTTTGTAGAATGCCCCTGGATTTTGTTTGTCTGATGTTTCCTCATAATTAGGTTGAAAATATACATCTTTGGCAGGCCTGTTAGAGGGTTGATGCTGTGCTTCCTTCCTTGCCTTTCTCGGCCTCATATTTCAGTTTGTCCCATTATTGCTGATGTTTGCTTTGATCATTTCATTAAAGAGGTGCCTTTCAGACTTCTTCATGTAAATTTACTCATTTTGCTTCTGTAATCAAGAGCACTTTATTAATGTGTTTATTTGTATCTTCACGGATGCTTACCTTCCTCTAACTCATCTAATGTTTCTCAAATGATTTTTCAGGGAGAAACGGAATGAGGAAAATAAAGAGTAAAAACAAAAATATTTTAGTTAAACTGAGCTTTTACGGGGCAGGAAACTTGAATCTGGGATCCAGGAGGGTTAAGTGAGAAAGCTGGGGCCAGA
Source organism: Canis aureus (assembly GCF_053574225.1). Classification (NCBI taxonomy): domain Eukaryota; kingdom Metazoa; phylum Chordata; class Mammalia; order Carnivora; family Canidae; genus Canis; species Canis aureus. Next base: position 56,330,885 of record NC_135617.1, on the reverse strand, counting down.
AGCCATGAATCCTCACTCCCAGCCAGGACCCTGACATAGCAACAAACTTCAAATCAGTTTTTATTATTGACCATCACTATCATGAGTGAGTTTTTCAGTGCGATTTATGGCCATGAAAAAAATCTTTTTCCAACCAAACTTAAAAGGTTCAAATTTTTAAGGAACGCTCTTGTTACGACTTTTGAGACATGAGACTATAATCTTCTACATTTTGTTCTAGAGTAAATTATTATCTTCTTCCTAAACATGTATCCACTGAAGCTTTCTCAAGGTGATAAGACTTCAAAAACAATGATTCCTTGTGACAAAAAATAATCCATGTACATGCAGAACCAAAATTTTAGCATGGAAAGAAATCTACAGAACTTAGCTAAAATATAGTGATTCCTGGATCTACACTCAGAGATTTACACAGTAAGTGTGAATTGAGTTCTAGAGGTCTGTATTTTAACAGTGAATCAGAAGTTTCCCATGCAGATGGGCCCAGAAACACACCATGGAAGCACTGAAATTAATGTAAATTAACCATTAAAAGAAATAAAGCTGATAGAGTTCTCATGCAACCTAAGGAAAGGATAGGAGACTGATTATTTAGCTGAGGACTTACAATCAGTTCTTATCCAATGATTGTAGGTAAAAGTAGATTTTATCAGTATATCATAGGGTTAGCTATAAAATAAGAAATCACGGTATATTTCTTGGCCTCATTGCTTCTGTACCAATTCAAGAAATGACCCTTTTTGAAAACTCCCTTATTGCATTGTACAGAACTTGATAGTTCATATGAGCCATCATTTTTTCCCCTTCAAATAAGGAAGTCAGAACATAGAGAGTTTACGGTATTTTCTAAATAGCACAGAAGTAGTTGCTAGAAAACCAGGTCTAGAGCTTATTGCTCCAGTCTTAGGACCTTTTTCATTCTTCCATTGCACTAAGCTATATAGTATAAATCTATATGCCTTGTCTTCAAAATAAAAAGTGGTCATGGTACATGGTAGATATAATTAGTCTTTTTTTGTAAGTTTACCCTCATATTTTGTCCCTAGTATTTATGAAAAAAATATATGTAAGGGAAAATCCCAACTGTTTGTTCAGTTTCCCTTTAGTGTGTCTTACCCTAACTTCTCAGGGCTTTGTGATTTCAAGAATTTCTTTTTTTTTTCTTTCTTTTTTTTTTTTTGAGAGAATTTCTAAATGTAATTTCAAGGGACAAATCTTCAAAATTGATGAAGCATGCCATACCTTGAATTCTTGCCAAATTGCCAATGCTCTAATATTTTAATGACTGGTTCTATCATATTCATGATTTACTCTCATTTTTCTCCCAGCTCTCTGGGAGATCTTTGCCTGGAGTTTACATTCTTTTGCCCCACACACACTGAAAGAAAAGGACTTATATTTTTCTCAACATTGGCTAAATTTCCAGTCAGTAATATACTCATATTTCTCTGTGGAGTGCTTTTTTTCTTTTTGTCATCTGTTACATGTTCTAGCAAAAAAATTTTCTTATTGCTTTTAATTAACTTTGCAATGAGTCAGTCTTCTGGTTATCTAAGAATTTTCTGTTGCAATCATATAGCAAAATCAATTGGCAGGAATCAGAAATATAATAGGTTAAGCAATCACATTAACCTTCTAAGTCCACGGCTTCCCAAGGGAATTCAATTTAATTCAATAGCGTTCAATCAGTGTTTATTGATTTTCTCCTTTATGTCAGGTAATTCTCCATATGATGAGAATGTAAATATGCATACATTCTAGATCAATGCCCATCAAGAAAATATAGTCTTAGAGGAAGAAGACAGGTAAGTAATGAGGGTTTGTAATATTTTAGGAAAAGGTCTGTGAAGATTAAACTCATATGTTATTAGAGGAGGACAGTGGCCTCCAAATTATATTTTAACAGTATGGGAAGACCTCCTTTAGGAGATAATACATGTTCTGAATCTTAAAGCAGGAGACAACCATAATAATGACAGGGCTCTGAGAGAGTAACTCACAGAAAATGGAAGGATAGGAAAGAAAGAAATAACAAAGTATATTAAAAAGAAGTTCAGAAGTATTCCAGAAACCCAGATAGGACTAGTTACATAATATTCAGGACCCAAAATGAAAATATGTTGTCCCTTGCTATATTAATAAAAATTTCAAGATGGTGACAGCTTTATTAAAGTATAATTGATAGATAAAATTATTTTGTTTCCTTTGGATATACACCCAGAAGTGGGATTGCTGGATCATATGTTAGTTCTATTTTTAATTATTTGACTAAGCTCCATACTGGTTTCCACAGTAGCTGCACCAGTTTGCGTTCCACCATTTCCTCATGAACACTCATTATCTCTTGTTCTTTTTGATAATAGATATAACTACTAGGGAACCCTTGTGAGCATGGGGACCTGTACAAAATATATCACATGCCCATGAAGCAGGCTCTGAGCAAAGACCTGGGTTACAAAGGATAGGGTTTGGAGGGATGTTTGTAGAATAGACAGGAAAGTATGGTGAATGATAAGGTAAAGAGAGGTCAGATCAAAGTAGACCCTGCATGATATGTCAAAAAGTTTGAGGTAACCCAAATCTATCTCTTGCTTGAAGGTATATGGATGTATGTATTACTATTTATTTCATATTTGTGAATATGTAATACTTTTTGAACTTTCAACCACAATTTTTTTTCCATAAAAATGAAAGAATTGTTTGTAAAGAGGAAAGAAAATGAGATAATAATACTAATAGCAATAAAAATAATGGGATTATATCAATGATTCATTCATATGTGGAATTTAAGAAACAAAACAAGGGGACAAAGAAAAAAAGACAATCTAAAAAACAGACTCTTAAATACAGAGAACACACAGATGGTTACCAGAGGGGAAGTGGATTGGGGATGGGTGAAATAGGTAAAGGAGATTAAGAGTATACTTATCTTGATGAGCACTGTCTAGAACTGTTGAATCATTGTATTATAACTTAAAACTAATATAACACTATATGCTAACTAAACTGGAATTAAAAGAAAAAATAATAAATTAAGATCACACATTAAGAGTAATGCAGGATTGTCTTTATAAAGCATTCAAACTGCACAGTATCACAGTGTACTTTCCATTACTTCCAAATAAAGAGAACCCTGGAGATCTGAGATTTTTCTTGTCCTTGCTTTCCTTTTGGTCCTTCTTTTGATATCAAGATGGCATGAAAAGAAATCCTTAATTATGGCTAAGTTTAACTTATTACCTAATAATTTATCTTTGTCCAAAAAAGTGTTTAGGATTATTTTATCTACCAAGAATTTCTTCCAGCACCCTGCTCCTATCATCAGCTCCTGAACACTCAGCCTCACTCTGCTGAGGGCCTCTGTCTGCTTCAATGGTTCTCAACTAATTCAGTATCTCTGGAGGATTGAGGCCCAGACACTGGTATTTTTCTAGAACCTAAAATACACTCTTATCAAGCTCAAATACAAAATCAGAGAAAATAGGAATCAGACAAAATAATTGCAATTCTGGGACTAGTAACTATGCTCAATTTGTTGTAATAAATGACTTTGCAAACTCTAACAAGGTCTGAAGTATTTATAATAAAAACTTATTATCAAGTATTGCTCCTGGCACTCAAGAAACAATCATAGTGAGTAAGGCAGAAACAGTTGATGCTTTTATAGATCTTATTTCTGGGAGGAAATGGACAAGAAGTAGACACAGCAAGCACAAATAAAATAAAAAAGCATAGAGGTGTCTGGGTGGCTTAGTTAGTTAAGCATCTGCCTTCAACTCAGGTCATGATTCCCAAGGTCCAGGGACTGAGCCCCGCATCGGGCTCCCTGCTTGGCAAGGAGCCCTCTTCTCCATCTCCCTCTGTTGCTCTCCCCTGCTTGTTCTCTCTCTCTCTCTCTCTTTCTCAAATAAATAACTAAAATCTTCAAAAATATATACAAAATATATTCAGAAAACAAAACAAGAAACAAGTAAAACAATTGTGATAAATGCTGGCAATTAAAATACTCCATTCTAAAATATAATAAAGAAGATGAGAACTGAAGGGTGAGAAAGAGCCCAGCTATACAAAAACAAAAACAAAACAACCAAAAACCTAAAAAACAGCATAAGCTCTACTTCAGGGAAGTGAGGGACAAGAACAATAAATCATGAAATAGGAACAAGATTGGTGTGTCCCAGCAAAGGACAGGAGGCCAATGGGAGGGCATGAAGGACCATAAAGTGAGAGGACAGTGACATGAAAAGGCTGCTAGTAGGCAGGGGTCAGATCAGTCATCTGTCTGACCCTTTCCCCTCGTGACTCCTCATGCCTGCTAAAACCCTCAGCATAGCCTTGCATTTTTACTACAGCCTCTGTTTCTGTTATCCTCATTTGCTCACTTTGAATGTCAGACTTAGACCTTACTCAAACATTGAACCTTGCCCATGGCATCCTAAGAAGCCTGATACCTTGGAGTTGGATCTTGTCTTTGCCCTCAACATCCTTTTTTTGTCAGGCATTCTCACTCCTCCCCTGCCTTCCTCTCCTCTGCTGTCAATGTTTCCTGTGAAATCTAGGCCAGGACCATGAACAAATACACTCCCAGCCAGAATGGCTCCTGGTCAGCCCACCAGGACAGCTTTGTCTAGAACTCATCTAATGTGTCTCTTGCTTTTAGTAACAGCAGTGACCACGAGGACAGGGTCCAGAAAAAAAGCAGCTTCTGGCAGCCAATAATGAGCTACCAAGGAGGAAAGCAACTGTTTAGAACTATAAATCATGAAGCCCTCATTAAAGAGGTTGTCTTGTTTTTGAATTTTAGCCAAGAGTTCTTTCTCTTGCAAATTTAAAACCAGAGTTTTAGGTATTGATATCCATTCAAATATTAGTTCATGGTGTTGTGTTGAAACAGCTTTTGAAAACAGTACTCATGTTTATTAAAAATGAAGCACTTCCTGAATAATATTGACAATAAAAGGTAATGAAATGAATATACACAAAACATCTTTTATTTATTCATATTTCACTTGCTTATCCACTGTGAATAGTTTCATATATTCCGTGGATATGTTTATAAAATTCAGGCTGATCAGTTAGATTTTTCTATTCCAATAAAGCAGCTAGAAAATCACACTGACTTCAATGAGGCCCCTGGGACCCCAGTTAACAAAATAATAGAGAAATTGTTGAATTGCGAACTATACTCACTTGAGCTCATGAAAATTTGAAGTATTAAACTTTGAGTTGTTTTTGTGTCAATAACAAAATTAAAGAAATGATAATATATCAACATCTTCCATAGTGTTCTCTTATTAATTACACTTATCACCTAAAGGTCTTACTGCTGCATCATTTATATGAACCAATCTCACTCAATTTGCACATTGAAAAAATGGCATTTATTAAAATATAATGGAAAGATGTTATGTATGGATGATAATAGCTTTCCATTTTGGTAGATAAATAAGAGATAGAAATACTTAGAGCAAACCATGTATTTCAATTCCCTAAAATATTTATGAGGGAAATGTGTTACTAAGTTTTCTTAGGACCCAGAGTAATTATATTTAACTTAATTTTATTGATGTTGGTTATATCAGCTTAGATGTTGTCTGAGATGACCAAGGTATTTTATACCTGAATATAAGTGGGGAGATATAAAACACTGCGGCTACTGGGGTGATAGTAGCATTATTTTTAACACTTGGAGTTATAAGGGAAATATTTATAAAAAAAACAACCTAATACTCAGTGCCTAAGGGAAGTCAGCATTACTCCAACACTGATGCCCACTGCAGCAGGGAGATGAGCTGTCCCTGCTGGCCTGAGACTGTCCAAGTTTTAGTCCTGAAAGTCCCTCATCCAAGAGCAACTTCAATCACAGGCATATTAGGATGTTTGGCCCTCCATATGACAACCAGAAGCCTTAAGAAAACAATGTGCATAGAATAAATAGATTCTGCTGAGTTAGGATTAGGGCAATTTATTACCCATTTTGGGCTATATTTAAGAGTGAAAAGGAGCACTATTAAAATTATACTGTGATAACATACATAATCTGGGACGGACTAAAGCAGGGACCTGCAAACATTTTCTGTAAAGGGTTAGAGGAAGTGCAAAAATAATTAAAGAAGAGTATAATAGAGAAAGGCTGAGTCAAGAAACAGAGAATAAACTAGAAGAACAGTAAGTGCTTCTTGAGGTTAGTGTTGTAAGTTTAGTTTTGGACCCCAAAACCAGTATTTCCAAAATTTCTCTTTTCACTTTCTATTATTCATGTTTGTAATCTCATTTGTCTCCAATGGGGGCTCTTTCTCATTTTATACCCATGAGGCTGAAGGTGCAGTATACTTGAATAATTTAGAGAGGACAATGGGATCTCCTGGTGATTAATTTTTGTCAAAAATCAGCAGTCTAAGTACTGCAGGATGTGAAGGTCAAGATACTTAATAGATATATTGGGATTCCTTACAGTGTTGGTGCTGGGCAAATGGTTAACAACTATCTCAAAAGTCAATTATGAACCAACAGGTACCAGTGGTGTTTGGAGCAGCTGTGATATCTTACAGGTTCTGGCTTGATCTGTATGACAATTTTGATTGACTGTGAGCTGAGGCACAGGAAAAGCATATTTACACTGAAACAATGTAAAATTAAGTCACTTAAGTCCTAGCTTATTCCAGAAATACTAATACTAATTAATGTTTTAAAAATTATTTTAATACTGCCAATTGGAGATGTCATAGCATAGTACTTGAGAGCATATACTGCCCAGGTTCAAATGTTAGTTGCTTCTGTCAGTAATTGTGAGCTTTGAGCAGATCACTTAACCACTCAACTTCCTTGTTTGTAAAATAGCAATAATGGTATTACCTATTTTGTACTGTTGCGGTAAAGAACAAATCAATCAATACTTGTAAAGCACTTAAAGTGATGCATTGTGTACGATGAGCATGCAATAAAATGTTGACTGTTATTCCAAGACACTTTGTTCTTGGAGAGAACCTTAAGTATAGGATCTAGAAGTTTGCACAATTATCTTGCACAACTTCAGGGAAAAAAAAGGATTGTGTACATTTGTTTTATTCAGCAAATATGTATTGAGAGCATAGTGGATGCTAAATATGGTATTATGTTGCAAAGTATATAAAATAAATATAAAAACTGTGAAGGGTCTGGGATTTTGTAGAGCTTGTTGGCTAACAAGTTAGCTTATTACAGTTTCATGGCTTCTGACAGAAGATATGAGATTCCAGGTCAAAGTCCAAGGATAGTTTCCTAGTCACAGCACTAGCAGACACCAGAGAACCAGCATTTTTGCATCAATTTCTGGATCCTCAGTTCCACAGTATAAAAGAGGTTCTGATGATACCTACACATACAGTGGATTATGTTATAGGACAGGGTTTGGAAATCCCAAGTATTTGCCAGTAGGCAATAAGTGTGGCTGCTCCTTGCTCCAGAGAAAGAAATAATCTTCATTTTACAGGGCTGTTAACCATATCAATATCCCTGAAAAGATAGTCCATGAAAAGAAAAAAAAAATGGCACTCATGAAGCTTACATTCATGTAAAGGAGAGAAAAATAAGATGAAAGTGGGGGCCAGAATAAGGATGTACCCCAAGTGTACCCTGGCAAATAATAATCACTTGAGTTCTCTGAGGCCAAGCACCTTAGTGTCATAGCTTGTGTGAATAGCTGTGCTCTAAGGAGAGAAAGGTAGGATAACAAGTGTTCATTTCTGGAAGGATCTGGGTTCTACAGATTTATTTGGCCTGTTGCCGTCTGAATACCACAGGGAATACTCCATAAGTAGTCACAGTGTGTACCTACTAAGAGTTCATTTTCTTCTGACCAAAGAGTATATGGTCTTTCTCACAGTTCTTGTGCTTCATTTCACTATGGTCCCTGGTTGACTTTTCTATATTGAATGGTTCTTGTGCTACACCAGTATCCTCTTGGGTTTCTAAATATAACTTTAAAAAAATTAATTCAAGTAGCATTGGTTTCAAGAGTAGAATTTAGTGATGCTTTAGTTACATATAACACCCAGTGCTAATTATATCATGTGGCCTCCTTAAGGCCCCTCACCCATTTATCCCATTCCCCCACCTACCTTCCCTCCAGCAATCCTCAGTTTGTTCTCTATAGTCAAGAGTCTCTTACGGGTTGCCTCCCTGTTTTTATCTTATTTTATTTTTTCCCTCCTTTTCCCTATGTTCATGTTTCGTTCCTTAAATTCCATATATGAGTGAAGTCATATGATATCTTTCTCTGACTTATTTCACTTAGCATAATACACTCTAGTTCCATCCATGTTGTTGCAAATGGCAAGATTTCATTCTGTTTGGTTGCTAAGTAATATTCTAATGTGTGTGTACAGGTGTGCGTGTGTGCATGTGTGCATACCACATCTTCTTTATCCATTCATCAGTCCATGGACGTTTGGGCTCTTTCCATAATTTGACTGTTGTTGATAATTCTGCTACGAACATTGAGGTGCATATGCCCCTTTGAATCAGCATATTTGTATCCTTTGGATAAATACTGAGTAGTGCAATTGCTGGGTCATAGGATGGTTCTATTTTTAACTTTTTGAGGAATTTCCATATTGCTTTCCAGAGAGGCTCTACCAGGTTGCATTCCCATCAACAGTGTGAAAGGGTTCCATTTTCTCAGCATCTTTGCCAACATCTGTTTTTTTCCTGAGTTATTAATTTTAGCCATTCCGGCAGGTATGAGGTGGCATTTCATCCTGGTTTTGGTTTATATTATTCCATGATGATGAGTAATATTGAGGATCTTTTCATGTGTCTGTTAGCCATCTGGATGTTTTCTTTATAAAAGTATCTATTCATGTATTCTGACCATTTCTTAACTGGATTGTTTGTTTTTGGATGTTAAGTTCTTTGTAGATTTTGGATACTAACCTTTTATCAGATACATCATTTGCAAATATCTTCTCCCATTCCCTAGGCTGCCTTTCAGTTTTGTTGATTGTTTCTTTTGCTATCCAGGAGGTTTTGTCTCAATAAGGTCCCAGCAGTTCATTTTTGCATTTGTTTCCCTTGCCTCCTGAGATGTGTCTAGTAAGAATTTGCTGTGGCCCAGGACAAAGAGCTGCTGCTTTCCCCTCTAGGATTTTTTTGTTTCCTGTCTTTATATTTAGGTCTTTCATCTATTTTGGATTTATTTTTGTGTATGGTATAAGAAAGTAGTCCAGTTTCATTCTTCTGTATGCTGCTGTCCAGTTTTCCCAACACCATTGGTTGAAGAGAATATCTTTTTCCCATTGAATATGTTTTCCTGCTTTGTCAAGGTTCATTGACCACACAGTTGTGGGTCCATTTCTGTGTTTTGTTTTCTGTTCCATTGATCTATGCATCTGTTCTTGTGCCAGTGCTATACTGTCTTGATGATTACAGCTTTGTGATACAGCTTGAAGTCCAGAATTGTGATGCCTCCTCCCACTTTGCTTTGCTTTTTCAACATTACTTTGGCTATTTGAGGGCTTTTGTGGTTTCATACAAATTTTAGGATAGTTTCTTCTAGTTCTGTGAAAAGTTCTAGTGTCATTTTGATAGGGAATGCATTGACTGTGTAGATTGCTTTGGGTAGTATAGGTTTTAACAATATTTGTACTTCCAATTCAAGAGCATGAAATGTTTTCCATTTCTTAGTGCCTTCTTCAGTTTCTTTCATAAGTGTTCTACAGTTTTTAGCATTCCTATTTTTACCTCTTTGGCTAGGTTAATTCCTAGGTATCTTATGATATTTGGTGCAATTGTAAATGGGATCGATTCCTTAATTTCTCTTCCTGCTGCTTCATTAATGGTATATAGAAATGCAACAGTTTTCTGTACCTTGATTTTATATCCTACGACTTTGCTGAATGCATGTATTAGTTCTAGCAAATTTTTGGTGGAGTCTTTCAGGTTTTCTACTTAGAATATCATGTTGTCTTCAATGAAAGTTTGACTTCTTTCTTGCTGATTTGGATGCCTTTTATTTCTTTTTGTTGTCTGATTGCTGAGGCTAGGACTTCCAGTAAGTACTATGTTTAACAACAGGTGTGAGAGTGGACATCCTGTCATGTTCCTGACCTTAGGGGGAAAGCTCACTTTTTTCCCCATTGTGGATGGTATTAGCTGTGAGTCTTTCATATATGGCCTTTATGATGGTGAGGTATGTTCCTTCTATCCCTACTTTCTTAAGGGTTTTTATAAAAAAAAGGGATGCTGTATTTTGTCAGATGCTTTTTCTGTGTTTCTTGAGAGGATCGTATGGTTCTTATCCTTTCTTTTGTTAAAGTAGTGTATCATGTTGATTGATTTGAGGATGTTGAATCACCCCTGCAGGGATAAATCCTGCTTGATCATGGTGAATAATCCTTTTAAGGTACTGTTGGATTCAATTAGATAGTATCTTGAGAAATTTGCATCCATTTTCATCAGGGATATTGGTCTGTAATTCTCCTTTTTAATGGGGTCTTTATCTGCTTTTGGAATCAAGGTAATGCTATAGCATGAGTTTGGAAGTTTTCCTTTCATTTCTATTTTATGGAACAGTTTCTGAAGAATAGATATTAATTTTTCTTTAAATGCTTGATAGAATTCCCCTGGGAAGTCATCCAGCTCTGGATGATCTTGTTGGAAGATATTTGATTACTGATTCAATTTCTTTGCTGATTGTAGGTCTATTCAGATTTTCTATTTCTTCCTGTTTCAGCTTGGGTAGTTTTTATGTTTCTAGGAATTTATCTAATTGTTTCAGATTGCCCAATTTGTTGGCATATAATTGCTCATAATATTCTCTTATAACTGTATTTCTGAGGTTTTGGTTATGATCTCTCTTCTTTCATTCATGATTTTATTTACTTGGGTCCTTTCTTTTTTCTTGTTGATAAGTCTGGCTATAGGTTTGTCAATTTTGTTATTTCTTTCATAGAACCAGCTCTTTAGTTTCACTGATCTATTCTACTGTTTTTTTAAAAAAATTTTCTATATCATTTATTTTTGTGCTCTAATCTTAATTGATTTCCTTCTTCTACTGGGTTTAGGCTTTATTTGCTGTTCGTTTTCCAGGTCCTTGAGGTGTAAGGTTAGGTTGTGTATTTGAGATTTTTCTAGTTTCTTGAGAAATGTTGGTATTGTTACATATTTCCCTCTTGTCACCACATTTGCTATGTCCCAAAATTTTGGACTATTGTGTTTTCATTTTCATTTGCTTCTATGTATTTTTAAATTTCTTCTTTAATTTCCTAGCTAACTCATTCATTCTTTAGTAGGATGTTCTTTAACTTCCGTATTTTTGTGGATTTCCAATTTTTTTCTTGTGTTTGACTTCAAATTTTATAGTGTTGTGGTCTGAAAATATGCATGGTGTGATCTTATTTTTTTTTTTTTTTTTGTACCGGTCGGGGCCTGATTTGTGATCCAGTATGTGATCTAGAAAATGTTCCATAAGCACTCAAGAGGAATGTGCTTAGGATGAAATGCTTTAGTTTTTTTTTTTTTTTTTTTTTTTTTTTTTTATTTATGATAGTCACAGAGAGAGAGAGAGAGGCAGAGACACAGGCAGAGGGAGAAGCAGGCTCCATGCACCGGGAGCCCGATGTGGGATTCGATCCTGGGTCTCCAGGATCGCGCCCTGGGCCAAAGGCAGGCGCCAAACCGCTGCGCCACCCAGGGATCCCAGGATGAAATGCTTTAGGATGAAATGTTCTGAATATATCTATTAAGTCCATGTGGTCCGGTGTGTCATTCAAAGCCCCGTTTCCTTCTTGATCTTCTGCTTAGATCTGTCCATTGCTGTGAGTGGAGTGTGTAGGTCCCCTTATTGAATTATTATCAATGAGTTTCTTTAAGTTTGTTATTAATTGATTTATATAGTCAGGTGCTCCCAAGTTGAGGGCATAAGTATTTACAATTGCTAGATCTTCTTGTGGGATAGACCCCTTTATTATAATATAGCATTTCTAACTGTAGTCTGTTTAAAATCTAGTTTGTCTGATATAAGTATCGCTATTGCAGTTTTGTTTTTATATCCATTAGCATCATAAGTGGTTCTCCACCCCCTCATTTTTTAATCTGGAGGTGTCTTTGGGTCTAAAATAAGTCTCTTGTAAGCAATATATTAATGGGTCTATTTTTTTAATTGATTCTTGTAGCCTATGTCTTTTGATTGGAATATTGAGTCCATTACATTCACAATAATTGTTGATAGGCATGAATTTAGTGCCATTGTATTACATATAAACTTGCTGTTCCTGTAGATTGCCTCTGTTCATTTCTCAGTCTTTGTTGCTTTTGATCTCTTGCCCACTCAAAGACTCCCCTTTAGTATTTCTTGCAGAGCTGGTTTAGTGTTCATGAGGTCTTTTAGTTTTTGCTTGTCTTGGAAATTCTTTATTCTCTTTTTATTCTGAATGAAGTCTTGTTGGATAAAGTATTCTTGGCTGCATGTTTTTCCCATTTAGCACATTGAGTATATCATGCCACTTTTTTTCTGACCTTCCAGAAAGAGTAGCTGCTTATAGGGCTGCCTATCTGTCTACCCTTGTAGGTTACAGACCTTTATCCTTAGAAGTGTTCAGAATTCTCTCTTTATCTTTGTTTTTGCAAGTTTTGCTAAGATATATCTTGGTGTTGACCTGTTTTCATTGATTATGAAAAGAGTTCTCTGTGCCTCTTGGACTTGGATGCCTGTTCCTTCCTCAGTTTAGGGAAGTTCTCAGCTATAATTTGTTGAAATAAGCCTTCTGCTCCCTTTTCCCATTATTTGTTTTTTGGGACTCCTATGATACAGATATCAATGGGCTTTGTGAAATTTCCCCTAAGTCTATATTGATTTTCTCATATTTTTCTTTCCCTCTTCTCATCTTTATTATTTTCCATAATTTTATCTTCTACATCACCTATTCAATCTTCTGATTCGTTCATCCTTATGGTGATTACATCCAGTCAGTTTTGCATCTTAGTTATAGCATTTTTTATTTTGGCCTGACTAATTTTTAGGTCTTTTATCTCTGTAGCCATGGTTTCTCTGGTGTCTTCTATGCTTCTTTCAAGTCCATTGTTTTGACTGCTGTTCTAAATTTTTTTTAGATATATTGCTTATATCTGTTTTGAGCAAATTCCCATCTGTGATTTCTTCTTGATCTTTCTTTTGGGGGAGAATTCCTCTGTTTTGTCATTATGTCTAAGTTTGTCATTTGTGTATTATGAAAGCTTGTTATCTTTCCTTAATACTATTTTAAGAAGGGGTCACATGTTGTCTAGGGTCTAGTGCCTCAGGAACTGTTTTTGGTATGTTGTGTATACCCTGCTATTGTGTTTTGACTGCTCTTTCCCACAGGTTAGTTCTCTACAGAGTTCCTCCTTGCTTACAGTGGGGAATGTTTGGACTTTTGACTGAATGTGCTTTGATTTGTTTGTTAAGAGAAGTCTTAAAGAAAAAAAAAAAGGAGCTTGATCCAAAAAATGAGACAAGGGAATATACTAACAAACCAACAAATGAACAAAAAATTATAAGCCTGTTACCAAAGGAAAAAAAGAATAAAATAAAATAAATATAAAACACTCAAAAATGTAAAAAACAATTTAAAAGAAGAAAGAATGAATGAAAGAAAAAAGAAAGAAAGAAGGAATGCAAGCAAGCAAGCTTAGTCCTATTTCTATCAGAACTGAAGCTGATGCTTTGGAGCTCTTTATAATCAATAAACTTGGTATATGGTGGGGGCTTGTGTTGTTCACCTGAGGGAGAGGCTCACTTCACTAGCCTACATAGTCAGACCTTCCCTTGTAAAGGTGCCCCCTGTGGGGCACAGGGGGGCAGTGTTTGGTGTAAGCCACTCCAGACTGCACTGGAGTTGCTGTGTTTCCCTCTGAAGTCCCACTATGTTGGTGGGTATGGGGTGGGGGTGGAAGATGGCATCCCAAGGGAGGGAGAACTCTTGGCCATCACTATTCAGGAGGCCCTCACAGAAAAGCAAACAATCTCCTCTGTTATGTCCCAGGCTTTCATCAGTTCCCTACCCCATAGCCTGTCTGTGCCAGGCAATCAGCTACATCCAATGCCACAGTCCTCTTGTGTTTTATCTCTTGCTGGTTGCTGAGATTCAAAACTACAAATCTTAAAGGACCCAGCAAGGCACAACACACTCCCCTCCCCCAGAGGAAAGACTTGCATTATGCTTGGCACCATTCTGTCCCAGAAAAGCAGTCAAAAGGTGGTTGGAGTTTGTTGTGGCACTCAGTGCTGAAAAGCGATGACCAGGTTATCTGCCCTTTATGTGTATCTCTGTCTCCTGCTGTTCAAAGGATACTCAATGGCTCCCACCTAGCTTTTTGTCCTTGGAGAGGCAAAATACCCTTTTCCAAATGTACTCCAGGAAGGGGATTGATCTCTCCCAGGGCAACCCAGGGGATCTTCACTGAGACTTCACACTGTTGTGTGAATGCTACATGCTGCTTCCTCTCTTCTCCCTCCCTAACTTTGCTCCACAAAAAGGGTTCCCTCCCCTTCATAGCACCATGGCTTTTCTCTCCCCCAATTCATAGCTCCAAATCTCAAATCTGCTAGGTTCTCTCCTACCAATTGTGCAGATTGTTTTCTTAACCCTCAGATTGATTTCCTAGTTGTTCAAAATGATTTGGTGTTGATCTAAGTCTGTTTATGAGAGGAGAAAAGCTTAAAGCCCCCCTACTATTCTGCTAATTCCTTCTCTAAATATGACTCTTGATGACTTCTTAATTTGCAGTCTCCAATTCTAGAGTTCTAGAATGATCCTATTGTTCCAATTTCCCCCTTCTCAACTCTTGAGGTATATTATCATAATCAACATATTATATCTTTGGAATTTCTGATTAGACACATATTGCATGTTGCCCTCTCTGTATTCTAAATTCCTTAGTCAAGATATATAACTACATGCCCACATAATAGCATAGCACAACAAAGTATAAAAAATTATAGATATTGATCTTTTGGGAAAATTAAAAGTATTAATTTGTCTATTTGTTAGTCTGCCAATAAATAGTTAAGGGCTTGTTACATGCAAATATATATAAATGCATTTTCTTTGATTCATAGTTTCTCCTCACTAATAGAACATTCTTTTTGTTTAGGACTTGTCATCTTGCTACTGGAATAATTAGTGTCTATGTCTCATGAATTTCCCCACAGTGGTTTATCACCGAAGGTAGGCAGAAATTATCATCCCCTCTTTTTAGTTGAATAGTTAAGTGGCTTACCCACCAACCTTATGATGGCGGTTGGATTTAACAGAGGTTCTCTATCCAATCTGTGTTCCTTCTTATCCATAGTAGCAACTAGCAACTATCTAGAGGATAGTTATTAACTTCTCTAGGGTAATTATTGCTTGAGATGCCACTACCAAAATAATAAATTGCCCTTAAGTTTCCATGAAAATTCATTAAATAAGAAAAAGAATTATATATTCTCTGTTCATTACTTGTCTTTCTTCATTTTTCTATGCAAATATTGAATAAAATAATGCTAATAATTACAGTTATAAAAGTACTTCCCATGTATCTATTTATGATAATACTTATTTATGTATCTCAGAAAACTTTTCTAAGTAGTTTTAAATTTATTCAAACAGTTTATTTTGTGTATCTACTATGCGCAAAATATATTTGAGATGCTAAGGATATAGCAATGGACAAACAAATAAAATTCTTTGCTTTGATATAGCTTGCATTCTATTATCATGAGAGAAGAGGCCAATAAGGCCTATACAAAATAACACAGCTAGGAAGTGGCTTAGCTAGAATTCAACACTGAATTTGTTTGACTGAGAGTTCAAATTCTTTCCCTTTATCTTAAACTCTTGACTCACTTCTTAGATGTTTCCTATGAAAAAGGAAGCTAGAGGTATAAACTTGGCTTTATTTCACAAATGGTAACTAATGAAAAAAGGTTCTAAGATGTCAACAGATACTTGCTGAAAGAGTTAATGGGCGACTTGGGCACTTAAGAGTCAAAGCATTTCTACTTTAATAGGCTGATATATTAGGCTGTTATATAGCAAACTCTAATCCTTGAGAATCAGTCTCTTTTGGATTATCATATGATTTCCCTAAACCTGTATCATTTTGGGTGGAGCTAGGGTTTCTAGCTAGCTATCAGGGATAAACCCCCTTTAACTTGAGAACCTTTATATGAAGTCATTTTCTTTATACTAACCCCAAGATGGATCATGATCACAATTCAAGAGAACAGAGAGTAAGCGACAGAATAAATAGCCATTCACTCCCTTGAATTCCATTACACAGTGGATGTAGTCAGGATGTACCAGAAAAATAACGGAGATTTTCTGAATTCTTCATTTATCCCCTCTTTATTTACAGGAAAATCCACAGGCTTTTACCAGTGTTAAGAAGAATGGTTTCCCAAAGATGTTTGTTCATACCCTAGTTTCTAAACCTGTGAACATGATGTATTACATGGAAAAAGTCACTTCATACATTTAATTATGGTTATGGATCTAGATTATCAGGTTGGGCCTACTCTAGTCATATGAATCCCTAAAAGCAGAAAATTTTCTCTGTGATCAGAGGAATGAAACAAAAGAGGCAAGAAAAGTGATAAAAGGGAAATTGGAGAGATTACTAGCATAGGAAAGTCTGAAGTGCCATTGGTTCAAAGATTTAGGGGCGCATATGCAAGGACTGGGGCAAGTCTCTAGGAAATAAGGGTGGCCTCCCACAGACAGCAAGGTCATGTGTCCCTCAGTCCTTAGCCACAGGAAAAGCATCCTGACCAAACTCTGAATGCATTTGGATATAGATTCTTCCCCAGTGCCTCCAGTTAAGAATACAATTCTGCTAACTTTGACTTCAGCTTAGTGAGACCCATGTTGGATTTCTAATATCCATGGGATGGTGACATAATAAATGAGTATTGATTCAAGTTGCTAAGTTTATGGCAATTTATTAATACGGCAGTGGAAAACTAATTAACTACCTCTAAGAATATTTTATGGGCTTCTTTTCTATTTCTTTTTTGAGACAATTCTGTCTCGGTGGATTGTGTTGAAGATGCTCAGCTCAAACATTATTTTTCATCCTTAGCCTCCTCCTTTTGGAATTGAGGTCTCTTTTCTTACAGTTTCATTATTTCTCACATCTACCTTTAGCTCTGGATATTTCTTTTTTTTTTAAGATTTTATTTATTCATTCATGAGAGACACAGAAAGAGCTAGAGGCAGAGACACAGGCAGAGGGAGAAGTGGACTCCATGCAGGGAGCCCGATGTGGGACTCGATCCTGGGACTCTAGGACCATGCACTGGGTCCAAAGGCGGTGCCAAACCACTGAGCCACCCAGGGATCCCCCAGCTCTGGATATTTCTTATGGTTCCTTCTTTGTTCCACATATGAGGATCACAATACATTTATACTCAGATCATGACCCAAAATCCACTAATTTTTCTTTTCATTCACAAGAATTCTTTTTCTATTCTCAAAAGCCTGTCCTTCCTACCACAAATCAATCACCACCTTTGTGAGGCAGGTGCCCAGGACTTCCCCTTCCCCAATTCTACACCCAATTATTTATCATATGCTTTTTGTGGGGTCAGACTATGGCATATTTAGTTTTACAACCAGCCACCCCAGTTAGGGCCATAGTTCTAAGTGAGTATTCCTGTAAAAGGGCATTCAAGGTGGTCATATAGAAACAAGGGAAGAAAAACGAGAACTGGAAGATATCTAAATACTCTTCTGTTTTATTTTATATTTCATCTTTATACATATTTTTTGTAATTGGAGACTTTTGGAAATAATGTTCCAGATTTAAAGATAGTAAAAAGAATGACATTTTTCGGAGTTTGTAGCATCTTCAGGGAAGATTTCTGGAGCAGGTGAGTTTTTAGCCTTGGAAGCATCATAAGTATTTCCTGACAAATGACAGTCTTCGTTTATCTGCATATTTGAACACCAGTGAATTTAGAATCCAAAGAAAATGAGAAATTACATATTTGAGGATCTTGACCAAAAAATGATGACAATTTCATATTGTAAGTGACCTCCAGGAATCACCTAAATAATTTTCTGGCATCCATGGACATAAATACTACTTTATAAAGTTGAATGACTTTGGATTAGGTTTGGTCACATATACCAGAAAACTCCAAATAGCATTAATAAATCCTATACATAAATCCATGTTGGGCACCTGGACAGTTCAGTTGGTTTAGCATCTGACTCTTGGTTTTGACTCAGGTCACAATCTCAGGATCCTGAGATCAAGTACTGTGTTGGGCTTCATGCTCAGCAGGGAGTCTACTTGAGATTCTCTCTCTCTCTCCCTTTGACCCTCCCTCTGCTCTCTGTCTCTGTCTCTGTCTTTCTCTCAAATAGATAAATAAATCTTAAAAAAAAATTCTTCCTTGTGTAAAAGAGTTCAGATTAGGATGTAGACAAATTAGGACTGGTCTGGTGGCCTTGTGATGATCAGATATTCACTCAAGTTACTTCCCTCTTCTGGATCTATTACCCTACTCAATAGCTTTCATCTTAAATATCACCTCAGGGTTTAAGGAAGTGTTTGGAGCTCCGGAGTCATGGCTGCATTTAAGTCAACAGAAAGGACTTAGGGCTAGGTATGGGGAGCATAAAATTTTGCTCTCTTCATATCAGTTTCTTCTAAAAAGTCTTTATTAAAGTTCTATAAAATGCTCCACTTAAATGTCATTAGCCAGATTTTACTGACCACGTGGCTACAAGGGATGATGAGAACTTAATTCTTTTAGCTGAAAGAAGAAAATAGTGAAAAGCAAATAGCATTTTCTATTATTTCAAATAAAGATTTCCAGAAAAGGAAACTTTCACTATCTCTTTAGGATACATAGTTTAGAGAATAATTATTATCACCCAGATTCAGTTCATTCAGAGTTTATGCAAAAAGAAGAGCAGAACATGAGTGACCCACAGTGGATTTTGTAGCCTTTCCTCTTTTCATTGGAAACATGTGTCTGAATATCCTGGGGGAAACTATCCTTCTTTTACCTACAGCCTCCTTGATTTGGTTGGTTGTAACTCTTCTTTTCCTACAGGAGAAACCATGGTTGCCTTAAGCTAATCATCAGATTTCATATACTAGCTGCAGTGATTCCTTCATGGATGGGCACACAGACCAATTCTGCCCAAAGAGAGTAGACCACCACAGATTTTGAACAACTCTTTCTTAGTTTCTCTTCTTACCAGAAATGAACCTGGAAGATTGCAGCCATGATGCTGTTAGGAGCAATCCTAAAACCACAAGGGAGAGACTGTTTGAGAATGAAGTCAACTTATAGACTGTTATTTTACTAGGAGAAGACAAAGTAAAACCAGATCGTTGGGGGCTCTATATAAATCCCAAAGAAATTATTTTACTTAAGTAAATTTGTGTCAATATTTTGTCTCATACAGTAAGAAGTTTTTGCTTTCACAGAAAAAAAAAAAAGGCTAATTATCATATCTTAGCCACTATACATTTCATGTTGGCATATCTTCTTTAAATAGTACTTGAAATCCAAGAAGGATGTAAATATTATAATTTTAACAAGTGAGGAAACTGAGGTTTAGAGAAAGTTATACCTTGTCCTCATGGCTTTCAAATAGTTAGGTCCAGGTTTATGAGTTAAAGGTTGCTGTTCAAAAAAGAAAGAATTCAGGCCCAGTCACAACTGTGACTGTATTTGTGTGTTTGTGTATCCCTGGGGAGTGTGAAGAGAGGTATGTGTCTTTAAGCACCATAAATATGGTCAAGAAAAATATCCTCCAATCACTCAAAGAAATACTCTATTGTTATTATCCAGACATTTTTCAAAAAGAAGCAATTTCTTGCGATGTTATACATTTCCTTATTTTTCTTTTTTCATTTAAAAATATTTGAACACCAATAAAAAATAAATTTATGAAAAAATAAAAAATAAATGAAATAAATGAAATCTTTTAAAAAATATATTTATTTATTTATGTGAGACACAGAGAGAGAGAGAGAAGCAGAGACATAGGCAGAGGGAGAAGCAGACTCCATACAGGGAGCCCGATGTGGGACTCAATCCTGGATCTTGGGATTACACTGTGAGCCAAAGGCAGATGCTCAACTGCTGAGTTACTCAGGTGTTCTCCTTATTTTTCTTTATCATTCGTTATACCACCTTAGATTTATGTTATTTTTCAAAAAATTTTGCAGAGCTATTCAAGTTTGTATATGGCTAAAACACAGATAATTCGAGTGAATTGAGCTTATCAGGTGGCCCTTTTTCCAGTCAGCCTTACTTTCTTACTAATTCTACTTCACAGTAAACTTATACACATTCATATCTTATTTATCTTAGCAAGTCAAAAGCTTTGCCTTAGGCTGTAAAAGGCACATAAGAATTAACATCTTCATAACTATTTAGTTTATGTTTATGTCACAAAATGGTTTGAGGAAACATTACCCAATATGGATAATTATTTTTTCAATCTTTGGCTACCTTGCGTATGACCTGCTCCCAATCCAAGCAGCTATCATTTTTCATTTCCGTGGTCCTAAGAATAGTGTTTTATTGCATGAATTCAGAGAAAAATAAGTGACATTTGGATTTATTTTTTTAGATAGACATTTGAAACCCATGACAGACACAATGATTTTTAGAGAAAGACATTTGAATTTTAAAAGCTTGTCTTTAATGTGTATGAAAGTTCAAGGTCTTACTCTCTCCATAAAAAAGACATGCAAAAAATTATGATTGAGCAAACAGGAGAGGTGTTAAAGGAATAAGAGTTCAACTTTGGAGACACTGCTGTGGGCTTCCTTTTGCTGAAGTTCAGCAGGAAATTTCAGCAGAAAATATTGAAATGTCCACCTCCCAAGTAGGTTAGGGAATTGAGAGGAGAAGACACCTGTGCCTTGTGTCTTGGAGAATCTGGAGAATTAGCAGGATTCTAGAGTGCTCTCCATACCTCAGCAGAAAATATTTGAGAGGTAAAATTTTTTTAGAGAGAGACCTGGGACAGCAGCTGAACTTATCATCCACATGAGATAAAAAGCAGCTTTGTATTTCTCAAGGCTCTTTCTTCTGGAGAAATTGGTAATTGATAAGAGAGAGATAGAGGGAGATCTACTACATCCTTTTAAGTTAATATCCAATAAAAGAGAGAAATTTTGATGAAAATTCAGTTAAAAGCAAGTCCTAAATTTAACTGTCATGCTTTTGGCTAGTTTTCTGTGGGAATCCTATTATTTTGGGTTGAGGATGCATCTTCCTGAGAGAATTTGCCTTTTGCTTCTGACCAAAGCCCTGTGGCAGTATGGATCTCAGATAATACCCAATTCCAAACATATGAGGCCAAACCTATGGTAATAATTTCTTAGGGGATTTCCTCCCCAATTTGGTTTCTCTAACAGTTCAGGCTGAAATCAATACTTTTCTTCATTTGCTTCTGGTGATAAGTGATTTTTTTCTATTTTATTCTTACTTTTATTTTATTCTCTAATTGTACTTATTTTTTATTGAGATGTAATTGACATATAATATTCCAGGTACAACATAATATTTGATATCTCTATACATTGCAAAATGATTACCATAATAAGTGAAGTTAATCCATCAGCATCCTAGTCTATTCTTAAATTAAGGTTACAGAATTTCATGAGTTTCAAGTATATTGCAGTGCTACAGCTCCAAATCTTTATATTGTACAAGCCCCAAATTTTGTCTTCTACAAGGAATTTAAAACTGAAGGCTATGTTTTTGCCAGGATTGGATATGTCTGAGCAAGTGTTGCTGTGGCTTTAAAATGTAACCCTGATTTCTTGTTTCCTCTTTATTATGACTCTTGGGGAGCTCTCTTTCTTTCCGGTGAATTCAGGGCACTGTAGAAGATGCTCATTATATTCTGTCTTGAACTGTGTAAGCAGAAGTTTCATCAAATATCTCATTTGTCTTATTACCTTATGCTTTCAAAACTAGTTCACTTGTGTTATCTCACTTGAGATTAGAGTTTGTAGATCTTTATTATAGAGGAGACAGCAGGTGAAGTGGAAGTTGCTTATTCTCTAAGATCTGCTTATACCTTGTTAAGGAAATAGGGCTGGAAACCTTTTCATTCTCTTTGATAATCAGAACATCACTCTCCTACCTGGTGTTAAAACCCTTGGTAGTCTAGGCTGTACTATTTTGTTGTCCTGGTCATGGCACTCTTTGAGCCTCCTGCTGACTCATTCTCTAAAGACTACAGCGTCTGCTTATAGCCTTCTCTCTTTCACACATACTTTATCACTCTGATTTAATTTTGCAAGTGTTCCATCCAACTTTCAACTTAATATTTAATTGGCCTGTCATCTGCAGTGACTTCTGTCTTAATTTTTCTGACCACATGGCTACATCAAAGATATTTAATCCTATATATTAAATTGAGGCACATGATTTTTTCATCACAACCTTCTAAGTTTTATGCCTACAGTACCTTCTTCTTGTTAACTCTAAATATCCAGTCCCTAAACTCTCACCTGTCTAGCGTTCTGCTTCATCTTGACCATACATCTTTCTGTCTGTAGCTTAGATTTTGTAATTCATTTACTCTTCTAAGTACCTTCAACATGTTCTCTTCATCTTCTTTCCTTTCTATTCAAATAGAAAAGTCCCAACTATGAACAAATCCAACTATATGTCTCCTATGAAATGTCAAATGTTGACGTCTGCTAAAGAAAAAACATACAGCTTCATTGACTGGTTTCAATATAATCTAGAGACACAATGTCATCTGGTTCCTCAGTCTTGTCCAGTACACCTGTCCCTTTGGTTCTTGTTATCTATCTTTGCAATATGGCCCTTTTGAACCTTTCATGCTTTCTCCAAACCTTCAATCAGGTCAACATAATTTTCCATCCTGTATTATCAGAGACATGTTTATATCATCCATCACAAAGAAAATAGAAATTAAGTCATATACTTCCTGTCCTTAAGTTTTAAAATAACAGGCATATACATCCATCTTTTTTTTTTACCTTTTTATCTATTTATATTGGAAGAGAAGCTCCCTTTTTGCTTTAAACCCAAACATCCCAAACATGTACCCCATCTTTTTCTAAACCTCTTGAAGATACTTCTTAGGATGTCACTCTGGATTTTCATGCCCATCCCATCCTATCCCTTCCATCTGTTCCTCATTCTTAGTTCTTTTTCATTAATATTGACAGCAATAACCTAATTTTTTCCCTATCCCCATCTGAAGGATTTCTTAGGTGTTGCCTCATATTGTGTTTCCCCTTATAGTCAAACCTCTCAAAAAAGATATGTTATACACTTCTAGTATCTCCTATTGCACTACCATTCAGTTTTTGTCCCATTGCCATCTGACTTTTAAATCATTATTCCACTGAAACTCTTGCTAAAGTTGTTGAAAGTTTCATTTGGCTAAAATCTAGAACTTACTTCTTTAAAATTAACTATTTATTTGTTTATATCTCAAGTATATAGTAAGCTCCTGATAGCAGGAAACATTATGCCTTGTTCTTCCCATAACCCTTAGCTAGTATAGTTCCTGGCCCAAAGTAGGTATTCAATGGATATTTTGCACATGAATATATAGCTATCATTAGTGCGTGGAAATAAAAGAGCTAAATCTTCCTGAATTCTAAATCATGCTAAGATATTCTTTCTCAAGTCTCCTACAATGCCACAAGAAAGTATCAGAAACACACTGGTATCTACCTCTTTTCCCATTTTAAATAAAATTTAAAATTAAAATTAAAATTAAATTTAAAATTAAAATTTAAAATTTAAAAATTTAAATAAAAATTTTTTCTTACTTCTATCAACTGTAATAATATTAAATAACCAAAAATGTTGAATTTATGAACTCTGAGCCCCGCATTCTAACTTAGAAGCAGGAGATTTCAGAATGTTTTCCTACTTTCTTTGGCCTTGAGATTGTCTTCTGCTGATCAAAAAATACTACCCCCCAGGAGATAATTGGGATTGCAAGTACGGTGCACAGCTGCACAGAGCCACAAGTTGGTTAACCACTCTGCATGTGTCCTTCCCTCACCTTCCTTGCTGGACTCTGCCAGCATTTAGGCCATCTGCAAGCTTAGGCTAATAAACCTGAATTACTCTGAAGGTTGTGCATTAAAATGTAAGCATTTATCTTAGCCTGGGAGCCAAGATTTCTGTGCTATGTAAAAGGATCCAGAGATATAGAAAGGAAATGCCCTTTTTAATAGCATGCTTGATTTTTTTCTCAAGTGTTACTGGCTATTTACTTTCTCCACCTAAGGTTGATCTGCTGAAATTTCTATGTAAGGTTAAAAGCACTCTATAGTGGAAGATGTGTAGTAAATTCAAAACAAAACAAAAAAATCAAAGAAAAAAATTAGCAAATGAAATGGCCTAGTGAAAATCCAAATCCATACAGAAATCAAGCTTTTGAATAAAAAGAAATCAAGCTTTTGATATTTCCAAAGTAATTTGAGATCAAAAGTTTCTAATTAATTAATACAGGAGGTAAAAACATTTCTTTTAAAATTTTAATACTGATACTTATTCAATTTACAACTTTACAAAACATCTTGTCTGTTCTTAAGTTAAAATTCTACTTTGTATTAAAAACATAATTGTCATTTAGGTTTATATCAATTAAATTTGGATAAATCATGAATTGAGTTCAATTGAAGCATAATCTCAATAGATTTATAATTTGGAAGTTTCATATACGATGCATTTGTTCATTATTTATTTATTTATTATACTGACATATGTCTCTGCTGTGATGGGACCTGTGCAAAATCTTCCAGAAGCAGTGAAATGAGGGTTCTGCCCTTAAGGAGCCTGGAGTGGAAAACACAAAGTTAATCAAACATAGGGCAACATAGGGCAACATAAAAATAGAAGTGTGTCTAAAATAATCTTGGAATATGTTAGAACTAGTGGAAGATTCAGAGAAAGTATCACATATAGAGTGATGATAATTTGAAGCATGATGCCAACCTACCACCCTTCCTCCTTATACTTTAGTAATATAAATAATAAATTTGTAGAATTTCCCATTGTTCCCTCTATTTGACCTCAGACTCTCACAGCTGCCAAACTTCTGTATATACATGAGTATTTTAAAGGGATCTTTCTATGTTAGGAGGCATAAATCAGAAACCCTTCCTGATTCAGATACTTCTTTGCATCTTACAGAAGCATAATGTCTAGAAAGGTTAATATTTTATTACACTGAAGCTCAGACCACAAACTGGTAGCCTGTATATGTGCTGCATATGGCCCCTACATATTTAGTTTGCTCTTATGGTACTTAAAATACCATTTTTTTTTATACAGCTTGCATTTCTAGTTCATCAATATTCACTTTATGTCACTGCTCACTCTAGAAGTTTTCTTCATTTGGTATATTTGTATACCCATTTTTATTAATTTATGATCTTCAAAATAAATTATTAAAAAGCCAGTCCTATTTATCAATCAGGGAGCACAGGTAAACAAAAGAAAAGGAAAAAATGTTATAATTACTAATTTGGTTTTTTTTTTTTTGGTGATCCCATTCAAGCTGTTGCTTTCTATCTGGTATTTGATTGGCAATTAATGGAAAGTAACTCATTTAACAACTATATTGATAGAATGTAAGTGGGTGCAACATATTTCTAATCAAAGTATTTTTTACTTATGGTTCTTTGTAATTATATCTTTGGAACAATGTTGTGTCATTCTATATTGGTGAAAAATACCAGGCAAAATACAAAATAAACCATTCAGAGTACAGTCACAAATTCAGAATTACGAAAAAACTCTTAAGCTTTAGTGACAATACCTGCTACAAATTTTATGCACTGTAATTCCCCAGAGAAGTTTGAAGTCAGACTTCGTCATGTGTGGAATTAGTTATCTATTACTATATAGAAATATCATTACACACCTGGTGACTTACAACATGCACTGACCATATGACAATTACTATAGTCCAGGAATGTAGGTATGGCTGACTTGGTTCTCTGCTTCCATTTTCTTACAAGGCCATGGGCGGGGTCCTATCTGAGGGCAGACTGGGGAAGGATCTACTTCTAAGGTTATAAGACTCTTGCAGGATTCAATTTTTTTGTGCTTTTTTGAGTACTTTGGTATCTTGCTAATTGTTGTCTGGAGGCTGCTCTCAGTTCCTTGCTGTCGTACCTCTTAAAGTCAGCAAGGAAGCCAATAAAGAGATTCTGCAAGCACTATGGGAGTTATAGTTTTATGTAACATAATCATAGGAATGACATCCAATTACTTTTTTGCTCTATAGGTTAGAGGCATGTCAGCCTTATCTACACTCAAGGACAGGAGTTCATCCAAGGATGTGAATAATGGGAGGAAGGGATAATTTAGAGTCATCTTAGAGTCTGTCCATTACACATATCTAATAATGGTGATAATGATGATGATCCCAGCTAACTTTTCTTGATAACTTAATGTGTGTTGGATTATCTTTTAAGCATATTATTTGCACTACTTCACTTTTTCCTCCATGCTTCTCCAAAAACAGATAAAACAAAGCGGGTACTATTATAATTCTCAACAAATAGTGAAGAAACAGAAAAGTTGGTGGCTAATATCTTACCCAAAATCAAATTAAAAAACTAGTGGAGCTGGAATTCTAATCCAAGCTGTGTGAATCTATGCTCTTTTGTTAATAAACTGTTTTATTTAATTATAACTTACAGGGAGAAAAACTATACATCATGAAAATTTATGTTAATGAGTTGTCACAAACTTAACACCTATATAGCATAACTACCAGTCAGGGAAAAAACTAGATAATTATCAACATCTATGAACTCTTTCATATCTCATCTCAATCCCAACCCCTACTCTCCACTCCAAAGATAACCGGTATCTTGACTTATAACATTAGCTTTGCTTATTTTTGAGCTGTGTAAAAAATCGAATTCACATAGTAAATATGTTTTTGTTTCTATCTTCTTTCATTCAACATTTTTGTAGGTTTCATCTATATTTCATGTGACATTAGTTCATTTTCAAGATGTGTTATACTCTATTCCATACATACTCTACAATTTCTTATCCATCCCACTGTTGACAAATAATTGGATTGTTTCCATTCTTATTTATTAAAATGATAAATTAATAAACATTCTTATACATCTTTTGGTGCACATGTGTATGCACTTCTCTCTGACAGGCTAGATAAAAATAAGTGGAAGTAGGCTAGGCAAAATAGATTTCCCAATTAGTTTTATCAGTAATAATAACACCACCAGCCTATGGTAGATCTTCCCCAGAACTTTATATTCATGGCCTTACTCATATTAGCCATTTTAGTGACTGTAACATTCTGTGCACTGATTTTATATCCTACAGCCTTATTGAATTCATCTATTCTAGAAATTTTTTTGGTGGAGTCTTTTAGATTTTCTCTATGGAGTATCATGTCATCTGCAAATAGTGAAAGTTCGACTTCTTCCTTGCCAATTTGGATGACTTTTATTTCTTTTTGTATAATTTTTCATTGTGGCTCTGTTTCTCATTTCCATGAAGAGGTTCAGCGCCTCTTCATATATATTACTAATGGTTTTAATGTCTTTTTTAGGGAAGGTGTTCCAATCTCTTAATTAAATCACCAGTCATTTCTTATTAATATTTCAAAGGTCTTTATTTTCATCATCACAAAATTAAAATTTTGGTTGTTTTTTCACTATATCTAAAATGTCTTTTACAGCAACAGATATACTCAATTTTATAGAACCAAATTTTTTTTAATTTATTTTTTATTGGTGTTCAATTTACTAACATACAGAATAACCCCCAGTGCCCGTCACCCATTCACTCCCACCCCCCCACCCTCCTGCCCTTCCACCACCCCTAGTTCGTTTCCCAGAGTTAGGAGTCTTTATGTTCTGTCTCCCTTTCTGATATTTCCCACACATTTCTTCTCCCTTCCCTTATATTCCCTTTCACTATTATTTATTTTTCCCAAATGAATGAGAACATACAATGTTTGTCCTTCTCCGATTGACTTACTTCACTCAGCATAATACCCACCAGTTCCATCCACGACGAAGCAAATGGCAGGTATTTGTCATTTCTAATGGCTGAGCAATATCCCATTGTATACATAAACCACATCTTCTTTATCCATTCATCTTTCGATAGACACCGAGGCTCCTTCCACAGTTTGGCTATCGTGGCCATTGCTACTATAAACATAGGGGTGCAGGTGTCCCGGCGTTTCATTGCATCTGTATCTTTGGGGTAAATCCCCAGCAGTGCAATTGCTGGGTCATAGGGCAGGTCTATTTTTAACTCTTTGAGGAACCTCCACACAGTTTTCCAGAGTGGCTGCACCAGTTCACATTCCCACCAACAGCGTAAGAGGGTTCCCTTTTCTCCGCATCCTCTCCAACATTTGTGGTTTCCTGCCTTGTTAATTTGCCCCATTCTTACTGGTGTGAGGTGGTATCTCATTGTGGTTTTGATTTGTATTTCCCTGATGGCAAGTGATGCAGAGCATTTTCTCATGTGCGTGTTGGCCATGTCTATGTCTTCCTCTGTGAGATTTCTGTTCATGTCTTTGCCCATTTCATGATTGGATTGTTTGTTTCTTTGGTGTTGAGTTTAATAAGTTCTTTATAGATCTTGAAAACTAGCCCTTTATCTGATAGGTCATTTGCAAATATCTTCGCCCATTCTGTAGGTTGTCTTTGAGTTTTGTTGACTGTATCCTTTGCTGTGCAAAAGCTTCTTATCTTGATGAAGTCCCAATAGTTCATTTTTGCTTTTGTTTCTTTTGCCTTCGTGGATGTATCTTGCAAGAATTTACTGTGGCCGAGTTCAAAAAGGGTGTTGCCTGTGTTCTCCTCTAGGATTTTGATGGAATCTTGTCTCACATTTAAATCTTTCATCTATTTTGAGTTTATCTTTGTGTATGGTGAAAGAGAGTGGTCTAGTTTCATTCTTCTGCATGTGGATGTCCAATTTTCCCAGCACCATTTATTGAAGAGACTGTCTTTCTTCCAATGGATAGTCTTTCCTCTTTTATCGAATATTAGTTGACCATAAAGTTCAGGGTCCACTTCTGGGTTCTCTATTCTGTTCCATTGATCTATGTGTCTCTTTTTGTGCCAGTACCACACTGTCTTGATGACCACAGCTTTGTAGTACAACCTGAAATCTGGCATTGTGATGCCCCCAGCTATGGTTTTCTTTTTTAAAATTCCCCTGGCTATTCGGGGTCTTTTCTGATTCCACACAAATTTTAAAATAATTTGTTCTCTCTGAAGAAAGTCCATGGTATTTTGATAGGGATTGCATTAAACGTGGAAATTGCTCTGGGTAACATTGACATTTTCACAATATTAATTCTGCCAATCCATGAGCATGGAATATTTTTCCATCTCTTTGTGTCTTCCTCAATTTCTTTCAGAAGTGTTCTATAGTTTTGAGGGTATAGATCCTTTACCTCTTTGGTTAGGTTTATTCCTAGGTATCTTATGCTTTTCGGTGCAATTGTAAATGGGATTGACTCCTTAATTTCTCTTTCTTCAGTCTCATTGTTAGTGTATAGAAATGCCACTGACTTCTGGGCATTGATTTTGTATCCTGCCACACTGCCGAATTGCTGTATGAGTTCTAGCAATCTTGAGGTGGAGGCTTTTGGGTTTTCTATGTAGAGTATCATGTCATCGGCGAAGAGGGAGAGTTTGACTTTTTCTTTGCCAATTTGAATGCCTTTAATGTCTTTTTGTTGTCTGATTGCTGAGGCTAGGAGTCCTGCTATGTTGAATAGCAGTGGTGAGAGTGGACATCCCTGTCTTGTTCCTGATCTTAGGGGAAAGGCTCCCAGTGCTTCCCCATTGAGAATTACATTTGCTGTGGGCTTTTTGCAGATGGCTTTTAAAATGTTGAGGAATGTTCCCTCTATCCCTACACTCTGAAGAGTTTTGATCAGGAATGGATGCTGTATTTTGTCAAATGCTTTCTCTGCATCCAATGAGAGGATCATATGGTTCTTGGTTTTTCTCTTGCTGATATGATGAATCACATTGATTGTTTTACCGGTGTTGAACCAGCCTTGTGTCCCAGGGATAAATCCTACTTGGTCATGGTGAATAATTTTCTTAATGTACTGTTGGATCCTATTGGCCAGTATCTTGTTGAGAATTTTTGCATCCATGTTCATCAGGGATATTGGTCTATAATTCTCCTTTTTGGTGGGGTCTTTGTCTGGTTTT
The DNA here is from genome assembly GCF_053574225.1 of Canis aureus. Classification (NCBI taxonomy): domain Eukaryota; kingdom Metazoa; phylum Chordata; class Mammalia; order Carnivora; family Canidae; genus Canis; species Canis aureus. The sequence continues at coordinate 56,300,669 of NC_135617.1, read as the reverse complement.
GGAATTAAGGTGATGCTGGTCTCATAGAACGAATTTGGAAGTACTCCATCTCTTTCTATCTTTCCAAACAGCTTTGGAGAATAGGTATGGTTTCTTCTTTAAACGTTTGATAGAATTCCCCCTGAGAAGCCATCTGGCCCTGGACTTTTGTGTCTTGGGAGGTTTTTGATGACTGCTTCAATTTCCTCCCTGGCTATTGGCCTGTTCAGGTTTTCTATTTCTTCCTGTTCCAGTTTTGGTAGTTTGTGGCTTTCCAGGAATGTGTCCATTTCTTCCAGATTGCCTAATTTATTGGCGTATAGCTGTTCATAATATGTTTTTAAAATCGTTTGTATTTCCTTGGTGTTGGTAGTGATCTCTCCTTTCTCATTCATGATTTTATTAATTTGAGTCTTCTCTCTCTTCTTTTTAATAAGGTTGGCTAATGGTTTATCTATCTTATTAATTATTTCAAAGAACCAACTCCTGGTTCTGTTGATCTGTTCCACAGTTCTTCTGGTCTCGATTTCGTTGAGTTCTGCTCGAATCTTTATTAACTCTCTTCTTCTGCTGGGCGTAGGATCTATTTGCTGTTTTTTCTCTAGCTCCTTTAGGTGTAAGGTTAGCTTTTGTATTTGAGTTCTTTCCAGTTTTTGAATGGATGCTTGTATTGCGATGTATTTCCCCCTTAGGACTTGAACGGTTGTATCTTCATTCTCATTAGTTTCCATGAATCCTTTTAATTCTTCCTTAATTTCCTGGTTGACCCTTTCATTTTTTAGCAGGATGGTCCTTAACCTCCATGTGTTTGAAGTCCTTCCAAACTTCTTGTTATGATTTAGTTCTAATTTCAAGGCATTATGGTCTGAGAATATGCAGGGGACGATCCCAATCTTTTGGTATCGGTTAAGACCCGATTTGTGACCCAGTATGTGGTCTATTCTGGAAAAAGTTCCATGTGCACTTGAGAAGAATGTGTATTCAGTCGAGTTTGGATGTAAAGTTCTGTAGATATCTGTGAAATCCATCTGGTCCAGTGTATCATTTAAAGCTCTCATTTCTTTGGAGATGTTGTGCTTAGAAGACCTATCGAGTATAGAAAGAGCTAGATTGAAGTCACCAAGTATAAGTGTATTATTATCTAAGTATTTCTTCACTTTGGTTATTAATTGATTGATATATTTGGCAGCTCCCACATTCGGGGCATATATATTGAGGATTGTTAAGTCCTCTTGTTGAATAGATCCTTTAAGTATGATATAGTGTCCCTCTTCATCTCTCACTACAGTCTTCGGGGTAAATTTTAGTTTATCTGATATAAGGATGGCTACCCCTGCTTTCTTTTGAGGACCATTTGAATGGTAAATGGTTCTCCAACCTTTTATTTTCAGGCTGTAGGTGTCCTTCTGTCTAAAATGAGTCTCTTGTAGACAGCAGATAGATGGGTCCTGCTTTTTTATCCAGTCTGACACCCTGCGCCTTTTGATGGGGTCATTAAGCCCGTTCACGTTCAGAGTTACTATTGACAGATATGAGTTTAGTGTCATCATGATAACTATTCAGTCCTTGTTTTTGTGGATTGTTCCACTGAACTTCTTCTTAAAGAGGAATTTTAAGAGTCCCCCTTAAAATTTCTTGCAGAGCTGGTTTGGAGGTCACATATTCTTTCAGTTCCTGCCTGTCTTGGAAGCTCTTTATCTCTCCTTCCATTTTGAATGAGAGCCTTGCTGGATAAAGTATTCTTGGTTGCATGTTCTTCTCATTTAGGACCCTGAATATATCCTGCCAGCCCTTTCTGGCCTGCCAGGTCTCTGTGGAGAGGTCTGCTGTTACCCTAATACTCCTCCCCATAAAGTCAGGGATTTCTTGTCTCTTGCTGCTTTAAGGATCTTCTCTTTATCTTTGGAATTTGCAAGCTTCACTATTAAATGTCGAGGTGTTGAACGGTTTTTATTGATTTTAGGGGGGATCTCTCTATTTCCTGGATCTGAATGCCTGTTTCCCTTCCAGATTAGGAAAGTTTTCAGCTAGGATTTGTTCAAATACATATTCTGGCCCTCTGTCCCTTTTGGCGCCCTTGGGAACCCCAATTAAACATAGGTTTTTCTTACTCAGGCTGTCGTTTATTTCCCTTAATCTATCTTCATGGTCTTTTAATTGTTTGTCTCTTTTTTCCTGTTTCCCTCTTTGCCATCAAATTGTCTTCTATGTCACTCACTCGTTCTTCCACCTCGTTAACCCTCGTCGTTAGGACTTCTAGTTTGGATTGCATCTCATTCAATTGATTTTTAATTTCTGCCTGATTGGATCTAAATTCTGCAGTCATGAAGTCTCTTGAGTCCTTTATGCTTTTTTTCTAGAGCCACCAGTAGCTGTATAATAGTCCTTCTGAATTGGCTTTCTGACATTGAATTGTAATCCAGATTTTGTAACTCTGTGGGAGAGAAGACTGTTTCTGATTCTTTCTTTTGAGGTGAGGTTTTCCTTCTAGTCATTTTGCTCAGTGCAGAGTGGCCAAAAACAAGTTGTATTGGGAAAAGGAGAAAAAGAGAGAGAGAAAAAAGGAAAGAAAAGAGAAAAAGAAAAAAGAAAAAAGGAAGAAAAAAAGGAAAAAAAAAGAAGAAAAAGAGAAAGAAAAAGAAAGAAAGGAAAAAAAAGCGGTGGGGGAAGCAAACAAATCAAAAACAAAAAACAAAAACAAAAAACAAACAAACAAAACAAAACAACAACAAAAAAAATCAAACACACGGGGGAGTATCTTCTGATTCTTTGTACTTTAAGTCCCTTGGCTTCCCCTGGAACTTGTCCGTCTAGCTGGTGTTCTGGGGGAGGGGCCTGTTGTGCTGATTTTCGGGTGTTAGCACTTGGGGGAGCTGCTCTGCCCCCTGCCTGGTGCAGGGCTCAGTGGGGGTTGTTTACCCCGTGAGGCCCCAGGAGGAACAACCGCAGTGGCGGGGCCAGCTCTGGAGCCCTGGAGTCAGCCCCCGCAGGAACTCTCGAGCTCTCCGTCTGCAGGGCCTGGAGGCTCCGGGGCGGGGCCGCTGATCTGCTCAGCTCCGGGCAGGAGCGTCCTTGCTGTCCTGGGCCCTCCCGGCCTCTGCCTGTCCCGGGGGAGGCCGGATCCTGGGCTGTGTCCCGGCGCCCTGTGCTCCGGAGCCTGCACTGGTGGATTCGCGCTCCCGCCCCGCAGCCCCCTCTGCGGAGCCGCCCCCGAGCCCCCCCCGAGCTGCTCCCGCCCCGCAGCCCCCTCCGCGGAGCCGCCCCCGAGCCCCCCGAGCTGCTCCGGGTCCCGCCGTGCGCGCTGCAGCCCTTAGGGAGCTCGGCGCACTCTCCCGGGGCGCAGGTGTCTGTTACTGTCCCCGGGAGCCCGAGGGCATCCCCGCCCTCCTGGGTCCTGCTCCAGCTCCCCGCGAGCCCCTTTCCCCCGGGAAGGTCGGTGCAGCTCCTGCTCCTCCGGGACGGGGCTCTCCTGTCCTGGGGACACTCGCCCCGGCCTCAGCCCGGCTCCTCGCGGGCCCCTCCCCCTTGGAGGCCTTTGTTTCTTTATTTCTTTTTCCCCGTCTTCCTACCTTGATAGATGCGCGAACTCTTCTCACTGTTGCATTCCAGCTGGTCTCTCTTTAAATCTCAGGCCGAATTCGTAGATTTTCAGGGTGATTTGAAGGTTATCGAGGTAATTTGGTGGGGACAGGTGACTTGGGGACCCTCCTCTTCCGCCATCCTGCCTCTCCTGAATATAGACGTTTTATTTCTATAGTTAGATTTGTCTCTAGGTATCTTATTGTTTTTGGTGCAGTTGCAAATGGGATTGATTCCTTGATTTCTTTTTCTGCTTTGTTACTGGTGTATAGAAATGCAACAGATTTTGACACATTGATGTTATATCCTACAACTTTGCTGAGTTCATGTATGACTTCTAGCAATTTTTTGATGGAGTCTTTGGGCTTTCTACATAGAGTATCATGTCCTCTCTAAATAGCGAAAGTTTGAATTCTTCCTTGCCAATTGGATGCCTTTTATTTGAGTTCTGTAAATTATTATTATTTTTAATGGTTATTATATTTAACAGATTTTATATCTCTGGATCAATTTTGAAATATTTTATTTTTCTGAACAATTTGTCAATTTTATCAAAAAATTTAAATATATTGGATTAAAATTATTTCAAAATATCCTTCTTTAAAAAACTTTTTTGTAATATTGGTCATTGTGATCTTTTATCATTCCTGAAATTGGATATATGTTTCTTCTCTGTTTTTAGTGTGGTCAGGCTTGCTGTGTTGATCAGTTTTACTAGTTCTATTAAAAAACCAACTGTATGACTGAATTGTGTCCCCCCAAATTCAGGTGTTGAAGTTTTACCCCCAAATATGACTGTTTTAGAGACAGGACCTCAAAAGGTAATTAGTTAAATGAAGTCATAAGGGTAGGGCTCCAATCACATAGGACTGGTGTCCCTATAAGAAGAAAAAGGGGTTCCAACGAGATACCTCTCAATCTTTCTTCCTCCCCAATCTCTTTTACTCTTTCTCCCAGCCCCCTATTCTCTTTGCATGAGCACAGAAGAAAGGTCATGTAAGGACACATTAAGAAGGGAGCTAGCTGTCTACAAGCCAGAAAAAGATGTTTCACCAGAAACCAATCTGTTACCTTAATCTTGGATTTCTATTCTCCAAAACTGTAAGAAAATAAACTTCTGTTGTTTAAACCACTCAGTCTGTGGTATTATTTTATGCAAGCCTGAGAAGCCTAATAAGTAAATATATGCTTTTATTTTAATCCTCCTCTTTCTACTTTCTTTGTGTTTAATTAAATGCAAAAGACCCCTGTACTTGTGTCAATCCTTTACCTGTTTTAGTCATGGAGTTTTAGCTTTCATTTCTGAAATATAAATTAAAGGTTTCAAATTCCTATTCTTGTAGAGAATAGCTGATTACAGGTTTTGACATCATCTTTCCTTTGTCTTTCAGTTTTGATTTACATAGTGATTTCATATTTAGTTTGTCTATTTGCTTTTAAAGAATTGTTTCTTAAATGTGAGACATTTGCAAACTTTCTTATTATTCTCTTATAATTGATTTCTAGCTTAAGTTTTCAGTGTACAAAAGAATATGCTATATCCAATAAGTTGAATCTATTGAAATTTGTTGAGACTCACTTTATAGCACAACAGTGGTCAATTTTGTTAATTATTCCATGTACACTTGGGGGAAAAAAGTGCACTTTGTACTTTTCAGAGAGTTCTTCATATGACTAAAGTTAAGTTGTGCTCAAATATTCAAATTTTCTTGATATTTTGGAGGCTTCTCTAATAAGTTTTTAGGCTATTTAAATCTCCTGATATAATTATGGCTTTGTGTCTATTTCTCTTTTTAGTTCTGTATTTCTTTTTATTTTGAAGCTGTGTTAGTTAAGTACTTACACATTTAGAATTGGCGTATTTTTCCAGTGCATTGTTACTTTCAGCATATCTGATATTATCATTCATAATACTTGTCTTAAGGTCTACTACTAATATTGCTACATCAGGCTAATTTTGTTTGTTTTTTCTATCTATATATTTTTAAACATTCCACATATTTTAGATGACAGCAATTATTTTTTTAAATCTCATCTTGGAATCTTTGTCTTCTAGTTAGCATATTTACTTTATCAACATGTAATTTATTTTTAAAGATTTTATTTACTTATTACAGAGAGAGTGTGTGTGAGCATAAGCAGGGGTAAGGGCAGAAGTAGAAGCAGACTCCCTGCTGAGCAGGAATTCCCAAGGCAGGACTCTATCCCAGGACCCTGGGATCATCACCTGAGCTGAAAGCAGATGCTTAACTGACTGAACTACCTAGGCACTCCTTGACATGTGATTATATGACATTTTACTTTTTTACCACCTTCAGTTTTCATTTGTCCTAACTGTTCTATGTATTATTCCCCCTTTCTTTGCCCTTTTTTGGTTAACTCACATGTTTTTTTTTTGTTTATAAAGATTTATTTTTTCATTTTAGACAGAGAGAGAATGAATGGGGAGGGGCAAAGGGAGAGCGAGAAAGAATCTGAAGCAGACTCTGCACTGAGCATAGAGCCTGATATAGGTTCTTGATCCTACAACTGCAAGATTATGACCTGAGCCAAAACCAAGAGTCAGATGTTCAAACCACTGAGTCATCCAGGCATCCTGGATAAATCACATTTTTTTGTTGTTTTTTGTTGTTGTTTTTGTTTGTTTGTTTTTTTAAAGATTTTATTTATTTATTCATGAGAGACACACACAGAGGAGGCAGAGACACAAGCAGAGGGAGAAGCAGGCTCCGTGCAGGCAGCCAATGTAGGACTCGATCCCAGGACTCCAGGATCACACCCTGAGCCATAGGCAGATGCTCAACTACTGAGCCATCCAGGTGTCCCATTTTTTTTTTTTTTGTTATTTTTATTATTATTTTGCTCTATTATCAGATTGTTATATGTTATTTTACTATTTTACAATAATTAGCCTGAAGATGATCATTGTAATCCCTTTCTTTAAGGATTGAATTAAGGTAATTGATATCTGTCAATCTCCAAGCAAATCTAAAATCTTAAAACACTAATTCAATTTATCCCTCCAGATTTTTGTCCTATTTTTGTCAAGTATTTTAGTTCCATATAAGTTTAAGCTCTTTAAGATATTATATTATTGTTTTATATAATCAGTATTCATTTAGAGTTGGCCAAATGTTTTTTCCTAGATGTTGCTTCTTGTTTTTCTACATATTGTTTTCCTAAGTGGAATGATTTTTCATCTGCCTCCCTTATTTCCTTTAGTACTAGTTTACTACTGCCAAATTCTCTAAGATTTTGTCTCAAAAATGTCTTTCATTCACCTTAATTTTTAAAGTGACAATAACCAAGAAATTTCCAAAATAGACTAAAGCACTTCAGCTACAGATATAAGAAACATTAAAAATCTGAGTATAATAAACATAAATAAAACACACCTAGGCATTAAAATTGGATTGATGAAAACTAACATTACTTGTGCCTTATTCTCTCACTCTTTTATTTCTGACACTCAAAATAAATGTGAGTTAGGCCTTTTTGCGATTTTTGGTATGTCTTTAATGAGCTTTTCAATGTTTTTAATTCCTTAGTCTTTTCATCCTTCAGTTTGAACATTTTCTTCAGACCTGTCTGAAGTTCCTAAATTTTTTTCTTCAGTTTCTCTAATCTACTCTTAAATCTATTTGGAGAATTTTCAAATTATCATCATTTTAATTTTAATTTCTAGAATTTCCATTTCATTCTTTTTTAAAGTTTTAAATTATGTGCCAAATTTCTTTATCTGGTCATTTAAGTTTCTGAACCTATTAATCAACTTACTTTGAAGCCCATGTCTGATGATAACAGTGTCCTTTACATTCTATGTTTTTGTTCTGTTTTTCCTTTTGCTGTTTTGTTTTGTTTGGGGTTTTTTGTAAGTTGTTTTCTTTCTGTAGGCCTGATTAACTTTGATTGTGTTGTGGATATTGTAATGAAAAATTTTAGAAAGAATTCAAGGCTTTAAATCATAGAATTTTTCCACATAAAAATTTACATTTGATTTTAGAAAGAAGTCTGTTTAGGGACAATCGCCTTATTTCAGTCAGGGGCTAGGACATTCAAAGATAAATTTCTTTTGAGGAATGATTTGTTCTGTCCTCTTGGTGAGCCCTAAACTTTAATTTTTGTTTTTTCTTGTCCTTAAGGCTGCCAAGAGTTATGCTTCATTTCCCAGTTCTTCGTCTTTCACTTTTGAAATTGGCAGTCACCTTAAGGAGAAAACATTATTGTACATGCTCAGCTTTCCCATGTAGCTTCCTTCTTCAAAATATTGACCCCAAAATTCTTACAGTCTTACTCGGTCTCTAATACCTAAATCCAAGTAATTTTTCTCCCATTATTTATTTACATATTATTCAGATTTTCTAGTTGTTCAGAGTAATCATAAAACAAGCCAGTCATTCCAGGAAGCTAGTTTCCAACACCTGTGTTTTTAGCCAAATACTCTAGATATTTCTGATTTAGAATTGTCATTAAGCTAAGATATAAAATGTTAAGTTCCATTTTCAAAATGTTGCATATGAAAATGGAAAATGAGTTAGTTGTTGGTTTGAAGTTTGGAATATTGGTGAAAGGAACTAAAAAGTGCTGACAAGATCACGGTTGAGGAATTTAATCAACATTTAGCATGGTAGCAAAAAGTCTACACACTCACACACATAAACATCATATTTGAGTCAATGTGAGTCTTGTAAGAATTGTTCTCTCTCTTGTACAGATAAGGAAACTGAAATTCAGGCACAATAAGTAATGTGTTACAGACTGAATCTACTCTTTGATGATTTTATACATTTATATATTCTAATTTACCATCATATGTTCATTTTATTCAGACATATGCATGAAAATATGTAATATATTTTAGAAAGCTTTTTAAATAAATTTTTAAGAATATTTTTTTCCTGGTAGATTTAATTATTAAAATAATGCTTCAGAGTATCTGTAAAATTAATTTATGTAATCTAGGAACTAAAGGAAATAATCTTGATGGCAATATTTTCAAAAAATGTACTTGTTGAAAAAAATGATCCAAAATAACTCCATCTTTCCTTTTACATGGTAGTTCAGATGCTATTGTAAATTTAGTATTCTTACTTCTTTATACATTTAGACCTTGCAAAGTGATATGTTTTCAATTTTTTTATAAATCACATTTGCCTTGGAGATATTTCAAAAAATTAAAAAAAAAATGTTACACACAAGAACACAACCAAACTAGTGATATAATTCTGTAATTTACGCACATTAGTTTTACTATGATCAAATCTCATTTTTCATTCAGGCAAAATGCCTAGTGAATTCTATGTTGTGGTGGTTCATGACTACATAAATTAACTTTATTATATTCAAAGTCATCATAGATAATATAAGAAATATTACATGCTGTTTAAAGGTTTAAGAAGCACCAGGTCTTTTGAATTCTTCCTGTGAGTTTAACATATTTGGTTAATATGAGCCTTGTTCTTTCTTTGGATAAAAAAGAGAACATAGTTAAAATATTAACAGTATGTGCTAACTACAGTCCTCATTGATTTTTCCTTCTGGCCTATGCCATATCCTAGGAAAAGAGCCAATTTCAATAAAATAAATAACAATGCCTTTTATAACACTTTACAAAATGTTTCTCTGTATACATTATTTACATCTCAAGAAAATTCTGAAACATAGCTATTATTATTTCAGTTTAAAAGTTAAGAAATTGAATTAGAGAGGTTTAATGTACTGTCCAAGATTTTACAATTTGTGTTTTGGGATAGAGATTCAAGCACGTTTTGATAATACAGAACAGAATGTAAAGAGTGTGCTATAAAACTTATTAGACTTAGCCAGTAAAAATACAAAATGTTAATTCATATCCAGGGCAACATATAAAGGTCAGAAAAATTATTGTGGAGAATCAGGTAAGGTAACAATGAGAGAACCTTGAAATGATTGCATTCTTGTAACAAGTGAGTCAGGTAAGCCAAAAAGACATTTGGAGCCTGAGCAATAGAACAGAGCCCATCTGGCTGCTAAGGCCTTTCCATGGCTTCCATTCCTGTGTAAGCCTAATCAGTAAAACTCAGAATCCTTAATCGCTAGATAATATTTTAGTAAGTAGATAACAGTCCCTACATTTGTTTGTTTGTTTCATCCATTAAACACATATTTGTTGAAAGCCTATGTTGTATTAGGCACTACTCTAAATGATGGAGATGTTGCAATGAACAAAATGAGAACAATCCCTGCCTTTGTGGAGCATACATCCTAAAAGAAGACAGATAATAAACAGAACAATTAAATCATATAGTCTGTAAAAAGTTAGTATGTACAGTGGAGGCAAAAGTAGAAGAGGGAAAAGGGCCTGAGGGATGTGTGACTGGGTGACACAGCTTTAAACAGTTACACTAGCCTGCACTGAGAGGGTTTACTCTGAAGGAGAGGCATTGTCTGGATCCCTGGAGAAGAGCATTTCGGGCTGAGTGCCAAACCATGTGGTGGAATTCTGCTTATTGTGTTGAAGGGAGAGCAGGAATGTCAAAGGGGCTTGAGAGAGGGGAGGGGGAAAGATAGCACCAGAGCTCAAAGATGTCACTGGGCAGCCAAGCCTGTTGACCTTTGCCATTTCCTGAATGAAGGGGTGAATCTGCGGCAGCTTTTGAGAAGCTGAGTAGCATAATTTCACTGATAACTTAACAGTGTTGTATTAGCTGCTGTTTTGAGAAAGTAAGGACAATTAGAGAGGTTTAACAGAAAGGAAAGTAAGGACAGAAAAGGGGAAACCGGTTATCGGGCTTTGGCAAAAATCTGCACAACAGATACCTGTGGCTCAGATGAGGATAATCGCAATAATATTTATAAGTGTTCATAGTCTAGATATGTTTATGATAATAGACCAATGAAACGGACTTTTGCACTATTATTTCTCAAAACATTGACATTCTATTTTTCATTAAATCACTTGTATACATATTTGTTAAGGATGGTTACATATTTTATTTTAATTTCTGTGTCAAATGGTAGTATTGTAGGCAATCTGTGAAGACTTGTGAGATACACTTTCATGGTTATTGAAAAGTAAATGTTAGGCTTTTAAGAGAGATTGTTGAGGACCCACTATGATATGAATAAAGGCATAAAATCATCAGTGTGTGATAATTCTATTATTTTGCTGATTATGGGTAGTGTGTTTATAAAAGCTAAGAAGGGAAGCACATGAGAATCGTCAGTAGATAAAATGGATTATAGATTATGAGGCCAAAACCTCTATGCCCACCTGAGAATTATTACTATTATGTCAGTTTCATAATTCTTAAGTATGATTACATATAATGCTCAGTATGACTATGAGCACAGCTACTGAAAAAGATAAATTGCATTACACTTCAGAAGCATCAGTACTATGAAACTAATAAGGAATAATAATAGAAATGGCATAAACTTGCTCTTTTTCTAAGGGAGCTTTCCCTCCATTTTGCATATTGGGGGGAAAAGTCTAACAAGTGAGTATTCGCAAAAACCTTCACTCACTCTTCTTCCAGATTATCATGACAATGAGGCTGGAGATGCCAGTGTGTTCTTGTGGTCCCTCTTGCACGTGAGGGTTTGTCAGACTCCAAATCAGTTTTCCTTAGCTGCCAATTTGGGAAGAGAGAATTCTAAAATTTAAGTCATTCTTAGAAAAAGTATCTAAATTACTTAACCTCTCTGATTCTAAGTCTTTCTCTTCAATATATTAAAAAAAACAATTCATGGTTCAGAGTCACAATGAAATGTGATTTTCGTCTGCAGTGAGAATAGGAGGCATTCATTTTTTTTAAATTTTTATTTATTTATGATAGTCACACAGAGAGAGAGAGAGGCAGAGACACAGGCAGAGGGAGAAGCAGGCTCCATGCACCGGGAGCCCGACGTGGGATTCGATCCCGAGTTTCTAGGATCGCGCCCTGGGCCAAAGGCAGGCGCCAAACCACTGCGCCACCCAGGGATCCCAGGAGGCATTCATTGTACATACTCAGTATGCACATAACTGTCTTACATTACTGCCTACCAGGTAGAAGCTGGAGGGTGAGAAAGGAAGAGGTGTGAATATTTCACAGCGAGGACCAGGACTGATTTTTTTTTTTTTTCTTTTTGGCTTTCAGATCGGTCTATTGTAATAGGAGGCTATGGTGGTAATTTCATTTGTCAACGTGTCTGGGCTACAAAGTACCCAAATATTTGATCAAACAGTACTCTGAATGGGTCTGAGAGGGTGTTTCTGGATGAGATTAACTTGAATTGGTAGACTGAGTAAAGCAGATTGCACACCCTAATGTAGGTGGGCCTTATCCATTCATTTGAAGGAACTGCATAAATTAATTCCTCAAAATATCTTTCTCTCGAGAGATAGGTAATACAGATACAGATAATCCTAGTCCTAGCCATCTGCCTGTCTTTCAAAATATGTATGTACACATATTTCCTATAGTGTACTGAAGAATTCTGGAGAATTCTGACTAATATAGAGACCTCCGGTCCTAGCATGGAAAGCGCATATTTTACCATTGACCTGAAAAATACATATGTGTGTGTATTTGTGTGTGTGTGTATCTGTATGTGTAATCTATTCCCATCATATGTGCATAGCAAGTGTTTCCAAGGGAGCCTAATTCTGTGAACAAAATTAGAATTCTGGCTTAATTTTGCATGTTGAGGTAGAAAAAAAATGATGTGGTGTGTGTGTGTGTGTGTGTGTGTGTGTGTGTGTGTGTGTGTTTTAAAGAATTTGGAAAGAGAAGCTGTATGAAAATGCTGTGTGAAAAACAAAGAAATTAGACTCAGAAAACCTAATGCCCAATTTCATTGTTTTGTAAACCATCATACATTTGATGTTCCTTAGTTAAGAAAGAGTGGATTGTAAAAGAAACAGAGGCATATAGCAAAGGAAAGACCATGAAGAAATGATATGACTTACATTTGTGAGATTCAGCCAAGACCAGTGAGGTCTCCCCTTATCACCTGTCAACCACCAAGGGGCAGCAGATCTAAGGCATTGGAAAGGCCACTTGACATAAGTGTCTATAGCTGCAGGACAGAAACAGAATGACTCCAAGAAGATTGGGTGAGCCATCCTGAGGCCCTATAGGAGAATGGGAGAATTTATCCAGGGTGAGATGAGGTCTTGCTTCAATTGATTTCTCCGGTTGGCACTGAAAAGACATGGGTTTCTTGTATTTTCTGTATGACAGAAACATACCGTATGCATACAACTATGGGAACAAATAATAAATCATTAAATAAGTCTAAGTAAAATCTGTTGCTTTCTGTGACTAAGTAGCTTCACTCACTGATACTTGTTAATGCTATTTGGAACCTAAAGAAGGGAAATCTCATTCGAAGAAACATGTTTCCAAAGTTGATGATTTAAATTTATAACTTTGCAGCTGCAGTTACATACAAAGATCAGGGCAGTACTAAGATCCAAGCACCAGTTTCCCAAAACAACAGAGATGAGAAAGAGAATTCAAACCTTAAGATATTAGTATTAATTTAGTCCATGTATTGTATCAATTCCTTTGCCTCTCAGGCAATATTAGCACCACATTCTCTCTTAATGACAGTTTTATTTGCAAAAACATTTATTTGCAAAAACATCGTAGGTTTAGTAAAAATTTCTTCTATTGGACATTACATATGCACCACTGGCCTTGTGTGTATACAACACACTCAGTTGTGAGTGCTGTCCAGTAATAAGGAGAAATATGCTCTTGTGAGAGGGAAGAGGCTGTGTCCTTCAGGCATCCCACCCTGTCTCTTGCCTTCTTTTCCTAGTGCTTTGGGCTAACCCTGTTTCGTCTAATAATTGATTCCTTCTGCCTGACTCTCTAGAAAAGTGCCCTGATCACTCTCTAACAAGCTAATGCTTGTTTATTACAAGAAGGATTATAACCTGAATTATATATTTTCTTCCATGAGGACAAGGTCTTCCTATCAACAGACAGGCTGTATAGATTACTGAATATACTTCACACTACACATTACAGATTGCTTATTTGCTGAAAATGACTATAGGTATATTATCTAAGAATTAAATATGCAACTGAATGAATGGTGAGAAAGAAAACATTAAAATAAAGTATAAGTTAACCTGACTCCTGTCTAAAAGCTGATGAAAATAAATGAGAGACAAGGCCACTAATATTTATGGAGCATCCACTCTGTAAATGTTTCTGATCTGCTTAATCCATACAATTGTCTGATAAAGTAGGTAATATTATCTGCATTTTCCAGATGAAATCCAGGTAAGACACATAGTACTAGTGGTAAAGCAAATACTTGAACTCAGGTCAATCCACAATAATGAACCTCAGAAATACATAAGGAAGACAAGACATGGGAATGACTTGGAGGTTAAGTTGCTAAGATCAGAGCGGATTTCAAGGAAAGCATATGCCAGTATTGGCCTATGAACAGTTGTCTGAGAAGAACTGAATCTGGAGCTGATATCTGGGCTAGAGTACAAATACCTGGGTGCTGTGGGGTGTGGGGGACTTATACATCCCTCATGACTAGAACAGCTGAAAATGTAAAGTGGATAGAAATGCAATAGAGAGATTTCTCAGCTGGTGGGTAAAAGTAATAAATGAACCGAAGGTTATATAAATAAAATCTTTAAATAAAACTGATCAGAAGTATTGTACCCTGAATGATGATCCCCTAAAGATGTCCATGTCCTACTCCTTGGCACCAGGAAATATAATAAATTCCAAAAGCAGCTTTGGATATGTGATTAAATTAAGGCCCCTGAGCTGGGGAGATAACTCTGGATTATCTCAGTGGGTCCAACATAATCACGAGGGAGGCAGTAGAGTTACATTCAGGAAAGAGAGATGATGGCAGAACAGAAGTGGGACTGATGCACCTCAAAGATGGAAGAAATGGTCAGTAACCGAGGAATACAGGTGCCTTTTAGAGGCTGTAATAGATAAGAAAATCTATTTCCTTATTTCCTTTAGAGGCTTTTCCTCTAAAGTCTCCATTGGGATCAAGGCCCTGCTGACAACCTTACTTTGGCTCAAGGAAACTGATTTTGGACTTTCAACCTCCAGAACTATAAGATAATAAATTTGTATTATTTTAAGCCATTAAGTTCGTAGTAATTTGTTATAGCAGCAATAGAAAATTGAAATGATAATTCTATAAGAAATATCAGTCAAAATTATGTCTAATGCTGTATATTGCTGGATTTAGAATTGACCTATTCTTAGGTGCTCTTTTACAGATTTTATTTCCTTGAGCTATTTTTTTTCTCAAGAATGTGTTGGGAATCCTTGCCTTTTTGCAAGTGAGCAGTAGCACAGGCAAGGGAAAAAAAAATGAAGCAAAAGAATTTTAAAAAGTAACAGCAGAAAAAGCTCTTTTCTTTAATCAGTAAGTTAAAAATAGGGTAACAGGACAGCCCTGGTGGCCAGTGGTTTAGTGCCGCCTTCGGTCCGTGGCGCGATCCTGGAGACCCAGGATCGAGTCCCGTCGGGCTCCCTGCGTGGAGCCTGCTCCTCTCTCTCTGTGTCTCTAATAAATAAATAAATCTTTAAAAAAAGTTAAAAATAGGGTAACAGTTTTTGGATGGTCAGCAGACTGTTACTGTTATTTAGATACTTATTTTTTTTCTTTCTCCCTGAATTTTCTTTTGATTTGTTTGCACAGAAAGAAAACTATTCTTTTTTTAAATTTTTTTTAAATTTATTCATGACAGACACACACACACACACACAGAGAGAGAGAGAGACAGGCAGAGGGAGAAGCAGGCTCCATGCAGGGAGCCCGACGTGGGACTGGACCCCGGGTCCTCAGGATCACACCCTGGGCTGAAGGCGGTGTTAAACCCCTGGGCCACCAGGGCTGCCCAAGAAAACTATTCTTATTTTAATTATAGTATTAGGATGAACTCTGTCATTGTATTGGCTCAGCTAGGATACAGGTTATTTTGAATTAATGCCATTTTGTGCTTGATCATTACCATGTCTATATTTTTATTCTATCATGTCCAACTAATTTCCATGCCTTTAACAGCTACTTTTCATTCATGCACTCAAGAAATATTTATTGAGCTCCTAATCTATATGGAAGATACTGTACCAACAACTGGGGATAGCATGATGAACAGAGCAAGCATTGTCCTTACCTTTTATTCTTCCTCAAACTACCTTAGACCACACTGGTATAACCCGTTCTGACTCTGCTTTCACTTATATCTGCTAATACATGTTTAAGGACTTAATATTATATAATGGATATTAGCACGTTTCTCTGTCTCAATTACTCATCTAAATCACGCTTTCAGGGGACAGTTATTATGTTTCAGATGGTAGAGATCACACTTAATAGACACATACTTTCTTAATAACTAATAAACATGTAAATCACTGAATATTAAAAAAAAATCACCGAATATTATCTTGGTGAATTACGTACATTCAAATGTTTTTGCTGTTTTTAGCATTCAGAACACTGGTTGGGAGTGCCTGGGAAGTGGGGTGAGTGGAGCTTCCATTTGTCCCATAGGTTGCATGGTAGGGGCTGATTGTGTGGGGGACAGCTGCTGAGGAGTTTGCAATAAGCAGCCCCAGTCTGTGTTGCCTGGGTGCTCACTCAGAGGGACTGTCATCTGGGACCCCGTTCCCCCTGGTCCCTGAAAGTCATGGCTCATCTCCAGCCAGTCCCTCTGCCCTCCCCTGCCCCGTCACCACCCTTCTGGCCAGAGCTAGAGCCCATTCTTAGCCTTACCCATTGATCATTTCAAGAAACCTCTGTTTACTGTGCAGCACCCAAGTAAAACCTACTCTACAAGTCTAAGTTGTATATTTGGCAGATTAAACGTGACATTATCATAAAAAAGTATTATATAATGCACCAAGAAAATATTTATTCTTCAACAGTTTACATAGACTCCCCACTTGGCCTCTTAAAGGAAAAAAAAAAAACATGATATTTTAGCTTGATAGGTAAGAATTGTCCAGGTGGTCACAGAGGAGAATGAGTTTCAAGCAAAGGCAAAAATATATACACAAGAATGAAACAGGAAAATGTGTGATTTTTTTTTAAACAAAAGAGTGAACATTTATTGTGTTACAGGGACATTATACATAGAACATCACCAAATGAAAGAGCCATGCTGAGGTTATATTGAAAAAACTTTTTGTGTCATAATAAAGTATATAGATTTAATCTTAAAAATCTTATTTAGTTTATTTTTTTATTGTGTCAAAAACACATAATGTGAGATTTACCATATTAGCCATTTTCTAAGTGTAAAGCTCAGTATGTGAAGTATATGCACATTGTTGTGAAACAGATCTTTGAAACTCTTCTATCCTGCAAAACCGAAATTCTACTTTTTAGGCATTAGAGTAGCCCATGGAAGGGAAGAGTTTAAAATAAAAGAATACCAGATTCTGACTCTCTCTCCTCTTGTCTTTTTAACAAAAGATAACTCTGGCATCTATATAGAGAATTATCTGACAAAAGAATGAGAGAACTATAGAAGCTTGTAAGTAACATGTTATAATATAATTTTGGAACCAGATGAACCTAGGTTCAAATCCTGACCCCTGCACTTACATGCTATATTAAGTGAAGATCATGTGGCTACATTTTCTTTAGTCAAGAATGAAGTTCACATGTTAGTAACTTACTTTGATGTTTTAAGAAATTACTATTTTTTTCATTTAGACAACCAGGTATTTTTTTTTTTTTATAATGGCTTTGTAGCAAAACTATTTGACGGATGAATTGGCTATTAGCAGATTAAATTGTCTTCAGTGTTCTACGTGAGTTATATTGACCTATGCTTCCATTTTCCTGAATTCTTAATTGTTAAAATAAATTCTTGAACAGCTTTTACTTAACTGCCAGGATATGACTACATAATCCACTTTGTATTTCAAAATGTAACCTAAAATTCACTTTCACAATTAGGGTTTTGAGGCTAATTTTCTCTGGCAGCTGTCACAATCCTGAGGCTAGATTAGAGCCACCTAGAAGCTTTTGATAATATGCTGGTCTCCACCACAAACCAACTCAGTCAGAATCTTTAGGTGTGGACCTAAACATTTAATCTTCTAAAAATTTCCCCAAGTGTATTTAATGAATGTAAAACCTGGGCTGAAAATCAACATTCTGTACTTCTCTATTTTCCAAAGCACCTATTTTATACATTGAAACCGAGTTATGCCTTAACTATGGCTTTTTGTAGTACATTCCTAGTTTTCCATAATCATGGAAAATTGGGTAAGAAAATGAAATGTTTAGCTCTATTTTATCATTTTATTTTTTAAAGATTTTATTTATTCATGAGAGATACAGAGAGAGAGAGAGAGAGGGAGAGAGAGAGAGGCAGAGACACAGGCAGAGAGAGAAGCAGGCTCCATCCAGGGAGCTCCATGTGGGACTCGATCCCGGGTCTCCAGGATCATGCTCTGGGCTGAAGGCAGCACTGAACCGCTGAGCCACTGGGGCTGCCCTATTTTGTCATTTTAAAGTAAACATTTTTTTTTCTAAATTAATCTTGCTATGGTCACAAATTAACTTGATATTTAAAAAAGTTATTGTAATGTAGGAAAAAATTCAATGTTTGATGAGTTCATCTGGACCAATATAAATCTTTATATTGAACAACTGTGTCTATGACTTTCCATAAGGTCCCAGTGGTGTCAAAACCAAGGAGTGGGTTGTGAGGGAATACTTCCTTTTGCACATCATTAAATTAATAAAATGTAATCTATAAGCTTAGTATAAACAGCTTGTCCTCCGTGCAAATATAACTTCAAAACAAGTCCTTTCTCCCAGCTTTCTAGACTAATTAACTCTCCAGTCTCCTTCTATATAGAATTAGACCTCTGATAATCCTAATTTATAATTCTTCTGGTTTGGAAAGATTACGTCTTATAGCTGGTCCATAACCATATTTATTATAGGGATTTGGGGCGACTCGTGTCAGATGGTTCTTAAACGTAATTTACAAGTGGCCTTTGATTGTTCTTTCAACACAGGAGACTGAATATTTCCTGCTTTGAATTAATAAGAGAAAAGGTCAGATTTGCTGTTTCAAGCTTCCCTTCTCTTCTGCTTCTTTTGGATCTTTATTATCAACCATAAAGATAAAGAAAAGTACTGCAGTCTGATGACACAGGTCTGCATAAAATCTCCACATTTTTTTCTACCTGCTGAACTTTGAAGTTTAGTTCTATATTATTTAGAACCAGATGTTTCCTTTGACTTTTTTTATAGCTGTTTTCTAGAGAACCTGATATTTTGCTCAAAACATTTTCTTTCACTTTTGTGTAAAACATAGAAACATTTTAAAGCCTGAATGCCTTTATTTGACAATATTATATTAACCATAAATTATTTTCTGCCCCTATACTAGGCACCAGAGGTTATTAATATTTAAGAAATTATTTAATATCAAAGTTTGAATAATAAAAAGATAACTTATGGCAAAGAATCATAGAGTACAAATAAGAGATACAGACATATAGGGCAGGGGAAATCATAGCCGAATAGTAGAATGGTCAGAGGTCAGAGTTGAGTTTTTTTTTTTTTTTTTTTCAGAGTTGAGTTTTAAATTGGCCCTGAGACCTGAGTATCTACAAGGCAATTTCTTCATGCCAAACTCAGGGGAGGCCAAAACTTACTCTTAATAGGAAACTTTCTTTCTTTCTTTCTTTTCTTTCTTTTCTTTCTTTCTTTCTTTCTTTCTTTCTTTCTTTCTTTCTTTCTTTCTTTCTTTCTTTCTTTCTTTCTTTCTTTCTTTCTTTCTTTCTTTCTTTCTTTTCTTTCTCTCTTTCTTTCTTTCTTTCTTCTTTCTTTCTTTTTCTTTTTATGTCTTATGGAATAATAATTGATATCCATCATTCTATGAGGTAAATGATGCAATGATACTTTGATTACATATGTTGTAAAATGATTACCACAATAGCTTTAGCTAACATCAATCTTCTCATATAGATAGAATAAAAAGAAAGAAAAAAAGAAAAAAAATCTCCTTATGATGAGAACTCTTAGGATTTACTCTCTTGACAACTTTTCTGTACCTTCGAGCAGTTATGGCTACAGTCATGCTGTACATCACCTCCCTAGTACAATTGACCCTGAACAACCTGGGTGTGACCTGTGAAAGTTCACTTACACAAGAATTTTTTTATTTTTTATTTTTAAAAAATTTTTATTTATTCATTCATGACAGACACAGAGAGAGTGAGATGCAGAGACACAGGCAGAGGGAGAAGCAGGCTCCGTGCAGAGAGCCCGACGTGGGACTCGATCCTGGATCTCCAGGATCACACCCTGGGCTGAAGGCGGCGCTAAACTGCTGGGCCACCTGGGCTGCCCAAGGATTTTTTTAATAGTACAGCACTGTAAATATATTCTCTTCTTTATGATTTTCTTAATGACATTTTCTTTTCTCTAGCTTATTTTATTGTAAGAATACAGAAATAATACATATAACATACAAAATATGTGTTAATTATCTATATTATCAGTAAAGCTTCTGGTGAATAGTAGGCTACTAATAGTTAAATTTTATGCAGTTATATGCAAATGTTTGACTGTGTGTGGGGCTGACATTCCTAACTCTCGTGTTCAAGGATCAACTGTACTTACGTATCTTATAAATGGACATTTGTATCAATGGACATTTGATCACCTTCTTCCAATTTCTTGTCCCCCCATCCTCTGCCTTAAGTAACCACAAGTTGGATCTCTCTTTCTATGAGGTTTGTTTTTTATTTTTTTGTTTTTTGTTTTTTTGTTTTTGTATTCTATATATAAGTGAGATCACATGGTCTTTGTCTTTTCTTTGTCTGAATTATTTCACTTAACATAATGCCTTCAAAGTCCATCCATGTTATAGTAACGTGGTATTTCCTTGGGGAAATATTTTTGATGGTCACCTAAAATTTATAATTTTGTTTTGTAATTCTGTGATGTCTCCTCCTAGAGGAAAACTCTATATTCCCTTTATCATATCCATAGAAGAGACTGGGGTCGGTCCTGACCCTGCATTGCATCTCATGCATGTGCTTTAAGAATGTTAAGTAGGGGATCCCTGGGTGGCGCAGCGGTTTAGCGCCTGCCTTTGGCCCAGGGCGCGATCCTGGAGACCCGGGATCGAATCCCACGTCAGGCTCCAGGTGCATGGAGCCTGCTTCTCCCTCTGCCTGTGTCTCTGCCTCTCTCTCTCTCTCTCTCTGTGACTATCATAAATAAATGAAAAAAAAATGTTAAATAGTTACCTTCTACGGAACATTAAAAAAAAAATGCTATGTTTGTCACTTTAGTCAAAGAAACACAAACTATAGCAGTAGGTAGAATTTTATATTCCAGATGGTGATGAATCACTGATGGTGCCCCTAGGGTCTAATTGTACAACTTTCCTAGATACCTATAAAGCATCAATTATGCAAAACAAGTGTTTTCTCTTAATTGTTTCTCTCAGGAATTTTTAACGTAAATCGAAACATATTATAAAACAAGCTTTATTTTGAATCTGCAAACTCTTTAGTTTTGGCTAGATATCTGCATCTATATATCTACATATCTATAACTCTCTACTGTCTATTTGGAAAGCTCCTACAGGATTATTCAGCAAAAATGCAAATTATGTCACCTTAGGTTTCTATATTATAATATTGAAAACAATATTACCAATTGTGTTATTTACATAGGTTATGCAATCTAGGACAAAGTTTAATGCTTTATAAGCTCTACGTGTATACTTGATTTCATACAATGTTAGAATAAAATCATTCCTATTTATATCAAAAGCTATTATGATAGTCCCTTCTAGGGATGCCTGGGTGGCTCAGTGGTTGAGCATCTGCCTTTGGCTTATGTTGTGATCCATACAATATTATCCCTAGCATCCTGGGATAGAGTCCTGCATGGGGCTCCCCATGGGGATCCTGCTTCTCCCTCTGCCTGTGTCTCTGCCTTTCTCTGTGTCTCTCATGAACAAATCAATAAATCTTAAAAAAAAAAAGATAGTCCCTTCTATATCATGTATCCTAGTGTTTCTCTGCCAAGGCATCATAATGAAACATTTTAACTTTATAGACAATGATGAGCAAAAGCACCAAAACTGGAATGAAAAGATTTCTAAGCCCTATTAAAATATACATGCCAAAAAAAAAAAAAAACAAAACAAAACAAAAAAAAAATATATACATGCCATCCAAACTCTACATTAATATCTTTCCTCCTGTTACAGCAGAGGAAGTACCTCTCTCATTTAAGTTCAACTTTTCCAAAAAGGTGCTCAAGAGGCATTCAGCAAACATTAGTTGGATAAATAAATTATTAGGTAAATGAATGAGTTAGTAAATGAATCTCTCCTTTATTTTTACATTATCAACTATCTCTTAACTTTCTTATAAGTTCATATTTCTGTTTCTCTTTGCTTCCTTTTATTAGCATTTGTTACATCTTTAAGATTCTAAGAGGAAAGGAAAATCAAGAACACACCAAAACAAAACAAACTTTTGTCTATGTACACCTCTATTAATAGCTCTCTTTCTTCTGCATCAAAATAAAAATTCTCAAGTGTTTTCCATGTTCCTACATTTGATTCATTTCCCAGACTATACCAGTATGGTTACTTTTCTCACTTCTCGAAACATTTTTCCAAAGGTAGACCATAATTTCCATATAGCCTAATTAAATGCTCCTTTTCATTATACTTGATCACTCTGCAAATATTTGACATTGACGATTTAATAAGAGATACATACTCTTGTCCATTATACTACATTGTATTCAATTCTTCATCTCTTTTATTGTTCCTTTACCACAACTTTTACTTAATCAAAACCATTAAGGGGGTGCCTGGGTGGCTCAGCTAGTTGTGTCCAACTCTTTGTTTTGGTTCAGATCATGATCTCAGGGTCATGCAATGGAACCCCATGTAGGGCTTTGTACTCAGCCCAGAGTCTGCTTAAGATTCTTTCTCTCTCACCCTCTCATGATTTCAAGCACATGTTCTAAATTAACAAACAAGTAAAATCTTTTTAAAAAGTTAGATATTGGAAAGCCTTAGGGCTCTATTCTTGGTTATCTTTCCTCTTAGACTCTGCTGTTCCTGTAGGTGAGGATTTATCAATCTTGGAAATATTGACATTTTGAACTAAATAATTATTTTTTGGGGGGCTCTTCTGTGTATTAGAGGATGTTTAGCAGCCATGACTTTCCCCCAGTCATGATAAGTAAAAACATCTACTTTGTCAAATGTGTTTTCAGAGGCAAAATTACCCCCAGTGAAGAACCACTGTTCTAGGTGATCTCAGTATTTCCATGGTTTCTCTTGATGTAGGTCCATCCTTGGCCACTATATTCAATTCTCAAGATATTTAGTCAACCATCATCTCAACCACTTTATTGGCAGGCATCATATCCAATTATTCAAAAGGTTTGAAATTAAGTTAATTAATCCTCACCATCATATTTGCTCCTCTTTATTTGTGTGAGCCTCACCAAATGGGCCCATACAGGTACTTGTGCCAGAAACATTGGTTCAACGCCTAATCAAAAAGTAATCACAACCTGGATGGATCTGGTGAGTATGCTAAGTGAAATGAGTCAGAATAAGAAAGCCAAACATTGTATGATTTCACTTATATGTGGAATCTAAAAAATAAAACAAATGAAAAACCAAAAAAGAAAGATGAAAGAGAGAAAGAAAGAACAAACAAACAGACAAACCAGACTTATGGAGAACAAACTGATGGTTGCCAGAGTGGAGGTGGATAGAGGGTTGGGTGAAATAGATAAGGGGAATTAAGAAGTACAAACTTCCAGTTATAAAATAAATAAGTTATGAAGATGAAATGTACAATATACTGAATATAATCAATAACATTGTAATAACATTGTTTGATGACAGATGATGACCACACTATTGTGGTGAGCATTGAGTAATGTATAGAATTATTCAATCAATGGGTTGTATACCTGAAACAAATATAACACTGTATATTGATTATACCTCAGTAAAAAGGTTTTCTAAATTAAAAAAAATACTATTTCCTATTGATTGTAACTCTAAAATCTTTCTCAAATCCAACTAGTTCTCTCTTTCTATTGACACTTCTCTTATCCAGGCCACCATGTTACCAAGCTTCAGACACTACAGCAGTCTCCTTAAGACATTCCTCTGCCTATAAAAGCCATTCTCCCCATTGAAGTCAAAACAGTCTTCTAGAAACAAATAGAATCATGTCATTGTTTTGCTTAAATTTATTCTTAGTTATCGTATTACCTTTACAGTAAAAAAACATGAACTATTTCTAAGCCTGTAGGATCTGGGCCCTACTAACTTCTGAACTTCATTTTTCTCAATTTTCCCACTTACTGTCTGCTTCGGCTTTATTGTCCATCACTTTATTGAATGTGTGGTGTTCTTTCATGGTTCAGGAATACTTTCAAGTCATTCTACTCCCAACCTTGATTCACCTAATGATCTCAGGTAACTACTTAGTTCAGCTGTGTGGTTGGCAGGCTAGTCTCCCATAATGACCACGTCCTAATTAGCAAAACCTCTGACTATGCCAGCATTATGGCAACAGGGATTTAAGGTTGCTAATCAGGTGACCCTAGATAAGGAGAGTATCTTGGAGTATCCAGATGAACCTGATATAATCATGATCCTATAAAAGTGGAAGGAAGAAGAGAGGCTCAGATTCAGTGTGAGAAGAACTCAGGCTGCCATTGCTGGGCTTGCAAAATTAAGGGACCTGTAAACTAAAGAATGTAGGCAGCCCTTGGAAGATGGAGAAGGCAAGAAAAGGAGTTATCTCTAGAGCCTCCAGAAGAATTGGAGACCTACTGACATCTTAATGTTTCTTGAGATCCATGGGAGATGTCTGACATACAAAACTGTAAGATAACAAATTCTTATTTTCTTAATCACGAAGTTTGTCATGATTTGTTACAAAACTAATAGGAAACAAATGCAACCTATTTGTCATAGTTTTTCTTCATAATCTCTTTATACTTTTAGTTACATATTCAATGACTCTTTTGCTAGAATGTGTACTAGTAAAACCCTTTCTTGTTCACTGCTATTTCTCAAATGTTTGTGCACTTGATGAATATTTATAGAATGATGAAACAAATGAAATAATTTGGTTTAGGATTTCATTTTTGCCACTAACTCATATCATGTAAATTTCTGTCTCTTCTATTTCATTGACTTATGGAAAAAAAACAAAATAGAAAACCATGTTCTAGCTCTCTATTGCTATTGTTTGGAGCACTTATTTTGTTCTCTGTAAAAATTAGCTTTAAATTATTTGAAAATTGATTTGAGAAACCCCATCTTTCGTAGATGGGCTTTCAAGGTAGGAAAATGTTAAGGAAACCTTGGTTTGTATTATTTTAACAGAACTTCTGAATAAAGAACTGTTAAGCCAGATGTTGGAGAACTGAGAAGTCTAAAAGGAAAAACGCTGACGTCCCTGAGTTCATAACAGCAGGTAGCAGCTGCGACATCTGGGACTGGCACAACAAATAGAAGTGGCTGAGATTATAATTTAAGAAACTTGGAGGAAAAGACTCATGGAATTGAATTCTGACCCATGCTGAGTGCCTTGGCTGGTGTGGGGTCTCTGTGGTTGGAGAAGGGACTGTGGAGTCAGACCCAGACCCCTGAGACAGGGTTGCTGAATGGCTGATGGTGATCTCTTAGGGGGCACAAACATACTGGTTCTGGGAGTGTTGGAAAATGGTAAGACTAGGAAGGCTGCTGCTGCTGCTACTGGACAAGCTATTGTTGCCTGGGTATGGAAGGGTTTCTGGGGATGGAAACAGGAAAGAGCCAGTCCCTCCCCATCTGTGTGCCACCCTCCAGCTATTCATCTTGTCAGAGCCTGGCAGAGAGACTCTGTTATGGCAAAATCCTGCTATGCAGCTAACATCACAGATCTTATACAAGCCTGGATCTGACATTGGCTTCATAAGCAGCACAAGAATTTACAGGTAAAAGTAAATCAAAGAATGGATGAGATAAGATTCTACATATCCTCTCATTATAAATATGATAGTTTTGTTAGGGAGTCTAGGACTCCCTCTGCTACAACAAGTACACTCCTGTCCTCTAACAGACTGTTTGAGCAGGGATGGAGTGCTCACCACAGATGTGCCCTTGTAAAGTCTGTGTTTACTATTATCATAAATATTCTGAGGCAGCGTAGGTTCCGTGTTTTTGTTGGGGGAGTAAAAAAAATTTCCCCACTGTTGGTTTTAAATTTCATCCCTTTTCTCTTTTTTTTTTTTCTTTGAAGGTTCAGTAGTACTTTTTTTATTTTTAAGTGGGAGAAAATAAGTATAAGAACTTATTGATTTTTTTTTTTCATGTTTTAGTTAGATTTCTAGAGTACTTGCTGCCATAACTATTCTGAATCCAGAGTCAGATCTTCCCCACAAAAGATACTGGACTGAGCCTTTTGTGGACAAATGTTCTCATTTTGTGAACCTTTGGTTGTCTCCAGATTCTGTGCTGTCTTATGGAAATTTTAGTTAACAATGTTTCAAAACTATAACTGCCCATTCTTATAACCAATATTTTCATGCTGTCTTAGCCCTTTAAAAAATGATTTCCTAAATTTTACCTTTGAAAAAGCATAAATCTTTAAGTTTTGCTTACTGTCTTCAAAAACTATACTCCTGCCATTTAAATTTTGGTGTACTTTTTCTCTTATCTTTTTTCCTGTATTTGTCTTGTTTCTATCTTATTTTTTCCCTCTGAATTCCAGAGGTGGGACACAGTCAATAGGTGTTTTTGTTCGTTCTTTTTTCTTTTTTATACAATTGTACTAAGTATCAAGTAGGACTAAGTAGGCAGTTGGCAGTATTCACAGGGGTAACTCCTATCCCATGATCCCCAACCCCAGATAATACCCTGCTGTCTCCTTCTTTCCTTCTGTGAACAGTCCTCCTTTTTTCTAGGTGTCTCATTTCCCCCTCTGTTGCTTGCTCCTTACAATGCCAGAGCCATTCGAGGCAGTCTCTTTAGCACCTCAGGTGACCCTCATCAGAAGATTCAGCTGGACTCTTTGCTCTTCTCATAAGAACTAATGAAGGGGTGCTCTGACTTTGAGGGAGGTTGGTTTTGTCAAAAGTCACTATAGGAAGTGAAATCACCTGTGTTCAAAATGGTCCTGGAAAATTCTTTAGGAAGTGGCCTCCATAGAGATGAATTAACAGATCTCCAATATAGTCATTGGTTGGTTTCTTTCTGATGACCAGCATTACTGTTTCCTCAGCTAAGTGTCAGTAAAAGGATTAGGCATGAGGCATACGGTTAGAAACTTTGCAACATTTAAAAATACTTATCTTAACCAATGGCGATGCAATCCATATGTCAAAATGATCACACCATGAGAGGCATGCAGTGAACTGACAATTGAAATTAATTTAAATGAGCATCTGATTCCACAATAGTGTATATGAACAAAATGATGTCGTCGCAGTTATTTACAGTAAGGCTTGATGTCCAGTGGTCCAATATATCCAGAGGTTTTTCTTATCCTTAAGAGAGGACTATGCTAACATCTCAATAATGAGATGGAATCAGCAAGTATTGAGTCTGGCACCGTACCGGAGCCTTTTGACAACTGAGTCACTTGGATTTCCCACCTGTTCGAAGATTCAAAATCAAAATAATTGAGTGGTGGGTTAGAATAGTCCTTGGTTTCCTTCGTTCTGTTCTAGCATGGTTTTCTATTAGGCTGTTGACTTCCCAGTTACTAAGTACAGAAAGGTAAGAGTCTGATTGCCAGGATAAGAGGTATAAAACTTCATTAGGCACCTACTTGGACTTTCTCAAGTTGAAAACACACACTTGAGCTCCTTAACCACCATTTGTTTCCCACATGATTCTAAAGACTTTGGATAGAAGTGGAGCGCACCAATGATTTCATCTCTGGAGGATTCTAGATAAGTCAAAAGTGCAGAGACATCACAAGCTTTGGCTGCTTTCCCTGAAGTTTGCCAGAGCTACCACCTGTGCTAATCTTGAAGCAGCTGCTGTTCTTGTCTTATCTACACTGAAGTCACAGTACAACTAATACGGCATTTCAGTGAAAAGATGCGACTTAGCAGCAGCTGGGTCAGGTGGAATAGACCTGGCTTGGCTTTTCTTACAGAAAATCTTTTCAACACTTGGTTTTATTCCCGATCTCCTTATTTATTGCTACCCCTCACGCATCCTGAAACAATTCATCAGTTTAAGCTGTTTTTCTGGAATCAAGGACAATTGGAACTATACGTAGTCACGTTCTGAGGTTTCAGTTTCCAGGGAAAAGTCTCTTGGGCAGGGAAAGAGCCTCTAGAAAAGGTAGGGGTGGGGGAGTGTTTGAAACTTCAGGAAGCATATGGGAAAGAGGAGCTGTGGCTATTCAACTTCCTCACATAACCTTTTCCATGAATAAGGCTTATTAAACTGACTGGATCTTGAAAAGGCCCCTTTCACTTTTTTTTTTTTTTTTTTTATGGCTTCCTTTCACAAAGAACAAATGCCACAGACAAACCAACAAAATGCTGGGTTGGTTATTACCTTTAAAGGTCATTTGAAGTAGAGTACCATATTACTCAAGGCTAAAGTGACCTATTCAACCTTAATGCTCCAGGGAAATGTCAGGCACAAAGAGTCAGTACACAGGTACTCGAGTTATTATCTTTGCAACTTAAAACAAAAACCTCTACAACATGTATTTAAAAAATAAAAACAATCAAGGACCAACAACTGCAAAGTTAGTCTCTACTTGTGGTATAAGATTTTGGCAGTAGTAATGGCATGGTGTGGGGGAGAGGCCAGTAATGTTTGCTTGAAGTAACTGTAAACCTTAGGAACTTAATATCAGATAACAGTGGGAATTGAATTAAAAGGACCTCTCGTATTGGAGAGGAACCTCACTCGAATGGAAATTAAAATATATCTATATATCTATATTTTAATATATATTGGAGACCTTTAAAGTTAGTCTTTATGTCAGGATGATTATTTACTTTTTCTATTGTAGCCATCTGTGGACAACAATGGGGAACTAATGGGATTCCTATTTGTTTTCCTCCTGTTAGCTCCTTTTTCCTCTGGACAACTCCCCCCCCCCCCCTTTTTAAAGATTTTATTTACTTATTCATGAGAGACCTAGAAAGAGAAGCAGAGAAACAGGCAAAGGGAGGAGAAGCCGACTCCACGCAAGGAGCCTGATGTGGGACTCGGTCCCGGGAATCCGTGATCAGGCCCTGAGCCAAGAGCAGAAGCTCAACTGCTGAGCCATGCAGGCATCCCTGGACAAGTTCCTTAGATCATGGAATTCCTCACCAAAATTTAGCTACCCATTTCTATGAAAACGAGAAATGTAACTGGTAATATATCTACACTCAAAGCTTGCCATTTTCAGTAAAATCTATAGTTAGTGATTCATGCAGTACATTAAAAATGCATGCACTCCTGAGTGCTCATACGCTCATTTTTATCGATGCCATTGGATTTCAGTAGTGTCATTAAGGACTATTGTAAATAATCCAAGACCTTGTAGATTTTACTTCTGACCTAAAGTGAAATGATGTCTTATAATCTTATACTTTTGAGGTTTAAGAAAGTGGGAAATGGAATTTCATTGGAAGAGAGGGAAACAAGATTTTATTCAAATGGCAATGGCTTTATAGTTAAGACAAAATGAAATAAAGGCCTATAAATTTCCTTGTTTCATTATGAAAGGTTAATGGTTCCCATTTGATGGAAGACAACATTTGAAACAGTATGTGAGTCATATTTGAAGTTATTTATTGAGGTCTTATAATGTAGGACATCTTGCTAATGAAACTGCTAGCACCTCACTTCTTGAGCTCTTACAATGTGTCAGATGCTGCACTAAGTACTTGCAAGGTGGGCAGATAGGCAAGACAAGGCCCAGCCTTCACCCTGGTATAGTCAACCTTACAGTGATAAATTCAGGGGCATTGATACTTCTATTTACAGTAAATCAGCTGACAGCTTTCAGGCTGAAGGCAAGATCTGACCTGGCTAGTGATATCTCCTATAGCCCTCCTGACCTGCTCCAATTCTGGGGCCCACGGCAATGCTCTGATCCCCTCTCCCATGCTGGCTTGCCTGCTCTTAGGCTCTGGCTCACTTGTGCCTGGAGGATCTGTTTGTCAAGTAACTGCACCACCTGTATCCTGGACTAACCAGTGAAGTTATCTCCATATGAAGGATGGTTAGTATACTATCTCCAGAGACGTTGGAACTTTACTTTGTTAAATAGGGACTATCATTCAAGTTTCTTCTTCCTTGGTTACTCTTTCTCAGCAGCAGAGTATTTGTTAAAGTTGTCTTTACATCTTATAGAGTGCTTTAGTATTGAAACTTGTATTTTATACTAAACACTTCCTGTTTATTTTTAAAGAGAGCATGTGATGTGGGAGGAGCTAGGTAACAGAGGCAGAAGGAGAGTGAGAATCACAGACTTCCTGCTGAGCAGGGAGCCTGATGTGGGGCTTGATCCTATGACCCTGAGATCATGACTTGAGCAGAAATTAAGAATTCTTGCTTACCAACTGAGCCACACAGATACCCCTAAATACTTCCTGTTTAGATTGCCATGTGGTTTCTGTCTTTTGTGTGTAGATTGATACAGGTGGCAAACAGGAAGCAGATAATGTGGGCTAACAAATTAGAACAATTCCATAATTTCCCATAGTTCTCATCTTTTATCCCATGTTACTATAGAAATATGAATGACCTTAAATTTGACTTGTTTTTCTTTAGAAAAGTTATGAGATTTTGCTGCTTCCTAAAATTTCAGCAGAATTCATTCTATATAAGAAACTAAATTCTGATGGAGGGTAAATGTATAAAAACTAGATCTCTTATATCTGTTTTTATCTTTGTTAGTGATTTTCGTGAGTGGAGACTATCATATAATGGAAAAAGCATAGTAGAGATTGTTTAAATAGATAGTATGAAAAGTTAATAGACAAGTTGATGTATAGTATAGCTCAAATAAGAAGTAATATACCTATTTCCATTAAGTTAAAAAGCTGGGTAATGCCTGGTCTCAGAAGCTGAGAATTTATTTCAGTGTAGTAGGAATGCAATCAGGATGACAGAATATGAAACTAATTCAGGGGTTCTAGATAACTCAGGGGTTCTTTGATTTCTTGTAACTTGGGCAATGTTGATTTAGATAGGCTTAGGAGACCTATAAGAGGAAATGTTATACAGGCAATAGATATTCAATAAAGGAATTCAACAGAAATGTCATGAATGAAGATTTTGATTTAGGAGTCATTGTATAGAGACAGTTTAAAGTCATGTAATTGATTGCTATTACTTAGGGAGAGGGTCCACATATATAAAAAATAGGAGCATAGAACAGAGCTGTGGGAAGCTCTTATACTTAGACGTCAAACATAGAAGTTAGAACCAGCAAGGAAGAAGAGGCAGTGAAAGCATGGATGTAAGAAAGGAGGAAATCACCAGAAGGAAAACTTTCAGAAGGAAGAAATCAACAATGCTTCAACTGCTTCGAGAACAATGTATGGTCAGAGTTGGGAACATTTTGTTGACATTTTATCACAGAAATAAGATGGCTGCCAAAGAGGAAGGTAAAAGCAAAGGGAGTTTAAATGGAAAATACTAGGACATTTGTGTAAAGTTGGGAATAATTTAGAAAAGTTGGGAGGATATTGTGGTACAGAAGAGGGCAGAATTGATGAAGGAAATTACTGGAGAAGAGAAGAAACCTGAGGAAAAAAGGGGGAAGGCTGTCTGAGAGGATCTGGGACCCTTTATTCTAACATAAGGGAAGGTAGACTTTAAAAGCTTAGTAGGAATATGAAAGAACTGCCATGTGATGGTTTCTATTGTAGAAGGCAAGAGGTTTGGGGGAACATGACTAGAGGAGTTTTGTAGGAAAAAAAACATGAAATGACCATTTGGAAACTGGGAAACAAAAGTAAGAAGCATGAGTAAGTTTGTTAAAATGTGTGCACATTTTAACAATTTTAACTGCCTGAATGGCAGTGCAGAGTAGGTGACTAGTATGTTTAACAAGATGAGGTGGTTTTTTTTTTTTTTTTTTCCCCCTCCAGATGAGTAAAAAATAGAGAGAAGGGAACAATGAAATTAAAGTTATTTTGAAGGGAGAAGTATAATGTACCTAAACTGTGTAAGGGTGAGGGCAAGGCCATGTGGAGGTAGGGTCAGTAAATGTGAGATATTTGAAGATGAAGAACTGCTCAAGTAGGAGTGTTCACCTGAACTCAAAAGGATAGAAGTGGCTTTCTAGAAGCTAGATTCTTGAAATGTCAGAAGTAGATTTGGTGTTAATAAGATACAGTTATAGTAGTATATGGCTGAACTAAGATGAAAGAAAAGTCCTAAGAAGGTGAGGAGGACAAAAACTCAAAGGCCAAGCTATTGGATGTATTAAAAATCCTAGTAAGATACGGAAACAGTACGAATTTGTTCTATTGTGTGGGATTTTGTGATTTATGGGAAGAAAATAGAAAATGTTTCTCTGGTGAATACAGGAAGACCTTCGAGTTCAGGCACCATGAAGTAAGGGGAGAAAAAGGTGTGCCTCTTACTGATGTATTTTTTAGTGACTGCTCAGTTTTTATATTGAGACTGCACACCCAGAAGTCTGCTATAATACTGTCCTACCCACAGTGGGGAAAAAAATATTGATAGCTTTTCCTTCCCCACTATTTTCTACCAGATTTTTTTTCCCCTTGGTGGACTAATTTTAAAAACTCCACAATTTTAATCTTTTATAGCACCATATAATAGTGACTGCTGTTTGTCGTTAAGGTATCAGTATTTGCAACCTGAAGTAGAATATTTGGGGAGGTTGGGACCTTATTTCTTCAACTAGAGTCTTTGGTTAGTTTTCATATTAGAAGAAAATACATCAACTTCTCACTGAACATTTTCCTTAGAGATCGATAAAATAATTGGCAAACACATAGCCATTAAAGTATTGAAATTGCCATGAAAACATAACATGTTGACAGGCTGGCTTTCAAGTCCCTTGGCTCCAGTCTGGCATATGCAAGGCACTAGCATTTCAACTAAGTAATAAGATGATGTGATGGTGATGATGATGGTTGTGTTTGCTTTCTCTCTCCAAGCTAAAAGCTGTCCTAGGTGTTCTTGTTGCTGTTGTTTCAAATTTCTTTCTATATTGCTTGCAGAGACCTTTGTGAGGGGTGGATAACAATTAGAAGAAAAAGAATTAGTCATGTGTCACAGAGTCACTGCTCTTAAACCCTACAGTTTCATCTCTACCACTAATTCCAGTCTAGCTTTTAGTAATTCCAGAAATTTAGTCTTGCTCAATAACTTTCAACATTTAGTATGATTATTTAAAGATGCTTTGCAAATACAGTAAATTCTAAAATTCTAAATACCTAAACTGTAAGTCTATAAAATGAATAAGAGAATCTTAATTATCATCTTATAGATGTCCTCTATTCTTCCAAGAGTCACCTCCACATATTTTAACTATTCTATCTATATTGCCCCATATCAAATGTAACTAATGTAAAAAGCTCCAAAGTAGGACAATTTACAGAAGAACCAGGAATGTGGAGGAAATATGAAGTTGTGCTCTATCCAGATGGCTGGATCCCTACCTACTGCTCCATCTAGCTCAGTCTCTCCCAAATTCCATCTCCTCTTGTTGCTACAGGCATATATACCCAATTGTCCATTCAAAATATACTCTTTTTTTTAAGATTTTATTTATTTATTCTTGAGAGATAGAAGGAGAGAGAGAGTCAGAGACACAGGCAGAGGGAGAAGCAGGCTCCACGCTGGAAGCCTGACACGGGACTTGATCCTGGGTCTCCAGGATCACCCCTGGGGCCAAAGGCAGGCACTAAACTGCTGAGCCACCCAGACTGCCCTCAAAATCTGCTCTTAGCTGTCTCAAAACCTCTTTGACACAACCTCTGAAACACTAAACAAATTACCTCAACTTTTTTCATACTAAAATGAAAGAAAACAAAACTGAAAGTTTTTTTTTTTTAATTTTTTTTTTTAATTTTTATTTATTTATGATAGTCACAGAGAGAGAGAGAGGCAGAAACACAGGCAGAGGGAGAAGCAGGCTCCATGCACCGGGAGCCTGACGTGGGATTCGATCCCGGGTCTCCAGGATCGCGCCCTGGGCCAAAGGCAGGCGCTAAACCACTGCGCCACCCAGGGATCCCAGGAATGAAAGTTTCTATATCTGTATTCTTTCTCAGTAATTGTCATCACTTTTAATTCTGAAAGGTAAGGTTATCTTTAATATTACCTCTGCCTTATCTTTATATCCAATCATCACCAAGTCCTGTTAACTGTTATCTCTAGATCTTCCTCACATTTTCCACTCCTCAGTAGCTTCATCACTACTCCTGTAATTCAAGCTATAATTTTTGACCTGAAAACTGCAATATCCTTCTAGAACACCAGAAAACTATCTTGGCTGTTCTAGTTCATTCCCTAGAAGGTATCTAATCATTTAAAAAGTAGATCATATTTTGTCATGTCCTTGATTATAATTCTTCAATTGTTTCCCATAGCTCTTTGGATGAGAATGAATTTCTTCATGTCATGCCGAAGAGGCCCCATATGAATGGTCGCTGTCATTTTAACAGGATCATCTTCAAAACACCCCCCACACACACCAAATTCTATGGAGTCAGCTTTGGTTTATTATAGTTCATACAGCATCCTGCTTATTCCTTCCTAGGGGCTTTGCTCAGGCCATTCTGTCTGCCTGATTCCCTCATTTTTCTTATTTAATTTTTTTCTCATCTTCACGTAATATCTCTACTGTCTATCCTCCAGGGAAGCCTCCCCCATGACTGAAAACCTACAAATACATACATGCAAAGTCTGAATAAAACTCTACTTTCCTGTTTACTGTATAGAAAGGCATGCAGTGTGTTAGTTTATAATAATCTTATTGCTCATCTGATAGAATCTAAGGTTGAAAAGTAAAACCTGTGTTTCTGAGGATTATGACCATGTTTCTTCCACTGTTTTCTTAACCAAAGTCCACTAGAGTGTCTGACACTTAGAACTCAGTAAAAAAAAATTGGACTGTATTATCTGCTACATTCTTATTTGCCCTAACTCTAATTTTTAGATTACTCTAACCTGTACTAATCAACTATTTATTTTCATAGCTACAAATGTAGTTCTTATTAGAATTAATAACTGTTTACTGAGCTCTAATCAAATGATTACATTAATAGTTGAGAGTATCTGAATGCTACCTGGCTTATTTATCATTGATTGATTGCTACCTGGTTTAAATAAGTAATATTTTGATCAATAATAAAGATCAGAGACCAGGAAAAGGGAGAGAATAGCTTGAGAGGAGACCCAAAAGCAAAAATGAGCAACTATGTGTGGGAGCAGTACCTAGGCCATTCTATTCAGGGCAGAAATTTTAGGTAGGTAAGTATGAAAATACAACTTTGGCAGAGGATGGTTGAGCCAATCTGGATGGAATATTTCTTGAAAGTCCGTCAAATATGAATCCATTTTTCCCCTAATATTTTGAACACTTTCTAGGCAATTAAAATTCATCTGTAGTTGGGCAGCCCCGGTGGCGCAGCGGCTTAGCGCCGCCTGCAGCCCGGGGTGTGATCCTGGAGACCCGGGATCGAGTCCCACGTCAGGCTCCCTGCGTACAGCCTGCTTCTCTCTCTGCCTGTGTCTCTGCCTCTCTTTCGCTCTCTCTGAATAAATAAATAAATAAATCTTAAAAAAAAAAAAAAAAGAATAGTTCTTTAAAAAAAAAAAAAAGTTCTCAGTTGTATTTGTCTAAAGGAACAATATCTACAGAGATCAATATATGCTGCTAAGGGCAGTCCCTGCCTAAAGACTGAATGAGTCACTAGGGAGTAACATGGTATCATCTCAGGCCATGAGCAAAAACCATGGTTGTTGATACCAAAGATATTACAGAAAACTAAAGATAAAAGGAGAGAGTGTATGAATTTCCCTGGATAGCTCTTGGAGGAAGATATTTTTGCTAGAAATTCTGTGATAGGAATAAAAACGAAGGGTCTTTAAAGATTATGTCCTGTATAAGTTGGCATTGAAGCTTGAGTTACAAGTTAATTGATCATGGCTTTGATGCTAGGCTTATGTTCAAAGAAATCTCATGTAAAGTTACTAGTACAATGAAAAACCAAGAATAGTTTGTACTAGATGTTATTTCCTGTGTTAGCAAACATAACTTTATAAACTGGAAACTTTACATTCTGAAACCAGTGGACTATGAATAAATTGCGAATCAAGAAGGACACACTGAGGATGCTTAAGAAAGACATGTGATTGCATTGTTGGCAAAAATTCAGAGGCAATTACTTATATGCAGACTTGTTTTAAAAAGAACATTCCTCTAGATCTAAATCTTATTGAGATTTTGAGATTTTAAAAGAATACCTCTACTTTCAGTATATGATCTGACTTTTCGCTTCCCAAGAAGAAAAAAAAAATCTATATTAAAAGTAGGAAATGAAGCATGTGAATGATGTCTGGATTATCTTATTTTGGAAACTATCCTGATAACTGTAAATATATTTGATGTTGCTTCTAAAGGTGATTTTTAAAGTATAAACATTTAGTGGCCATTGTGTATGGTCACCTAGAAAGCAGAGTCCAGCAGGTCTAGATGTAAAACATAAATTTTCTATTAAGCCATGAAATTCTGGACATGTCTTCAGGGTCTCTAAATCTTTGTCTCCTCATAGAATATTTTTATCTTCTATATATGAGACTGAATAATATTAATGCAGAAGACTTAGGATATCAATTGGTAAATAGTAGTTGCTTGATAAATGTTTATGATTTTACCACAGTAGTATTTATATTCAGAGAACCAGATTGTTACCCTGAATCCAATATGCCCCTTTGGGGGGGAGTATTTGAGGGACCATTAAAAAGAAACAGAAGTATGTGTGCTATCCCAAAGAACCCATTGAAGACCTTGACTTTTAGCTTACCAGGACTCATGGATTCAACTTTCAACAATAACATGGCGATACGTCTTCTCTCTCCATATGCTCAATCCATGAGGTTTGGATACATTTCCTATTGCCATTCTAGGGACATGGAATGACCCATACCTGGTCCTTTTAGCATATCACATCTTCCTTAGCTACAGTGACTGTTAGGCTGGGTATTTAGACCAATCTGAGCCAATGAGATGAAATTAAGCGTTTGCTGGAATTTATGGAGGAAAAAATTTGCTTTTCTCTACAGAACTTGAAACTAGAAAGACAAGGTTAGGAAGTATTGTAGTTATTTCATATCCACCAGAGATTTTCTGCTTGAGATAAAGTCAGCATGGAAAAGAATGGAGCCTGGAATTAAAGACACTGGGTCCTTATCATTATTTGAACCACTGATCAAATCATGCCTTAAAAATGTTGTCTGGATCAAAAGAAATAGATGAAGGAACCAAGGGACAGACTTCCTGAACTCAGGATAAGCAAAAATGACATGTTACCACTTTGCAAGTGGTAACATAAAAGTTATACCTTGGAGGATTCTCCTGGTAGTTAGCCTAGCTTCTCTTCAATGATTTTATTTTTTGATTTAAAAAAAATATCTCTGACTTATAACTGGAAGTTTATATATTTTGACTCCTTTTACCTCTTTATCCTGCCCTCTGCTCCAGCAACCACCAGTCTGTTCTCCATAATCATGAATATTAAGATTTCACATGTAAGATCATGGATTTGTCCAGTGTTTTAAAATGAGAGAATGTGTTTATTTTTCTTTAATTGGAGTATTAGGCACACAATATATTAGTTTTGAGCATATGACCCAGTAACTGTACAAATTCATGTTGTGCTATGCTCATAAGTGTAGTGACTTGTCATCTATTGCCATACAATACTATTCCAATACCATTGACTATATTCCCTATACTGGACCTTTTATTCCCATAACTTATTCATTCCATAACAGGAAATCTATTATCTCTCACTCCCCTTCACCCGTTTGCCATCCCTCTACTCTTCTACTCTCTGGCAACTACTTCTGCATTTATGGGTCTATTTCTGCTTTTGGTTGCTTGGTTTGTTTTAATAAGTGATTGGAACAGTGAATTAGGCAATAGAATGTTTATTATATAGATTTTTTCATTACATAGGTTTTGTTTATGAACTTTCAAATGATGGAATATCACATACAAAAAAAGTTTACAGAGCAAAATATAATCCTTTCTATCTAACATCTATAGATGGTTCTAGCAGATACTTGTACATAGTCATCTTGAATAGTGGACCTAGATGTAGCCTTATAGAACCTCAGCTATTCATAAGTAGAGACACTTCTCTAATAAGGTACTAGTATCCAAGGTAGGAATAGGCTTTTTAAAAAAATAGGTGCTTGCTTGCTTGCTTGCTTGCTTTATTTATTTATTTATTTATTTATTTGGCGGAGGGGATCAAAACCATGGATTGAAAAAAGTGCCAATTCAAAATCTTATGAATAGGAAACAAGATTATTACCCTTAGATAAAATGAGATAAAAGCAAATATTGATCAGGTTTTTTTTAATCTATTTTCCTTAACTACTTGATTATAAAATTTTGAGTAGGGAAAGAATTTCGGGATAGAATAATCTGATTCAAAACTCAATCTTTTTACTAAATTAACTTTTAAAAAGCTTAACACATTTTCAAAGAAATAATTATCAAATAGCTATACTGACAACTTTTAAAAATTTACAGTTGAAGCATAGTACGCAACGAGAAATACACCTAAATGTATTGCTGAATTTTTACAACTGAACACATTCCTGCAGTTCACTCTCTAATTATGGGGTTTGGGCCATAATCCATTTCTTAATCTCTCCTCTTATTTTCCATTACACTCATGGACTTCTAAAATGCAGATGAGTTTAGACTATTTCTATATTTTTATCTAAGTAGAGTTCTATCATAGATATTCTTTTGTGTCTGGATGCTTTTGCTAGCCTTGATTGTGAGGTCCATCTATAATGCTGGACCTTTTTCTAATACCAGTAAGACTACTAGAAATAGTTTTACCATGAACATCATAGTATGTGTATTTTGGTAAGCATATGTATGAATTTTTGTTTGGAATTACATAGAGAAATTCTGGGTCATCATGAGTTGCTTGAGTCAATATTTCAAGGAAGTTGTACCAATTTAGTTGTACCAGGAATGCATGAGAGCTCTGGTTGTTCCACATTCTCACCAACAGTATTTTCCATGGTTTAAATTTTAGCCATTCTCATGAGTATGTGGTTGTACCTTATGGCTTTAAGTTACATTTCCCTGATGAATACATCTTTGTTTATTGATTCTTTGGTCATCTTTGAAGTGTCAATTCAAAGTCTTTTGTTAGACTGACAGTGTTTTTATAATACTAAATCTGGGAGAAGCTATAAAGTTTAAAGTCAGTTTCCATTTTCAAATGGAAGCTCACAGGTCCTTTAAGTTCACACATCCCTCCCATTACCTTAAAGGGTATATCATCTGATACAGAATTTTTTTTTTCTTGGTGTTCTGAAGAAAAGATTCTTATTTCAAAGTCCTGATTCAAGAAAGAATTATTCTGTTGAAATTTCTCTCAATATTGATTTTAAATATTCAGAAAAGTCCTGTGAAGTTTTCTCTCTAATTTAGCTAAGAATTCTAAAACTACATTACATTTTCTTTTCCATCCATATAATGCGATGGAGTTACTTTATTTATTTAAAGATTTTATTTATTTATTCATGAGAGACACAGAAAGAGAGAGAGGGACACACAGGCAGAGGGAGAAGCAGGCTCCACGCAGGGAGCCTAACGGGGGATTCGATCCCAGGTCTCCAGGGTCACTCCCTGGGCCGAAGGTGGCGCTAAACCGCTGAGCCACCCAGGCTGCCCAAGTTACTCTGTTTAAAGTAGCTATCTTGTTAGCATCAAAGTTGCCAATGAATAATCAATTCTTTTGACAATTTTTAAATTCACTTGCCATTATTTGTTCATAGTTAATATATTTTTCTGCTCTTATTGTTTTTTTTTCCTTTTTGTGGTACTATGTTTAATCTATTACATGTGTCCTCTAAATTAATATTCACAATGAATGTTGCAGACAAGACTTGGATTATCATCGTTCTAAAGATAAGAAAATGGAGGCTTAGAGAAACTATAAATTTACTCCAAATCAGACATAACAAGAGGTAGAAGCAGAATTCAAAGATAGCTTTAAGGTACCAAAATCAATGCTTTTAACTATCCCTTGTTGTCCTGTATGACTTACACAGTTTATAGCTTCCTAGATCATATCAAACAAACAAACAAAAAACACACATAAGCTTTATTTGGTCTCTCTAATTCAATTTCGATTTCTACTTTGCTAGATCTAATAGACATTGCTTTGCTCTCATCTTTTACATCATAGCAGCACTCAGCATTATTGACCATTTCATCTTCTTAAAACACTATCATCCTTTGGTTTCCATGAAGCAGCACTCTCCATCTATTCTCTTTTTCTAGTGATTACTTATCCTCCCTTTTTAGGATTATTTTCTCATACATCCATAGCCCAGATTCCCGTATTATAAGCTTCCCTTTCAGTAAGGACTTCTAATTTAGATATGTGTATATATCTGGTTGAGAGACCTAATTATAGCCTCAACCTACTCAATGATTCTTTTTTTTATCCTATTAACATATCTTTGTTAAATTTTCCTAATGGAACCGCCCTGGGTGATGCTTCTTCATCCTTCTGAGGTTCTTAAATTTGATGGGTTACTTTATTCCTTGCTAGGGTCCCAAACCCTCATTTTTTAAGTGACACCTCCTAGGTGTTGGCAAGCACTAGTGGTTCTGGCACCTTAGGTTTGACCCCAGAAAGTATTAACAGTTCAGCTGAAGTATGACTTTTTTTCTACATTGATTTGATTTATGATGAGCATTTGTTTTACTTTTGTCAAATGAGAACTCCTTTATTTAAAGTAAAATGATGTGTGCCAGAAAGCAAAAGTTACTCTTGGCAAGTGGAAAGATATCTGTGTGTGCTTATATCAGCACAAAGTATGTTTCTTTTATATTCAGTAAATATTTTTAAAAGGGCTCGTATTTAACATCAGCAATAAACAAAGAGGAAAATGGATCAACGTGCTAGAATGGACTTGAATTATTAAAAAATGAATAAGGAAACAGAAGAAAGTAGAAATGGTTTTATATACTGAACTGCATTTTGAGATGCCAGTTCTGGCATCTGTTTTTTTTGTTTGTTTGTTTTTTGTTTTTGTTTTTTGTTTTTTTTTTAGAGATCATATGAATAGTTAAATTGTTTTTGTTATTCTTATTTAGGGCAAAGCATATCTGAGTGCCTGAAAACAGACTATTTTCAACGAGTCAGACTATTAGAAAGTGAGTGAGAAGTAGAAGGTCATCTGGATCTACTGTAGCTATATTTAGAAGTATAGAGTGATGAGTGCTCTAGGAAAAGTGGATAATATTAGGAAGCTTTCTATTCTGAGGCTGTTGTTGGAAATGCTTCTTAACCCCTAAAGTACTCCCAGAGGAATAAGAAGGAAGAGGATTGTTTTATTTCACAAGAATAAGTATCTGAACCAAATCTGAAAGGATATCCTGGGACTAATGCATAATTCCGGGAGATGGATCTGCATACAAATTGAGAATGGTTGGATAAAAGTATATTTCTGTAAATACTGACACCTTCGATTGCACTAGTGGCTGCTACAGACTAAATGTTTGTACCCCCTCCCCCCACACTGAGATTCATATGTTGAAACCTAATCCCCAATGTGATGGTATTAGAAAGGCATTGGGGAGGTGATTAGGTTATGAGGGTGGAACCCTCATGAATGGAATTAGTTCCTTATGAAAAAGACCCCAGCAAGCTCCCTCATGTCTTTCTGCCATGTGAGGGTATAGAGAGAGGACAGCAGTTTATAAACCAGGAAGCAGAACCTCACCAAACACTGAAATCTGCTAGCACTCCCCAGCCTCCAGGTCTATGAGAAAGGACATTTTGTCTACAGAATTAATAGCGTCTTGAATGAACTAAACTAGAACCTCTTCCCAGTGCTTCTCCATGTGCCCTAAAACCTTTGCTTATTATGTAGGACAAGTCCTACCAACTTCTATATACTGGAGATTATTCAGGAAGACCAGCCTCTATTCCATGCCAGTATTCATCCTCAGGCTATCACTAAGGTGACCATTTTCCTTGGCCAGTTATGGTTTATACCAGAGCTCCTTCTCCACACCCTGCCCAATTTAGCAATTGGCCTACACTTATGAGAAATGTATCTCAATTTTTAAAAAAATGAAAATAAGTTTTAGGTATAGAACATAATTGGATGTCTGTGCACATTGTGAAGTGATGGGAATAAATCTAGGCATCATCACAGTTACAAAAAATTTGTTCTGATGAGGTCTTTTAAGAGTTACCTTTTGCAACTTACAAATATGCAATGCAGTATCAACTATAGTCACCATGCTATATATTACAGCCCCATGACTTATTTTATAATTAGAAATTTGTACCTTGGGCAGCCCTGATGGCTCAGCAGTTTAGCGCGCCTTCAGCCCAGGGCGTGATCCTGGAGACCTGGGATCAAGTCCCACGACAGCCTCCCTGCATGGAGCCTGCTTCCCTTTACCTCCCCCCCCACCCCCCATCTCTCATGAATAAATAAATAAAATCTTTAAAAAAGAAAAAAAAAAAGAAATTTGTACCTTCAGTTCCAACTCTTCACCCATTTTATCTACCACCCCTCCCCTGTGGCAACCCCCAGTCTGTTCTCTAAAATCTATGGGCTTGGTTTTGTTTTCCTTTATTGTTTTTTAGATTTCATATATATGTGAGGTCCTTCAGTATTTGTCTTTCAGAATGATTTCTGTTTTCATTTACTAGAGTATTACTCATTAAAATGCATCGGGGTGGGTTTTGTAGACCTCCCTCCCTTCAAACCTGTCATTTCTGCCATGGTCACAGCTAGTAACACAGGCAGCAAAGCTAGTGGCTTGATACTGCGTTAGATCTGAAAATAGCAGTAACCCATCTCTTTACTGATTCTTTGCATACCAGTTAGGACACATTCAGTACTTCTTTTAAAGACAGCATGCAAAGTGTCTGCTGACAAAATTAACTGCTTTTGGAAATTAGCAACTGAAGACGACTGGTTCATCCTGCTCTTAGGTTTTTTAAAGTAAATATTCAAACTGCTGTCCTTTGCTGCTCGCTAGGCATTCCAGCCAGTTGGGTTATTGCCCTTGCTATTGAAAGATACACAAAGGTAGTAGAAACCAGTTGGTGGGGGTGGGTGAAAATTATGCGTGTGCTTGTGTAGGAAATAGAAGCTGAGTAGTTCTACCATCAGTGTATATCCTATAACCCAAACTTTCTTATTAAGATGGTTTACCACTTTTGGTATAGTGTAAATCTATAGTTTGTTCAAGAACTGTAGTTTGTTTTGCAGTTAATACCTGACAGCAATGATTTAAAAATAGGAGTGAATACATAATGAGAAGTACTGAATTTGTTTTAAAGAAAATCATTGTTTACCTTGCACAAAAGATAATCCACATTCA
Source organism: Canis aureus (assembly GCF_053574225.1). Classification (NCBI taxonomy): domain Eukaryota; kingdom Metazoa; phylum Chordata; class Mammalia; order Carnivora; family Canidae; genus Canis; species Canis aureus. Next base: position 56,257,497 of record NC_135617.1, on the reverse strand, counting down.
CTATTGGCTATGTGTACCAGAATATTATCTTATGAAAGCATGAAGATACTAACCTGATAAAAAAAAAAATCAGAATCCACCTCAAAAGTTATGTGTATGTTAGGAACATTGTGTTCAAAGCCAATATTACATGTATAGCAGCAAAACATGCCTTTTATTACTACTATTGAACATTGGTTTTCATTTAATCAAATGAATGATTTAAGTTTGCTGAGTTTTAATATAAACCTGCTTTGTAGAAAAAGTAAAAACAATATTTATTAACATATTACTCAATTAGCTGAAAAATAACTTCACAAATAGGGAAATGTTGTCAGTTCTAAATCAGTCCTCAGATGCTCCATCAGTTAATTCCAAAACTGGCAGCTATTTCACTTTAGATATTTCAATTAGCAATTAGAGACTTCATCCTAAATGCCATCATAAATAAAGTAGAAGTTCAAAATTGGTAATTTTTTAAGCAGTAATATGAATACAAATTTTGTTGTGGCATAATTATGTGGTCAAAATTGTGTTCTAATTAAAAACTAGGGAGCAGAGATATACTTCCTTTTTTGTTCATATATAATTCATAATTTAAACAGATTGTAATATCCTACTCATGGAAATACAGTTCTCAAAATTTAAAAATGTTAGATAAAAACATAACTATAAAGCTTTTTTGTGAAGGCTAATGTTGAAAACCAAATTTGCCTAAGGTCTCCCCTACCCCACACACCATCAAGTGGATTTTAGAGATGCATGAGCCTTTGGACTGTTACTTTTAAAATCAACGTAGGTGTACAACAAATATTTTAAATTTGAGTCTACTATTTTATTGTATTTTGTTTAAAATCAGTAATAAAACTTTAATCAAAATATTCAATTAATAGGGTCAGAAAAAAAATCCTATGAAACTTATAGCAAATTGATTAAAAACAATGCTTGTAAGCAGGAAGGCATACAAATTTAATCCAGAAAAGCAAGGTTAAATTGAACCAACAGTGAAAGCTCAAATACTACACTAGGCTTAGTTTTGGTAATATACTTTGAAGCACCTTGAATTGTTGAATTTAATTATTTTTAACTGGGTACATCTATATTACCCTAATGCAACACAACTGAGAACATAGAAGTATTACATCTAAATATGTGTATATATGTGTGTATATATGTGTATGTACACACACAATAAAATATTGTCATAAAAATGAAATCTTGCCATTTGTGACAACCTGGATGACACTTGAGTACTGTGCTAAGTTGGATGAAAGACATATAGCATGATTTCATTTATATGTGGTATCTAAAAAGCAGAAAAAGAGCAGCTAGACTCAGAACAGATTAGCGGCTGCTAAAGGGGAATAGAGTTGGGTGGTAAACCTGATGAAGGGGATTAAGTACAAACTTCCAATTATAAAACAAGTCATGGGGATGTAATCTACAGCATGGGGAATATCGTTAATAATTTTGTAAAATGGCATATTGTAACTAGACTTATTGTGGTAACACTTTGAAATATATATAAATGGCAATTCATTGTTATACACCTGAGACTGTGTGTCAATTACACCTAAAACCAAACCAAAACAAAAAAACCCTGGGTGGCGCAGCGGCTTAGCGCCTGCTTTTGGCCCAGGGCGCGATCCTGGAGACCCGGGATCGAATCCCACGTCGGGCTCCCGGTGCATAGAGCCTGCTTCTCCCTCTGCCTATGTCTCTGCCCCTCTCTCTCTCTGTGTGACTACCATGCATAAATAAAAAAATTAAAGAAAAAATCTGTTAAAAAAACAAAAAAGCCACAACCTACTTGATGTTTTCTTTTAAATTGAAACAGGAATGGATGATACATATGTTTGTATCTCTAAACCTAGACATGACTGGCTAGGGCTAAGACTAGCCAGTGCTAAGACTTTCTGTTCTTATAAATGGGTAGATAACTAGAGTTGGAGAGGACTCAAACACTGGTTCTTTGACAACATGGGACATACTTTTTACACACTAAACTATCTGCATCCCTTTCACAGATGCTCCCATACAGTTTGACATGTAAAAAAATCTGCTTCATTTTAGTAGCAAAGTAACAAAACACACACACCTCTAGAAGGGAACTTAGAGTTGACAGCAAATGGCAGAAATGGGAAAACAATGGTATCTAATTTCAGATGAGTCTCTTCAATTGCCATATGATGCACAGTTTAAGCCCTATAAATAAACACAATGGTCAGGATTTGAGAAACACCAAGACTATTTATAACCTGATCATACATGTTATGATCACACATGATCCATTCTCTCTAAACCTAATATCTCCAAATTAATCTTACAAGGAATTAAAAATTTTAATATATTGTAATATACTACAAGTCCTTTTGCAGAAAGAATCTAACAAAAAAAATAACAAAAAAAAATAACAAAAAAAAAATAACAACAAAAAAAATACCAAAAAAAAAAAAGAAAGAATCTAACACACAGCATGTCTGGTAGGGATTTTGGGAAATATTTCCCAGACCCCCAAGCACTTATGAAATGGAGAAAGCATAGATAGTTGAAAATCAGTTGCCAATGGAAAATCGCTACAGAAACTTTCAGTTTTAGAAAATCACATGGAATGCTATGTCCATTTTTAGGAAGACTCATCATGAAATACAAAGATACACAGCAATTTCAAGAGAATAGTTATCCATGAGAAGAGAGGAAGACATTGACTTCATATTTCTCTAGAAATCCTAAGCTGTGAAGCAAATGTGTGATGTTAACATTTGTATAATTTAGGTGGTAGTTGCATGTGTGCCTATATTTTTCATAATTTTTAAGTATTTCATGATTTAACTTATTGAACAAAGGAGCAGCAATGCAATAAAGACAAATCGGAATAAATAAAACAGAAGCAACAAAAATGCTAAACATTTTGAAAGTTTTTCTAGGCTCTGTCCTAAAGATACTTGTTGGGGTGTGTGTGTGTGGAGGGGAGCTTTTCCAACAACACATGATTATTACAACTATACAGTCTCAGCAGTCCAAGCTATAGAAACCTTCACAATACAGGAGTGAATCCTTTTTATTTTAGATCCTTGTGGCAAATATCTTCACTTAATGTCTTTTTGGAAAAGGTTAATGGCAGTAGTTGTACAACCTGGTTGAGCTTATCTTAATACTTAAAGGATGTTTTTTTTTTTTTTTCATATTTTATTTTATTTTTTATTTTTTTTTCCTTTTTTTTTTTTATTGGTGTTCAATTTACTAACATACAGAATAACACCCAGTGCCCGTCACCCATTCACTCCCACCCCCCGCCCTCCTCCCCTTCTACCACCCCTAGTTCGTTTCCCAGAGTTAGCAGTCTTTATGTTCTGTCTCCCTTTCTGATATTTCCCACACATTTCTTCTCCCTTCCCTTATTTTCCCTTTCACTATTATTTATATTCCCCAAATGAATGAGAACATATAATGTTTGTCCTTCTCCGACTGACTTACTTCACTCAGCATAATACCCTCCAGTTCCATCCACGTTGAAGCAAATGGTGGGTATTTGTCATTTCTAATAGCTGAGTAATATTCCATTGTATACATAAACCACATCTTCTTTATCCATTCATCTTTCGTTGGACACCGAGGATGTTTTCTGAATTTTTGTATACATTATGATGCCCTATGTGCACAGTATCACATAGCTAGTATATGGTAGAACAGGTGTTAACATCAGGTTTTCTAACTTCCAGTGACTAAACTCTTTTTTAGAACATAATTTTGCACCACCACCCACTGGATGTCTTCCAATGTTGTGACTCTTATCAAATTACCATTTTTTGTAAGAATATTTCAGTTATGTTACCATTACGAGATTCCTATATTAGTAGAGTTTCTGTTTACTTTCTGTAACTATAAAGTTCTGATTATCAATTTCTTCGAATTTCCCAACCTGTATTCCTTAAGAGACACTGCACCAGCTTATTTTGGCGATTGTAAATTGGGAAAAATCACAAAGAAAATATTTGTGACAAGTATGTATGTTTCTAGGCAAAGCCCACTGTTACGCAACTTTGTTATCAATAAGTGTGATTAAACATGATAAACTGGGGATCCCTGGGTGGCGCAGCGGTTTAGCGCCTGCCTTTGGCCCAGGGCGTGATCCTGGAGACCCGGGATCGAATCCCACGTCGGGCTCCCGGTGCTTGGAGCCTGCTTCTCCCTCTGCCTATGTCTCTGCCTCTCTCTCTCTCTCTCTCTCTCTCTCTCTCTGTGACTATCATAAATTAAAAAAAAATAAAAAAACATGATAAACTGACTTAGTTTTTAAATATCTTCATATTCACAAACTTTGGAAAATTGCCAGGCATACTTATATTTTGGCCAGCAAATATGGTCACCTCACTGTATTGACATAGCAGCCTAGAATTAAAGATAAATGGACACAAAATAAACCTGAGTCAGATACTTACAAAAATCTATTAAATTCCTTGACCTTTCTTGTTTTCAGATTTTATTTAATTAGAACAAGTGCAAGTGGGAGTACAGATAGAGGCAGAGGAGAAAATCTCAAGTAGACTCCACACTTAGCCCAACAGAGGGCTCATCTCATGACCCTGAGATCATGACCTGAGTGGAAATCAAGAGTCCAATGCTCAAAAGACTGAGCCACCCAGGTGCCCCTTCTTGACCTTTCTTTTATAGCATAGAGAGGGCCAGTCTTATCTCTTAAATTCACCTGCTGCATTCTTATTTCTTAAATGTGTATGTATTTAAAGCATACAACATGATTTGATATACATAGTAAAATAACTACTAATTAGCTAGATAAGCTAATTAACATACCCATCATATAATTACTTTTTTTTTTTTTTGTATTTGTCTGTGATGAGAGCACCTGAAATCTACTCTTAACAAATTTCCAGTATTTAATATAGTACTTCTAACTTTAGTCATCAAGCTGGACATTAAATCTCTAGACTTAGTTATTCTACATAACTGCCACTTTGAACCCTTTGGCCAATATCTTTTCATTCCTCCACCTCCCCACCCTGGTTACTCACTCTTCTGTTTCTATGTATTTGACTCTTTTAGATCCCACACATAAGTGCAATTGTGCAGTTTTTCATTTCTGTGTCTGTTTTATTTCACTTAGAATAATGCCATCCAGGTTCATTCATGTTGATGCAAATTTGCCCATCTGCAGCAAATATGTAAAGATGTCAAAATTTTCAGATTTGTTGTTCATGCTCTACTTTGCCCCAAGTTGCCTACATATATTTATTTTTCTTTCAAAATGTCTAACTTCCTTTAGTTTTTGTTACTAAGATGTTATTAATATGTCTCCTGGTTCTTACTTATGTTAAGAGGTAGGTCGTGGGGAAATGTTCCATGAGAGAGAAAAGCAGAGGCTGAAACAAGGCTAACTTTCTTATGCTAATTTGCTCTTAAAAAAAGTAAAAGGAAGACTGACTTATGGAATGTGGCTAAATATGGATGAGGAAAAGCATTTAAAGACCATGAATAACATGATAACACAGGATGAAATGCTAAGTCAATGCATATGTCTTATTAATGGTCTCTATTACCTCCTATTCTTGCAGCAAATATAATTAGAACTTGCTCTCAACTAAACTGTTTCCTTAGATGATTACATAATCCATAGAAATAATGTTTGATTGATCTAGCAAACAAGAATTATTCCTAATAGGAATACTGTTCCTAACCTTACAAATACTGTTCCTAACCTTACTCAATGTAATGGGCATCTCTTCAAATGAAAAATTAGTTAAGAGTCAACTCTTTGTCAAGTAATTCCTACTTAATTATACAAAAAGCTATACTCTTAAAAAAAAAAAAAAGTAGCTTCTATTCTTGGCCTTCTTACCACCTAGATAACCATCATATTAGTTTGTTTTTATCTTCTCATGTTTCTTTATTACATACATGGTACCCAAGAAACTACTATAGAAATGTCAATGACCAATTTTCTTAGATATCAAACACTTCATATAATTTTTCATTAACATATTTTTGTAGAGTGCATGTGTATATATACTTTTCATAAGTATTTGTATACAACTGGTATAACTTACCAAGGAATTCAGTCTTTAGAAATCAAAAAAATCTTCCAAAGGAAAAAAATCATAATTTAGATACTAGAAGACCTTTTTTTTTTTTTTTTTTTTTTTTTTTTTTTTTGATCTACAGCTGTCTAATTTATACAGAGCTTGACTTAAAAGAATCTAAGTTTCTGGCAGGGTAGGAAATTTCATGCCCTTTTTTGTTCTGATATTTTAAAAGATCTAAACACATAGTAGGAACTAAATGTTTGTTTGATATGTCAGTTTTCTTGGTTATGTTTGAAAGATCCTGGAGATTTTCTTCTCCCTGCTTAAAGACTATACTTTTATTGGTGTGGAAGGAAAGCTTCTAGCCTAATCTTGGCATCTCTTCCTTACTGTGCTCTGAGAACTTTATTTTTAATTAGTGACTTAAAGGAAGCCAGATGGGACACTTCCAACCCTTCTATTATATAATGATCTCAGGGGTGGCATTTCGAGTTAAGATTGATAGGTAAATGATCAGTGGTCAGAACGACATGAATGTGTACAAGGAAACAGTAAAGGAGGCCAATATATAGAAAAAATAAAATGAAGCTGACCCTGCAGAGAAGAGTAAAGAGGAGAGGAACCATACGGCCCTATTCATCCAACAGAACCTACTTTATGTCGGCATTGCACTAGCTCCTTGGGAAACGTTAACAAACCTAACAGTTTAAGACCCATGTCTTCTGAGAGCTTAAGCTCACAGTGAGAGACAGAACTCTCCTGAAAAGTTATGCTTTAAGCTAATGGAACTGCTTAGAGAAGAATGTGAACTCTGATTGCCACAGGTCTCCTGATGGCTCTCTGGGCTCTGGTTTGGCTCCTTTACAGGGTCCAGTTGCATTTTCTGCCATTGTGTTTTGGGAGTTGCTGCTGTTACTTGAGACCAAAGAACTTTAATGAAAATTTGAAAGTTGAGTTGATATGGAGATAAGACTTTGAGATAATCATAAAAATGCATCGTCTTTGTCTTCAGCCTTCTTGAAATTGACATGAACAGTTATGTCAAATTTAAACAAAAAAATGAAGATATGAAAGCAGGAAAAGATCCAGGGATGAAGTCAGACTTTAGAATTTATTTACAGTATGACCAGGATGAAGTCTAGAACCTGACTGCCATTTTAAAACTTTCTTCAAAAGTAGTGGTCAAATCACTCTCTAGAAACATAGATGTGCCTAAGACATTAATGATTCCTGCCTGGATGTGTTCCAGCTTTTGACAAAAGAACAAATGATCAGCAAATGAACCCCTACTACAACAAAAAACGTTTGGGGGGGGAACGCTGTTGGCAGATTCCTCACAACATTGTGGGAATCTAATTTTAATTTCAATCTTCTCTTTATTAGTACTACTATTTAAATCAGAGTCAGGGATCTCTGGGTGGCGCAGCGGTTTGGCGCCTGCCTTTGGCCCAGGGTGCGATCCTGGAGACCTGGGATCGAGTCCCACATCAGGCTCCTGGTGCATGGAGCCTGCTTTTCCCTCTGCCTATGTCTCTGCCTCTCTCTCTCTCTGTGACTATCATAAATAAATAAAAAAATAAATAAATAAATAAATCAGAGTCAATTCATACAGGACTGGGAATGCTAACAGTCCTTATCTAGACCAACTTTAAATGTATGTCCCTAGCAATAGTATATTCAAGATACCACAATGTACCTAAAATACATCATGGATGCCCCTAGGGTCAAAGGTTGGTAAAAACTGCTTACATTGGGACAGCCCCGGTGGCACAGCGGTTTAGCGCTGCCTACAGCCCACGGCGTGATCCTGGAGACCCAGGATCGAGTCCCACATCAGGCTCCCTGCATGGAGCCTGCTTCTCCCTCTGCCTGTGTCTCTGCCTCTCTCTCTCTCTCTCTCCTCTCTGTGTATTCTCATGAATAAATAAATAAAATCTTAAAAAAAAAAAACAAAACTGCTTACATCATTCTTTGGCAGTAAAAGCTGAAGGACATAGAGATCACTGCAGCAATGCCCAGTGCCAAGACCTGGGCTAACAACTCACTGGTCTCTTTCAATCTCTTCTAAAGGTATAACACAAGAAAACTGCAAGCCCAGTTAAAATGGTTAAATACTGGGCTTCAATAGAATATAATACTTAATTCATCATTATTAAAACAACCCCCCCCCAAAAAAAAACCCTCAATATGCCAATTCACAAATACTTTGTGGAATTCATTAAAAGATTTATGCATATATTGTTTAAGAAATCCAAACAGAAAAATCTATTTTGAATAATGTAGTGTTGATGATAGGTGGTTTCTCATTAAGGATTTTTTTCCGCCTCCCAAGTATCTAAAAGCTACCTAATTGAATAATCAATTTACTACTGACTTGACCAGTAGTCAGGATCAGTAGGATCCTTAGATACCTAAATCAGAGCAATTTGAGACCAGAAATTAGTAAGTAATGAATACAGGATTCATTTTCTCTGGGCATAAAACTACTTCTCAGCTCCACATGTATCAAAACACTCACTTTAATAATATTTATGCTTGTGATCCCAGATTAGTGCTCCCTAATTTGAGGCTCTCTCTAATCCTAGGGCTGTACAGCTGATACCTTTCCTGTTGTGACTTTGTATTGTTTCTATCAAACTTAACAACCTGTTTCTACTTACAAGTTGCAAAATAATATACACAATCACACAGAGACCTCAGGTAGAAAAAAAGTCTATTGTCCTTTTATAGACTGCATTCAGTCTTTTTAGGTCGAATGCATAGGAATTTTTATACATCTGCAAAATGGTCCTTCAAGCCTTTCATTTCCATCCACATAATCAAATTAGAATGTTAAAAGATTAAGATAATTATTATTTTAAAATATCCATGGGTTGGGGTGCCCAAGTGGCTCAATTGGTTAAGTGTCTGCCTTCAGCTTAGGTCATGATCCCAGGGTCCTGGTATCGAGCCCCCATATTGGGCTCCCTACTCAGCAGGAAGCCTGCTTCTCCCTCTCCCCCTACTTGCTGCTGCCCCTGCTTGAGCTCAAATACGCTTTCTCTCTCTTTGTCAAATAAAATTTTTTTTAAAAAAAATATGTGGTTCAAGGGTCTTGGAATCATCCATCATTTGCCTGACAATGTCAAAATACTTTTTTTTAGCTGTCTTAAGAATTCTGAATCATAGGAGTGAAGACAAGCAATTTCAGTGTTCATTTTCTTACTGAGTTTTAAGAATTCTTCATGTATTTTGAATAACAATCCTTAATCAGATGTCTCCTGGAAATATTTTCTCCCAGTCTATTGCTTGTCCTCTAATTCTTATATTGTCTTTCACTTAACAAATGTTTCTATTTTTAGTAAAGTCCAGTTTATCAGTTCTTTCATGGATCATGTCCCTGACACTGTATATATAAAGAAATCACCCTACCCAAGATCATCTACTTTTTTGTCTATTTTTTTCTAGTTTTCTAATTTTAAGTTTGTATCATAGATCTAATTTCAGCTATTTTTTTGAGGGTTATGAGGTCTATATCTAGATTTATCTTTTGCATATGGGATGTTGCATTTGTCGAAGAGTCTATTCTTGCTCTGTTGTATTGTCTTTGCTTCTTTGTCAAAGATCATATGGGGTCTATTTCTGGGATCTCTATTCCATTTATCCATTTGTTTATTTTGCCACTGTTTTTTTTTTTTTTGGTCTTTATTTGACAGCACAAGCAGGGGAAGTGGCAGGCAGAGGGAGGGGGAGAAGCAGACTCCCCATGGAGCAGAGAGCCTGATGTAGGGCTCAATCCTAGGACTCTGGGATCATGACCTGAGCCTAAGGCAAAAGCTTAACCGACTGAGCCGCTCAGCCACCATATTTTGCTAGTCTTGATTACCATAGATTTATATTAAGTCTTGAAGTTGGGAAATACTCCTTTTATAGACATAAATTTATTTTTGAAGATGTAAATGGATAAGTGGGATTATGGGAAAATAATGGGACTGAAAAGTTGTTGGGATCTGTAGAGTGGAATAGAACCTAGAGGGTGTTTATGAAAGTGTTTATGAGCTAAATTTACCGGATTTACATGATGGGGTAGTCATGAAGCCAATGCGACTGATTGTGGCTTTTAAGAGTCTGTTATCTCAAAAATCTCCTGGGATTTCAAGAATGTCAACACGTATAAGGAATATGTCTTAGGTTTATTTGAGATACTATTAAAAACAAGATTTTTCTCTAAACTTGGTTTCTGTAGCTTGTCCAGAGACACAAAGTTGAAAAAATAAGGTATCTTAGAATTCTCATTTTAGACTCAATGAATTTAGACTATTAAAAAGAAGTCTAAAAATCCTAATGGTATTTTAGTGATAACTCTCTGCTCTAGGGAATTCGATATGCTATAAAATTATGGATTAGCAAATTTTTAAAAATTTCCTTTTAATAGTTATTTTCCTTTTAATATTGTGTTATTATATTTGGACATTATTTTGAATATACACGTAGTTTCCTTCTAGAGTGGAATACACAATTTCTGAAGGGATATGGAAATAGACATAGGCCCAGAGTAAGAGTGGACAAAGCAGAACTGGTGCCAAGAAAGAAAAGGTCAGATTAAAAAGCTCAATCTGAAATTCAGGAATGGCTTAGGGTTCTGGTGAGCCAACATCTCTGAGTATCCTGTATAATTAGGGACGAATCACTGTTTCTACAGACAAGCTCTTCCAAGAGGACAAATCAATTTTAACTTGTTTGTCTGCTCTCATCAGTTTCTAGTTACTACCTGGATTGTTCTATTGACACGTAGCTTCTGAATCCAAGACTGGTGCTGATGATACTAAGATGGAAGTAGAAATTGGTGGTGAACTTGCTATTTCTATGCCAAATATGACTTATTTTGTTTTCATTGGCCTGGAGTAGACTATTAGAGCAGCTAGTGATTTCTGTCTTGATGAGGTCTAGCCCTTTCCATTTCTGCTGTTCAGACAATGGGTATAGACACCTCTTACTTGGATTGCATCCATCAATAGAGTTGAGACTGCAGCAATTTATGGTAAATGTAGGAAATACTGAGGATTAGATGGTGGAAAGTTTTGAAATTTCCTTTGAGAGAGATAGCATGCTCCATGTATTGGACTTTCATGAGGTCTCTGTAAGGATAGTTTTGAGTTCATGAGTCTCTAAAACATCCTTTATAATTTTGTCTAGAAATAATACCTACTGAGTGAGACTACCCTAAAATATATCTAGGTAGGGGATGAAGATTAGTCACATGAGAAAGAAGATAAATGGAAGAAAGCATTTGATAAGTCTGTTAAACACAAAGTACTAGGTTGTTAATTTTTGGATTAGTGATTTTCAACATACTTGTAAGAGAATGATTTTGTAAGTATTTTACTTCTCAGTATCTGAAATATCCAATAAACAAAAACAGCTTATTTATAGATCTTTATTATAAAGGAAAACAAATGGTTCAGAGATGAAGTAAAAAAAAGTACGATCTTTTATCTGAAATAAGAATGATGTGAATCAACAGATGGAGAGGAAGATAATTACCAGAGGTTGTGATATTCAAATAATAACCCTCCCTTCTTATATGTTTTGAGATGGGAATTACTTCCTGTCCAGACATAACTCTCCCAAAGCCACAAGTAAAATGACAAGAAAAAAAATCAGTTATTGTTTTTATTATTGACATGTTCTGTACAGTCAGATGGATGGATGCCTGGTATCTTCTCTACTGATTCTTTTTTTTTTTTTTTAACTATTTATTTATTTATTTATTTATTTATTTATTTATTTATTTATTTATTTATTTATTTATTTATGATAGTCACAGAGAGAGAGAGAGAGAGAGAGGCAGAGACACAGGCAGAGGGAGAAGCAGGCTCCATGCACCGGGAGCGCGACGTGGGATTCGATCCTGGGTATCCAGGATCGCGCCCTGGGCCAAAGGCAGGCGCCAAACCGCTGCGCCACCCAGGGATCCCTCTTTTTTTTTTTAAGATTTTTTTAATTTATTAATTCATAGAGACACACACACAGAGAGAGAGGCAGAGACACAGGCAGAGGGAGAAGCAGGCACCATGCATAGAGCCTGACGTGGGACTTGATCCAGAGTCTCCAGGATTATGCCCTAGGCTGCAGGCGGCACTAAACTGCTGTGCCACTGGGGCTGCCCTTCTCTACTGATTCTATATCCAGGCTTCTGTACTTTCACATCGTGCCACCCTTCTTAGTATCTAGATTTATAGTTCATTTGGCTTCTAGAGACAAATCATTTCCAGAAACCTGGCTTTACTTCATTTTCCATTTCTACTTTCTAGAGCTCCTTTCTTCCCATTAGAAGATGGTAGGGTATTTGTTTTAGGAAAGAAACTATCAAAACACAATTCTGCCTTATATCTTTTTCCTGAGAATCAAGGTACCCACTTCATGCCTACCTTTCCAAAGGAGACAATATTTTATGTTTCCAAAGTACATTTATATCCCTGCCTATGCTATGATAGGTCTGACCTTTTTATTGATAAGGAAAAGTCTCATGGAAAAGCACACACCAAAACCAGTTAATATTTCATATCAAAAAAAATTCATATCAACTTTTAACTTAAATTATAAAGGGCTTTAAAACTCTCAAGTACATCACTGTAACAAGGAAAACACCAATTATGTAAATATTGTTGGGAAATATGGGAACAACTTTCTGTCATTGATACTAGTACTGAGAATTAAAATATTGTCAGAATACATTCTTAGAAAATGAAGATTCTACATTTGAAAAAATTGGTAATCATCTCATTGTTTGAAATCTATCATTCTAGAAGCACTGCAAAATTTCAAAGTAATTACCTGAGGCAAAATTTGGAGGTAATCAAAATTTGATCTTTACTATTATTGCTCTTTCCTTCAGAAAGGCCTCTCCATCTTCATTCCTGGGTCACACTGTCCTGTCACTCTGAGTACTTACCCTGTGTCTGATACTCTATTTATATTCTGTCTCTGGTCTCACTCAAGTGTTCTAATGAAGTTTTCAAATGCTACCACTCTCAGGTATTAATACTTTTATGAGGTGTTTGACACAATTTTGAGATTCGATGAAATCACAAAATAAAAGAGAGATGTGAGAGATATTTAGCCTGCATAAAATTGCTCAACACAAATTCTGTGATGGGAAATTGTTAAACTCTTAAGAACAGCTGATTTTAAAACTCTTATAATACTAGGTAAGGATGATAACTGTTTACTCTTTTTCCTACATAATTAAAAATTTTCAACTACAGCTATTTGAGATGAAAATGATAACACATGCTAGTTTATTAGCACTCACTTGACAGTGAAGATGGATTTTGGCCATAAGTTAATCTAAATGAAGAACCTCAAATTTTAAATATACTTAGGTGTTAATGTATACTTGAACCCACAAAGTTATAGCCACTTATACAGTTGGAATTAAACACATTAACTGATAGTTCTCACATTAAGTAATATTTAATGGCCTAGAAGTAGTAACTATTATCTTCACACAGTACAGATCCGTAGATGATACTACTACATATAGCAGTGAAAAACTAGGAAAGATTGCAATTTTTTAGGTAGAAAGCTTTAAAAAGGAAAACGTTTTTTAAATTACCTTTGTTTTATGGTGGAACACTTCTTCATTAAACTCCTTTTACCATTTTACAATATTAAAATAATAAAACTTGAATTCCAAAAGATTCATTAATTTTAAATTCTTACCTTAAGAAATCAGTGGCATTGTATAGCTTCATTGTCTGTTTATCAAGAATTGCAGTAATGGGATTTCTTTGCTTGGAGGCCATGAATAAACCAAATACCAATTATGAATTATAAAACTATATACACACCTCATGTCTTTTTTGTTTTGATATGGAGGACACCTTGCATTAGGCTGGCAGATTTCTTTTGAGTAGAACTGAAAACTGCACCCAAAAATTCACTGAACTCAAAAAAAAAAAAAAAAAAATCCATCCAAAACATTGAGCTCAATTAATTTCCTCATGAAGAAATATCTTAAATTTAATTTTGAAGTTTACTGATTAACTATATACTATCATTTTAATCTTGTTTTCATTTTTGATTAGGGAGAAACCCATAGAATTCCCTAAACCTAGGCATTTGTTCAAAAACATCATATATATTGAAACATAATTGTTAACTAAATTGTTAAATTTAATATTAAAAGGGGGGTTGGTAAATTTAAGCAAAACTTAGAGAACACTTTGCCTACTCCTGTTACTTTAACCTCAGTCTCTCTTTAAACTTCCTTTATTTATTTATTTATTTATTTATTTATTTATTTATTTATTTATTTATTATTGGAGTTCAATTTGCCAACATATAGCATATTACCCAGTGCTCATCCCACCAAGTGCCCCCCTCAGTGCCCATCAGCCAGTCACCCCCACCCCCACCCACCTCCCCTTCCACTACCCCTTGTTCATTTCTCAGAGTTAGGAGTATCTCATGTTCTGTCATCCTCACTGATATTTTCACTCATTTTCTCTCCTTTCCCTTTTATTCCCTTCCACTATTTTTTTTTGGGGGGGGGGATATAAAATATAACTTTCCATTTAGAAAGAAGGGGTATTCTATGAAAACACGAGTCCTTTTGAACTATATAAATTAAGAAGTTTCAAGGTTGTAAGTCTGATACCTGGTTGCTACGTGAACACTGTCAATTTTAAATCTTTAAAAGTTACATTTACATATAAATGGGAAAACTTAAGAATTATGCCTGCTTTTAAAAACTATATACAATTATGGGCACGTACTAGTTATGCTGTAAAATAACTTATGGCTCTAGCCAAGAGGCTAGGTGACTAACATTGTTAAAACAAAACAAAACAAAACAAAAACAAAAACAAAAAAGAAACCCTTAGGGCCTACTTAACCTTGAGATTGTTCTCCTTTAGAAGCCAGCCTAGGCTGAAAGCTCCACCATCTTCAAACTTCAGGCTGCCCAGAGAATAGAACCAGCAACCAGAGCCGTAGTGCTACTGCTAAAGCCATCAGATCTTATTGATTCAGGGTTTTCACAAATCTGTGCAGTGCTAGAGCTAGCAAATTAAAATACAAACTCTTCTGAGAAAGAAAACTTAGTAGTGCATATAAATTAGCATTTTCTTCTCCTCTATTCTCCTCCCCCTCCAAAAAATCCCTAAATGACCTAAGTGCCAATGCAGAGCTGCATGAGAAAAGAAAAGCATGTGATTTCAAACAGACCAAATCAAACAAAATGAAACACAACAATAAAGAATAAATACAATATAATCATGGAAGTACAGGAATATGTTAAGTTGATACATATAAAGCTTTTTAAAAAATCACAATTAGATATTGATTATGCTAATACAAATCAAAAGTCTTTGCATTTGAGGCTTTATATGTAAAAAATATACATTCATAACCTCATTAGGGAGGCGGGACAAGATGGTGGAAGAGCAGGGTCTCCAAATCACCTGTCTCCACCAAATTACCTAGAAAACCTTCAAATTATCCTGAAAATCTATGAATTCGGCCTGAGAATTAAAGAGAGAACACCTGGAATGCTACAGTGAGAAGAGTTCGTGCTTCTATCAAGGTAGGAAGACGGGGGAAAAAGAAATAAAGAAACAAAGGCCTCCAAGGGGGAGGGGCCCGCGAGGAGCCGGGCTGAGGCCGGGGCAAGTGTCCCCAGGACAGGAGAGCCCCGTCCCGGAGACGCAGGAGCTGCACCGACCTTCCCGGGGGAAAGGGGCTCGCAGGGAGCTGGAGCAGGACCCAGGAGGGCGGGGGTGCCCTCGGGCTCCCGGGGACACTAACAGACACCTGCGCCCCGGGAGAGTGCGCCGAGCTCCCTAAGGGCTGCAGCGCGCACGGCGGGACCCGGAGCAGCTCGGGGGGCTCGGGGGCGGCTCCGCGGAGGGGGCTGCGGGGCGGGAGCAGCTCGGGGGGCTCGGGGGCGGCTCCGCGGAGGGGGCTGCAGGGCGGGAGCAGCTCGGGGGGCTCGGGGGCGGCTCCGCGGAGGGGTCTGCGGGGCGGGAGCAGCTCGGGGGGGCTCGGGGGCGGCTCCGCGGAGGGGGCTGCGGGGCGGGAGCAGCTCGGGGGGGGGGCTCGGGGGCGGCTCCGCGGAGGGGGCTGCGCCACCGGGAGCGCGAATCCAACAGCACAGGCCCCGGAGCACAGGGCGCCGGGACACAGCCCAGGATCCGGCCTCCCCCGGGACAGGCAGAGGCCGGGAGGGCCCAGGACAGCGAGGACGCTCCTGCCCCAGCTGAGCAGATCAGCGGCCCCGCCCCGGAGCCTCCAGGCCTGCAGACCAGGAGCTGCGGGAGTTCCTGCGGGAGCTCACTCCTGGGCTGGAGAGCTGGCCGCCACCACTGTTGTTGTTCCTCCTGGGGCCTCACAGGATAAACTACCCCCCAATGCGCCTGCACCAGCCAGGGGGCTGAGCAGCTCCCCTAAGTGCTCACATCTGGGAATCGGCACAGCAGGCCCCTCCCACAGAAGACCAGCTAGACTGACAGGGGAAAAACAAATTATTGACCAAGCAGCACTGGAAAGTTCCAGGGGAGGTCGAGGGATTTACAGTGTATAGAATCAGAGGATACTCCCCCTTGTTTTTTGTTTTCTGTTTGCTTCCTCCTCTTTTTTTCTTCTCTTTTTTCCTTCTTCGTTCTTTTCTTATCCTTTTTTCTTTCTCTTATCTCTTTTTCTCCTTTTCCCAATCCAATTTGTTTTTGGCCACTCTGCACTGAGCAAAATGACTAGAAGGAAAACCTCACCTCAAAAGAAAGAATCAGAAACAGTCCTCTCTCCCACAGAGTCACAAAATTTGGATTACAATTCAATGTCAGAAAGACAATTCAGAAGCACTATTATACAGCTACTGGTGGCTCTAGAAAAAAAGCATAAAGGACTCAAGAGACTTCATGACTGCAGAATTTAGAGCTAATCAGGCAGAAATTAAAAATCAATTGAATGAGATGCAATCCAAACTAGAAGTCCTAACGACGAGGGTTAACGAGTTAGAAGAACGAGTGAGTGACATAGAAGACAAGTTGATGGCAAAGGGGGAAACTGAGGAAAAAAGACAATTAAAAGATCATGAGGATAGATTAAGGGAAATAAGTGACAGCCTCAGGAAGAAAAATTACGTTTAATTGGGGTTCCTGAGGGCGCCGAAAGGGACAGAGGGCCAGAATATGTATTTGAACAAATCATAGCTGAAAACTTTCCTAATCTGGGAAGGGAAACAGGCATTCAGATCCAGGAAATAGATACCCCCTAAAATCAATAAAAACTGCTCAACACCTTGCAAATTCCAAAGATAAAGAGAAGATCCTTAAAGCAGCAAGAGACAAGAAATCTCTAACTTTTATGGGGAGAAATATTAGATTAACACCAGACTTCTCCACAGACACCTGGCAGGCCAGAAAGGGCTGGCAGGATATATTCAGGGTCCTAAATGAGAAGAACATGCAGCCAAGAATACTTTATCTAGCAAGGCTCTCATTCAGAATAGAAGGAGAGATAAAGAGCTTCCAAGATAGGCAGGAACTGAAAGAATATGTGACCTCCAAACCAGCTCTGCAAGAAATTTAAGGGGGACTCTTAAAATTCCCCTTTAAGAAGAAGTCCAGTGGAACAATCCACAAAAACTAGGACTGAATAGATATCATGATGACACTAAACTCGTATCTGTCAATAGTAGCTCTGAATCTGAATGGGCTTAATGACCCCATCAAAAGGTGCAGGGTTTCAGACTGGATATAAAAGCAAGACCCATCTATTTGCTGTCTACAAGAGACTCATTTTAGACAGAAGGACACCTACAGCCTGAAAATGAAAGGTTGGAGAACCATTTACCATTCAAATGGTCCTCAAAAGAAAGCAGGGGTAGCCATCCTTATATCAGATAAACTAGAATTTACCCCGAAGACTGTAGTGAGAGATGAAGAGGGACACTATATCATACTTAAAGGATCTATCCCACGAGAGGACTTAACAATCATCAATATATATACCCTGAATGTGGGAGCTGCCAGGTATATCAATTAATAACCAAAGTTAAGACATACTTAGATAATAATACACTGGAAAACTCTGTGGAGGTTCCTCAGAGAGTTAAAAATAGACCTTCCCTATGACCCAGCAATTGCACTTCTGGGGTTTTACCCCAAGATGCAGATGCAATGAAACGCTGGGACACCTGCACCCCAATATTTCTAGCAGCAATGTCCACAAGCCAAACTGTGGAAGGAGCCTTGGTGTCCATCGAAAGATGAATGGATAAATAAGATGTGGTCTATGTATACAATGGAAAAATATTACTCAGCCATTAGAAATGACAAATACCCACCATTTGCTTCAACGTGGATGGAACTGGAGGGTATAATGCTGAGTGAAATAAGTCAATCGGAGAAGGACAAACATATGTTCTCATTCATTTGGGGAATATAAATAATAGTGAAAGGGAATAGAAGGGAAGGGAGAAGAAATGGGTAGGAAATATCAGAAAGGGAGACAGAACATGAAAGACTTCTAACTCTGGGAAATGAACTGGGGTGGTGGAAGGGGAGGTTGGCGGGGGTGGGGGTGACTGGGTGGTGGGCACTGAGGGGGGCACTTGACGGGATGAGCACTGGGTGTTATTCTGTATGTTGGCAAATTGAACACCAATAAAAAATTTATTATTAAAAAATAATAATGCACTTATACTTGGTGACTTCAATGTAGTACTTTCTACAATCGATAGGTCTTCTAAGCACAGCATCTCCAAAGAAACAAGAGCTTTAAATGATACACTGGACCAGATGGATTTCACAGATATCTACAGAACTTTACATCCAAACTCAACTGAATACACATTCTTCTCAAGTACACATGGAACTTTCTCCAGAATAGACCACATACTGGGTCACAAATCAGGTCTTAACCGATACCAAAAGATTGGGATCGTCCCCTGCATATTTTCAGACCATAATGCTTTGAAATTTGAACTAAATCACAAGAAGAAGTTTGGAAGGATTTCAAACACGTGGAGCTTAAGGACCATCCTGCTAAAAGATGAAAGGGTCAACCAGGAAATTAGAGAAGAATTTAAAAGATTCATGGAAATTAATGAGAATGAAAATATAACCATTCAAAGTCTTTGGGATGCAGCAAAAGCAGTCTTGAGGGGGAAATATATTGCAATACAAGCATCCACCCAAAAACTGGAAAGAACTCAAATACAAAAGCTAACCTTGCACCTAATAGAGCTGGAGAATAAACACCAAATAGATCCTCACTCAGCAGAAGAAGAGAGTTAATAAAGATTCGAGCAGAACTCAATGAAATCGAGACCAGAAGAACTGTGGAACAGATCAACAGAACCAGGAGTTGGTTCTTTGCAAGAATTAATGAGATAGATAAACCATTAGCCAGCCTTATTAAAAAGAAGAGAGAAAAGACTCAATAAAATCATGAATGCGAAAGGAGAGATCACTACCAACACCAAGGAAATACAAACGATTTTAAAAACATATTATGAGCAACTATAACCAATAAATTAGGTAATCTAGAAGAAATGGACGCATTTCTGGAAAACCACAAACTACCAAAGCTAGAACTGGAAGAAATAGAAAACCTGAACAGGCCAATAACCAGGGAGGAAATTGAAGCAGTCATCAAAAACCTCCCAAGACACAAAAGTCCAGGGCCAGATGGCTTCCCAGGGGAATTCTATCAAATGTTTAAAGAAGAAATCATACCTATTCTCCTAAACCTATTCAGAAAGACAGAAAGAGATGGAGTACTTCCAAACTCATTCTATGAGGCCAGCATCACCTTAATTCCGAAAACAGACAAAGACCCCACCAAAAAGGAGAATTAAAGACCAGTATCCCTGATGAACATGGATGCAAAAATTCTCAACAAGATACTAGCCAATAGGACCCAACAATACATTAAGAAGATTATTCATCATTACCAAGTGGGATTTATCCCCGGGATGCAAGTCTGGTTCAACACCCATAAAACAATCAATGTGATTCATCATATCAGCAAGAGAAAAAACAAGAATCATATGATCCTCTCAATAGATGCAGAGAAACCATTTGACAAAATACAGCATTGATTTCTGATCAAAACTCTTCAGAGTGTAGGGATAGAGGGAACATTCCTCAGCATCTTAAAAGCCATCTACAAAAAGCCCACAGCAAATATCATTCTCAATGGGGAAGCACTGGGAGCCTTTCCCCTGAGATCAGGAACAAGACAGCGATGTCCACTCTCACCACTGCTATCCAACATAGTACTAGAAGTCCTAGCCTTAGCAATCAGACAACAAAAAGAAATAAAAGGCATTCAAATTTACAAGAAGTCAAACTCTCCCTCTTCGCCAATGACATGATACTCTACATGGAAAACCCAAAAGAATCCATACCAAGATTGCTAGAACTCATACAGCAATTTGGCAGTGTGGCAGGGTACGAAATCAATGCCCAGAAGTCAGTGGCATTTCTATACACTAACAATGAGACTGAAGAAAGAGGAATTAAGGAGTAAATCCCATTTACAATTGCACCCAAAAGCATAAGATACCTAGGAATAAACCTAACCAAAGAGGTAAAGGATTTATACCCTTAAAACTACAGAGCACTTCTGAAAGGAATTGAGGAAGACACTAAGAGATGGAAAAATATTCCATGCTCATAGATTAGAAGACTTAATATTGTGAAAATGTCAATGTTACTCAGGGCAATTTACACATTTAATGCAATCCCTATCAAAATACCATGGACTTTCTTCAGAGAGTTGGAACAAATCATCTAAAGATTTGTGGGGAATCAAAAAAGACTCCGAATAGCCAGGGGAATATTAAAAAAGAAAACCATATCTGGGGGCATCACAATGCCAGATTTCAGGTTGTACTACAAAGCTGTGGTCATCAAGACAGTGTGGTACTGGCACAAAAACAGACACATAGATCAATGGAACACCATAGAGAATCCAGAAGTGGACTCTTAACTTTATGGTCAACTAATATTCGACAAAGGAGGAAAAACAATCCACTGGAAAAAAAGACAGTCTCTTCAATAAATGGTGCTGGGAAAATTAGACAGCCATGTGCAGAAGAATGAAACTAGACCACTCTCTTACACCATACACAAAAATAAACTGAAAATGGATGAAAGATCTTAATGTGAGACAAGATTCCATCAAAATCCTAGAGGAGAACACAGGCAACACCCTTTTTGAACTTGGCCACAGTAATTTCTTGCAAGATTCATCCATGAAGCAAGAGAAACAAAAGCAAAAATGAACTATTGGGACTTCATCAAGATAAAAAGCTTCTGCACAGCAAAAGAAATAGTCAATGAAACTAAAAGACAACCTACAGAATGGGAGAAGATATTTGCAAATGACCTATCAGATAAAGGGCTAGTATCCAAGATCTATAAAGAACTTATTAAACTCAACAGCAAAGAAACTATCCAATCATGAAATGGGCAAAAGACATGAAGAGAAATCTCATAGAGGAAGACATAGACATGGCCAACACGCACATGAGAAAATGCTCTGCATCACTTGTCATCAGGGAAATACAAATCAAAACCACAATGAGATACTCCCTCACACCAGTGAGAATGGGGAAAATTTACAAGGCAGGAAACAACAAATGTTGGAGAGGATGTGGAGAAAGGGGAACCCTCTTGCACTGTTGGTGGGGATGTGAACTGGTGTAGCCACTCTGGAAACCTGTGTAAAGGTTCCTCAATGAGTTAAAAATAGAACTGCCCTATGACCCAGCAATTGCACTGCTGGGGATTTACCCCAAAGATACAGATGCAGTGAAAAGCCGGGACACCTGCACCCCGATGTTTCTAGCAGCAATGTCCACAATAGCCAAACTGTGGAAGGAGCCTTGGTGTCGATCAAAAGATGAGTGGATAAAGAAGATGTGGTTGTGTATACAATGGAATATTACTCAGCCATTAGAAACGACCAATACCCACCATTTCTCATTTCAATGAGAAAATGAGTGGGAAATATCAGAAAGGGAGACAGAACATGAGAGACTCCTAACTCTGGGAAACGAACAGGGGTAGTAGAAAGGGAGGTGGTTGGGGGGTGGGGGTGACTGGGAGACGGCCCTGAGGGGGGCACTTGATGGGATGAGCACTGGGTGTTATTCTATATGTTGGCAAATTGAACACCAACAAAAAATAAATTAAAAAAAAAAAAAGGAACCTCATTAGGGTTTCTTCATTTCTATATTCTTACATGTATACTCTTCACTTGAAGATAGGTGATTCATAGAAGCCTCTTGCCTCAGCAGAATCTTTAGATCAGATGCATTCAATGTCAGAAGACCTAAGTTTCTAGGTTTGTTTTTCAGAATGGTGCCTGCATTTATCGGAGTTACTTGGTTTAAAAAGGAATAGAATATGTGCCTTAAACTAGGAGGGTCAGGAGGTCTCAGGCACAAAACACATGGTTACTATTGTTTCTCTCATGCCCTCTATAGCTCTTGATCAACCAGAGCTATGTACAACCACATATTGTACAATGAGGAGACTACAAAAGTTAATGGCCTTTTGGTACTGTAAGGGAAAATAGACTTCAAACACACTCAGCAATGCTCAATTTGACTAGGGTAAAAGGAATTTCAGAGAATTATCATAGACTGGAGACCCAGTTGGGGTGAGAGTGGCATAGAAGAATGTGCTTCTGGGTAAGAACCAAAGGATCCTGAGTGTCTAAGACTGAATTTTCCACCATCTCAGAGGGCTGGGGCCTTAGAATCAGATGGAGTTTGACTAAATAAAACTATTAGAATACTTTATGTACATGTGAGCATTTTGAATAATGTTCAAAACCTTATTTAAATGTCTATAAGTTTATTGAGATATAGAAAGATAATATGGAGGATTGTAGGTATCTGTCAACTTGGATATAAATTAGATCTAGATATCTTTGCTAATGTCCTATGCTTAGTGACACTAAAGGTCAGCCTTTAAATGAAAGGAACAGCATAGAGGCAATACAAGTCTTAACATTACCTATTAATGTGCATTTAATAGACTGCTCTAGAGGCCCTGAAATCATAAAATTTAAGTGGTTGTGATTGCCCCATAAGGCTTCCCACTTAATTTTGTCCTGCTGTTTCCCTCTCATTCCAGCTGGCTAAGAGTACGACTAATGTGCCAAGTTTCCCTAAGAATAGCCTGTGTTCCTGTTTTATGTGGGATACGAGGTCCAAAGGACTTGGGCCTGGAACAAGTCTAGGTAGAACTCCCATGACTCAATGATGCAAGTTCTCAAGTTACCTTCCCCAGTTTTACTGGCCTCTTATTGTTATACAGAGTTCCCCTTAACTGACTCTTGTTAGGTGTACAGTTTTTCCTCTTTAAACAAACTATCCCTGGCTTGCTTCTTCTTTTCTCTTTCATCCAAGTTAAATTAGAACAAATATTTTAGCCAATTTGTCTTGAAAATGGAGCCCTCGTATAGCAGAAGGTATACTAAGCAAACAGTTCTGAAATTTGTTCTTTAGCCCCAGCTCTGCTATATGCTAAATTTATGATCTTGGATAAACTACTTAGCTTTCTGAGACTCAGCTTCCAAATCAATAAACTGCTGTACGAAGGTGAATTATTATCATCATTACCTTGTATTGCCATCCATTTTCAAATATAAACTAATTCCAATCATAGATTCTTGAGTGCTGAATCTAATGTATAAACATAGGCTTGGCATTGCATCATAATGAAGAGAAAACTTAATTCCTTTGTAAAGCTTAATAATTACTTCAAAGAAATTTTCAGTCTTAAAATTTCTGGTAGTGTTCTGAGGTCCACCTGGTCTTATACGTTGCAGCAGTGTTTCCTTATCTTCAAGCAGTGTTTTACTGATATTTATGGAAAAAGTAGCCCCAAATTTCATTGAGGAAGAAAACAGTTACCCAACAGCACAGCTATATCTAAATAAAACTAATCTGTTAACCTAAAGATATCCATCTCTCCCAAAAATGGTTCAGAACTATCAAAGAAGTTTGGATAAATAAATCGAAATGACTTTTATCTGCATGCATGTAAAGAAATAAAAATGGACTCTTATACAATTGAGCTATTAAATGTTCTTGAATGTCATCAAAGTTATCAAAGCCAATAGGTAAAAACTGATGGTGAGCAGGAATGTAAAAAATATTGTTCCCAAATTACATAGAAGTAATAAGGGCCATTATTGGCTAGTGACTGATACCATAAAAGCACTTTGTACAGATATAAAGTGATTTTTTTTAATTCCATTTTATTGGATGAAGGAAATTGTAATGCTGAAGTTTATGAGTACCTTTGAATTACTGCTGCTCTATGTAATTGTTCCTGTACTTTCCATTTGCAGGTATATAATGCAACCATCTTCACGTATATTAATTTATGTCACAGCCATAGCAAACAGTACAGGAAAGTCTTTTTTTTTTTTTTTTCCCATCTCGCATTGATGACTTATTACTTCTAGAAACATTTCCATAACTTCTGCAGCATCTAACACTGCTTTGTGTAAAACTGTGCCCTACTTCACAAATGCAGGAGAACTTTAAGTATTTCTAAAAATTTCTAAAAATGTATAGCTCATGGAATTTTCACAAATGGTGAACTGAGCACCAGATCAAAAAACCAGTCATCACCCACACACCAGCAGCTCTCCTGACGTCCTCCCATTACTATATAACCCAAGCAAAGGTAATCAGTCTATAGACTCTGGATGTCTAGATTACTTTTGACTGTTTTTATGTTTTAGACAACTAAAATCCTGCAATATGAACTTCTCACTGAGTTCTTTCATCAAAAGTATCTTCACTTGATTCATCCACATAGTTGTGCATAGTTGCAAATCATATTCTCACTGTTTTATAATAGCTGTATGAATAGATCACTAATCAGGTTCTACTCTGAATTGTTCTACTTAAAACAATCCAAAAGTCACATTTGGTGAATATATGGAAACATTATTTTTGAGTATATGAATCATATGAAATTGCTACTTTTGTAATTCACAAATAATTGAATGTTAAATTTGATAGAATATAATCTAGTGTCTAGAAATAGAATTTTTGGGTCACATTGTATACACTTTGATAGATGTTGTCAAAGAGTTTGCTAAAATTGGACCAATTACCTGCCTACCAGCAGTATAGTATGGTCAGGTTCCATAATATTTCTAATTTGGTATATTCTTTTTTTTTTTCAAGTATTCTGATAGGTGTATAGTAATCTCACTGAGGCTATAATTTCCATTTCACAGTGGAAATTTTATGGTTATTGGCAATTTGGATATCTCTCCTCCCATCCCCTCTGCTTTTTCTTCATTTTTCATTGTGTTAGTTTGGATTTTTGAGTTTATTGTGTATGAGCATGCATACATGTGTGTTCTGAATACTTGGAGTGCTTTGTCAGAAATACGTAGTGAGAAAAAGAAATGTCCTCTCTAGCTGTATAAGTTGCCTTTTTAGTTCTTTAATAATATTTAATATAGTCTTATTTATCATTTATTTTTCTCCTATCATTAGTCTTTCCAGGTCTGACGTCAGAGGTTTTGGCCTATTCAAAAGTTACAGAATGTTTTTCTATCTTTTCTTCCTATAAATCTACTTTTGTTGACCTTTCAATCTTTGATTCATGTGGAATAAATTTTATGCATAAAATGATATAGAGGCCCATATATATTTTTTCAATATGGATATCTAGAATCATTATTGACATATTTACACTTTATCTGAATTGCAATGTTGCCTTTGCTATAAACCAGATATATGTATGGTTTTTCTCTGAATATCAGCAAGCTTGTTTTAAATGTCATAAGTGAGAGTAAAACTTAATTCTATCGGAATAGACTTGGTATTTGTAAGGACTCAAATTTGTTAGTATTTATGTCTAAAGTAGGTTCCTATGAGCAAACTGGATACATATTAAAAATATAAAGGATAAGATTAATAGAGGGTATAGTATATAAAATTCTGAAATATATAAGTGCAGGACATTGATATAGGGTGTGATGTATGAAGTTTCAAAACTATTGAAGTAATATCATTGTCATCAATCTAGCATGCAAAGGGGACACTAAGGTGTTCTAGGATTCCGTGTTTTGCAGCTGTATCATAAAAAATAAAAGCTCTCAAAGCTTTTATCTGTTTCAACATTAGTAGCAATTTAAGTGATCTATAAACCAAATTTATGGTGCCATTTAAAATTGTTTTAAATATTTCATATAAATGGAATACTGCATTTATTAAATGCATTTCCAAATATTGCTATGCATTAACTCATTTGAGTGTTGGAGACTTCTTATAAGATGTGTGTTTAGTTATCTTTTACTTGCTATAGGATCGACTCAGTCTTTGATTTCATTTCGTTCTTTACTGCTAGCTTCTTTTTCATTTTTCTTTCTTACTATAACTTTTCTTTGTATTCCCACACTCACCAGAAGCTCTAGGAGGTTGCAATCAGTAGTAATAAATAAAAATTCAGGTTTGCTTAATCTCACAGTTGACTTTTAAAGTATTGAATTTTAGAATCCTACGTTTTATGAAAAAAAAAAAACAGGAAAACAGCTGGTCAAAAATCAAAATGGAGAGGGAGAAAGGGGAGGAAGAGAGATATTAGGTCTTTGTAAGAAATTGTTATAAAGCAGAGTTGCTAGGAAAGATTCCCCACCCCCGCCCCGCATTCTCACTTTCAAAACCTTTCCACATTTCTTGAAAATCCTGCTAAGTGGTTTCTTTGAATAGGGATATTGAAAACATTCATTTGCCATACATCAACTTTCTTCTTGAACTCCATAGAATAGTTTGGAATGTGCAGCATGTTCAACAAGGAAACGTTTCATACATAATGAAGAGGAAGACTGCTTATGATCATGATGGGGCCCCTCTATAAAGAATTTGGGTTGGAGAAGGAAAGACTTGTGAAGACTGTGAGAAACCTAAGTGTTTTTATAAAATAACATGAGATAGACAGGCACAGAAATGTTTAAAACACATCTTCATTGGCCTAAACTGTTCTTGCAAGGAGAATGAATATACTCAAACACTTGGAGTGGCAAGAATTAGCCATTTGTTCCTCCTTTAGGCATGAAGGATCCTTCTGTATTTGGTGCATATGGGATGTGTAAGTGATGCAGTTCTTTGACATTTTATGGTAATTTTTACCAGCTTCATCTGGAGAGAAACCCAATTGAATTATAGCATTGAGAACATTTTTGTTTATGTAATTATTTGCTCAGATAAAGAACACTCAGGATTACTGTATGTTGTTTTAAAGCCTGCCCAGTAACTCAAAATGAATTTGTTTGGTTCAGTTTTTACCTATCAACAGTCAATGGACTTACCTAACTAGAATTAGTCATTCCCATCCTCCTCTTCATGTGCACAAGCTTAATAGATCAAGGGAGTCCACTATTAGACTTAATTTATTCATCTGAATTTGATCTGCTTTTTAAATAAATTAGAAAACAAAAATATAAGTGCTGGACATTGATAATGACACCACAAAAGTTAGTGGAAGACATTATGTTAACTAAAAACCATACACAGAAAGAAAACTTCATGATTTCACCTATGTGGAACCAAAAAAAGGCAAATGCGTAAAATACAATGGTGGTTTCCTGGGATAGGCAGGTGGGGGAAACTGAGATATTGGCCAAAGAGTACAAAGTTACATAATCTAGAGACCTACTGTACAACATGACTGTAGTTAATACTTTATTGGAAACTTAGAAATTTGCTAAGAATATAGATTTTTTTTGGTGCTCCTATGCCATATACATACATATATACACACATTAAGTGTGAGGGGATTAATATTTGTAATATTTTCACCATGTCTATGTCAAATTATGTTGTGCACATTAAAATGTCTTTTATTCAAAAATAAAGCACCAACTCCTTTGAAAAAAAAATCTTACCTCTCATGTTACTTTGAAAATTTCATTGAAGACCTTAAAATTCTGCATAGAAAACTTAAAGTGTCATCTAAATAACAACAGATTTAAATTTTCTAAAAACCATTAAAATTGTAATTAATATGAATCTAATCTATAATCAGAGAATCCAAAAGTAAGAATCAAATGATAAAAATTATTTTTCATAAGTACACTCTAATCCCAATCCCCTATTTCCCCCATCTCCCCAGCCAACCTTCCCCCTGGTAACCATTAGTTTGTTCTCTATAGTTAAGAATCTGTGTCTTGGTTTATCTCTTGCTTTTTTTTTTTTTTTTTTCCCTCCTTCCTCTTTTTTTTTTTTCTTAAATTTCACATATGAGGGAGATCGTATGTATGTGTCTTTACGTGACTGACTTATTTAGCTTAACATTGTACTTTCTACCTCTATCCATGTTTTTGAAAATGGAAAGATTTCATTTCTTATGGTTGAATAATATTTCATTGTTTATATATACCACATCTTTATTCATTCACCCATCAGTTGACACTTGGGTTTTTGGCTGTTATAAATGATACCGAGATTGTAGGGTAGTTCTACTTTTATTTTTTTGAGGAAAACTCAATACTGTTTTTCACAGTGGCTGCAACAGTTTACATTCCCAGCAATGGTACACCAGGGTTCCTCTTTTCTCCCCACATACCTGTGAACACTTGTTTCTTGTATGTATGTATTTATATTTTATTTATTTATTCATGAGACACACACACACATACACACACACACAGAGGCAGAGACACAGTCAGAGGGAGAAGCAGGCTCCATGCAGGGAGCCTGACATGGGACTCGATCCTGGGTCTCCAGGATCAGGCCTTGAGCTGAAGGCAGCGCTAAATCACTGAGCCACCTGGGCTGCCCAAGATGTCTGTTCTGCCTCTTTTTTAATTCATTAATTTCTGAAGGACTCAGTTGAATTTCATGTCTACATCAGAACTAAAGACCAAGGAATACATTTCACTTGTCCTTCAAAATATTCTTCCTTGTATTTTATATCAAATTTGAAAAGGGCCTCTTAACACAATCTTAGGACGAAATTTTTCTTAGGAAAAATGAAAAATATGTTTTAAATAGTATTTTCTTATACAAAGTCAAATTTCAGCTGAATTCTTAGGTCATTTTTAGTAAAGACTGCTTGGTAACATTGCATTAGTAGAAGTTACTAAGACCTTGTACTGGTTTCTTCTTGGCCTCTAGCTTGGTTTGATTTCATGACTTCATCACTTCCAGGGAATAAAATAAGTAAAACTAATGTATCATGAGTACTTACATATTTATTACTAAAACTATTTAAACAATTTTGTTTTTATATTTGAAATATCAAATTCAATATATAAAACAAGTAAACAATTGACCCAATTAAAATTCAGGAATTCTACCATTATTCTCTCTCCTGCGTCAATGAACTTTCTGGTATCCCCAAGGTTTCTGAATAATACAATCAGAAAGTTGATGAAGTACTGAATTGGTCTTACAAACTTTTTTAGCCCAAAAGTTACACAGTACTAGATATAATCCAAGTATTTATTACATTTAGATATTTTTAGCTTTGATTGATTTACTAGGACTAAGAAGATATAGTCTTATAAATGAACAAACTAATGTCTTTATTCACAATGTTCAGTTACCACAATGAGCCTTTTCGAGTTTCAACATGGTTGGGAAGCTGTATCAATAAGTATAAAGTCCAAGGGCTGAGCATGGATTTTTATACTATTAGGGACTGATCTCTAGAAAGGATGTCCTATCAACATCTATCATGTAAAGCCTCCCAATAAGAGTATATATCCTTGAGTCCCTCCTATCTGCAAAATCATCCAGATACATGGAAGATTTTTAAAGTCTCTATCACTTTTCTAGATGTCCTCCAAAATAAATCCCTGTTGTTGTGGTTGTTCTTTTGCCATTACTGCTCTATTCTCCATTTTGACCCTTTCTCAAATAATCAGCTCAAATTAGCAAATATTTGGATGCCTACTGTATGTGAGTCTCTCTGCTAAGCCCTCAATTTTTAGGAGATTAATATATCCTCCCTTACATCAACAAACTTAAATCACATTATAATTGTTTCAGGTAAATATGGATCCTATTTTATTGACTTCATTCAAAGAAATTGGTGATTCTGATCATTGACTTGTAGTGGTAATGGTTGCTAGACTAATTTTTTTTAAAGTATAGTTGACATACAATGTTACGTTAGTTTCACATATACAACAACAGTGATTTGACAATTCTATGCATTACACAATGCTCACTATGAGTGTAGTTACCATCTGTCAGCATACAAAGTTATTAAAATATTGACTATATGCCATATGCTGTACTTTTCATCCTCATGATTTATCTGTTTTATAACTGAAAGTTTTGTATTTTTAAGAAAATATTCAAATTGGCCTTTCTCCGTTACTGAGGTTGAGCTTTGCCATGTAACTTCCTTAAACAAAAGGCAAATAGATAATTCTCAAGCAGACCAGATGCTTTAGAAACTGAATGTTTCTACAGTTCTCTCGGTCTGGTTTTCTGTCATAATAGCATTACTTCAGAGGAGGAGTATTCCTGCCTTGGAGCCTTGTAATAGTTCAACCCAAGTCTAGAGCAGAGCCAGCAACTGTTCCACAGATGTTAATATGTAACATGAGCAAGAAGTAAATATTGTTGTTATTTAATAACAACTATTGTTATTGGAAGTTACTGGTTATAAAATTGTTAGTAAAACCTGAAAAATTCAGAGGATACTTTATCATTAGTGCATTATTGCCATGAGAAATGGTGGGCTATAGTTATACCTCAAAAGAATCCTGTTTAAAATTAACTTTATCAGTTATTCCAGGAATGTCTAATGTTAGTGATGGAGGGTATAACACCTTCCCCACCCAGCTCTTGTCAAAGCAAAATGATCTCCTTCAAATCACTCACTATCACATTTTATTTTCATGTCCAGTTACTGGACCATGGGCTATTGCTTCAAAGAGGTGTGAACATTCATCGTTTTCTGAACAGGGGCACCTGGGTGGCTCAGTGGTTGAGCATCTGCCTTTGGCTCAGGTCATGATCCCGGGTCCTGGAATCGAGTCCATCAGGCTCCCTGCAGGGACCCGGCCTCTCTCTGCCTGTGTCTCTGCCTCAATCTGTTTCTCTCATGAATAAATAAAATCTTTAAAAATAATAATTTTCTGAACAAACTGAGATTTTAGAGTGGAGTAGGTCACCTAAAACTGGATGCTTTGCAATTATTAGGGCCATTTCAATAGCCAGAATGTTCTACAGAAGTCATTTTTTTTTTAATTCAGAAAATGTTTTATTAATGCTGTATTTTTAGAAGAATTTTAGATTTACAGAAATGTTGAACAGATAGTACAGAGTTCCCAAATATACTCTTATACAGTTTCCTCAAGTAGTATCTTTTATGATGTTTAGTATGGTACTTTTGTCACAATTAACCAATGTTCATGCATTATTCAGATCTTAGTTTTTAGTCTAATGACCTATTGTGTTCCAGGAATTCATCCAGGATACATTATTTAGTAGGCATGTTTCCTTAGGCTCCTCTGTGACAATTTTGCAGACTTTCCTTGTTTGGGATAAACCATTATTGTAGGATCCCTATTGAAATTTGTCTTTCTCATAATTATACTAGAGTCTTGAACTTTGAGAAAGATCACAGGTAAACTTCCAATCTCATCACATCATTTCAAGAGTACGCTACTAACAAGACTTATAGCCATTGTTGACCTTAATCACCTGGTTGACGTAGTGCTTATAAAATCTTGCCCACTGTCAAGTTGATCTTTTTTTTTCCCTTTCCATACTATACTCTTTGTATAGAAGTAACCATGTACCACTCACACTTAAGGAGTGGGGATTTATGCTCTGCCTCTTTAAGATAGATCTATATACTTTCTTTGGAATTCTCCATTGGTTATTTGTCTCTGCTTATTAGTTTATTTAGCCGTTTATTAATATCAGCTAGACTTGAGAGTCCTAATCCAATACTCCTGTACTTTTATTCTCAATCAAATGGCTCTAGGTTTGGCCATTGGCAGCTCTTTTGGTTGTTTCCTATATCCCTTTGAAATACCTCGCTATTTTGTGTTGTGGGCTTTTTGTTGTGTTTTTGTTTTTAGAATTCCTTCCTTTCTGTCACTGTAAGATGCTCCAGTCTCCTCTTGTATATTTCCTAATTTCCCACCTTCGTTCTACAATCAGCATTTTTCTGAGGACCCTTGGTTCCTTTTAATGGTACTAGAAATCAAGTTTTGGATTTCAGATATGTTAATAGCCATTGGTGTCTCATTTCTTTTAGGTCTGCCATTTCTTAGAGCAAAGAAATATATGTATGTATATTACTCATATGTATACACAACTATAAATATTTCTTATTTTAACTATTTGTATGTACAGTGACTTGAATATGAATTCTTTGTTTCCAACTCTTACTCATTACCACATGGATCGTTCTGGTCTCCTGCTCCTGGTTATCTGTAGATTCCCACTCCAACAGTGAGAAACCTTGTTCTCACAGTTCACTAACTACTTAATTGTTCAATTCTACTACATATGAATAGCAGTATCAGAATTGTTAATCTGTTATCCCAGGGGGAAGTAATGTTATCAATGAGAGTGTAGTACTTATGTGTAATTATTTTTCACTGTGGTCTTCATTTTTTTTTCCCAAGTTACGTAAGTTAGTACTGTTTCCCCACCACATTCAGGTGAGGTTTTTTCATCTAATTTTGATATATTTATATTCTCTGATCAGTCTGCCTTTTTTTGGTGGGGGGGGGGGCAATCATTCTATCTTCAAATTATTTAAATATTTACATATTCTAAGGTTCATTTTTTTGGGTTAGAAAGTTTTATGGGTTTTGGGAAATGAATAATATCACATATTTACTGTATAATTCCATAGAGAATACTTACTTTGCTGTATAAATCCCCTTTGCTTTATCTACTTCCCACTTAACCTGATTCTCTGACAACCATTCATCTATGATTAATTTTGAGTTAACTTTAGTGAGATAGGTAAAATTTGGGTCTGGGTTGACATTTTTCCCCCTTGCATAAGGGTATCCAATATTTCTAGAATCATTTGTAGAAAAGCTTATCTTCACTGGATTGTCTTGGCAAATATCAGTTAGACTATATTTGTGTGAGTGTATTTTTGAGTGCTTTATATTGTTCCAATGACTTAATGTGCCTACTGTATTTTCTTTTTGTGTGTGTGTGCTTATTGTTTTGACAATAGTATGTCTTCAATACAGTAGCTTTATAATAAGTCTTCAGATCAAATAGTGTCAGTTCTCAAACTTAGTTTTCTTCAGCATTGTTTTGGCTATTCTTGTCTTTTGCTTTTCCAAGTAAATTTTATGATTCCTTTGTCAATATACACAAGATAGCTTGTTGAGAACTCGATTGGGATTGTATTAAACTAATAAATTTCTGAAGAATTGTACAAAAATCTTGAGTTTTCCAATCCATGGACATGAAATGTCCCTTTATTTTAATCTTTATTTCATCATTGTTTAGTTAGCCACATATAGATAACAGATTTATTCCTTAACTGTTTCATATAGTTGGAGTTAATGTATATAGTATTGTTTCTGTTTTTAATTTCAAAATTACTCATTGTTAGTATACATGAAAGTGATTAACTTTTGTATATTAACCTTGTATCCTGTGACCTTGATCTTGTCAACTCTTTGGGGTTTCTACATAGGTAATAATGCTACATGTAAACAAAGACAGTGTTTTTACTTCCTTCCCAATCTGTGTACATTTTATTTATTGTCTTCTTGCACTAGCTAGGTCTTCCAGGATGATGTTGACTAAGTGTAGCAAGATGGTAGGCTTTTGCCTCATTCTAAATGTTAGGAGAAACACAATCAATTTCTTTTTACTAACAATAAATTTTTGTAAGTACTTGCTATTACATTGAGGAAGCCCTCCCCTATGCTTAGTTTGATAATTTTTATCATGAAAGAGTGCTGAATAAATGATTTCCCTGCATTAATAAAATCCTGTGATTTTCTTTGTTTGCCAGTAGATATAGTGAATTACATTAAAGGATTTTTGAATGTTGGACCAACCTTGAATACCTGAAATAAATCGTACTTAGTCATGATGTATAATGCTATATTATGGACTCTTTTTCTTTCTTTCTTTTTTCTTTTTTCTTTTTTTCTTTTTGGACTCTCTTTTCTAACACTTTATTGAAGATTTTTACATCTGTAATCATAATCTGTTTTTTTTTTTAATTCTTTTTCTGGTTTTAGTCTTAGATTAAGTATGGCTCCATTTTCTACAAGATAGTGTACAGAACTGGCATAATTTCTTCCTTAAATGTTTGGTACTATTCACCAGTGAACCCATCTGGGCATGATGATCAGGAAGATTAAGTATTGATTCAATTTATTTAATAGGTGTAGAACTAATACATTTGTGTGCATTTTTGCAGTTTGTGAATTTCAAGAATTGGTCCATTTCACCCAAGTTATCAGACTTGAATTTATTTTTTAAAAAGAAATAATTCATGGACATGAATTTCTGATATTAATTTGTATTTTCTATATTTTTTATTAGCCTAGATAGAGGCTTATCCACTTTATTGACTTTTTTTTTTTAAAGAATCAGCTTTGAATTTTATTTTTCTCTATTGATTTCACATTTCCAATTTTCTTGACATCTACTTTAAGTTTTGGTTCATCTAACTTTTATTTTTTCTGCTTGCTTTAGGTTTAGATTGATGCTCCTTGTGTAGTTTCCCAAGATGGAAGCCTAGAGTATTGCTTTTATACTTGTCTAATAGATACACATCCAATGCTATAAATTTTCCTCCAAGTACTGCTTTTGCTGTATCCTACATATCTTGTGAAATATTTTTATTTTATTTCAAAATATTTAAAAACTGATTAAGACTTCTTTTTGACCCATGCATGCATTGTTTAAAAATGTGTTTAATCTCCAAATAGTCTGTTTTTTTTTTAGCTTTCAAAATGAATTCTTATCTAAAAATTACTTCATGTACTGATAACATATTTTGTATGATTTCCAGTTTAAGATGATTTTAGCTGTGTTTTGTGGCCTGTAATGTGGTCAATCTTGCTAAATAATCCATGTGACCTTGAGAAAAATGTATATGTATTTGCTGTTTGGTGAAGAATTTTATAAATGCCATCTAGGTCCATTTCTTTGGTGCTATACAGTTCAGCCACATCCTTTGAGATTTTTCTGCCTGTTATGTTAGATTTTCTTGTTATTTTTACCATTTTTAAATTGTGTCTTGGCATGGAACCTCCCACAATTCATCTTATTAGGGGCCCTATGTGCTTCCTGAACCTGGATATTTGTTTCCTTTCCCAGATTGGGGAATATTTCAGCTATTATTTCTTCAAATACATCTTGTGTACCTCTTCTCCCCTTTCTCCTTCTGAGACCCCTACAATGTGAATGTTATTATACTTGATGTTGTCAGAATTCCCTTAACCTTTTTTTTTTTTTTCTTTTTGCTGTTCAGCTTGGTTACTTTCCATTACCCTGTCTTCCAAAGTGCTGATTGTTCTGCAACCTCTCATCTGCTGTCAATTCCCTCTAGCCTATTTTTCATTTGTTGTCCTTCATCTATGACTGGTTCTTTTTTTGTTGTTGAAGTTCCCACTGAGTTCATTCACTCTTTTTGACAATTACTTAGATTTCTCTCCATCATATTGCTTATCTTCATTTCTCTTAGTTCTTCTGCTGTGATTTTTGTCTTTTATTTTGAACATATCCTTGTCTATTCATTTTGTTTATCTTTATCTATTAGGTTAGCTATGCCTTCTTCTCTTGGAAGTAGTGGTCTCCCATGGAAGAGGTACCATGGTGCCCTGTAGTACAATCCTGCCCCTCATCAGAACCACCTGCTCCAAGGGTGTTCTCTATGTGGGCTGCTTGCACCTCCTGTTGTGGCTGAGCCATGTTCACTGTGGGAATGCTGGTCGGTGAGTCTGTAATGACCATTTTGCCTGCTGTTGGTACACTGAGCAGGATTTAAAAGTCCTGTTTGTTTGCAGTCAGCACCACCACCTTTCCCAACACACACACCCATTATTGAAAGGCCTGCTGCAATCACCATGGCATCCCTGGTGAATTTAGTTGGCACTTAGCCTAGCTGTCTGCAATAAGCTTCTGCCACAGCTATACATACACTGAAGAGTTTATTCCCGGTATAGACAGCTAAGAGGCCTGGCTGAAGGAACTGCAGACACACTGGTATGTAGGGATATCTCTCTTCTTCCTCAGGGCAGGAATCACTTTGGAGTGGTGTTGGTCATTTCAGACTGTCTGCTCAGTGTATTAGGGACATTCTTGAGGAATTTGTGCCAAGGCTTGTGGGTTGGGTGAAGTGGGTCTGCAGTAGAATGCTTAAGTGGGGCATAGAGTACTAGCAATATAGATTGAAAGTATTAGAATTGGCTCCTGCAAGTATCTGGCTATTTACGCTTGAGGGATGGCAAGAAAAAAGATACCCACCAGTACTTTTGTTCTTGAAGAACTTTCTTCAGGCCTCTGCCCCTACAACACATGTTCTAAAGATTAGTCAGTAAATCTCCTTCACCCAGATGCTTTTCAAGCTTCTCTGTTGCTCTGTTGCTTCTCTGTTGTCTTGGGCCAAGCTATTTAGTATCCTGGCTTTTTGAGGGTGGGGATTTAGTTTTCTATCGTCCTCTGCCTCTCCAGGAGTTAAGCTGCACCAATTTCAAAGCCAGGCATTATGGGGATTCATCTTTCCAGTGTGGGTCCCTAGAGCTAGTGGTACCCAGATTTGATACTCTCATCTGTGTTTCTGATGTCTTTCCTGTTCGTGGTTAGTCACTCTGGGGATTTGGTTTCTGATGATGTCTCTACTTCTCCTACTCTTATAGCTATAGACTTGTCTCCACAACTAGCAGTGGAAATTTATTCTGTTAGACTTCGGATTATTTCGAGTTCATTGCATACCTGTGTTTGTTGACTTCGTATGTCTATGGGACCAGGGTAGCTCAGGATCCTACCACTCTACCATTTTCCAGAAAAAGTTTAAACACATACATATGAGTTGTTTTCTATTGCTTGTGTCCCCAAAACACTCTGATACAGGGTGCGACTCTATTTTCTTCCATACATATTAACCTGTTGTTGTAATAGTATGTTAATTACTCTTTTCTTTCCTAAGTGGATAAATTAAAACTCCACCCTTATCATAGATTAGTCTCTCAAACACATTGTAATTTATTCCAGAAATCTGTTTCTAAATTTTTCTTTTCTATTTCTAGGCTAATACCATATCAATTTGATTTTCATATCTCTATAGTTTTTATGCCAGGTATGCAAGTTTACACATACCTTTTTTTTTTTTAAAGATTTATTTATTTATTCATTCAGAGAGAGCAAAGAGAGAGGCAGAGACACAGGCAGAGGGAGAAGCAGGCTCCATGCAGGAAGCCCAATGTGGGACTTGATCCTGGGTCTCCAGGATCACACCTCGGGCTTCAGGCGGCGCTAAACCGCTGCACCACTGGGGCTGCCCTACACATACCTTTTAGAAACCTATCTAGGCTCCTTTGGACATTTTTTTCCATATGAATTATAAATCATCTTACAACAATAAAAATAACCCATTTGGTTATACATCAGTTTGGAATTACATTAAAATAATGTCAAGTTTGGAAGCCCTGGTATTTATAATTTTGATATTAAAATTGCCTTTTACAAGGTGGATAGTGAGTCTTAGAACCCAAGAATGCTGTCTTTCTAGTTAACTTTTTTCTTCTTGTTCTTTGATATAAATTTGATGCCATCCTTGTCAAATTCAGTATTATATAGTTCATTTTCTAACTAGAATTTTTCCAATTTCTATTTTAAAATGTTCACTCCATTGGTGAATATATTGATATATTAAAATGTGTTTGACAAACTCTATTGAATTTTCTACATACACTATCATATGGTCAATCCAAAGATATCTAACTATTTCCAATATGTGAGAGATTTTTACCTTAGTGTTTTCACTGGATATTCCAATACAATGTTGAATAACATTGATGTGTATTGCCATATTTTTTTAGCTCCTAATTTTGAAAGAAGTTAACTTTAGATTTTTAGAATAATTTCTATTAGTTGTTTTTAAGTACATCATTATCTAAGCTATACTTATATTCTTAGAATAACAGACTGAATTTTGTCAAATCATTTTTAAATCTGATAAGAGTGCATAAGTATTCCTCATTTTTTCACTGTTATAAAAGTACAATGACATGCATGCAAAATATGAGAGACATTACAGAAGTTAATACTACTTGTAACTATATGTCAATAAATTTGAAATAACTAAAAGGCATGATTTTCTAGTAAAAATGTGAATTACCATAATGTTTACCCTAGAACAAATACCAAATTTAAAAATTCCATGATCTTTTGGAGAATATAAAAATAATTGAAGATCTCCATTGTACCAAAATAAATAAATAAAACAAAATTCTAAAATCAGGAAGATAATGAGTTCTGTCTCATTTTAAAGAACATATATTTTCACCATGGGAAAAAATGGAATGCTTTTTAATCATTTTATAAAGCCAGAATATGTTTAATACCAGAATCTATTAAGATTGTACAATAATTTAATAATCAAATATTGCCATAAAAGCAGAAAAATCTAAATTCCTAACAAATAGAATCAGTATAGCAAAATGTAGTCTACTAACATAGAAGAATTTTTCTAGGAAGAAAAGAATTCAGTCTCCAGAATACTAGCATAATTCATAAATACAAATTAAAGAATCACATGTAGATTCTTGTTAATAAATATCTGTGATTTGTGTGTAGATTTATGTTAGTAAATACCCATGAATCTTAGTG
This sequence comes from Canis aureus, assembly GCF_053574225.1. Classification (NCBI taxonomy): domain Eukaryota; kingdom Metazoa; phylum Chordata; class Mammalia; order Carnivora; family Canidae; genus Canis; species Canis aureus. The sequence goes on along the minus strand of NC_135617.1, from coordinate 56,218,653 downwards.
AGTAATATTACTATAGACTTACCTCTTCATTAGACCAACTGTCTTGTAAAGATATGCCAATAGTCAGAAAAAAAATGTGGTAATTTGTGGATGAGTGCAAATATTTCTTTCAATTGTCCCTAAAATAAGTAATTAATAAACTTGAGCCCTTTGAAGGTACACAATAAGTCTTCAAGAACAATTATAACAATTCAAAAAGCAGAATATATTTTCATTTAAAGCAGCAGAAAGGGGCCCCTGGGTGGCTCAGTCATTTGGGACTTGGACTCATGATTTAGGCTCAGGCCATGATCTTGGGGTTGTAGAATTGAGCCCCACATCTGGATTTGTGCTGGGTATGGAGCCTGTTTAAGATAAATCCCCCCCCACCCTCCCCCTCCTGCCACCGCCATCTCCTCCTCCTCCTCCTTTCTCTCCCCCCCCCCACCCGCCCCTTCTAAATAAATAAAAAAGCAGAAGAAACTAGAAGCTTGAGTGCCAGGATTTGAAATCCAGTTCCTTCATTAACAAGCTGTGTGAACCTGGACAAATTATTCAACCTGTTTCAGTTTCTCCATATAAAAAAACTAATACAGTTACCATCTCATTAGATCATTTACAAGAGTCATTTATACTATTAAATATATTTAAAGTTTCTAAAATAGTGCCAGGCTCATACCCAACATATATTAGCGTTTGTTTGTTTTGCCATTTCCACTACCACCATCACTGCTAGTATCACTAAACCAGTGATTCCCAACTTGTAATCAAGTTTGAGTACCTTAATATACAGAAGAAACACTCAGAAACTAGCATAGTGAATAGTATATCCCTTAAAACATTCAACTTTCAAATTTTCTAAAATTTCTTCATAGTAAAGAATGGATCTAGGAAATTACATCTTGTAAGTAGAAAAAACAATTGGAAGGCATAAGAAATTATTAAACATATAACCCATTTATTTTAACTCAATGCCTTGCTGGCACCTAAATCTATAACTATGTGCCACAAAACTGGTCATTTTTGGATATTCTGTAAACATTGAACTTCAGAATCCTGCATTCTGAATCCTTAAGGCTTGAACTGCAATAGTATAACAAGTTTCACTTTTACTCTGCCCTTGTCTTGGTGAATAGATGTATGCATAAAAGGTGTGCACACCTTTTATTTAAATTGAATACTTGGATTAGAGTTTCAATATAATTTGTGATTTTATAACTTTAACTGTCCAAAAATATTGAGTATCTTTAGGATCACTACCATGATAATAGACATAAAATAAGAATAGCTGCTTGGACATGGGGAGATAATCTGTTTCAGGACCTAGAAGATTTCTAGAATCTTGAAATCAAGAGATTTTTTTTTTAATATTTTAAAGTGTGAACAGGGAGTAGGGCAGAGGAGGAGGGAGAAGGAAAGAATCTCAAGCAGAGTCTGCACTAATATGGAGCTCAATCTCACATCCCTGAGATCATGACCTGAACTGAAACCAAGATTCAGACGCTCAACTAACTGAGCCACTCAGGTGCCCGCAAAAAGATTTGTATTCTTTACAATCTAGGAATTGGTTTTATTTTTTTATTTTTTTAAAATTTTATTTATTTATTCATAAGAGATACAGAGAAGGAGAGGCAGAGGGAGAAGCAGGCTCCATGCAGGGAGCCCTATGTGGGACTAGATCCTGGGACTCCAGGATCATGCCCTGAGCCAAAGGCAGATGCTCAACCACTGAGCCACCCAGGCATCCCTAGGAATTGTTTTGGGGTTGTTTTTGTATATTTTTTTTATTGGAGTTTGATTTGCCAACATATAGCATAACACTCAGTGCTCATTCTGTCAAGTGCCCCCCTCAGTTCCCGTCACCCAGACAGGAATTGGTTTTAGAGAGCAACCAATCTCACATCTACAGTGTTTTCCTCTAAGATAATAAACTTACCATCACTCACGTTATTCAAGACCAATTTACCTTAGTGAGTTGCATCTTGATCCCTAAATACCATATCCCCTACTCAGCATTCCTCTGTCATTTCTTAATCTCTTCAATGATCTTGCTGACACTAACTTGTCCTTCTTTGGCTTTATACCTTATTGTTCAATTATTATTGTTTATAGTTAGTCAAAATTTATTAGTTCATTTGTTCTTTTCTAGGTATATTTATATCACCACTCTTTTAAAAAAAATAAGGGAAAGTGGTTTATCCTGTTTGGATTTTAACTCAGATTAAAAAGAAATGCAGACTGGTAGGATATTCAAAGACAGGGTTTTTAGGATACCAAAACTTCTGTATCTTGGAATACATAAATAGCTAAAGATCTCATAGACTGGTAGGCACATTGCTGTTCATGGATATGTTACATTTGTTGGAACTTTTGACATTATCAACCAGTAGAATTAGAGGAGAAAGTGAACCAAATCTTGGCTCTACTACATAATACTTTTAGGATTGTATTACACATCTTAATTTGCCTGATCTTCAGCTTCCTCATCAATGTAATGGAGGTACTACCATGACTTCTTCGACTGTTCCTAGAATTAATGAAATAAGCACTTTAATTTCTTGGCATCGTGGCCTGTACCATACATATCCTAGGCTGAGGCTCCTTCTGCCCTGGTTTAGTGTCCACTTCTCAGGTATTCGTGCACCCTCCAAAAAAGGTACTGAAATCTTTTATCTTCTGATACTCATTTAGTTATTCTTGTCAAATATTTATCACCTTTTGTATGTCATTATAATGGTGTCTCAGGAGGAAGAAATGATAAATGTGTGTTTAATCTGTCATTCTAGTTAAGCTACTCAGTATAGTTTAACGTTACACATGGATTACTTTAACTTTTACTAAATCTATGAATGGTATATGTGTAATATTTTTAATAGCTCCATAAATTGATCATTGTTATTCTTATAGTTAGAACTGAGTTTCTAGGTGGCTAAATAATTTGATTATTTAAGTGAGCTAATAAATTCAAGAATGAAGATTTTAGCCAAAGTCTTTAATCATGCAATGTCCATGCTATTTCTATTCTCTCAAACAGAAGATACATTAGTAGCTAAATTGAACTGCAAGATCATTTTAGCAATTAGTTAGCCATAACAATAAAATGCTTCCCAAAATACTACTGCATTTCTTTTTTGACTTATCATAAGAAATACCTGTAAACATATGAAAAACTTTCACAATGATGTAAATAATGTCTTTTTGTTTATTCCAGATCACCAATGAGTTTCCATTACTAAATCTGAGTCAATTTCTAGACTTTATATTTTTGTCCTAAGTAAACCATGTGACACATCTGATTATTCTTTCCATCAAGAAATACCTTTGTTACTTGGGTTCATTTGGGCGCATTCTCGTTTTCTTCCTTAATGATACATTTTCAGTCTTGGTTATGATTAGAGGCCCTTAGAATTCAGTATTCAGAAAACTCTTGTCTTCAGTTATAATCCCTTTAAGGGGGCTCATTTAATTTCTATACATATTTTATTTCTTTCTGATAATTTAAAAATTTATTTCACCAGCTTGACTTCTCCCCTGAAATCCATACTTCTCTATCCAACTGCCTACTCTATAACATCTCAACTTATTTCTAATAGAAATTCTGGAGACCTCTTTACATCTCAAACTTAATATGTTTAAAATGTAACCTTATAATATTCTGACACTGTTTTACTTGTAATTTCTCATATCAATTAATGGCAGCAACATCCCCCCAGTAGCTCAAGCAAAAGTCTTCCTCTCTGGCATTGACAAATGCAATAGACTCTCAATTGGTCTTCCTAATCCCACCTTTCTCTCCATAGTTTATTCTCAAAACATCTCATTAGGTGTGGGGCAGATTAGTTCATAAAAATCTTTAGAAACCTCCAATGGTGCCCCATTTGTTTCAGAGTGAGTGCGAAATCCTGATAACGGTATTGACATAATTCACTGCAATCCTTTCCCTGCTCTCTGCTTTACTTTGCTGCTGCTTGAGCTTACCAGGAGCACACTAATTTTGAAACTTCACACTTGTATTCTCTTCACTTGGTATGTCTTTCCAGATGTTGGCAGGACTTATTGCCTCTGCTTCTTTAAGTTTTTGTTCACCTTTCACTTTTCTCATGAGTCCTAACCAGGGCATTCTATTTATAACTGCAGCCTTTCTCACAGTGTTCCCAACTCCTCTTATTTTTTCTTTAGTATTTATCATTTCCCAATGTACTATATAATGACTTTTTTTTTTGTTTCTTGCTTCTCTAACCCCTTCCCCATTTCACCCAATAGACATAGTTTCAGTTTTTACAATATTTTCAGTTGTATAGTAGAATCAATTAAAGAGTGTTGAGTGAATCAATGAGCATAATGATGAGACTCCAAATTTTTTTTTTAAAGGATTCATTTATTTTAGAGCATGGGAGAGAGGGGGAAGAGGGAGAAGGAGACTGAAACTTAAGTAGACTGCGAGCTGAACACAGAGTCTAATGTCAGGCTTAATCTCATGACCCTGATATCATGACGTGAGCCAAAACCAAGAGCTGGACGCTTAATTGACTGTACCCCGCCCAGACATCCCTGGGACTCCAGATTTTTAATACAGTTACTGATTGGGGCCTATTACATGAAAACTTGAGGTATAATGACTTAAAATATTCTTTTTTTAAGAAAAGACTGTCCAGAAAACACAGGGATCAATACCTCTAACTTCTCATTAAAACTATTCTCAAATGTTTGACATTCCTAAATATACCAGTTCCCTATGAGGGTGAAGATCCAAGAATGATCCTCTACTAAATATGTTAAAGTAGTTTAAATAGACATAAAGCTGAAAATATGAAATAATCATATTTCCTGGCTTAAATTTGTGGAAAAATACAAGACATGACCAATTTTTCTCTTTTACCTCATAAAGATTCTAGTGCCTTGAATATTAAAAAAAAAAAAAAAAAACTCAAATAGGTCAACAAGTTCATTGTCCTTCAAGACCATTCTTTAGCTAATACTCTAGCCTTTAAAATTGGCTGCTCAATTTGCCACTTTAAAAATCATGAACATCTGCCTGCCTAATACCCTCCCCCAAGTCCAGCAGGTGAGCCAGCTTCCTAAACAGCAAGCCTTGCTCTAATGAACAGAAGTTATATTCCCCAAGATGCTCATTTGGCAGGGCTATTGGGCTGTTCTCAGCAATTCTCCAAACTTGCATTTCACACTTCTTTAGTTCTGAAGAGGAAAAAGGGGAAAAAAAAAAACCTTCAGTGTTTTTCTAAAGCAAAATAAAAAAATGTCATAGCATTGAGTATCTACAAAATGAATTTCTAAGAGCTTTTGCCAGCTTATTGGAACAAACCATCCAAAAAATGTACTACTTTGAATTCCATACATAGTTAAGTACTTTCAATTCTCTATTATGTTTAGGCTACCTTAAAAAGTGTCCCTATTTTGGGCTTATTGTTGATTCAGAGCTATTTCAGAGAATCTGATTTTGCTTGGATAAACTCTGAGTTTGATTCAAATAGAAACTAGGTGTCTTTCTGATTCTGCTTGATGTGTTTTAGGTGAATAATTTACGTATGCCTCTAAAGTTTCTGCTTCATTTAACTTACATTTCTTCCACAGTTCTTTGGAAAATGTTGAGGAATAGTGACATACATTTTTTCTTTGAAAACACTGTTATTGAATATTTAATGTTCACCAAACTTAGTCTTCATTTCTTAGTTAAATGGATAAATTAAGCAACAACAAGTTAAAGAGAAATAATTAGTACAATCCAGTTTGTGACATTCTAAAGTAGCAATACTGGAAAGGACGGATGCAGAAGTTACTGCTATGAGAGGGGTAAAAAAAATGTTACCTAAGTCTTTTAAGTTAGTTTAATCGAAAGGAGGGACAGAACAGTCTAGGCATGTGGGAGAGCATTAACCAAGGTAGAGACACATAAAACAGCATAAGGTATTATGTTTTCCATTGGTGGATGAACCTACTTTTGTGACATTTTGTGAGGTTAACTCATAAAACACATGTGCATTTCCATTATTAATTCAAGTGTTCAGAATTCACTTCTTTCTTCCCCCTCTGTTAAATACTCCTTTTATTATATGAGGTTCAGATAGATGTTTCAGGTCTGTGGGTAGTATGTATCAGCCATGATATTTAATAAAAAGTTTAGAAATTGCATTTGAAAAAGCAAATTACCCAGAATTTTAGGACCAAAGAGTTTGCCCTTATAGTCTAAAATATTTTTCCAAAAAATTTCCTCTGGCAATTTTATTTATGTAATTAGTGCTCTTGGAACTCTATTTTACAAATATTCTTGAGGTTAAAACTACATAATTTTAAAAGGTCATTCTAATACAAGATAAAATAATCTTATATCTTAAGATAGTATCCCATCCTGAGAGTTTGGGTTGTTAATTTTTAGAATCACCTGAGAAATACTTTAGGGTCTTTGGTAAGTTTATATAAAACAATTATAAGATTTGATATTGATTTTTAAACAGATGTTCTCTTTACAGGGAGAAATCAAGACCAATATGTTTTAGTCTATATATTTTCTATATACAGTCTATATATTTATCAGTCAGGGTCCCTTCTTGAGAAGGCACCTGCCTAGATAAAGTGATAATAGAGAAAAGGTAATTAAAAAACACCATTAATACCTGATACATTTACCTTAAAATACATTCCACCAGAATTTCATAACTGATGACATAGGTACCGCATTTAATTTTTAAAAATCAATTATTCCTTTTTGTGAATGAGTGAAGAATTCTAAGAAATAGTATGATGTGGTAATATTGAACCTAAGGGAATATGGCCAAGGAAGGGAAAGGGAGAAATTTGGCTAATTAGGGTTAACAGACAATCTTAGTGATCAATGCTCATAATTCAGGTTTTTTTTTCTATATAAATGAACTAGGTCCATCTAGTCCACTAGTCCAAATCAGCATTGTGTTTGTGGAATGTGTACCTGTGTACGTGTCAGAGACAGATATGGGTAGGCAATGGAGTGGAAAAGGACACTTAAAAAAAGATGAGACAAACTGAAGTATAATAAAAACTTTGTATGTATTTCCTTATTCATTATATGTTGATATACCTCTTAACTTCTAAACAAACCATACTCAAATCTAAGCAAATAAAGTCTTCTAGTGGAAATGCTTTCCTCCTTTTGCAAGATACCCTATCTAAGATGACAAAAAAATTTATGCTAGATTATTTTTTCCTAAAGTGTCTATCTAGCTTTGGATTTCTCAGTATAACACATGCTTCAGCCATATGTAAAAGAAAAGGTCCTCTGACCTCAGAATAGCCTTATTCTTTTGTTCAATGACTTTGAAAATACTGATATAAATGGTAGTCATGAGTGTTAAGAGATAAAGAGACATATTAAAATTTACAAGTTTATTTGAACATATATCAATTGAATTAATTATGGCTAAACCAAAGCTGGTTAGAAGTGTTCCACTTGATAGGAACTAGGATAAAAGTTTTTATAGAGAAGATGGGGAAGCAAAGCAAAGAACATTTTGATTTGCTATGGCTTAAGCAGTTGCCTTATTGGGAAAGACTAGTTGGCTATTTATGACTGGTTATTCTTATTTGTTTAAATTTTGATTCCAGTATGGTTAACATATAGTGTTATGTTAGTTTCAGGTTTACAATATAGTGATTTAGCAACTTTATGCATTACTCAGTTCTCATCAAGATGAATGTACTCTTAATCTCCTTCACCTATTTCATCCCCCACCCCCACCACTTCCCTTCCTCTGATATCCATCAGTTTGTTCTCTATAGCTAAGAGTCTGTTTTTTGGTTTCTCTTTTATTTCTTAAATTGCACATACATGAATGAAATCCTATGGTATTTGTCTTTCTCTGAATTATTTCATTTAGCACTGTAGCCTCTAGCTCCATCTGTTTGTTGCAAATGGCAAGATTTCATTCTTTTGTATGGCTGAATAATATTCCATTGTGTATATATGTATGCATGTGTATATATCTTTATCCATTCAACTATCAGTGGACTCTTGGGTTGCTCTCATATATTGGCTATTGTAAATAATGCTGCAATAAACTTAGGGGTGCATATACATTTTAGATTTGGTATTTTTGTATTCTTTGGGTAAATATCCAGTAATGGAGTTAACTAACTGCATCATATGGTAATTATATTTTTAACGTTTTAAGGAACCTCCATACTGTTTTCATTGCCACCAATAGTGCTCACGGGTTCTTTTATCCACATCCTCAGCAACATTTGTTTCTTCTGTTGTTGCCTTTAGCCATTCTGACAAGTGTGAGGTAATGTCTCATTGTAGTTTTGATTTGCATTTTCCTGATGAGTGATGTTGAGCTTCTTTTCATGTCTCTTGACCATTTGTAGGTGGTCTTGGGAGAAATGTTTGTTCATGTTTGTTCATGTCTTCTGGAATATTTGTTTTGGGGTGTTGAGCTTTCAAAGTTTCTTTATATATTTTAGATACTAACCTTTTATTGGATATGTCATTTACAAATATCTTCTCCCATTCAGTAGGTTGTCTTTCTGTTGGTTGTTTGCTGAGCAGAAGCTTTTTATTTGTGATAGTTCCAATAGTTTATTTCTGCTTGTTTCCCTTGCCTCGGAAGATAGATCTAGAAAAATGTTACTATGACCAATGTCAGAGAAATTAATGTCCATGCTCTCTTTTAGGATTTCATGTATTATGTTTAGGTCTTTAATTCATTTTTAGTTTCTTTTTGTGTATAGTGTGAGAAAGTGATCCAGTTTCACTCTTTTCATGTTGCTGCTCAGTTTTCCCAGCACCATTTGTTGAGACGCTTCCCCATTGCATAGTCTTTCCTCCTTTGTTGAAGGTTAATTGAGCATATCAATATGAACTTATTTCTGGGCTCTCTATTCTGTTCCATTGATATATGTGTATATTTTTGTACTAATATTATACCATTGTGATTGCTACAGCTTTGTAGTATATCTTTATATCTGGGTTTATGATACCTTCAGTTTTTTCTTCTCTTTCAAGATTGCTTTGGCTATTCAGGATTTTTTGTGGTTCCATACATGTTTTAAGATTTCTGTTCTGTTTGTATGAAAAATGCTGTTGGTATTTTGACAGTAATTGCATAAAATCTGTAGATTTTCTTGGGTAGTATGGACATTTTAACAATATCTGTTCTTCCAGTAATGAGTGTGGGATGTCTTTACAGTTATGTCATCTTCAAATTCATTCAACAATATTTAAAATAGTTTTCATAGTATAGGGCTTTCATATCCTTGGTCAAGTTTATTCCTAGGTATTTTATTTTTGGTGCAATTATAAATGGAATTATTTTCTTAATTTCTCTTTCTGCTGATTTAGTATATAGAAATGCAACCTATTCCTGTATATTAATCTTGTATTCTGCAATCTTAATGAATTCATTTATCAATTCGAGTAGTTATTTGGTGGAGCCTTTAGAGTTTTATATAAATATATATATATAGTATCCTGTCATGTGCAAATAGAAATTTACCAATTTGGACACCTTTTCTTGCCTGATTTCCGTGTCTAGGACTGCCAGTAATATGTTGAATAAAAGCGAGAGTGATATCCTTGTCTTATTACTGAGCTTAGGTGGTAAGCTCTTAGGTGGTTTTTTACTATTGTATATGATGTTAGCAGTGATTTTTTTTCATATATGGCCTTTATTATGTTCAGGTATGTTCCCTCTAAACCTACTTTGTTGAGAGTTTTTATCATGAATGGATGCTATACTTTGTCAAGCACCTGTTCTGTATCTGGATCATATAGTTTTCAACCTTTCTCTTGTAGAGGTGATATATCACATTGATTTGTAAATAATAAACTAACTTTTTATCCCAGGAATAAGACCCACTTGATTGTGGTGAATGACTTCTCAATGTATTGCTAATTTAGTCTGATAATATTTTGTTGGGGAATTTTTGCCACTATGCTTATCAAAGATACTAGCCTGTAGTTCTTCTTTTATTAGTAGTATCTTTTTAAAATTTTTTATTATTATTTTTTTTTATTATTAGTAGTAGTATCTTAATCAGGTTTTGGTATCAGGGTGATACTGTCCTTACAGAATGAATTTGGAAACATTCCTTCCTCTATTTTTTTTAATAGTTTGAGCAAAATTGGTATTTTTCTTTGAATATTTGGTAGAATTTACCTGTGAAGCTGGTCCTGGACTTTTATTGGGGATTTTTTTTTTTTTTAATTACTGATTGAATTTCATTACCGGTTAATTGACCTGTTCAAATTTTCTATTTCTTCCAGATTTAGTTTTGGAACACTTGTAGGAATTTATTCATTTCTTCAAGGATGTCTGATTTATTGGCATATAATTTTTATAATGTCTTATAATTCTTTGTGTTTCTGTGGTATCCAGTATTTCTTTCATTTCTGATTGAGTCTTCATTTGTTTGTTTATTTTTGATTGTCTTGAATGTCATGCTAAAGTTAGTCTTGACCTGGGAGATTATTATAAGTCACTAAGGCTTTTAAAGAGGAAGATATCATATGCCTTATTATAACCTTATTGTAAGTCTTGAAATTAGATAACTTGGGTCCTCTTTCTTTTAGAAAATTATTTTAGCTGTTTTGTATATTACTCTGCAAATTTTAAAATCAGCTTATCAATTTCTAAAATAAACTAAAATTTTAATTGGGATTGTATTAAATCTATAGATCAATTTGAATAGAATTACCTATAACCATAATATTGACTTTTCCAATAGTAGAATATAGTATCTCTTTATTTATGATTCTTTAACATGGTAACTTTCCATTCTCTTCACAGTGCTTTATAATATTTAATTTATAGGTCTTGAATATATTTTGCTAACTTTATCTCTAAATGTTTTATTTTCTGATGTGGTTAATAGTATTATTTTATGTTTTGAGTTTCAAATGTTTGACTAATATATAGAAAATTAATTGATATTTTATATGTTGAATTAATTTTTGACCTTTTCAGTTGTACTTAATAGTATTATTTACTTTTTTGTAAATTCCCTATAGTTTCTCTAGATAGTCCTGTTAGCCATGAATAATAGTTTTTAATTTCATAGACATAGGTTGGGAATTACATTTTTAAATTATATTATTTTGTGTAATTATATTACAATATTATATTTATATTATTGTATTATATTATTGCACTAGCTAGGACATCAAGGAAACTATTGAATAAAGAGAATAAGACAGAATTTTCCTATCATGTTGAAAAGTTCCCTGCAATTAGTAATTTATAACGGTTTATCATGAACATTGACGAGTCAATTGCATCTTGTTCTGCATCTATTAAATGATCATAAGATTCCTTTTTAAAATTTTTGTTAACATTGTAAACTACATTAACTTGATTTTCTTTTTTGGGAATGTTAAACCAACCTCGCATTCTTGCATAAACTCCACTTGTTCGTGTTTCCATTTTACATATGGCTGAATTAATTTTGCTAAAACCTTAATGTATATGGGCCTATGTTTATAAATGTGTCCATTTCTTCTAAGTTATTCAATTACTTAGCATCAAGTTGCTATTGTATTTACTTGGCTTCCTAAGATTTGTAGGAATGGTAGTTATATTCCCTCTTTCATGTTTCTTTCCTGTTTCCTGTTTTGATCTTTTGAGAGCCAACTTTTAATTTTTACCATTGTATAGGTTTTATATTTCAATTAGGCGTCTGCTTTTTTTTCTTCATATATTTGAGGTTATAGTTAATTTGTTTTTTTCTAGTTTCTTAAAGTAAAAGCATAAATCTTTGACTTAAGCCCTTTCACTATATCTAATATAAATATTCAATGCTAGAAATTTCTTGAAACTGTTAATCCAATTCAGTGTACTTTTAATTTTAGATGTTAAACTTTTTAATCTCTAGAAATCTGTCTTCTGTTTCTTCTGTCTGTATGCTTGTGCTTCCTTACACCTGCTTGAGCATATAGAACATATTTATAAAGGTTCTGTAATTGTCCTTGTCTGTTCTGGAAGGTTTCTATTATTTTTTTTCCTACCTGTAGGTGATATTTTCTGACATCATTGAATGCCCGGTAATTTGTGATTGGATGCTGAATTGTGAATTTGCACTTTTGTCTATTAGCTGTTGTGTTGGAATGAAGTTAGTTGGACTAAGTTTTGTACCTATAGAATTACTTTTAAGTTTTGTTATGATTAGTCCAGAAGGGACTTTATCTAGGGTTCATTTAGTTATGCTATTAGGGCAACACACTTCTGGAGATCTTACTTGATACCATGTATCTTAAATATCTTTCCATACCATATGGTGGTGAGATAAATTCCCCAAAGCCCTTGAAGTCCATGAGCTATATTGTCTACTATTTTCTCATGGTGCTTTCCCTGACTTTGGTTGCATAATTATATATGCTCAGACCAGCACTTAATCAGAAACCCAAGAAAATTCTATGCGGATCTCTGGAACTTGGTGTGCATTTAGATCTTTGATGGTATGCAATTACCAGCCTCTTTGAATTCTGATCTCCTTCTCAATTTAATGAGACTGCAAGGCACTGTATTTCCCCTGCCTGTGCTACAACCTTAAACTCCTTCAGTGAATGATGTTGGTGAGTTTGTAGGATCCACCTTATTTTCCTGCTCTCAGGAATCACATCCCAATGAGTGAACTATGTGGTTTCATATGTTATCCAAGTTTTTTAGTTATTTAGGAGAGGAGGGAAAACCCAGTCCTTGTTACTTCATTTGGGACAGAAGCAGCGGCATTCAAAGATGATGTTGTTAGCACCATTTTCCTGATCATTTTGCCTAATGTCTCAAAAAATTTTCAGAAGTGAGAAATATGGGTGCTGTTTTTTGGTCTCACTCAAAGAACTCAGTGATATCTTCCAAATTTGGAAAAATAAACTCTAGATAGCTTTGGAGAATGAAATTTTCATGATACAGTAAATTAAAAGTAAGAGCATTTGTCACACTATGGAATTTCAAAATTTGTGATAATTGAAACCCAGAAGATAAACATACTTTATTGTTTTTCTTAAGTTAAATAAGATATTTTATATTCCATATGTGTCAAAATTCTACTTTCCAAAATAATTTGTATTTAGAAAAATACTCTAGAGAAGCCTAGATATCAATTAGTAAAATAACTGGAGAGTTTCTTAAGGAAAGATACTGTCTGTGTCTGAGTAACATGGGCTAGACTCTGCTAGGCTCATACTCACATGATATGTGAAGTTGCTCAGGCATGCTTCGTTAAGAAAAGGCTATGGATAGAAAGCTGGTCTCTCTTCCACAAAGGTTTTCATCTTAGCTGGTTTGGGATTGTTTACATGGAGAAACTTGTTCCAAAAATAGCAAACTCCATGTACAAACTCATTTCAGTCCTTTGCTTGTATCAGCTTTTCTTACATTCTATTAGGAAGCAAATATACTACACAACCTTAGAAGAAGCTTCAAAGTCTTATATTCTTTTTTGCAATCTATTACATGGGTCATTCTATTATTTTCCTCTTTAAAATCCTTAGTGACTTATAATAACCTCCCAGGTCAAGACTAACTTTAGCATGACATTCAAGACAATCTAGGTCCTTGACACTGATCCCTAATCTCTCTCCTATGGACCAGACTCTGGTTCATTATTTTATCAGATAAACCAGTGCCATTGTAGAACTACCCATTTTCTTAGAGACTATACATCCTTGGGGTGAAAAATATCCTAATTCATCTAGCCATCTTTATCAAGACATGTGGAATCTAATTTATGATGGTCCATTTAGCAGTATTCACCAGATCTCAACATTGGGATACTTTAAATGGGGGTATATAAGAAAATGTTTTCTTTTAATTTTAGAAGCAAATCATTTCTGCATATATGTGATTGCTCTTAAATGTGTCTACTTATCATGTGGAGTTGGCCTAACATGGACTATGGATATTTATAATCCAAAGTCAAATAAGAAAATGCCCTTTTTTACAAATAAGAAAATGCCCTTTTTTACATAATTACATATAATTTATAATATGCATTGCTACAATTATTTGAACATTCATAGTATGACAACCATTGTGCTAAGTATACCACTTGCATTAGTTCATTGATGTCTATAACAATTATTGAGTATAATTATTGTATGCTTGTTTTACAAATGAAGAAACTGAGGATAAGAGACATTATGTAAAAGTCCTCTAAATACCAGATTAGGAATGCTGAGGATAGATCCTAGACCTTATTCTAGAGCCTATGCTCATAACCACTAGGTTATATTACCTTTTCTTGTCCCTTAGGCCATATTAATTTTCTGTTATATAACAAGTTACCATGAACTGTTTTTCCTGCATTAGAAGACTGGGTAGCTTAGTTCTCTGCTTATGGTCTCAGAAGACCATATTAACATATTGATAAAGGCCATCTCATTTTCACTTCAGGGTCGTCTTTCAAGCTTATTCAGGTTATTTTTTTAAAAAAAGATTTATTTATTCATAAGAGACACAAAATGAGAGGCAGAGACATAGGCAGAGGGAGAAGCAAGCTCCTCACAGGGAGCCTGATGCGGAACTCGATCCCGGGACTGGGATCACACCCTGAGCCAAAGGCAGATGCTCAACTGTTGAGCCACCGAGGTGTCCCTCTTATTCAGGTTATTAAAAGAATTCAGGTCCTTCAAATGAATATGACAGAAGTCAACATTTTCTTGCTGGCTATCAGCTCAGTAACTTCAGCCCTTCCTCAGCTATTACCCATGTGGTATGCTCATAGTCAAACTATATGGCATGGTCTAGTTATCAAATAGTAAAACAAGTGTATAGCCAAAAAAGTATAATATAAGGACCATAAATATTCATTTTGATTAGGCTTTCCTCCAAATGGTTTTGGATCAAACATGTTGTCTTTAACATATGTATAAGGACTTAAGAACCTTTAACATGAATTGATTTACCTTCTTTGTACCTATCTCTTTTACAAAATTTTCTCATAGATGTACTCACATATGTGTATAAATATGTATACAATATTTTTCCTTGCATCATGATTAATGGCAAAAACTAGAAATCTAAGTATGGTTAAAAGCTAATGTTTAAATTCATAGTATGTTTATACAATAAAATATTATATACTTATTGAAAATGGTCAATTGTGCAAGTATCAAGAAGCTCTATACATTATAAATTGTTAGAAAATAAAATCCATGGCATAGAATAGTGTCTATTCTCTTATGGTTTTTTTATATTTTTATTTTTTTCTCCTATGTTTTTTAAAAGGATATGTATATAAGGAAAAAACATACATTTGTATATGTAATAGAATTTCTTAGAAGTATAAATGAATAGTTGTTGCTTCTGCGGAGGTGATTTGAAGAGATGCTTAAATTTTACTATATATTTTTTCGTTCTGTTTATATTCTTTATCAAGTTATATTGGTTAATTTTCAAATCAAAGTAACAATACAAAAATTCAAAATGTTCTCCAAAGAGCATTCAACAATACATACTGTGGTAAAGAAGGGGAGAGTAATTAAAAACATCTGTGCTACAAAACAACCAACAAAACTTGATAAAAGGAATGTGTAATTGATTCATAATGGGGTTTCAAAGAAGGTAGAAATCATCATCTTAGCTGAGGAATGAGAACTGACTTTCAGAAGATGACTTTTTAAGTGGCTCTTCATGGTAGATAGAAGAGCAGGCCAGGAAGTGAAAACAGTGAGTATGGATGATAGAAAGACCTAGGGATGTGAAGCATGAAATTATGGATTAGGGTGCAAAATTCCAGGCTACAGTGTTTCCCACCATACACTTTACAAAATTTCCTTTAGAATGATTAAGATGGTAATAATTTCTTGATTAGATTGGTGGAGAATATTAAAGACAAGAGGACATTTAGACAATTTATACATACTCATATTATATAAATACTACCTGGCATATAGGCCTTTTTCTGAACAGGACAGATATCTAGGGTGAGGTGAGACTTTAAAATAGGTAAGAGGAGCACTGATTGAAATATAAGAAGGTTCTATAATCAAATTGTTTCTGAGTTAAAACTGTGACCTTTGGTTCAGAGTTAGTCCATCTCAACCATTTGGTTGGTGGTCCCAGTGCTAGCCTTCTGAGACTAGAATGAGAGGAAAAATCTAGACCTCCAAACGGAGCCTATGGACGGACTGCTGCTCTTCTGTGTAAGTCGAATAGTCAGAGAAAATTGCTAATCAGTGGAAGTGTCCCAAGGCTATCAGCGCAGTTGTTTTCCACTCAATCTGCTGACTCTGAGACTGTTATCCTTGTTCAAGTGTGCTTTTGGGAGTTCTAAGACAAACACACCAGCCCCTGGAATTCATTGCAATCTAAGTAAGCACACAGATACTGAACACATTCCTATATAATACAGGAGAAATGGAAGAACGAGTCTATGACTTACTCTAAAAGCTACAAATAAGATCAACTCCAGCAGTAAAGCTGAAAAGAACCTTTACTCCTACAGAGGTTGTTTTTGTTAATTTTTAAAAGGGAAATTGTAAGGGATAGGATGATTCTATGCTTCTAATTCAGCAAAAGATATTTTTTTCTTAAAAATAACATCTTTAGGGTAGCCCCGGTGGCGCAGCGGTTTAGCGCCGCCTGCAGCCCAGGGTGTGATCCTGGAGACCCCAGATCGAGTTCCACATCGGGCTCCCTGCATGGAGCCTGCTTCTCCCTCTGCCTGTGTCTCTGCCTCTCTCTCTCTCTGTCTCTCATGAATAAATAAATAACATCTTTAAATAAATAAATAAAAATAACATCTTTAAGCATACACTAAAATAACATATAGTTAAAACATAAGGCTATGCTTGTTTTTAGACATGATAAAAGTCTTTTTGGAAAGTTTTGCAAATACTTTAGATCACTTGTTTTCATGTAATTTTGTCAAAAGGCAACTCACTACATGATAATATTTCAAGGTATGAACTTAACTATTAAACTATAATTGACCCTTGAACAATGTGAGGGTTAAGGGCACTGATATCCCTGCACAGTTGAAATCCATGAGTTTTTGACTTCATAAGATGTTCATTGCTAATAGCCTACTACTTCCTGGAAGCCTTACTGATACCACACAATCAGTTAACCATAATTTATATATTACATGTATTATTTAGTATATTCTTATAATAAAATAGAGAAAATGTTAAAATCATAAGAAAAATATATTTACAGTATTACATATTTATCAAAAATCTATGTATAAGTACACCCACGCAGTTCAAACCTGTATTGTTCATCTGTACATTTCAAAGTTTCAACAGCTGTGTAGTAAATATTGCCTAAATTTCTATTGTCAAAATTCTGTTTAGTCTCTGATCACCCTTTCCTCCTGAGACTGGCATGTAAACTGAGATTTAGTTTCTTGCCTTTAAGAGAAGAGTTCTTAATGCAGTGAATGAAAACTTCACAGTTCCCTTAAAACCCTTTAGAAACATTGATTCAAATACAAGATCTAATATCACAACTCTGGTAGGAGTTGCTGCTTCTTCCATTAAGAAATAGTCTAATTCTCCTTTCTTTGTATCAAGCCTGACTTACTGGCATGTTTGACTAATACTATGTGACAGAAGTGACATTCTGGTAATGCCAAGGTCACATTTTAAGTTTCCAGTCTCTGCTCAGGGTTCTAGGATTACTCTATGTAGAACTCTGTGAACACCATGTAAAAGAAGCCAAAAACGGGATTTTCCATTGGCAGTCATCATTTAGTGCAGCCTTGTAGCTATCTTCACCAAGATGGTAGACATTTGTATGAAACCATCCTGGACTCAAGCCAGGATGTCAACCAGCTGAATAGCAAGAAGTGACTTCAACTGGTACAGAAGAATCACCTGAACTACATGCTGCCTGAATTCTTAACCACAAAAATCTTGAGATGTAACACAGTGGTCGTCTTAAGCCATTGAGTTTTGGGATAGCTTGTTACACAGCAATAGATAATTTAGATAATACTCATAATGTTTGTATGTGCTTACAGCTAGGAATTCTGCTATAATAATTTGCCAATGTGTGAAAGTGATCTTACTGATCAGGGTTTCTGGGGAAAATGATAATGTGTTAGACTTAACTGTATGTACTCTTCTCTAATTTCTTGATGCCTACACCTTTCAGGTACCAAGTATATTCATAATATTTACCCTGATTGAAATCTCTAATATCAGATACTTTCCTACTATGATGTACTTGGGCTTTTTCTACCAAAAAGACTCCTCTTTTGAATTTATCTTTGATTTAGAGATAAAAGTCATTGCTTACCAAGAAGGAAATCTTGGGAATTGGCTGAAAAAATAATTCAAGGGAAAGATCTACTCAATTATGAAAGTGTTCTGGTGTATACATCCTATCCATGACAAACTTCCAATTCAGTTTCAATTCTGAGAAGGTTAAATTAACCTGTGCTGCTAATATCTCTGGCTTCAAGTTGTACCACCATCTTTTCTCATTTTGCCTCAGGGGCTTTTCTGATACCATGGAATATTGTTGCCTCTACATACTAGAAAATTCCAGAGTGTGGAGTTGTTGATGCTTCCAAACATGATTCTTGAGCAGTAGAGGATCAGAAATGGGATAAATCTTAGAGCCTCCTCTCCATTAGTTTAACAATTCTTGGTAACATTCTATACAATTTTAAGAGGTCCTGGAAGAATTGAAAACCCCTTATAGCAGAAACATTATTAACACATCTATTTTCTCTTTTCTCTCTCCTACCCGCCTCTTCCCCTCCCTTTCCCTCTCTCTCTCTTTCTCTCTCCCTCACATGCAGGCATGCACACTCTCATGCATGCTTTCTCTCTGATGCACACTTCTTGGAATCACATAGCAAATAACCTTTCTACCCCCAAGTCTTTACCTTTGCAATATTTGGGAAATTCAAACTAAGTGGCCTGTCATGGATCTTGCTTAGAAGATCTTTTATTCCATTGTGCCTGGTTTTCCTACTGAGCTAGTATTCATAGTGCTTAAAGTGGAAACATTTTCAAATAAGGATTTTTCATGTAGTTATTCTTACTGCAAATGACAAGACATCTGCATTTTGAGTTTCTGGCTGAGGTTGACAGTAATATATGCAGGTGGATTTCAGTTGACTAAATCTAAGATGTCAACCTCATTAACGTCTTATTACAAGTAATTGAAACAAGAAGCCTGAATATATACCTCATACTGCGTGGTTCAAGATATAGTATATTGACTAGGGCTACCACTGAATTTGACACGTTGGAATGGCACTGCCATCTAATTAGTAGGAATGGACTTTGGGAAAGTAATGCTCATTCATGTTACCTAAACTTATAATTATGTAATGTTCATTTTTTATTTAAAAAATATCAGCTAACATGCACACTAAAAACTGGGCTCCAATTAAATTTTAAATATTTCATTTGAGCCACAAGATTAATAAATTTATGTCCAGTCTAAGACCAAATTTCAGCCACTTCCTCCTTCATGGTTGCTTTACTAACTTAATGGCAAGAGAAAGCAGAACAATTATTCTGACCCAAGAAAAATAAGTTCACCCAAACTCTGAAATTTACAACATACATCAACTTAATTAAAAATAGTAAAAATGTGCAAATATGTCTTTCTGACATAGAAATAATGCCAACTTATCAGTAAAGTGCATGGATAGCCTTCAACTGACTCACTAACAGAAAACTCCTTATTTATACTCTTAAGTAAAAGTGTTTTCAAAGGTGAAGGAATACTTTAAATATATCAGTTTTCTATAAAAGTAAAAATTCTGTTCTGAATTAGGGTCAGAGGTAGCTCTGAATTATCCCTAGCATATAACTTGCCTGGAACCACAGTTTCATTTAGTTGAATAAATAGCTTCATCTAAGTGTCTCAAAGATGAACTGTAGAAACCATAAACTCCTATTAAAATTCCACTGAACTTCAGGGAGAAATAAGGAACTCAGTCCACAGTTCCAGAAGTTGAAGTGTTTTTATGAACTGTTGACCTTACTGTGCTATACAAAAAAATAACTGCTCTCACAAGAGCAAAATATCCCATGATTTTCTCTGAGAAACAACTGTAGAGAAATGTATTTTTGCCTGGGTGAGTGTGTGTGGTGAATGGAAGAGATAGGGAGTGGGCTGAGAGAAATATTACGTAACTATTACAAAGTCACAAGGATATTATAGTCGTCATATTTATCAAAACCATACTGTGATATGGGGCTGCCTGAGTAGCCCAGTCAGTTGAGCATCTGACTTCAGCCCAGGTCATGATCTCTTGGTTCTGGGATGGAGCTCTGAGTTGGGGCTCTCTGCTCATGGGGAGTCTGCTTTTCCCTCTCCCTCTGCCCCACTCCCTGCTCATGCTCTCCCCCAAATTTTTAAAAACACACAAACACATTGATATGTTTATTGCTGTTTTAAGGTGAGATTTTGAAACAAAAGTCAGAGTTGGCATATTATTGAAGTAAGATTCAAACTTGAATCTTCTAGATTCTAAGTTCTTTCTTATTCTATGGAACACTACCTCTACTGAATTAAGGCAAATCAGTTTGCACATAACAGATATTCTCAGCTGCATGGCACCGTTTCCATTAGGTGAATATTTTTAGCTGAACTGCAGTTCTTTTTAAGTTAATAGACACTATCTATATTCTGAGGAAGTATATGGAAAATTAAACTGAGAGGAGGGCAAGAAGTCCTTTTTTTATTCCTACATTGTAATATTCACATTTGTCTAATGAGGAAATTTTGTGAGAAGAAAATGAATAAAACAAGAAATAAGTGACAAGATTTGAGAGAATATGGACAGAAGGGGAAATACAAAGATATCACTTTGATATCACCTTGATTAAATGATCTCCAAAGGTCTCTTGATTCTTTGTTCAGTGACAGGGAACGTAAGCCTTGTTCACTAAGCTCTTTGTTTTTGTTTACAGATAGTAGAGACCATTTGTTGAACAATGTCAAGATGTTCCACCTAGGAGCAAGTTGCTAAGAACAACCTACTAGTAACTTAAATTTCTCTTTGCATTTCTCTTCCAATTTACTTCATTTACTACAAGATATGTGAATGTACATGAGGTACATTTACTACAGGACTTTTTTTTTTTCATGTGACCTTTTGTCACTACTCATATACATATTTGTGAGTTGTTTGCTCAGTTTTTAGAGTGAGATTCTAATATCTGTCCTTTCTCCTCTAACCAGCCCAGATCTACTAGTTATCTGCTTCTACAGAACAAATGATTGTGGCCTTTGCAGCATAAGATATATATATATATATTTGTTAGTTTCTGTGGGTCAGGAATCCAGCTATGACAGAGTAGTCCTCTGTTTCAGGATTTCTCACAAGGCTGCAATCAAAGTGTTGACTGCAGATGAGGTCTCATCTGAAGACATAACTAAGGGAAATATACTTCCAACTTCACATGCTTTTTGGCAGAATTCAGGTCCTAGAGAGTTGAACTGAGGGCTCCTCATTACTTAGCTAGCTTTTGTCTAAGTCTGATCTTCATTCCTTGCCACATAGGCCTCTTCAATATAGCGCTTTGCTTCATCAAAGTCTTCAAACTGAGAAAAGTATAGTCTAAAAAGATAGGAAGTGATAATTACCAAATATGTGAAAGATACACATTAACATGTGTGGGCACAACTGTATATACTCTATCAGTCCTAAGATTGGAGAGATCTCAAGATTTGAGTTCAGAAAATGGTTTAAACAGCAGGTGGGACTTCAAACTGACATTGAAAACATATAAATGCCATGCAGTTATAGAAAGGAAAATATGTGCTCAACCAGAGCAACTGACAAAGGCAAAAAGTATAGTTGTGTTAATTCAAATGGCATGTCCTGAGGAAAAGGAGAACACTGGGCTACAGGAAGTAGAATGTTTTGGGAAGGAATAATTATATTTATTATATATATTACATACATATATAATACATATTATGTATTTATATAAATTATGTAAATAATTATATTTACATAACTGTCTGCAGGAAACACTGCGTTAAGTACTTATATGAATTCATTTAATCCTCAGAATAACTTTGAGATAGACAGTATTATCCCCAGCTTGTAAATGAGAGTTGGCCCTGAGAGTTTGACTTGACTAGTTTACATAGCAAGTAACTGACAGAAATTGGATTCAACCCAGGCGTTATTTTTCTATAACTCAAACTTGTAGATGAAAGCCAGTTTAGGTAGTTCTATCAATGCAGATCTCAGTGATTTCCTCCCTAACTTTGCTAGTCACCTAAACTATAGATTTTAATTTCTTCTTTATATTATGATTAGAAGAGATTACCCTACAGTTCTACTAAGTATGACATTTCTATATTTTAAATGGATTTTAACCTATACACATCAGGGAATTAACTTTTCAGAATAGCCATGTTTCAAGGAATAATTTAGGACATTAGTCTGGCAGGAGGTGCTATATAGACTGGATTGGAGGAAGAATATAGTTAGAGGATCAGGTTGGAGACCATTGCTTTAGCCCAAGCCTTCACAGTCTGTCAATATGGTAGTCAGAGACTGAAAAAAACTGTGTGAGGGGCATTACAGAGGACAAAGGTAAAGGATTCAGTGAAAGATAGTGATGGTGCAGTAGGAATCTCATTACCATGGGAGAGAGATCTGGATTATTTTCTGTTTTAGATATGGGATAAGGTTACTTATATTTTGTAAGCTTCAATAAGAGGGGGTTAGCAAAATATGTGTGTTAGGTTGGCATGCCTATCTGAAGTTGAATAAGTGGTGCTCATATAGCAGTAACTTCATATTATATTATTATGCTCAAAATCTGCTCAGGTTTTAGCTAGCTGTCCAGAGCTGTTGGCCTCTATATAGTGGTGAGTGATCCAGGCTAGTTTGATCCATGACTCCATTTCCACCACAGGGCCTCCTGGGAACCACAGCAGAGGAAGGAAGCAGGGTATTCAGGGTTTTTTTATTGCCTCATTTCATTAGGGATTTCCTCTTGCTGTGCATTGGTCAGAAACATGATCCTGCCTAATCTGAGAGCCTAAGTTATATGATCTTTTTTATGTCCAAAAAGGAAAGGGGAACAGGTACTGGTGATCACTAATGATGTCTATGGAAACCATCTAATTTATCTTGGCATAG
The DNA here is from genome assembly GCF_053574225.1 of Canis aureus. Taxonomy (NCBI): domain Eukaryota; kingdom Metazoa; phylum Chordata; class Mammalia; order Carnivora; family Canidae; genus Canis; species Canis aureus. The sequence goes on along the minus strand of NC_135617.1, from coordinate 56,195,616 downwards.
TAACATTCCTACCACATCTTAAGTGTCCTTAACAAGTGATTTCTTTTACCTAATTCTTGACATAATTAAGTGTAGCAGAAGAGAAGAATAGTGATGGGAAAGTTTAAAAAAATACTCCCAATATCTTTAAAAGTAGATCTTTTTCCTTTTCAGTCTCTGTTACTCTCTTTCTTTTCCTGTCCCTTTCATGCACTCATGTCTGTGTGCATGCACATACAGCTGAATTAGGGAGCACAGATTTAAAAAAAAAAACTTATTAAGAGATTAGTGTGAGTCAACATACTTTAGTTCTTTAGTACTTTAATTCTAGGATCCTGAATAAATCATTCCCCAGGGTCTTTGATACCAAGAACCAGACATCAGACTATGAGGAATTCAGAAGAGATGCTACCTTGTAAACTGGACTTCTTGTGAAGGCATGACCTGCAGGATTTTTTTCTTTTAATTCTACATTAGTTTATATTTATCATAGGATGATGGAATAGTGTATCCAACAGCTCACTACACAAGCTGATAGGGCATCTACTTGTGGCAAAAACACCAGTCCGGAATCCCAGAATCCACTCCTTTTTTTTTCTCCAAACTTGTTTCTACTGTTTCCCTGTATTAGTTATGACTCTACACACTATCCAGCTATCTAAGGCAGATGTTTGGGAATCAGCCTACTCTCCTCATTCTAAGTACCCAATATCTATTCAATCAATTCACTAAAGATGTGTTGCTGAATTTATTCATTAACATATTTTGAATATATCTCTTTACATCTTTGCTGCCAGTGCTGTAATTCAGGCTAGGCTATAATTATCGTGATGGCCGCCAAACTTGATTCTCTCTACTTTACCCTCATCACAGCAAGTAACATAATATTTTTTAAGATTTTATTTATTATTTGAGAGGGGGGGGTGGAGAGAGAGAGAAAGTATGAGCAGGGGGAAGGGCAGAGGGAGAAGCAGGCTCCCTACTGAGCAGGGAGCCTGATGCAGGGCTCCATCCCAGGACCCTGGGATCATGACCTGAGCAGAAGGCAAATGCTTAACTCACTGAGTCATCCAGGTACCCCCATAATTTTTTTAAACTAAAATAAGACCATGTTATTTTCCATCTTGTTATTTTTAAGATATCAATAAAACATTAAAACATTTTAGCTTAGTACATGAGGCCCTTTAAAATATGGCCCCTGCATTCCACTCCCCTCAGTCTCCACCACCTCTCCCCACTGCCCGCCCCCCACCATACCACAACTGCTTTTCTATTTGCCAAGGTTCTATGCCCATATCCTGTGGTGTTGGGTCTCATCTTGTCAATGGCCTTCATCTCCACTGTGCTTGTCTAGTCCATGAATTCCAGATCCTTTTTATTTTCCTGACTTTCCTAACTGTGGGACATCTTGGAGACCACCAACACACTTTAGACACCTTATGGTGATGACAGTGATAATTCTTACCTCTATCTTCTACATGTTGGAGTATAGGATACAGATAGCCCCCAACCTACCATGGTTTGACTTTACAGAGATGTAAAAGTGATATGCATTCAATAGAAACTGTGCTTCAGTTTTGAACTTTAATCTTTTCCTGGGCTAGTAACATATGGTACAATACTTTTCAAATGCTGGGCAGAGGCAATGAGCCATAGCTCCTTGTCAGCCATCAGATCATGAAGGTAAACAAATGATATACTTGCAACCATCTTGTTTTTCACTTTCAGTACAGTATTAAATGACATAAGATAGTCAACAATTATAAAATAGGCTTTGTTTTCATGATTTTGTTGAACTTTAGGCTAATGTAAATGTTCGAAGCATGATTAAAGTAGGCTAAGCTAAGTTATTCAGTAGACTAGGTGTATCAAATGCATTTTTGACTTAGATTTTCAACTTATGGTAGGTTTATTGGGACATAATATTACCATAAATCAAAGTAAGATCTATGCTTTGTGAGGCTGCCATCAGGCAGTCATTGACATCTTCTGGGTTGAGAGCTCAAGGGGTCAAATGAATGTCTCATTCAAAATAGCCTAGAGATTTTGTATTAGATTATAAACTCTGCAAAAATGAAAAATGAAATGCATTAGAAAATGAAAACAAGGGATCCCTGGTTGGCGCAGCAGTTTGGCGCCTGCCTTTGGCCCAGGGCGCGATCCTGGAGACCCGGGATCGAATCCCACATCGGGCTTCCGGTGCATGGAGCCTGCTTCTCCCTCTGCCTGTGTCTCTGCCTCTCTCTCTTTCTCTCTGTGTGACTATCATAAATAAATAAAAATTAAAAAAAATTAAAAAAAAAAAGAAAATGAAAACAAAACTAATTTGTAGCATATTTGTTTTGACTAGATACAACAAAGACCTAACTTTTATATTTTAAGAAATTCTTTTAAAAATGTCATTTTGGGACACTTAGGTGGCTCAGTGGTTGAGCCTTGGTCTCAGGGTGTGATCCTGGAGTTCCAGGATCAAGTCCCACATCGGGCTCCTTGCATGGAGCCTGCTTCTCCCTCTGACTCTCTCTGCTTCTCTCTCTCTCTCTCTCTCTCTCTCTGTGTCTCTCATGAATAAAAAAAAAAAGTTTAAGAATTGCCTGATTCTTGCAGTATAGAGTCCTATAAGAGAGAATATAAAGAGTATGGTATATATAAGAGAGAATATAAAGAGTATGGTATATATAAGCTCTTAAATACTATAAATATATTCTTTACCAACATTTTTATAATCTCTATAGGACTAAAATCCCAGATTTTTTTCTCATAATGGTAGATCAACATTGTCTGGAAATAAAACTTTTAAAATTATAGTACAAATGGCATAGATGCTCTTAACTATAGATAAATTGCTAGTGGGTTTTATATATTTAGAATAGGTATGCAGACTCACTTTTAGTTTAGGCTTTGGTTTGGGGTTCAGGTTCAGACTCAGCTACTTACCAGTTAAATGATGTTGAGATTTAAATGCTATTAGCCTTCTTAACCCAACTTCTTTTTACCTATAGAATAATTATTTTACTTGTTTGGAAACTCCCTGGCTGAGGCTTTTTGTGATGCTCACTGATTGTTTTAGACTAGTCGGTGCTCAATAAATATTTGCCAAACAAATGTAGGAATTACCAGCTAAATTTCCATTATTTTAATTTTATTTTAATTTTTAAAAAGATTTTATTTATTTGAATTTATGGGAGAGAGTGAGCAAGCACAAGCAAGGTGAGGGGAAGTAGGAGAGAGAATTGGAAGCAGACCCCCAGCTGAGTATGGAGGAAGTAGGAGAGAGAATTGGAAGCAGACCCCCAACTCAGATATCAATCTCAAGACCTTAAGCTCATGACCTGAGTTGAAACCAAGTCAGATGCTTAACCAACTGAGTCAACTAGATGCCCTTAAGTTTTAATTTTAAAAAATACATGAAGTAGGCCCCCAAGTTATATTGTGCAGAGCTGGCCACCTGGAAATTTCTTTTGGATTCTCTATTCACAGAGAGCACTTCAGTTTTTATGAAGGAATTAGACTTCCTGGGTAACTGCCCTCATCTAACAGCATTTTTTTTTTTTTAATGTTTCTTCTCTTAGAGAAGGAAGCAACTAAACTGTCTTGAAAATCATGGCCGTAGTTTAATGAAGTCGAATTGAAGTACCTTTGTATTGTAAATATTTCTGAAGGCTTTTGGGTTTATTACTGACTGATTAGTCTTGGTGGTCCCAGTCTCTGGTCATCTCTAGCTAGTTGTTCAACTTTCTGTCCTCCAATTCATTTGTGCCATGAACTATAGCTACAGTCAGGTCTCTCCCAGGATTTTGAAAAATTCTTCTTGGATAGAGTCTAAGATTCCACAGAATGACCTTAACAGAAATATTTTTCCACAGAGCCATTACTAAAGATGATTGAGAACCAAGGCTAATGTCACTACTTTTCTCTCTGGGAGAAACTTCTGCCCTTGGATAATGGGAGTTTTCAGAGATATTACCTTCAGTCTCCTCTCCCTAGAAAATCCCTCAAGGGCAAACACTAGCAAGTCTTTTTTCTTAAGATATCCGGATCTTGACTACTCTGTCCCTCAGTCCATAAGGTACTGGCACCACATTAAATAAATTAAGTAAAATTACCATAATTGGAAAAAAAGAAGGAAATTGGTTGAACACGCACAGAACCAATAATGGCCGCAAATAAATAGATTCTGGAAGTCATGCAAAACAGGACATGTATTGGTTAAGAGACACACTAGTTGCTTACTAGTTCCAAAATGTTTTTTTTTTTTTTTTTTTTTTTTTTTTTTTAGATGAGAAATGAGAATTGCCTATGTTGGAAGTGACACTTTGGAGTTTCCTGTGTGATCTTGATAGGGGCAGTTCCCATAGAGTGGTAGGGAATGGGATCTGGATTGTCATCTTCCTATTCAGCCCAAGCCATGATAGGTTCTCAGAAGATTTCTGCACCCGTAATTTAACCTTCAAGTTCTTTATTTTTTTTTTAATTTTTATTTATTTATGATAGTCACAGAGAGAGAGAGAGGCAGAAACACAGGCAGAGGGAGAAGCAGGCTCCATGCACCGGGAGCCAGACATGGGATTCGATCCTGGGTCTTCAGGATTGCACCCTGGGCCAAAGGCAGGTGCCAAACCACTGCGCCACCCAGGGATCCCCAAAATGTTTTTAAAATTAACAGGCACTGTTTGTTCCTAACCATCTGCTATATATAAACACAAATACACCCAGTAAAAGGCCTCTGTAGCACTTTAAAAACAACTATTTGAAATTCTAAATATCTGCATTTTATTTTTATGGTGCTGTTTTAATTCTTTATCCAGTTTTTGGTTTTCAGCTACTTTTTAGTCACTCAGGGATGGTAGGTACATTGTGTTGTAGATGTTTGTGCTTTTGTGTATGACAGTAAAAATGAAAATGCTTATCTGCTAAAGACATATTTGTTCTAGTATGTTTTGACCTAGAAAGAGGATAGTGTCATACACAGCTGTGATCCACAGAGGTGCTCAGAATATATGCTGAAAAAAATGTAGCGTGGCCCTTCTGCTGGCAAGGGAAGACTGCAAGGAAAAGACCGATAAGTCAAAAGGTGCCATGTCGCCTGATATACACACTTATGAATTTAGCCAACATCCTTTTCAAGTAGCAGCAAGCTGGTGACTAAGACAAGCAGCCCTGCCACAGGAGTAGCTTTTTGTTATAGGCTTTTTTGAGGACGGTTTGTTTTAAGGACAATTAGGACTTGACTATTCTGAAAGATGGTATTTAGTGTAACTGTGGTTGAGTCAAATTGGCTGCAACATGGAATTAAGACCCAAAGAGAGAAGGATTTCTATTTGTTTCTGGGAGAGCTAAGGAAAAAATCTGTCAGAGTAAAGAATACTAAAGAAGAAAGAAACCTTAATTGTGTACCAACCTAAGTTTTCTGGCCATTTCCCAAACTAGGGTAATGTTTATGGAACAGCGATACTCGGTAAGAACAATTTATTAGTTGAATATTTCTGAAAATCCTATTGAATTGTGTTCTTTATTTACATAAAGCAGACAGTGTAGAGTAAACTAGACTTGAAAATGTCCTTTGAGGTTTACTGCAGATCAAAAAAATTTTTTTCTTCAATTATCCCCTGGCTCTTGGACCTTAATCCTGAGTTCTTAGTCAGTTTTAGAAGTAAACAATCCCAAGTAATTGGCACCTAAGTATATCTGAGAAATACAGTAAGGAACTAGGCTCTGACATTCCCACAAGTATAAATCTTCAGGTATGATAGAGGACCAAACATAGATGGAAATTTAATGGGAAGGAAATTTGGTTCTCATTTATTCCATAGGAAAATAAGTATAATTAAAGTTGGTATAGTACTCTGTGTTTACAGAGTTCCTGCCCTTACAGGTTATTCAATCTTCACAATAAACTCATAAGGTAAAAAGGACAAGTTTTATTATCTTTGGGAACTGGGGCCCAGAGACCCTATATGACTTGCCTAAGGCATATGCTCTATATAATGAAACCGATATTTGAACCCAGTTTGTCCTCATCCAACCTCTGTGATCTTCCACCACCCTCAATGATGTGGAGTTTTGGACAGATATTTATTGCATCAGGCTAAATGTCTTAGCCAACTTTCAAAGGAAATACCACCCACTGTGTCAGGAAATGCCCTGAGCAAAGCCAACCTGTCTCTCCTATTTCAAGCATCAGGGCAGGTCCCTTCAGGGAATAGCTGGTGTTAAAATTGCATTTGTAGTAACTGGTTGCTTGTGGTAAACCTGTCACTACTGCAGCTAAATTATCCACACTATGTTGAGATAGTACTGAATAGAAAGCTACTGTTTTAGCACTTAACAATGCCTTTCATAACAAGGCTTATAGTTTAATACCAACATGCACAGGCTTTGGCATTGTGAATTAATTATATCACCACAGTGGAGCACACTGTGGGGGTGGCAGAGGAAGGAATGTACTCTAGAGCCCTAAGGCCTCTGGTTTCCATAGTTTGCCATCGCTTAGTAGGCTGCTCATAAATAATAGCAATTCACATCAAGGATCTTTCTTCACTGCCTATTGAAGATGTCATTCTTACTCCATCTCCATGATTGTGCTCAGGCTCTGTTCTCTTTACTTTTCCTCCTCTCCAACCATGGAAGACCTACTTTCTCTCTAAGGCTTCGTTTAAAATTCCCTTATTTTCAAACACCTCACCTTACATTGGTCTCTCTCTCTCTCTTTGCTTTAGAAATATAATTTTGTTTCTAGTTCATAAAATTTAGTGTTTGGGCTCTTTTTCTTTGCTTACTATTTTTACACATTTTTTTATTTTACTTTTTTTTAAACTAATTTTCAAAATATAAAATCTCTAAAGGACAGAGTATGTCCTTCCCAAATACTTAATTGCCTCACTTAAGGTTGAGTACATGAAGGTTACAAGCAGACGATTATTTTTCACTTATTTGTATGTTTTTCCCTATTTGCAAGGTAATATCTTTGGACTGTGCCCAACATGGAGGTTGCTTAATGTTGATTCTTTGAATCAGATTAAATATCTTTTCTAATTGCTTAATATGAGTTTCATGATATTTTGGCAGCTGCATTAGAGTCTTCATATAGATCTATCAAATTCCACTACTTTATACATGTTTTATATAGTATGAAAATCTATATGGAAAAAAAGTTTTAATATTATCTTGGCATAATAATACAAATCACCAGATCAATCCGATTAAGTATTTTTCTCTCACTAGGGTGTAGGATAGTGGTACATTCATATTATCTTTTAAAAAATATTTCCTTCTCCCCAATTATACAAATTATACTATATTTTCATGATTATTTAAGATCTAGCAGGAAAAACAATACTATATTCACTGGCCTTATAGTTTAAAAAATATACATATTTAAGTTTTTTGTCCCTGCTGATTTAGCCATGAAATGATGCTGAATCACAGAAAACAGAGTCCAAAAAGACCCATTAGCATATAGTTTTATCTCCTTTGTCACCATAAGAACATTCATTTAATACATTCTCTAATGTGATGAGGAAATGAGTCAGCATTCTTCCACAGAGGGAAATGTCCCAGGTCTGCTTTTCTTGTTGATTTAGTGTCAGCTTCTATTTGAATTAGACTTTGGTCTGAATACAAACAGAACCATATTCATCCCCTAGTGATCATTTCCTGGACCTCAGGCTGACTGCTTACTGCTCAGGGCAAGAAAAGACAGATTAAACAAAAAAATGGCAGAAGGAACCCGTTAACACATAGAGATATGTGCACTCTCACTCAGACATGCACATGTGCACAGTTGCACACAGAGATATAGGCACTACTCACACAAACAGATGGGTATCCTTACACATTCCAAAGCCTGGAGATTCTAGAGATGTGATGACTGATTTTAGAGTGTGCAAAACACAGAATAATTGAATAATACAAAGAGAATTTTTGCAAGAGTGGTTCTATTACTAATGAATACTTTCTTGCTGCCCACTCTCTCACTGCCCCTTAACATAGAGGGAAGTAGAGTCAAGTAGAATAGACCAAGTGTGACAGATTTTATTTTCCAAAGATGGTTGAATGCTCTTTTAGATCTACAGATCTCGTGAGGTAGATGAAATCTATTTCTCTCCCCCTTAAATGTGGACAGGATTTTTAACTGTTTCAACAACTAAAGTGCACTAAAATGACATGAATTCATAAGGCTAGATCATAAAATGGGATAGGATCTCCCCACTAGACTGCCTTTCCTCACTTCTTCCCTATCCTCTACACATGCATACATGCACACACACTCCTATACAGTTCAGTCAGCAAGTTGTGAGGAAGTTCAAAATGGCCCATGCAGAGAGAAACTGAGGCCCCATCAAAAGACATTAACTGCCTGACATGAGTGGATGAGGCTACAAAGAATTCTCACTTTCAACCTTAAAATCTTTCAGCTGGTAACAGCAAACAGAGAAACACTCCCTACCAGGTTCCACTATATTTCAGAGTAATCAGCATAGCCAAGAGTAAGTGGAGGAGGGGTGAGTATATTCTGTACGTTGGAAGGATGGAGATTGTTGGGACAGATGGTAGACAGTGGAAGGTTATGTTAGCAAAAATTATCACAGCAATATTCCAAGGCCAGAACTTTGTCATTCCCAACCAAGAAGTGGAATTTATTTTTGCGTCTGGCTTAAATCAATGGAATGTGGCAGAAATGATACTATGTGATTCCTGAAGTTGGGTCATAAAAGGTTATAGTGATCAGGAGAGCTTAGCTCTTGTCTCACAGAGTTGAAGAATGAATCTCACGGACAAGGGGAGTAAAGTGATAGAAGTTTTTTAAGCAAAGATATAGAAAAAGCTCTCAGAAGTGAGAGGGGTTACCCCTGAGGACTTGTAGTGGCAGTCTTTTATTGAGGACTAGGAAACTTATGGCCTTGAGATTCTTGTGCCGTCTTGATTTGAATAAGGACTGGTGATAACATCTTTAATGTTATTAAAGGGGTCTGGTTATTCTTTGTTGGTCACAGATGACTGTCATAAAAAGACACTCTCCCCACCTACACCTAGGGCAGGGTGGTCTGGCTTGCTCCCTTATCTCAGGTTTAATTACACTTCGGCATTCTGGGGATCTCTGTGAGCCTGATTACATAGCCCCCTACCTATCTCTCCCTACCTAGCTCCACCTTTCCCTCACTCGATAGGAGTCGGCCTGCTCTTTGCTTTCTTGTCCTTGGACTCCAGCTGTTATAGTCCATTTAAAAAATCATGTGGAGGAATGCCTGGATGGCTTAGTGGTTGAGCATCTGCCTTTGGCTCAGGTTGTGGTCCTGGGATCGAGTCCCGTCAGGCTTCCCACAGGGAACCTACTTCTCCTTCTGCCTATGTCTCTGCCTTTCTCTTTGTATCTCTCATGACTAAATAAAATCTTAACTCTCCACATGTTTTGTTTTTATTTTCTTTTAACTGAGATTATTGACCATCAGTCAGAGTAAACCAGTACATACATGAGGGAATGAGTCTTTGGATAATTCTAGGCATGAGGCTTTGCATCTTTTATCTGAGGCCTCAGACACAGTGGGATAGAGAGAACCATCTCTGTTGTGCCTTGTCCAAATTCCTGTCCAGCAGAATCCCTGAGTATGATAAATGGTTTTCTCTGACACTAATCTTTGAGGCAGTTTGTTACAAAGAAATTATATCTGGAACACTACGGAGCCTGTGATCCCTTATAATTCATCCATCCATGTGGAGTAGAGAGGATTCAAAATCCAATGTGTCCATGGTCTTTAATATTTATGCATTATCACAAACATATTTCCAACACTTTTTTCTCATAAGACTCTTGGATACTCTTGGTTTGTACTCAAACTTAGAAATTTTATAAAATATGCCTAGATTGTGGGCCCAGCTATATTTTCTTAGTATAAGAATTTTCCTCAAGGTATCTGGGTGGCTCAGTGGTTGAGAGTCTGTCTTTGGCTCAGGTTGTGATCCTGAGATTGAGTCCCACATCAAGCTCTTTGTGAGGAGCCTGCTTTTCTCTCTCTATGTCTCTGCCTCTCTCTGTATGTCTCTCATGAATAAATAAATAAAATATTTTTTTAAAAAGAATTTTCCTCTGGAAGAGGATATGACAGCATTTATTATTTGAATACTAAAAATAGAAGTAAAAAATTTCAGCTAAAGATGTTGAAGTAATTGCATAAGGTAAGTGTCCAGTTCCTAACCACTCCACAGCCTGCTTATTCTAACGCGAAGTCTGCCAGATTATCATACAGTGCTTGTAGTCAGCCACCCAATTTAGGAACAAGAACTTTTGGGAGTGAAGAGAGTTAATGCATTTTCAGAGAAAATGTCCAACGTCTGTATTTACCAGTATAGGCTTTTATTCATTAATATGTATTGACTACCAAAGATCACTAGACTTTGGAGAAAGGCAAGTAGCCCCAAAAGAAAGGTCTAGAATAATAAATAAAAACTAACAACTGAGGAAAATGATAATGTGAAGGAAGAAAAACATAAAAATATCTAGTTAGAATCCTTAGAGACATTTGAGTGAACAATGAATGACTCCATAAGTGAGAAGAAAATGCTTTGGGGGAAAAAAGGAAGGATTGGGAAAGTAAGAGCATATGGAATGTAAAAACATGTTAATGATAAAACTAAAAGAAATGGAAAATACATGGGGGAAAAAGTAGAGGATCCATGTAATAGGAATTTTAGAAAGAATAGAAAAAGAAGATTATAAAGGATTCACATTTGGAAATATTGTAATAAGATTTCTATATTCAAGAATGAAGATGAAGATTTCATGGTTTCTGAGGGAGAGGACCCCAAGGCACAGGATCCCATTACAGGGACTGGGAGACCATTTAATGGAAAATACTTCTTTAGTATCCAGGTTCCATGAAGGTAGCATTGGATGTTGGAAAACAATGTAGCAGAGACTTTAACTCTAGGATGCTCTATCCAGTGAAACTACTAACCAAATGTTTAAAAAACTCTTTTGAACATTATCTGGAAAAAAATAACTAGAATATGTATTCTAGCCATTAAAACACTCTGAAAAGTATGATGCCATGGTACTCCAGAAATAGTAGATCTCGTTTGTGAAATAAACCAAACAAGTTCCAGGATGGCAGATGGATATGTAAGACCACCAGTTTGATTAACATGAGAAAAATCTCAGGATTCTAACATTGTTAAGAACTGGAGAAGGCATATTCTCTTATTAAAAATAAATTTTAAAAGGGTACAAAAAATCCAGGGAAAACAAGTATTGAATAAAAATTTCTGTGGTTTAAATATGAAGGAAAAAAGGGTGCCTGGGTGGCTCAATTGGTTAAGTGTCTGCCTTCAGCTGGGATCATGATCTAGGGTCCTGAGATTGAGCCCCATGTGGGGCTTCCTGCTCAGCAGGGAGCCTGCTTCTCCCTCTCTTCCCTGCTCTTACTCACTATCTCTGTTCTTATCTCTGTCTCAAGTTAAAATCTTATTTTAATAAAAATGAATAAAAACATGTGCAGCATGATTTTAATCATTTAATAAACTGAGAAATTTAAATTTTGTTTTGGATCCAGAAAATATTCTGAATTAAAAGGATTATTTGAAGGCAGAGAAGAGCATATGCTTATCTGTAACTCCAATCTCAATCTCTACAATACAGTTAATCATTCTACAGAAATGGTTACAAAATTATAATCTTATTATAGACTACATATTTTGGGAAGCATTGTAAAATGAGTCAGATTTTATTTTATTTTTTTCAGATTTTATTTTAATTATGTAAAATATTAAAATATGACTTTGTTTTATTTGTACAAGTCATGTTATACTTGATATAAATAGAGAAGTTAGGGAAAATATCCAGAAGTGAATATTATAGGTCCTGATATTCTTATTTTTATAATATGAATGATTTGGTATTCTGTGAATTTGTTTAATAAAGGGTTTTAATATACTTGGGAAACCATTAATAGTTAAATAAAAAATTTGACAAGGGAAAGAATTCTTAAGTATACTAAATTTATCTCTTTATAGGGTAATCAGTTGTCTCTTCTTATAGGTCAAGAAAAATGTATATTGAAAGTAATAAAAGTAAGCATATTTTTTTTTTTAGTAAAGGCATATTATTGACCCTTAACATATGATGGTAAAGTACTCATAAAAATAAATAGTAAATATGCCTTAATCTAAATATCATATTTACAAAGTATAAAGCATCAAAAATCTTGGAGTGTAGTGCATAGTAAATGTATAGAACTGTTTTGAATACTTCGATACAGGAAAATTTGCTCAAAAAAATCATATTCTTTATATAAGTAGCATAGAATGAGATATATTGGATAAACTTATTGTAGCTGGAAATGTAAGCAAGTCATATTTTTATCTTGATATAATTATTACATCATTCACATATTCAGATGACAAAAGTGATGATTAGATACAACTTGAACAGGCCAATTACTTATAAGGAGATTGAACCAGCTAAAAACCTTACAATGAAGAAAAATCCAGGACCAAATGGCTTCACTGTTGAATCTTATGAAATATATATTTTTAAATATTTTATTTATTTATTCATGAGAGGCAGAGACACAGGCAGAGGGAGAAGCAGGCTCCATTCAGGGAGCCTGACATGGGGCTCGATCCCAGGTCTCCAGGATCAGGTCCTGGGCTAAGCCACCGGGCTGCCTGTTATCAAATATTTCAATAAAAATTAACATCAATCTTTCTCAAGCTCTTCCAAGAAAAATCAGAGAGGAGGGAATACTTCCAAAGTCATTGTATAAAACCAGCATTATCCTGATATCAAAACCAGAAACCAGACTCACATCCCTGATGAATAGAGATACAAAAATTCTCAATAAAATACTTGCAAAACAAATTCAACAGCATATTATAGGATTATCCAACATGATCAAATGGGATTCATCACTGCACTGCAAGGATGGTTCACCATATGCAAATCAATGTGATCTGTCACAATAATAGAATGAAAGAAAATAATTATGGTTATCTTAATACAGCAAAAGCACTTGACAAAATTCAACAGGTATTCATGATAAAAACTTTTTTATGATAAAAACTCTTAACAATTTAGGCATAAAAGGAAATATATCAACATAATAAAGGTCATATAAGACAAACTCACAGCTAACATCATACTTGATGGTGAAACACTGAAAACTTTTCCTGTAAGATCAGGAGCAAAACAAGGGTGCCCACCCTTACCACTCCTATTCAACATTGCACTAGCTAGGACTTCTAGTACTACCATGCAAGAAAAAGAAATGGCATCAGAATTGGAAAAGAAGAAATCAAAGAAAGTATACTTGCTGATAACATAATTTTAATTAGAAAATTCTAAACACTCAGAAAAAAATCTGTTCTAACCAATGAATTAAGGATATAAAATTAATATATAAAAATCAATAGCAGTTATATACACAATGAATTTTCTAAACTCATTTACAATATCATCAAAAATAATAAAATACTTAGATATTAAAGGAATGTCTCTAAAAACTATAAGACAAGGGTGAAAGAAATGGAAAAAGACACAGATAAATGGAAAGGCATCCCATGTTCATGGATTGGGTGAATTAATATAAAATATCAATACTGTTAAAAGTCATCTATAGATCAATGCAATCTCCAAAGATTTTATTTGAGAGAGAGAGAGAGAGAGAGAGAGAATGCACAAGCAGAGGGAGCTGGAGACAGAGAAGTGGGCTCTCCTCAGAGCAGTGAGCCCCATGCAGAGCTCAAAACCCTAGGATCATGACCTGAGCTGAAGGTAGACATTTAACTAACTGAACTACCCAGGTGCCCCCTATCAAGATTCTAATGGCACTTTTTAAAGGGGGAAAAAACATTCTTAACATTTACATGGAACCACAGAGACCCCAAATTGCCAAGAAATCCTGAGAAGGAACAAAACAAGACTCAGCATCATGCACTTCCTGATTTTAAGCTACACTATATGCTGTAGTCATCAAAGCTATATATTACTAGTGGGAAAAGAGACCAATAGACCAATGAAACAGAATAAAGAGCCGAGAAAATAAGCCTAAGCATGTAAGTTCAACTAATATTTGACAAAGGAACCAAAAATATTCAATAGAGAAAAGACAATCTTTTCAATAAAAGGTGCTGGGATAACTGGATTTCACATGTAAAAAAGAGAACTTAAACTCATGTTACACCAGTCATAAAAATTAACTGAAAATTTGACTTAGACTTAACTCTTAAATGTGAGACCTGAAACTCGGAGAAGAAAATCTAGAAATACATCTCTGTGACAGGGTCTTGGTAATAATTTCTTGGATATGACCTCTAAAACAAGCAACAAAATAAAAAATGAGACTACATCAACTCATCAACTAAAAAGCTCCTGTACAATAAGAGAGACCATCAACAAAGTAAAAACTTTGTTGGAATGGGAAAATATATTTGCAAATGATATATACAAAACACAAAGATGCATACAACTCAGTAGCAAAACAAAACACAGCTAACAAATGAGCGAAGGACCTAAACTGACATTTCTCCAAAGATATAGGAAAATCCAACGTTCAATATCACTAGTCATTAGGGAAATGTAAGTTAAAATCACAATGAAGTATTACCTTATACCTGTTATAATGGCCGCCAAAAAGACGAAAGATAACAAATGCTAAGGAAACCTTTATACACTGTGGATGTGAATGTAAATTGGTATACCCATAATGGAGAACACTATGGAAGATTCTCAAAGAAAAAATTAAACATAGAACTCACATATGATCTAACAATTCTACTTCTGGGGATATATTTAAGAAGTGATAACACTAAAACAGAAGGTAGACAAGGCAGCATGGTTAGGGAGGCTCCACCACCTTTGAAGGTAAAGATTAATTGTTGGAAGGTTGTGGCCACTTGGCTCTGGGTGGACAAGGAGAACTGCAACATCTTTGAGATGACCTTTAATGGCTGCTTCCAGGAATGCCAGGTGGCCTGCAATGACTGCCCCACTCCCTGGTATGGAGTCAGTGTTCCCACTGCTATTACATGCACTATATTCTCAAGTGACTCTGTACAGCAGATGTAGCAGCTTTGCCCCATGTGCTGCCAAGAGTGGAAGTTCAAGGAGTGAGACAGCCCTGTTGCCCATTCACACTTGCCCCAATCACAGGACTGGCCAGCAATTCTCTCCCCTGGTGGATAGTCCCCTTTGGGCTGAGACAAGGTTGAAACAAGGACTGGAGCTGCATTTGTTTTCCCATCAAATGTTGATATTTTTATCTGATAAATACAATTCATTAAACTACCTGAACCTAAACAAAAAAACCCCATGAACTTGATATTTGCATTCCCGTATTCATAGCATCATTATTTATAATAACCAAAACATGGAAACAACTTAACTACCCATCTGCAGATAAACGGATAAAGAAGTTGTGGTCATACATATTCAACAGGATATTATTTGACCTTTAAAAATGAGGAAATCTTACAATTTGTGATAACATGAATGAACTTGAAAGCATTATGCTAAATGAAATAAAACAGACATTGTATGATTCTCACTTGTATATGGTATCTTAACAACAACAACAAAAAAGAAACACCTCATAAGAAGAGATTAGACTTGTTATCAGAAGTAGAGGATAGAGTAGGGGGGACTGAGGGAAGGTGGTCAGAATGTACAGACTTCCAGTTAAGATAAATGAGTACTAGGGATTTAATGTACAATGTGACTGTAACTAACACTGCAATAGGGCCATAGGAAAATTAAGAGAGTTGATTCTAGGAGTTACCACAAAGAATTTTTTTTTCTATTTTTATTGTATCTATAGGATTGTTAACTGAACATATTATGGTAATCATCTTATAGTGTATATAAATCAGACCATCATGCTGTATGCCTTAAGCTTACACAATGAGGCATGTCAATTATTTCTCAAAACTGCATGGTTTTTTGTTTTTTTTTTACAAAGATTTAGAATAGTTTTACCCAAAGTCACAGTCATAAACCAGTGAAATCCAATTTAGAACTCTGTCTTGTACTAAAGAGTTTTTATTTTCAGATAAACATCTGGGTACTTTTAAATCGATGTTTTCTGACTTGACACTGGATCACAGCATTTCTTGTGACACTGAGAAGAAAATTAGCATACAGAAGATGGCAAAACAAAGTGTATCTTCCAAATTAAGTTAACCTACACATATTCTATTGTAATTACTAAGCACACATATACGAGTATACAAATCAACTACTGACTTAATAACATCCCTTCAATCGTAACGTTGGCGCCACAAAATTAAAATATTAAACGTTATTTAAAATAAGTTAAAGGTTTTGAAGAAGCAGGATTTTCCTCATTCCATAGTTTTGACTTTGAAATTTATGTCAAACCAATAATAACTCAAAAAGCTCACCACCTATGAAATCATTTTTTTTGTTGTTGTATGAGACAATAGCTACTAAACTTGTAAAAATCTAATTTTCTTCCATTTCTACTTTTCTGTTTATGACTAAAAAAATAACATCATAACTGGAGAGTTAAGCTGAAGTAGTTGACATTTTCCTGCCCTGCCTAATGTCCCAGTAATTTTAAAAGGTTATGTAGAGGATGCATTAAATGTAAAAATACTTTGCTTTTATAAAGAGATCTCTAATTATACTTCAATTGAAATTCAGTTGGAATACAGAAATTAGCCAGCATTTTTCTGAACTTGCATAATTCTTAAGATCCTGTTTGTGTCCTGTGATATTTGAATTTCCTTCTTAAGGAGTAAGAAAAAGGTAAACTCGGCAGATAAAATGATTCAACTAATTTAGTAAATTTTCCCTTATCTTTGAGCATCTAGCTAAATGTCCTCCACCATCCATGTATATAGTAAAGTTTCTTCTGACCATAATATTTATTGGATTATTTGATACTCAGGCAGTGCCTGAGGTGGTCTCCAAGGTCCAAGCATGAAAGCATTAGCTGGAATTTTCCCAATGAGTTACAATGCTTAAGGCTTACCTCTCACTCTGTCTTGGCTGAGTGACATTGTCAGAACTATAAGCTAAAGGTTTTATATATTTATAGTCTTCACCATAATTCTGACAGGTAGTTATGATTTACCTTATTTTGTAACTGATGCAGATGAGACTGCAACTGGTTATTAACTGGTCCCAGAATATTTGTCACTTGGTTCTCTTTTATTAGCTAAGATTCAAACTGAAATCCATCTGACTTGAAAGTCCATGTACTTTAAAGTAAGTTACTTCTTTCTATAAATCACGTCTTTTAAAAAATGCTTTGTAAATCATAATATCCCACATGAATTTAAGAAAATCCTCTCAAATTTCTGTTTGTACGATGTGACCCATTGTTTCTTTACTTCTGAGTGTCATTCCTTTCTTTTGTTGTACTGAAGATATTCTGGATAAATGTCCTCTATTTCTAGGGATAAAATGGTGGAATAATACATGCGTATTTCTTTATATATGCATACATATATTCATCTTATAAGGACATAGCCAGTATGATTTAAGTGCCATTGTATAGACCAAACTTTTTATAGCTTTTGCCAAATTTTGATCAACAAACAAAATGTATTTTTGTTACAATTCAGGGTATACATATTTTTACAGCAAGGCCTGCCATAAAAGTTACATTGCTGAGTGAGGCATAGATTATGCTGCAGCCCAGGTATCACTTGTGAACCTGAGAATTAAGACATATGCCATGAAGTTTACAGCAAAGAAATATGCTGAAGAATTTTATCTCCTGATTATATAGGAGAAAAAAGTTACAGTGGGGTTTCACAGATCTTAAGAGTAGCCAAATGTAGAGTATGATGGCTACAAATACTCCAGTGTTTTGGTCAGGTAAGTTTTCCATGTATGACTCCAGTTTTTTTTTTTAAATCAAATGTGGCAAAATAATAGGTTGAAAATAACTGTTTAATCTATGTACTCTTTTTGACACTACATGCAACCCTCCCTAATTCTATCATTTAAAAATCCAGGATAAATACCTATCTTCCATAGGAATGGTCGCAACATTTTTCAGGGAGCATAGCAATGCTTTCAGATGTGGATGCAAAGTATAGTGACATCAGTGGCACATACTATGCTTAGAGTTGTAATTATCTGTCATTGTGTGCTCTAGGTCTCTAGATAGCACAGGCTAATCTTCCTTAAATTTTACTTTATTCATATGCCTTTAGGTCACCTCTCTTCAAAAATCTAAACTGATTTCCCATTTCTTACAGGAAAATATTCAAAAAACTTTGAGATAACATCTGAGGAATTACAAGTTCTTACTCAACCTGATGTTTTCAGTATAGTAGCCAACTTCTCAACTTACCAAAATATTCGTTGCAGTCATTATTCTTTACTTGGGCCACTTTGGGTCATATTATCTCTATGAACCTTCCATATTTTTCTTTCTTTAAACCAGAAGTGAACTGTTTCAGTTTAAACTCCAGCTTAAAATCATTACCAGTTCCAGACCAGTGCTCACCTTACCCTGACCTACTGTAGTATTTGCTTTCTCAACCATTGGGTACCCATCAAGTTCTTCTAAACGATGTTTCCTTCTATTGATGTTTTAAAGCTTTTCTCTTTAAAAAGGGCAGGATCTAGGGCACCTGGATGGCATCTGATGGCAGTTGAGCATCTGCCTTTGGCTCAGGTCCTGATCCCGGATTGAGTCCCGCATCAGGCTCCTGTGGGAAGCCTGCTTCTCCCTCTCTCTCTGTGTCTCTCATGAATAAATACATAAAATCTTAAAAAATAAAAATAAAAAGGGCAGGATCAAAGTGTTCATTTTCAGGGGTACTTGGGTGACTTAGTAGGTTAAGCATTGACTCTTGATTTTGGCTCAGGTCATGATCTCAGGATCCTTAGATCAAGCCCCACATAGGACTCCACACAGGGTATGGAGCCTGCTTAATCTTCTGTCTCTCCCTCTCCTTCTGCTTCTCTCTCTCTAATAAAAAAAAAAATAGAAAATACAATGGTCCAAAAACTTTGGGATATAGCAAAGCAGTTCTAAGAGAGAATTATATAGCCAAATAGGCCTACTGCAAAAAGTAAGAAAAATCTCCAATAACCTAACCTTATATCTAAAGGAGCTAGAACAAACTAAGCCTAAAGCCAGAAAAAAAGGAAGGAAATGATTAAGATTATAGCAGAAATAAAAGATATAGAAACTAAAATTATAATAGAACACACCAATGAAACCAAGAGATAGTTTTTTGAAAAAATAAGTCTGGTTAGAGGTTTATCCTTTTTATCAAAAAGAAAAGAAAAGCCTCAAACAATAACACCACAAATGAGAGAGGAGAAATAACAGCCAACATCACAGAAATGCAAACAATTAGAATGTTATGAGAAACTGTATGCCAGCAAACTAGACAACCTAGAAGAAATGGATAAATTCCTATAAGCATGTAAACTATGAAAACTGAACTCAGAAGAAATAGTTCCTGGATTGGGACAACAAATTTTGCTAAAAGTCTACACTATCCAAAGCAATCTATACATTAATGCAATCCCTATCAAAATATCACCATCATTTTTTATAGAGCTATAACAAACAATCCTAAAATTTGTATGGAACCAAAACAAGACCTTAATAGCCAAAGCACTTGAAAAAGAAAAGCAAAGCTGGTGGCATCACAGTTCTGGACTTCAAGCTATGTTACAAAGCTGTAGTCATCAAGACAGTATGTACTGGAACAAAACCAGACACACAGATCAGTGGAACAGAACAGAAAACCCAGAAATGAATCCACACTTATATGGTCAGTTAATCATGGACAAAGCTGGAAAAAATATCCAATAGGAAAATGATAGTCTCTTCAAAAAAGTTTGGAAAAATGGACAACAATGTGCAAAAGAATGAAACTGGACTACTGTCTTACACCATACACAAAAATAAAATTTAGCAGTGTTATTTTTTTGTTTCAAGTTATTTTTCATTAAATTCTATTTAGTTAACATATAGTGTAATACTGTTTTCAGGAATAGAATTTAGTAATTCATCATTTACATATAACATCAAATGCTCATCACAGAAGTGCCCTGCTTAATATCCATCACCCATTTAACCCATCCCCTGCCCCCCTCTCCTCCAGCAACCCTCAGTTTGTTCTCTATAGCTAAGGGTCTCTTATAGCTTGTCTCCCTCTTTTTTTTTTCCTTCACCATGTTCATTTGTTTTGTTTCTTACATTCCACATATGAAGTCCTATGGTATTTATCTTTCTCTGACTCATTGAATTTGCTTAAGATAATATACTCTAGCTCCATCACATCATTGCAGATGACAAGATTTCATTCTTTTTGAATGCCAAGTAATATTCATGTGTGTTTGTGTGTGTGTGCACGTGCATGTGTATACACATACCTCCTCTTTATCCATTGATGAATGTCCAGCTGGTGGACATTTGGGCTCTTTCCATAATTTGGCTATTGTTGATAATGTTGCTATAAACATCAAGGTGCATTTCTCCTTCAAGTAAGTATTCTTATATCCTTTGGGTAAATACCTAGTAGTGCAATTGCTGAGTTGTATGGCAGTTCTATTTTTAACTTTTTAAAGAATCTCCATACTGTTTTCCAGAGTGGCTGCACCAATTTACATTCCCACCATCAGTATAAGAGGGCTCTCCTTTCTCCATATCCTTGCCAACATCTGCTGTTTCCTGTGGTGTTGATTTTAGCCATTCTCACAGGTGTGAAGTGTTATCTCATTATAGTTTTGATTTATATTTCCCTGATAAGTGATTTTGAGCATCTTTTCATATGTCTGTTTAGTGATCTGGATATCTTCTTTGGGAAAAATGTCTGTTCATGTCTTCTGCCTATTTCTTAACTGCATCATTATTTTTTTTTTAGTTTAAGTTCTTTAAAGATTTTGGATATTAACCTTTTATCAGATATGTCATTTGTTAATATCTTTTCCCATTTAGGCTGCCTTTTAGTTTTGTTGATTGTTTCTTTCATTTTGCAGAAGCCTTTTACCTAGAACAAGTCCCAGTAGTTCATTTTTGCTTTTGTTTCCCTTACCTCCTGAGGCCTGTCTAGTGAGAAGTTCCTACAGCCAATGTCAAAGAGGTTGCTGTCTGTGCTCTCCCTTAGGATTTTGATGTTTTCTTGTCTGATATTTAGGTTTTTAATCCTCTTTTAGTTTTCTTGTGTATGGTGTAAGAACATGGTCCAGTTGTCTGATTGGTCTGGCTAGGACTTCTAGTACTTTGTGAAATAATAATTGTGAGAGTGGACACTCCTATATTGTTCATGGCCTTAGGGAAAAAGCTCTCATTTTTTTCCACATGGAGGATGAGTATTTCTTATATGGCCTTAATAACGTTGAGGTATGTTCCTTCTATTCCTACTTTCTTAAGGATTTTTTTTTTAATCAAGAAAGGAGACACTCACACGGGGGGGAGGAGCAAGATGGCGGAAGAGCAGGGTCTCCAAATCACCTGTCTCCACCAAACTACCTAGAAAACCTTCAAATTATCCTGAAAATCTACGAATTCGGCCTGAGATTTAAAGAGAGACCAGCTGGAATGCAACAGTGAGAAGAGTTCGCGCTTCTATCATGGTAGGAAGACGGGGAAAAAGAACTAAAGAAACAAAAGGCCTCCAAGGGGGAGGGGCCCCGCGAGGAGCCGGGCTGAGGCCGGGGCGAGTGTCCCCAGGACAGGAGAGCCCCGTCCCGGAGACGCAGGAGCTGCACCGACCTTCCCGGGCGGAAAGGGGCTCGCGGGGAGGTGGAGCAGGACCCGGGAGGGCGGGGATGCCCTCGGGCTCCCGGGGACAGTAACAGACACCTGCGCCCCGGGAGAGTGCGCCGAGCTCCCTAAGGGCTGCAGCGCGCACGGCGGGACCCGGAGCAGCTCGGGGGGCTCGGGGGCGGCTCCGCGGAGGGGGCTGCGGGGCGGGAGCAGCTCGGGGGGCTCGGGGGCGGCTCCGCGGAGGGGGCGGAGGGGCGGGAGCAGCTCGCGGGGCTCGGGGGCGGCTCCGCGGAGGGGGCTGCGGGGCGGGAGCAGCTCGGGGGGGTGCTCGGGGGCGGCTCCACCGAGGGGGCTGCGGGGCGGGAGCAGCTCGCGGGGCTCGGGGGCGGCTCCGCGGAGGGGGCTGCGCGGAGAGGGCTGCGCGCCCCGGGAGCAGCTCGGCCGGGCTCGGGCAGAGGAAGAGGCTCCGTGCAGAGGGGCCTGCACGGTTCCAGGAGCAGCTCGGAGGGGCTCGGGCGGCGGCTCCGCGGAGGGGGCTGCGCGGCCCGGGAGCGCGAATCCACCAGCGCAGGCTCCGGAGCACAGGGCGCCGGGACACAGCCCAGGATCCGGCCTCCTCCGGGACAGGCAGAGGCCGGGAGGGCCCAGGACAGCAAGGACGCTCCTGCCCCGAGCTGAGCAGAGCAGCGGCCCCGCCCCGGAGCCTCCAGGCCCTGCAGACGGAGAGCTCCGGAGCTGAATCCAGGTTTCCAGAGCTGCCCCGCCACTGGGGCTGTTCCTCCTGCGGCCTCACGGGGTAAACAACCCCCACTGAGCCCTGCACCAGGCAGGGGCACAGCAGCTCCCCCAACTGCTAACACCTGAAAATCAGCACAACAGGCCCCTCCCCCAGAACACCAGCTAGACGGACAACTTCCAGGAGAAGCCAAGGGACTTAAAGAACACAGAATCAGAAGATACTCCCCCGTGGTTCTTTTTTTGTTTTGTTTTGTTTTGTTTTGTTTTGGTTTTTTTTTTGTTTGTTTTGTTTTGTTTTGCTTTTTGATTTGTTTCCTTCCCCCACCCCCCCTTTTTTTTTTCTCCTTTCTTTTTCTTCTTTTTTTTTTTCTTTCGTTTTTTTTTTCTCTTCCCCCTTTTTTTTTCTCTTTCTCTTTTCTTTCCTTCTTTCTCTCCTCTCTTTTTCTCTTTTTCCCAATACAACTTGCTTTTGGCCACTCTGCACTGAGCAAAATGACTAGAAGGAAAACCTCACCTCAAAAGAAAGAATCAGAAACAGTCCTCTCTCCCACAGAGTTACAAAATCTGGATTACAATTCAATGTCAGAAAGCCAATTCAGAAGCACTATTATACAGCTACTGGTGGCTCTAGAAAAAAGTATAAAGGACTCAAGAGACTTCATGACTGCAGAATTTAGAGCTAATCAGGCAGAAATTAAAAATCAATTGAATGAGATGCAATCCAAACTAGAAGTCCTAACGACGAGGGTTAACGAGGTGGAAGAACGAGTGAGTGACATAGAAGACAAGTTGATAGCAAAGAGGGAAACTGAGGAAAAAAGAGACAAACAATTAAAAGACCATGAAGATAGATTAAGGGAAATAAACGACAGCCTGAGGAAGAAAAACCTACGTTTAATTGGGGTTCCCGAGGGCGCCGAAAGGGACAGAGGGCCAGAATATGTATTTGAACAAATTCTAGCTGAAAACTTTCCTAATCTGGGAAGGGAAACAGGCATTCAGATCCAGGAAATAGAGAGATCCCCCCCTAAAATCAATAAAAACCGTTCAACACCTCGACATTTAATTGTGAAGCTTGCAAATTCCAAAGATAAGGAGAAGATCCTTAAAGCAGCAAGAGACAAGAAATCCCTGACTTTTATGGGGAGGAGTATTAGGGTAACAGCAGACCTCTCCACAGAGACCTGGCAGGCCAGAAAGGGCTGGCAGGATATATTCAGGGTCCTAAAGGAGAAGAACATGCAACCAAGAATACTTTATCCAGCAAGGCTCTCATTCAAAATGGAAGGAGAGATAAAGAGCTTCCAAGACAGGCAGCAACTAAAAGAATATGTGACCTCCAAACCAGCTCTGCAAGAAATTTTAAGGGGGACTCTTAAAATTCCCCTTTAAGAAGAAGTTCAGTGGAACAGTCCACAAAAACAAAGACTGAATAGATATCATGATGACACTAAACTCATATCTCTCAATAGTAACTCTGAATGTGAACGGGCTTAATGACCCCATCAAAAGGCGCAGGGTTTCAGACTGGATAAAAAAGCAGGACCCATCTATTTGCTGTCTACAAGAGACTCATTTTAGACAGAAGGACACCTACAGCCTGAAAATAAAAGGTTGGAGAACCATTTACTATTCGAATGGTCCTCAAAAGAAAGCAGGGGTAGCCATCCTTATATCAGATAAACTAAAATTTACCCCAAAGACTGTAGTGAGAGATGAAGAGGGACACTATATCATACTTAAAGGATCTATTCAACAAGAGGACTTAACAATCCTCAATATATATGCTCCGAATGTGGGAGCTGCCAAATATATAAATCAATTATTAACCAAAGTGAAGAAATACTTAGATAATAATACACTTATACTTGGTGACTTCAATCTAGCTCTTTCTATACTCGATAGGTCTTCTAAGCACAACATCTCCAAAGAAACGAGAGCTTTAAATGATACACTGGACCAGATGGATTTCACAGATATCTACAGAACTTTACATCCAAACTCAACTGAATACACATTCTTCTCAAGCGCACATGGAACTTTCTCCAGAATAGACCACATATTGGGACACAAATCGGGTCTGAACCGATACCAAAAGATTGGGATTGTCCCCTGCATATTCTCGGACCATAGTGCCTTGAAATTAGAACTAAATCACAACAAGAAGTTTGGAAGGACCTCAAACACGTGGAGGTTAAGGACCATCCTGCTAAAAGATAAAAGGGTCAACCAGGAAATTAAGGAAGAATTAAAAAGATTCATGGAAACTAATGAGAATGAAGATACAACCGTTCAAAATCTTTGGGATGCAGCAAAAGCAGTCCTAAGGGGGAAATACATCGCAATACAAGCATCCATTCAAAAACTGGAAAGAACTCAAATACAAAAGCTAACCTTACACATAAAGGAGCTAGAGAAAAAACAGCAAATAGATCCTACACCCAAGAGAAGAAGGGAGTTAATAAAGATTCGAGCAGAACTCAACGAAATCGAGACCAGAAGAACTGTGGAACAGATCAACAGAACCAGGAGTTGGTTCTTTGAAAGAATTAATAAGATAGATAAACCATTAGCCAGCCTTATTAAAAAGAAGAGAGAGAAGACTCAAATTAATAAAATCATGAATGAGAAAGGAGAGATCACTACCAACACCAAGGAAATACAAACGATTTTAAAAACATATTATGAACAGCTATACGCCAATAAATTAGGCAATCTAGAAGAAATGGACGCATTCCTGGAAAGCCACAAACTACCAAAACTGGAACAGGAAGAAATAGAAAACCTGAACAGGCCAATAACCAGGGAGGAAATTGAAGCAGGCATCAAAAACCTCCCAAGACACAAGAGTCCAGGGCCAGATGGCTTCCCAGGGGAATTTTATCAAACGTTTAAAGAAGAAATCATACCTATTCTCCTAAAGCTGTTTGGAAAGATAGAAAGAGATGGAGTACTTCCAAATTCGTTCTATGAAGCCAGCATCACCTTAATTCCAAAACCAGACAAAGACCCCACCAAAAAGGAGAATTACAGACCAATATCCCTGATGAACATGGATGCAAAAATTCTCAACAAGATACTGGCCAATAGGATCCAACAGTACATTAAGAAAATTATTCACCATGACCAAGTAGGATTTATCCCTGGGACACAAGGCTGGTTCAACACCCGTAAAACAATCAATGTGATTCATCATATCAGCAAGAGAAAAACCAAGAACCATATGATCCTCTCATTGGATGCAGAGAAAGCATTTGACAAAATACAGCATCCATTCCTGATCAAAACTCTTCAGAGTGTAGGAATAGAGGGAACATTCCTCGACATCTTAAAAGCCATCTATGAAAAGCCCACAGCAAATATCATTCTCAATGGGGAAGCACTAGGAGCCTTTCCCCGAAGATCAAGAACAAGACAGGGATGTCCACTCTCACCACTGCTGTTCAACATAGTACTGGAAGTCCTAGCCTCAGCAATCAGACAACAAAAAGACATTAAAGGCATTCAAATTGGCAAAGAAGAAGTCAAACTCTCCCTCTTCGCCGATGACATGATACTCTACATAGAAAACCCAAAAGTCTCCACCCCAAGATTGCTAGAACTCATTCAGCAATTCGGTAGCATGGCAGGATACAAAATCAATGCCCAGAAGTCAGTGGCATTTCTATACACTAACAATGAGACTGAAGAAAGAGAAATTAAGGAGTCAATCCCATTTACAATTGCACCCAAAAGCATAAGATACCTAGGAATAAACCTCACCAAAGATGTAAAGGATCTATACCCTCAAAACTATAGAACACTTCTGAAAGAAATTGAGGAAGACACAAAGAGATGGAAAAATATTCCATGCTCATGGATTGGCAGAATTAATATTGTGAAAATGTCAATGTTACCCAGGGCAATATACACGTTTAATGCAATCCCTATCAAAATACCATGGACTTTCTTCAGAGAGTTAGAACAAATTATTTTAAGATTTGTGTGGAATCAGAAAAGACCCCGAATAGCCAGGGGAATTTTATTTTTTTTATTTTTTTTATTTTTTTTAGCCAGGGGAATTTTAAAAAAGAAAACCATATCTGGGGGCATCACAATGCCAGACTTCAGGTTGTACTACAAAGCTGTGGTCATCAAGACAGTGTGGTACTGGCACAAAAACAGACACATAGATCAGTGGAACAGAATAGAGAATCCAGAAGTGGACCCTGAACTTTATGGGCAACTAATATTCGATAAAGGAGGAAAGACTATCCATTGGAAGAAAGACAGTCTCTTCAATAAATGGTGCTGGGAAAATTGGACATCCACATGCAGAAGAATGAAACTAGACCACTCTCTTTCACCATACACAAAGATAAACTCAAAATGGATGAAAGATCTAAATGTGAGACAAGATTCCATCAAAATCCTAGAGAAGAACACAGGCAACACCCTTTTTGAACTCGGCCATAGTAACTTCTTGCAAGATACATCCACGAAGACAAAAGAAACAAAAGCAAAAATGAACTATTGGGACTTCATCAAGATAAGAAGCTTTTGCACAGCAAAGGATACAGTCAACAAAACTCAAAGACAACCTACAGAATGGGAGAAGATATTTGCAAATGACATATCAGATAAAGGGCTAGTTTCCAAGATCTATAAAGAACTTATTAAACTCAACACCAAAGAAACAAACAATCCAATCATGAAATGGGCAAAAGACATGAACAGAAATCTCACAGAGGAAGACATAGACATGGCCAACATGCATATGAGAAAATGTTCTGCATCACTGGCCATCAGGGAAATACAAATCAAAACTACAATGAGATACCACCTCACACCAGTGAGAATGGGGAAAATTAACAAGGCAGGAAACAACAAATGTTGGAGAGGATGCGGAGAAAAGGGAACCCTCTTACACTGTTGGTGGGAATGTGAACTGGTGCAGCCACTCTGGAAAACTGTGTGGAGGTTCCTCAAACAGTTAAAAATAGACCTGCCCTACGACCCAGCAATTGCACTGTTGGGGATTTACCCCAAAGATACAAATGCAATGAAACGCCGGGACACCTGCACCCCGATGTTTCTAGCAGCAATGGCCACGATAGCCAAACTGTGGAAGGAGCCTCGGTGTCCAACGAAAGATGAATGGATAAAGAAGATGTGGTTTATGTATACAATGGAATATTACTCAGCTATTAGAAATGACAAATACCCACCATTTGCTTCAACGTGGATGGAACTGGAGGGTATTATGCTGAGTGAAGTAAGTCAGTCGGAGAAGGACAAACATTATATGTTCTCATTCATTTGGGGAATATAAATAATAGTGAAAGGGAATATAAGGGAAGGGAGAAGAAATGTGTGGGAAATATCAGAAAGGGAGACAGAACGTAAAGACTGCTAACTCTGGGAAACGAACTAGGGGTGGTAGAAGGGGAGGAGGGCGGGGGGTGGGAGTGAATGGGTGACGGGCACTGGGTGTTATTTTGTATGTTAGTAAATTGAACACCAATAAAAAATAAATTAAAAAAAAAAAAAAAAAAAGAAAGGATGCTATATTTGCCAAATGCGTTTTCAGCAACTATTGAGAGAATCATATAGTTCTTTTTCTTTCCTTTATTAACGTGGTGTATCACACTGTTTTGCGGATGTTGAATCTCACTTGCAGGCAAGGAGTGAATCCAACTTGATTTTGGTGAATGATTTTTTAATGTGCTGTTGAAATTGATTTGCAACTTGTTGAGAATTTTTGCATCCATGTTCATTAAAGATATTAGTCTGTAATTTCCTTTGTTGGTGGGGTCTTTGTTTTTGGAATCAAGGTAAAGTTGACCTCATAGAGTGAGTTTGGAAGTTTTCTTTCTATTTCTATTTTTTGGAACAGTTTGAGAAGAATAGGTATGAAGTCTTCTTTAAATGTTTGGTAGAATTCCCTTGGGAAGCCATCTGACCCTGGACTTTTGTTTGTTGGGAGATTTTTTATTACAGATTCAGTTTCTTTGCTGGTTATGGGTCTGTTCAAGTTTCCTATTTATTCCTATTTCGGTTTGGTAGTTTGTACATTTCTAAGGAATTTATTCATCGAATCTACTTTTGACTCCTGCTAGTGTATTTTTCATTTCAGTTGCTGTATTCTCAAGCTCTAATTCTATTTTATAGTTTATATCTCTTTGTTGAAGTTCTCACTGAATTCATTCATTTTTCTCTCTAGTCTGGTGAGCATCGTTATGACCACTATTTTGATTTCTGTATAAAGCAATTGCTTAATCTGTTTCATTTAGGTGTTCTTTTTTTCCCTCGGAGGTTTGTCTTATTTTTTGATTTAGGGCAGGGCATTTTCTTCTGTCTCCTCATTTTGCTTTACTTTTTGTTTTTGTGAATTAGGAAGGACATCTACTTCTAATCTAGAAAGAATGATCTTGTGGGTGGTTGTTTCCTGTATAGATATCTGTGCCTGGTGACTTTGGTGAGCTGACTGATGCTGTGGCTGGTGTGGCATTGAGGTCCTGGGACACTCTGCAGTGACCACCCTAGTGGGATAATCAGAGCTAATGTGGGTAAAGAGTAGGCCAATTTTTGGGCTCTCTGTGCAAAGGACTTCCTGGCAGGACATCTGAAGCTGGAATGGGCATGGGCCATGGTGGTCCTAGGGCTTTCTACCTTGAGGGTGCCCTTGCAGGACAGCTGAAGCTGAAGTAGGTACAAGTTGTAGTGTCCCAGGATGCTCCTTGATGAGTCATCTACAGCCAAAATGGTGCAGGTCTGGGGTATTTTGTACCTGTGTCACCTTGGCAAGTTGTTTGGGACTATAGCAAGCCCTAAACAGGCATATCCCAGTGTGTGCTATTCTTGGGCCAGCATTGTGGGATGGTTAGGTCTGGTTTGGGCTAGGGGCTCAGGGATCATTGAAGAAGTGGCCTGGTTGGGTGTCTAGACACTGTTCTTGACTGTGCTATCAAATTGGAAGGGAAACACAAAGTGGGGTGCTCATCAGGCCCTCTGACCTGGAGAGAGTTCTAACAGCTCCCCCATACACCATCTGGCAGAGTTCTATGGCTGGATCCTTTGTATTTTAGTAGTTCTCCTTCTTTTTTTTTTTCTATGCCCCTGTTTATTTGGGGCTAGTTTTATGGGCTAGGGACCTAGAGCCCACTGAGAAGCAGGCTGGCTGTGGTACATGGACCTTGCTCTCATCTGTGTTATCAAAGTGGAGAAGGAGCATGAATTGTGGCATTCATTGGCCTCTCAGACCTAAACAGAGTTGCAGCAGTTTACCCCCCCCACCCCTGTTAAGCAAGGTTCTAGGACTAGCTCCCTGATATTCTGGTGGCCCTGGGGGCTCACCTGCATTTCTTTTTGCTGGGGTACTGCACTATTCTAGGGACCTATAGATTACCTTACACTAGCTTTCCACTCTTGGCTAACAGGTTCATGAGAGACATGCATGCATTTTCATCCTCTGCATAGAAAAATCATTGCAAATGATTACAAATATGTAGTTGAGGTGATATCTTCGATATTCTCAAAAAGGAAAGAAAAATTCATTATGTAAATTGGCTCAATTTAAATTGTAGGGGGATGTCCTAACATAGGAGCACTATCTTATCTCTGCTCTCCCCAAATTTAGGGCCCTTTACTTTATCACTTGCACTGAACTGAGTATTTCTTTAGGATAGTGCCTTAATCCATTCAGTCTGATTACAAAATCCTAGAGTCTGGATAGTTTAAAAAGAACAGAAACCTGGGCAGCCCACATAGTTCAGCGGTTAGCATTGCCTTTAGTCCAGGGTGTGATCCTGGAGACCCGGGATCGAGTACCACGTCAGGCTCCCTGCATGGAGCCTGCTTCTTCCTCTGCCTGTGTCTCTGCCTCTCTCTTTCTGTGTCTCTCATGAATAAATAAATAAAATCTTAAAAAAAAACAGAAACCTTTCTCACAGTTCTAGAGCTCAGGGTACCCACATGGTCAGTGAGGGACTTACTTGATGCCACAAGACTTCTTTTCTGTCCTGACATAGCAGGAGGTTCAAAGGAGCTTTCTTTGTCTTCTCATGACTTAATCAGCAGCTAAAGGTCCCACCTCCTAAATATCATCATAGTAGGCATTAGGATTTCAGCACAATAATTTTGGGAGGATGTAAACATTCAGACCTGAGCAGATAGGTTCTGAAAAGTGGTAGAATTGAATCACTTTGAAGTCTAAATTTATATTTTTCTTCAATTAGGTACTGAGAATATGGTATTTCTTTCATTTTTCTCTGCTGTAATTTGACTTTATATTTCATATTAATCTCTGAGATAACTTTATTTTTAAAAATTAAACTTTGATTTCATTATTATTTCTGCTTAGAAAGTCACTGGCATACAGATAACAGTCTTCTACATTCTAACATTTATTTCCATCCTAAGAGCCTTTCCCTTTGTATGCATGACATTAAATTCTCCTTGTTTTCTTTCAAATTTTTTGGCTTCCTTAGCATCTCTTTCATATGACCTTAACAATGAAGTGTTGTAGTCTTGGATGTTCTATTTGAGGCCTGCTTTCCATCTCCCAGGGTAGGCTCACCTCTTCCTCTGAATTCAAATGCTATTCATATATTGGTAGTTATCACATTTACATCTCCATTGAAGAGTTTTCTCTTGAGTTTTACTTTCCTACATCACTTTTACTTTACTTTCCTACATTTACATTTACTTTCCTACATCATACCTTTGCCTGGACAAATTATATGTCTAAAAATTAAAAAAAAAAATCCCTATACACCCCCCTCCCCCAATTATTTTTCTTCCTCTAGTGTTTCCTATCTCAAAAAAATAGCTCCACAAATGACTGGCTCCTAGTGTAAATGGAATTGGTATTTGACCCTAGATTTGTATCTTAGTTCCATGTTCAATCAGTTACCAAGCATTAATTCCCTTGTCTAAATAGCTCTAGTTCATTGATTTTTTTCTCATTTCCTCTGTCATCCTAAGCCCTACTAGTAGCATTATATACCTTGACTATTGTACCATCTCCTAGCCTATATGAACCCCAGAGAGTTGTTCTTTCTCTTTCAAGATAATCTCTGATAAAATTACTTTTAAAAAATAATTTTATTTCATTATTCTGTCTGAAGCTCTTTATTTTCTCATTAAAGATCCAAAATACTGTCCATATGATATTGTCCAATGGGATAAATTAGGTTTGCTTCTTACCTATCTCCTTTTAGGATATATTCTAGCCACTTCATGGCCCATTTTCTTTATCTTTGGTGTTTTTTCTAATCTCAAGGTATTTGCATACATTATTGCATTATCTAAATTATATGATACAAATCCCCTTTCCACCTACTTACACACTATAGACACACAATCTTTTATTTAATGTCACACAATATCCTTCTCAGGGAAAACTTGTGAACCCCAGAAAGGCTTGTTCCTGCCATGAATTATATACCTTGCTCCCTGACTGCTCATTTATACCAGTTAGTTCAGTGTGTCTCTACTGCTGACTGCAAGAGTATAGACTATGTGCATTTTATTCATCATTGTTTGCCCAAATTTAGAACAGTGTTTAACACAGGGTAGGTACTTAAATATTTATTGAACAAACTATGGCTTTAAATAACCAAGCTAAAGTTCAAGGCCAATAGCCTGAATGGGCAGAATGAATACAGAGGTGAAAGGAAACAGTCCTTGATCCAGTTGCTGTAGCTGCTATAGGACCATATAAAAATGCTTCCAGAAAAAGTTTTGGAAGCCTTTTAGATTTCTTTTTTTTTGACTGGTGAAGTTCTGAAGCTAAAAAAAATTCAAGTGCAGCTACAATATCCTTTCCTATAAGACAACTTGTTTGCTCACACATTCAGATTTAATAGACTTTCATATTTATTATATTTACTTTATTCATCTGGCTAGAGACAGAGAAGAAATGGAGAAGAAGAGAGAATACTTTATTTAAAAGATTGTACCTCTGTAGCAGAATTTAAGGCACTTAAAATTATTCTTTATATTTTTGGTATTTTACTATCCCTATATATTTTAAAGTTTATAATCATAAAACATCACTTCATGCATAAAATATTATTAAACAAAGGCTAGACCAATCCCACATTTACATAAATTCAGCTGATGTTTATGAAATGTTCTCAGTGCTTGATTAGGCTCAGTTTTATGACTTATTTTTAATATGAAGTCTTCAATTTTTTATTCTCAGGAGATAACAGGAGTTGAGAAATTTTTTTTCTGTTCATGCTATAATTATTTGGAGAAATAGAAGTTGCTATGCAGACATGTAGTAGACTGTCATTCTCAAGAAATAAGTGTACAGATATCTCAGTAATTCCTTTAATTTCATATATACTTTGTTTGCATTTTTAATAAAATTTCAGGCATAAAGACATCATTAAGTTGCCATGCTGCTCCAAATAGAAGGTAAATTTCCAAGTTAGATGTAAAAAACTCCCTCCAGATTGATGTCTGTTTACCACCTATCAGCAAGAAATTTGTAACTCAAAATTAGCATTAATTGCTAAATTTCAGTTATTTCTGTGTGATTTGCAATATAAACATATCTACAATTAAGAGGAAAGCAGATCATTTCTCAAATATCCTCTACTTTCTTAAGTGAAATCCTGTCAGACTACATAGCAATTATGCCCTCTGATGAATAACAGAATGAGGATGAAGAGAAGTTGTTTTAGGATTGACATGTTCTATTTGGATAGAACTCATTTAAAAAGTCATGAGAAATAACAAATCATTTCTATTTGAAGTTAAATCATATTCAAGGACAAAAAAGGCTAGCATCACTCTATACATATTTTCTCTTGGTAATCAGTAATCTAATCTGATTGCTTTAGCTTTATTATCAGCCATGAGACCTTGATAGAGCTAATGATACTGTGTTTTTTTTTTATTTTTTTTTTATTTTTATTTATTTATGATAGTCACAGAGAGAGAGAGGGAGAAGCAGACTCCATGCACCGGGAGCCTGATGTGGGATTCGATCCCAGGTCTCCAGGATCGCGCCCTGGGCCAAAGGCAGGCGCCAAACCGCTGTGCCACCCAGGGATCCCTGATACTGTGTTTTGAATGACAAAGTTTAAGATCTTCTACTGTATGTTTTGTCCAGTTATTGATTTAGGAATAGAGCAATAGAAGAGTAAACCAATTAGCTCATCTTATCCCAGGAGCTATTGTTCCAGTTGTGGACATAAGACTCCTCATTCAGTCTTTTCCTGTTATATAGTGGAAATGCTGGGGAACAGACTATCATTATTGTTCTTACTTATTATGAATCAAGAAACATACATTCCTTGGGATTTCTGATCATTATCTTTGCTTTCAAAGGGAAACCACCAGTAGGATAAGCCAAAATTAAGGGAGAAGAGAATAGAGAGAGACAAACCAGGTTTTTGATAATACCACTAAGGGAGAAGAGAATAGAGAGAGACAAACCAGGTTTTTGATAATACCACTAAGCAACCAGATAGCATCTTGTCTGAAGCTTTACATGGTATATATATTTACATGAATTGAAACTTGACTTTTGTGTTAGGCACTTGAATACAATAACCTACTATTTGCATCTAAAGCAATCAAATTAATGGAAGAACCAAAGTTTTTCCTTCAGGGTCAACAAATATTAATTCTGTGTAGTTAAAATATAAATCTATTATTCACACAAAAAATAGGTAGTATTCTTATTAGGTTACCCCGAGCATAGTACATAAAATTAGCAAGATTATTGGGATTACCAAGTATTCATCAAATCAAAAAAGTACCAAATAATGACACATAGTTTTGGTCATTGCTCTCTTAAAGTTAAGAGATATTCATTTTGTATTTAAAATATATGCTGTAATTTGAATGTTAATACAAGAAAGTTTAAAGTTTTCATGACCTCTGATTCTACTTGTCACTTGAACAATAGTAACAAATAAGAATAATAAGTGAATATAAAAGTAATTTTAGGCATAAGCCAAAAGATAAAACAGTGCCTTCAAATTCTAAGGGGCTATACAGCACAGAGTAGAGAAAGGTCACAAGATACATGAAGTTCTTGTTATAAATAAGATTTATGCTTCCAGGGCAGCAATATCCAGCACAGTCACTTAGGAAATGAACCACAAGAACAAAAAACTTCTGGATTTTGTGGTTGCAGTTCACTTTTTCTGATCCACCTAGAGTATTCTCACCCAACTGGAGTTAGAATAGGCAACTAGATAAATCATCTAAGAACTAGAGTTCCTGAGTAGTGAAGAGGCAAATATAAGTTTACCCATCCATGTAAACCCATTTCTGGTAACAAAGCCCAAATAGCTCCCAGTGTCTGTTGGATATCAAACTTATATCATCATAACTAAATTATGTCATCTCTTCAAAAATGGATCATTGATCATTTTCATGTACACTGCAACCTTTATATTTTTATACACGAAATGAAAAAATAAATTTAGCAGTAAATAGAATGAAGATTCCCTTGATAATTAATTATACACAACTGATTTTAAAAATCATTGCAAATGATTACAAATATGTAGTTGAGGTGATATCTTCGATATTCTCAAAAAGGAAAGAAAAATTCATTATGTAAATTGGCTTAATGAGCAATGTATCAGAAGTTGGAAAAATCAGGAAGATCTTTAACTCCCTTTGTCAGTCTCCTTTATACGGAATTGCTGAATTTATTCTTTTTACTGATTTTTACTTGTTCTCTGCCATAAACTCCTGCAAAAGTCTGAAAAGAAGGCAGGTTTAGAGGTGTGTAACCATGGTTGTGAATTGTGTTAAGCGGTGATGAAGAAACCGCTCCCTAGTTCTACCTCTGATTCTAATTATCTTATGAAAAGAGAAATTGTAGCATTTGAGACATTTCAGTCCTTTACTACATTTTTAACATGTGGAAAGTACATTCACATCGATTAACCTTAGCATTATTTTGAAAATGCAATTTGAAAAATATCAAATTCTTGAACTCTTTTCTGTATTGTGAATTGATAAAATTCTTGCTATTATTTTACATGGGTTAGGAGACTGGAAGAAAAGGACTTGATAGAGGAAATTAACCATGTAAATACTTTTACCCAGTTTCTGTTGGAGAGTCCACACTATGATGTCAGAAAAAAAATTGTAGGAAGACATTTATTCACATAACAAATATTTAATTTTTACTGTTTACTAGGTTCTATGCTACACATTGATGATGAAATACTAATATGTGGCCTTCAGCTTTGAAAGGCTTATTATCTAGAATAAGACAAGTATGTGTTAGGGACCAAGTTAGATACATCGATAAGAATTCTGGGGTGGGAGAAAGTTTTTAT
This sequence comes from Canis aureus, assembly GCF_053574225.1. Taxonomy (NCBI): domain Eukaryota; kingdom Metazoa; phylum Chordata; class Mammalia; order Carnivora; family Canidae; genus Canis; species Canis aureus. The sequence goes on along the minus strand of NC_135617.1, from coordinate 56,159,903 downwards.
TGAAAAGTTGTCTCCTAGCTGAGTCTTAAAAGACTAGTAGGCATTTTCCAGGTGTATGGAGGTAGAAGAGAGTCAGAGGTTGAGGAAAGGTCATTCTAAGATGAGAGTGTGAGGGGATGAAACCTACTTAAAAGTCAAAGACACACTATATAAGCTCACGTGATATTGGCAGTGCTTTACACACAGCTGAGAAACAGAACCCAGCTGCACATGTTATCCTATTAACAATTCTATAGTAAGTTAGAGGAATCATTAATTTTAGTTAATTCTGTCATCAAGTTAGTCTATAATCAGTAGCTGTTGTCATACAAATGGAAGAAAGAGGGGATCCCTGGGTGGCGCAGCGGTCTCTCTCTCTCTCTGTGACTATCATAAATAAATGAAAAAAAAATTTTTAAAAAATGGAAGAAATAACTTAGAAAGAATATGTAATGTGAATATTGAAGAAATTCAAGACAGAATTCTGGAAGCACCAGTTGTCATAAAAAGAGGTGAACTAGAAGCTACAGAGAATAGTTTAAAAGGAAGGGATTGATGAAATGTCAAATGCTGCAGAAAAGTTGAATAAAATAGGGTGACGAAGCAACCTTTGGCCATTAAGGAATCATTGGCGTAGTACTTAACTATAACCACCTAAAGAGTAAATGGAAGATGGAGAAGTGGAACAATTGGTGATATTTCTCTCAAAACTCAGATTTTACACCAAAGAGAAATATAAACTATGGTAGGTCTTTTTTTGTTTTCATTTTTCTTGGTTTCCTCATCACCTTATATATGGGAAAGAATGAAGAACAGACAGAAAAAGAAATAGAAGAAAGAATAGCACTCCCAGATTGCTCCAAAGAAAAATGAGAGGTCATTTTAAAGACACAGATGTTGAAAAATCAACCTTGAGCAGAAGTAGATATAGGTTTCTCTAACACTGCAAAAGGACATAGCGGTAGTGCAGATGACTTCTGGTATGATGAATGGATGTTCTTAGTATTGATGTTCTCCATGAAATAGATGGTGGAATCCTTTGTTGAGAGAAGGAAGGATATCTGTGCAGGCATGAGGAAGGTGAGCTTTGGTGCACTAGATATGGAAGGGAGAAATGGTCAGACAAGTAGAAAGACTGATGAACAAGAATGTGTATTTGGCGTAGATGGGAGACTGAGAATGAAAGAAAAAAAGATTCAGAATCATAAGACAAATGTGGAATGGAAATTGAACTCTGCATGTTAGCTGCACCTGCTGCAAATCAGTAATATTTGAGTTTGAATGTTCACAACAAAAATGAAAAGTAGTATCTATTTTGCCATCTATATATGATTTGGATGATTGATACATATATATAGTTACATAAAAGTAGGCTATAAATCAAATTTATGATTAGTTTTCAAACAAATTAAATCTCTGTAAAATTAAAAGTAAATGATAGTTATGTTGATTAGATAAATAAGAAAATACCTGAATAGGTATTATGATGGCACTAAATTCATATCTTTCAATAGTAACTCTGAATGTGAATGGACTTAGTGATCCCATCAAAAGGTGCAGGGTTTCAGACTGGTTAAAAAAGCAAGACCCATCTATTTGCTGTCTACAAGAGACTCATTTTAGACCTAAGGACACCTCCAGCCTGAAAATGAAAGGTTGGAGAACCATTTACCATGGAAATGGTCCTCAAAAGAAAGCAGGGGTAGCCATCCTCATATCAGATAAATTAAAGTTTATCCCAAAGACTGTAGTAAGAGATGAAGAGGGACACGATATCATACTTAAAGGATCTATCCAACCACAGGACCTCACAATCATGAATATTTATGCCCCTAATGTGGGAGCTGCCAAGTATATCAATCAATTAATAACCAAAGTAAAATGGTACTTCAATAATAATACACTAATACTGGGAGATTTCAACACAACATTTTCTGCAAATGACAGATTTTCTAAGCACAACATCTCCAAAGAAACAAGAGCTTTAAATGATACACTGGACCAGATAGATTTCACAGATATTTACAGAACTTTACATCCAAATGCAACTGAATACATATTCTTCTCAAGTACACATGGAACCTTCTCCAGAATAGACCACACACTGGGTCACAAATCAGGTCTTAACTGATACCAAAAGATTGGAATTCTCCCCTGCATATTTTCAGACCACAATGCTTTGAAACTTGAACTCAATCACAAGAAGAAATTTGGAAGAAATTTAAACACGTGGAAGTTAAGACCATCCTGCTAAAAGATGAAAGGGTCAACCAGGAAATTAGAGAAGAATGAAAAAGTTTCATGGAAACTAATGAGAATGAAGATAAAACCGTTACAAATCTTTGGGATACAGCAAAAGTAGTCTGGAGAGGGAAATACATCGCAATACAAGCATCCCTCAAAAAATTGGAAAAAACTAAAATACACAAGCTAACCTCACACCTAAAGGAACTGGAGAAAGAACAGCAAATAAAACTCAAACCCCGAAGAAGAAGAGAGTTAATAAAGATTTGAGCAGGGCAGCAAAGGAGGCTCAGCGGTTTAGCGCTGCCTTCAGCCCAGGTCCTAATCCTGGAGACCCGGGATTGAGTCCCATGTCAGGCTCCCTGCATGGAGCCTACTTCCTCCTCTGCCTGTGTCTCTGCCTCTTTTTCTCTCTCCTTCTCGCTCTGCCTCTCATGAATAAACAAATACAATTAAACAACAACAAAAAAAGATTTGAGCAGAACTCAATGAAATAGAGACAAAAGAACTATAGAACAGATCCACAAAACCAGGAGTTGGTTCTTTGAAAGAATTAATAAGATAGATAAACCATTAGTCAGCCTTAATAAAAACAAAAGAGAAAGAATCTAGTTAATAAAATCACAAATGAAAAAGGAGAGATCACAACCAATACCAAGGAAATACAAACGATTTTAAAAACATATTATGAACAGCTATACAACAATAAATTAGACAATCTAGAAGAAATGGACACATGTCTGGAAAACCACAAACTACCAAAACTAGAACTGGGAGAAACAGAAAACTTGAACAGGCCAAAATCCAGGGAGGAAATTGAAGCAGTAACCCAAAGCCTCCCAAAACACAAAAAAGTCCAGGGCCAGATGGCTTCCCTGGGGAATTCTATCAAATGTTTAAAGAAGAAACTGTACCTATTCTACTAAAGCTGTTTGGAAAGATAGAAAGAGATTGAATACTTCCAAACTCGTTCTATGAGGCCAGCATCACCTTAATTCCAAAATCAAAGAACCCACCAAAAAGGAGAATTATAGACCAATATCCCTGATGAACATGGATGCAAAAATTCTCAACAAGATACTAGCCAATAGGATCCAACAGTATATTAAGAAAATTATTCACCATGACCAAGTGAGATTTATGCCTGGGATGCAAGGCTGGTTCAACAGATCATATCAACAGAAAAAACAAGAACCATATGATCCTCTCAATAGATGCAGAGAAAGCATTGGACAAAATACAGCATCGATTCCTAATCAAAACTCTTCAGAGTGTAGGGATAGAGGGAACATTCCTCAGAATCTTAAAAGCCTTCTATGAGAAGCCCACAGCAAATATCATTCTCAATGGGGAAACATTGGGAGCCTTTCCTCTAAGATCAGGAACACAACAGGGATGGCCATTCTCACCACTGCCATTCAACTTAGTACTACTAGAAGTCCTAGCCTCAGCAATCAGACAACAAAAAGAAATAAAAGGCATTCAAATTGGCAAAGAAGAAGTCAAACTCTCCCTCTTCATAGATGACATGATACTATACATAGAAAACCCAAAAGACTCCACCCCAGATTGCTAGAACTCATACAGCAATTTGGCAGTGTGGCAGGATACAAATCAATGCCCAGAAAACAGTGGCATTTCTATACACTAACAATGAGACTGAAGAAAGAGAAATTAAGGAGTCAATCCCATTTACAATTGCATCCAAAAGCATAAGATACCTAGGAATGAACCTAACTAAAGAAGTAAAGGATTTATACCCTAAAAACTACAAAACACTTCTGAAAGAAATGGAGGAAGACACAAAAACATGGAAAAATATTTCATGATTATGGATTGGAAGAATTCATATTGTGAAAATGTCAGTGCTACCCAGGGCAGTTTACACATTCAATGCAATCCCTATCAAAATACCATGGACTTTCTTCAGACAGTTGGAACAAATCATCTTAAGATTTGTGTGGAATCAGAAAAGATCCCGAATAGCCAGGGGAATATTTAAAAAGAAAACCAGTGCTGGGGCATCACAATGCCAGATTTCAGGTTGTACTACAAAGCTGTGATCATCAAAACAGTGTGGTACTGGCACAAAAACAGACACATAGATCAATGGAACAGAATAGAGAATCCAGAAATGGGCCCTCAATTCTATGGCCGACTAATATTTGACAAAGCAGGAAAGACTATCCATTGGATAAAGGACAGTCTCTTCAATAAATGGTGCTGGGAAAATTGGACAGCCATGTGCAGAAGAATGAAACTAGACCTTTCTCTCACACCAGACACAAAGATAAACTCAAAACGGATGAAATGTCTAAATGTGAGACAAGATTCCATCAAAATCCTAGAGGAGAACACAGGCAACACCCTTTTTGAACTTGGCCACAGCAACGTCTTGCAAGATACATCTATGAAGGCAAGGGAAACAAAGCAAAAATGAATTATTGGGACTTAATCAAGATAAAAAGCTCCTGCACAGCAAAAGATACAGTCAACAAAATTAAAAGACAACCTACAGGATGGGAGAAGATATTTGCAAATGACATATTAGATAAAGGGCTAGTATCCAAGATCTACAAAGAACTTATTAAACTCAACAGCAAAGAACCAATCCTATCATGAAATGGGCAAAAGACTTGAACAGAAATTTCACAGAGGAAGACATAGACATGGCCAACAAGCACATGAGAAAATGCTCTGCATCACTTGCCATCAGGGAAATACAAACCAAAACCACAATGAGATACCACCTCACACCAGAGAGAATGGTGAAAATTAACAAGACAGGAAACAACAAATTTTGTAGAGGATGTGGAGAAAGGGGAAACCTCCTGCACTCTTATTGGGAATGTGAACTGGTGCAGCCACTCTGGAAAACTGTGTGGAGGTTCCTCAAAGAGTTAAAAATAGAGCTACCCTATGACTGAGCAATTGCACTACTGGGGATTCAACCGAAAGATACAGATGCAGTGAAAGGGCAGGACACCTGCACCCCGATGTTTATAGCAGCAATGTCCTCAATAGCCAAACCATGGAAGGAGCCTCGGTGTCCACAGAAATATGGAAAAAGAAGCTGTGGTCTATATATACAATGGAATATTACCCAGTCATCAGAAATGACAAATACCCACCATTTGGTTCAATGTGGATGAAACTGGAGGGTATTATGCTGAGTGAAGCAAGTCAATCAGAGAAGGACAAGCATTATATGGTCGCATTCATACGGGGAATATAAATAATAGTGAAAGAGAATAAAGGGGAAAGGAGAGAAAATCGGTGGGAAATATCAGTGAGGGAGACAGAACATGAGAGACTCCTAACTCTGGGAAACGAACAAGGGGTAGTGTAAAGGGAGGTGGGCGGGGGGGTTGGGGTGACTGGGTGACGGGCACTGAGGGGGGCACCTGATGGGAGGAGCCCTGGGTGTTATGCTATATGTTGGCAAATTGAACTTCAATAAAAATATGCAAAAAAGAAAAGAAAATATGCTTAGATGAAACTGTAATTTGGAGAGTAAATGTTAACTTGTATAGTAATTTGTGATTTCACTTATTTCACCACCTTTATGAAATAGGACTACATTTCATAGAATAAGCTGTATGTAAGTGCTAGCATTTCAAATTCATCTTTCATTTGCTAAGTATGATAAAAGAATGTTCTATAAAAATATTTTTTTTGCAAAAGCTAAAACTGTAAATAAATACAATGTAAACTTAATCTGTTTATAGACTTGCTGTCACTTCAAGGTTCTTTAGGGATGCCATATGGGCTGGTTTATTGCTTAGATGAAGTTTACAAATATGAACGAATAAATTTTTGGAGTTTCTGCTAAGTCAAATTAAGTTGGATGCAATGTCAAGCAAACAGCACATATCATTATTTCACAAAGGAAATAAGGATTTATTATCACTGAGGAAACAAATTCCCAAATTACATTTTACTGGATGCACAAAAATGCTTACATCCACTGTACTTCAAATCTGTCATTTATTTGAAGAGTCATGCTTTTTTACTACAGTAAATAATCATTTCCCAGTTACTGTGTTTACTAATATGCTTACTGGTTTTATTTATCCTATTTAATGTTCACTAACAAATAAAACAATGATGCATTGTTCTTTCCTAAAATAAAGTTCTGAGATGGAGAATAAGGTAGTTATTACAGGAATAACTTTAGTTTCTATATATAACTATTCAAGACAAGTCAGTTAGTGTTTTTAAACAAAATTTAATTTGTGCTCAGGAAAAAAAGGATGGCCCTCAAGTGATGTGGAGCATGCTTTAAAAATTTTGCTCATCCCAAGTATATGTCTTTTGAAAGCCAGGGAACAAACACAAATCAGTAACTCATTATATATAAACTAAGGAATGTTTTCATTAAACTATAAAAAAATTATAGAAAAATATATAATGTTAGGTAGATAACACATTAAAATGTAGACATATGAACTGTAGATAACTTTAATAGTGGAATTTCCTCTATACTTCATCTAGTATATAAGGACCTTCTGATTGACCTTCATATATTAACATATTTTGATATAATATCCTCACCATTTTTTAAAAAAGATTTTATTTATTCATGAGAGACAGAGAGAGGCAGAGACATTGCAGAGAGAGAAGCAGTCTCTATGAGGGTCCATGCAGGGAGCCCGATGTGGGACTTAATACTGGGACTCCAGGATCACGCCCTAGATGGAAGGCAGGTGCTCAAGTGCTGAACCACCCAGGTGTCCCATCCTCACCATTTTTATTGAGCAATATTTTCTCTTTCTATATCAAAGTCACTCAGTACTACTTAGGCTGGGGGGAGCTTGGACTCCCAGCTATTCCTATGCCAGCTATAGAAAATAATCATAGAAAAAAATCAGGCTCTGTAATTCTGGTTTCTAAGATACCTTCTTTAGAGGCTCCTGGGTGGCTCAGTTGGTTAAGTGTCTGACTCTTGTTTTTGGCTCAGGGCATGGTCTCAGGACTGTGAGATTGAGCTCCCATTTGGCTCATGCAGTAGGGTGTCTTCTTGAGATTCTCTCCCTCTCCCCCTGCTCTCTCTCTCTCTCTCTCTAAAATAAATAAATCATTTAAAAAGATACTCTATAATAATCCAATGAAAGGAGATTATACCTTTAAGATGTCCTTTACGGATGAACATCAGAGTCCTTGATGAACTTGTATGAGAAAATATTTCCTCCTTCTCTCCTCTAAGTCAACTAATACTCCAGGTTGAATCTGATATTCTTGTTATGATTCTGATTTAACATTAGGATAAATTAATTGACTGGAAATTTCTTGATCACTTCAAATTATTTTTCAATTGTTCATGGGCTATTATTTAAATCATTTTTCAAATATTACAAAAATTCTAATTAATGACCTTTCTAGATCAGTTTCTGAATCAAATAATCATTTGCCTTATAAATATGCATTATAATTAACAATGGTTATTTATAGATAATAAACTTCACATGTTCTCCTTTATGTTATTATTGTTCAAGGACTATGAAAGGTTAGACCAGCCTGATGGTTTTAGTTCTGTTACTTGGTGTATGACTTCATGTAAGTTCCTGGTTTTATAAGCTCTTCAGGAAAAGAGAATTGTTGTATTGGAATATTTTATAAAGACAGGAAAGATGGAATTTTCAGCATTTTAGGCTTAACTATATTTTTCATTTAGGGAAAAGAACTGAGAAACAAATCATGGAATCTTCCTGATTCTTCTTAATTAGTCCTATGAAATGTGAGGTTAACAATTAGTACTTCCATTGTTCTACAAAATGTGTGGAAGAATATAATTGTATTTTTACTCTATGGGTGATAGGAAGGAGGAAACCAATGTTACCATAGCACTAAGATGGTAAATGGGCTGTTCATACCTATGTTGTTGATCCTTATCTTTAATCTTATAACTTATCTAAGTTCTAAAGATTTAAGTTCAGAACTTTTAGATGTAATTGGTGGAAGATGTGGGCTCTTCTGAACTTATACTACCATAGTGTAACTGGAATTATTCATATTACTCATATTTTTGAAGAAAAAAAAAGGTTGTAAATCAATTACCTAAAATTAAAACTTTAAATCTAGGTAAAGGAGAGGAAATTAAGTCCAAAGCAACAAGAAATAACAATAATAGCACAAATTAAAAATACAGCAAAACCTAGATATTTGAAAAAATCAAAATCTATAAACCACTAGCTATAGTGATCAAGAAAACCAAGGGAAATTATAAATTGCCAATTTCAGAAATAGTCATCTATATCTATGTATCTATATCTATCTATATATTCCAGACACTTATTAAAAGGAAAATGAGGGGTGTGGGTGGTTCATTTGGTTGAGCATCCAACTCTTGGTTTTGGCTCAGATCATGATCTCAGGGTTGTGAAATGGAGCCCTGCATTGGGCTCCCCAATCAGTGGAGAGTCTACTTGAGATTTGCTTTCTCCCCCTACCCCTCCTCTTACTTGCTCATGTTCTCTCTCTCTCTCTCAAATAAATCTTTAAATAAATGAAAATGAGTTATTTAAAAAAATACGTAACAAATTTAATAATATATAGAATAGAAAAAATTCTGAGAGACACCAAAATGGTTATTCAAATAGATGGCTTAAATAGTACATCTTTTCCAGAACAGAATTTGTAGTTATACACTTCCCCACAAAGAAATATTCAGACCCAGAAGGCTTTGTAGACAAATTCTGCTGAATGTGCGAGAACGGAATAAAACCATTTCAATATGCACACTTACTGAAAAGAAACAGGGAAGAATATTTTGCAATTTATATTACAAGGCAACCCAAACGAGATAAAACTATTATCAACAGAGAAAACCAAAAAACTATATCCTTCCTCATGAACACAGTTGTAAAAACCCTCAACTAAGTATTAGTAACTTGAATTCAACAATATTTAAAAAGGGAAATACATCATGACCAAGGGGTATTTAGAATGTAAAATTAGCACAACATGTGCCAATCAGTAAATTAATTTACCATATCACAGACCAGAAAAAAAAAAAGCCTAATAGATACAGAAAAAAAAAGTATTTTACAAAATTAACATCTATGCATGATAAAAACTTTCATAAACAAGAATAAAGGGAAACTTCAATGTGATTTAAAGTATTTACCAAAAAAACAACAGCTAATATCATACTTGTGTAGAATTGAATGTTTTCACCCAAAAAATGAAGCAAGGATGTCAACTCCCAAGTTCTATTCAGGGATTTAGGGGAGATTTAGCAAGTGTCAATAGGGCAAATAAAAATATTGGTTTGAAAGGATGAATTTAAATATTTAATAAATTTAAAATAAACATTTAAAATAAATTTTTATTTATTTTGTTTTTTTAAGATTTTACTTATGAGAGAGAGAGAGAGAGAGAGAGAGAGGCAGAGACACAGGCAGAGGAAGAAACAGGCTCCACACACGGAGCTCGACGCGGGACTCGATCCGGGATCTCGAGGATCACACCCCGGGCTGCAGGTGGCGCTAAACCGCTGCGCCACCGGGGCTGCCCTAAAATAAATTTTTAAAATAAAAAATTTAAATATTGTTTTGAAAGGAAGAAATAAAACTAGCTTAATTTATAGAAAACATGGGTATTTATATAGAAAATACCAAAGAATTTATTAAAAAGCTTCAAGAAATAGCAAGTCTGGTAAGATTGCAGGATATGACATAAAAATAAAAATCAGTTTTCTTTCCATCTACCAATAAATGATTATAATCAAAATTTTAAATATAAAAGCATCAAGAACATTAGATATGAGAAACTGATATGTAAGATACAGATGATATAAGGAGAAAACTAAGAAACCATAAGTAGAATTTTTTTAAACCATTTCGAAGATGGAATATTTTTCAGATATGAATTTTTCCCAAATTGATGTAAATTAGACACAATTCCAACCACGATTTTTTTAAGCATGGTAGTTTTGGTATGATAAAATGAACAACTCTTGGTGAAGTTTCAAAAAGACCGTGTAATTATATAACAGAAAAGTTTATTTCATGTGAAAATCATTCTCAATAGTTTGGTTCTATACTCAAATCATATATAGTGGGTTTTTTTTTTCATATTCGTACGTATATACTCAAATGGAACATTTCTTTTTCCTGATTACAACTGTTCAGTGTATTACAAGATTTTTTTTTTTTTTTTTTTTTTTTGTCTGCTAAACACAATAGCACCCTACCCAACATTACATTAAAAACAAAAGCAAAAGCATTCCACTATTTCTAAACTGCCCCCTGGGATAGTGACTCTCACAAGTGAATATCATTAGAGTATGAGACTATAAGTCACAGTAGTTTGATAAATGGAATCTATAGTAATCAATCTAATATTTTTTATATAAACCAGTTCCCTCATCTGAAAATGAAGATAACAGTACTACCTTTTTGTAAACATCATGGTAGGGCTATTACTTCAACTTAAAAAAATATTTTTTATAATAACTAGGGCATTGTAAACATGCAGTAAATACTAGTTATGATTCTTACTGTAGGTAGGATTTTTGTATGTTTATTGCAGTAATTAGTGGACAGAGCTATCAGAAGCTTTCAAGATATTTTCTCATTTTTGATTTGGATGCAAGCAATATACTTGTTCTTTTTGAACAATAGGCTAAGGAGAAATGATACATCTCTCTGCCTCCAATGAACATGTTTTAGATCAGTTGAGATCAGATCACTTGTTTCCTCTGGGATAAAAAATGGTATAAATAACTAATATTTCATTTGGCAAAAAGTTCCCAAAACAGCTATCCTTTCTTCTCCTTCTGAAAGCAGGATGGGGCAAGAGAGATGACTAAACATATAAAGAATATAGAAACTTGAAAATGTTAGGAATATTCTCTGAAGAACTTATGTCCTAGGCTCTGATGTGTCATTTCTCATTTACATAAAACCTAATCATAGTGATTCCATTTTGAAGCTGTTCAAAAGAATTATAAGAATGATTTATAACTGGCTTTATTTTCAAAATGCACAGATAGAGCATTTTATCACAGCTCCTAAGGGTTTGATAACCCTTTTCTCATTTTATCCTGGACAGCTGGGTTAAAGTCACCCCTTATTTGTTTGCCTCATCAGGTGTCGAGTCCCACTCATGTGAACTGTTGACTTTTGTCTCCTTTTGTCCACACGTTTGAGTCATGCACAGAATTTGAATGTAACTGGCCCCTGTTAGCTATCTGAAAGCCTCCAATGATAAGCATTTCTTGTGAAACTGGGGCATTCAGTGTTTTTGGTTCCTTTTTGTGTCTATCCTGGGAGAAACTGAACATATTTTATCTTCACAAAAGTAAACTGTGGTAATCTAAATCTTAAAAAATAGAAATAAATGATACAAAGGACTTGTTATCTGAAAAAAAAATCCAAATTCCCATTTTTCTTTTGTAGCCAGGGCATATTTATTTACCTTAAATGCATTTGGAGGAATGCAGAGAGGACTTATGTCATATCACATAACTGAATGTGGATTAAAAATGCCTAAGCACACAGATATCCCCACCCCTCATATGTAAATTTTAAGTCCCAACTCCTTAGAGCTGGAGGATGAGAAGTAGAAGGGAATTACTCTGGGTCCTCTGTGACAAAAAAACACTCTATCCTTTTCTCATTTGGAAAAATTTATAAGGATAAATTATAATGAATACTTATTGAGTACAAATCAGATGCTCAGTGCTACTCCAGATGATTTACATGTGTCACTTCATTGATTACACACACAAATCATGTTTCTCCTCTAGTGGAAATAGAACATAGCTAGATTTTGCATGCATGTTATATAATCTAATTGGCCTGAATAACACAAAACTGATGTGCATGGAGAAAAGGATAAGGGAACTTGCCATTATTTCAGGGAGTAGCATTGCCAAGCAGGTCCTCAACAGAAACCTAAGGTAAGTATCATTTGCACTAATGTGGTGGATGAGAACAGATGAGAACACTGCAGTATCTGGAGGCTGTGTTACCCACCTGAACATAAATGGAATATCTGTGGGGTCCATTGTGTGGGGAGAGGGGGCACACTGCAGTATTGTTGCTTGAAGTGTTTTTCTTTTTATCAGCATCTAAGTTTTATATATTAGTGACAAATAGAATATTTTAGTCATTTTTGGAATTAAAGTTAAATCATGTACTATTGATTTATAATAGATATTATCCATTTAGAAAGCACAGTTTTTGGTTAGTTTTGAAATTTTTTCCCTCTTGCAAATATGTCATAGGCCGGCTTTTAAAAAGTAATTACTGTACATAGGCAGATTTCTCAATTTTATTATAACTGTTTATTTCCACTATTGTAAGAGAGATGGTTAAGAAGTGAGGGAAAAGTAAGAGATTGGGGAAATTTTAAATAATCTGAGACATTTAATCAGATCAAAATGCAATGTGTGTATCTCTGTACTTCAAAATACTCTTACAGAGGACATAAAATAGTATACACTTTCACTTCAGAAAACAGAACAAGCAAAAATCATATCTTTTCTTTAGGAAGTCTAAATTATAAGTGAAAATACAGTGAATAGAGGAAGAGTTAAAATGGTGGAGTAATAGAGGGGACCCTGAGTTTGCCTCATCCCTCAAAAACGGATCAACATCAAGTCATTTTGAACAACTAGGAAATTGATTGGAGGGTTAAGAAAACAATCTGCACAATTTAAGGGAGAAAGTGTGGCAGACACAAGGTTCAGAGCCATGAATTGGGAGAGAAAACCCATGGTGCCCTCAAGGAGAGGGAACCCTTTTCACATATTAAAGTCAGGAGAGAGAATAGTGCATAGAGTTCACACAACATGCCATGGTGAGGGGATCCCCTGGATCTCTAGAGAGATCCCAGATCACTGGGAGAGATCCCTCCCCTTCCTGGAGTATATTAGGAAGAGTGGGGATGCCTGGGTGGCTCAGCAGTTGGGCGCCTGCCTTTGGCTCAGGTGGTGATCCTGGGATCTGGGATCGAGTCCCGCATCAGGCTCCCAATGAGGAGACTGCTTCTCCCTCTGCCTATGTCTCTGCCTCTCCTTCTCTCTCTGTCTCTCATGAATAAATAAATCAATCTTAAAAAAAAGGAAGAGTGTATTTGGCCTCTCTGAGGACAGAAGGCCTGCTGGGAGCCCTTGAGTGGTTCAACAGCAAGGGACTGAGGAGTGCACACAGAAGACATAATCTGGCCACAGCTTTTCACTGTGCACCACAATAGACTCCAGCCACAATTCACACACCCTGTGACTGCTTTTCAGGGACACAACAGTGCTGGGTGAGCAGTGAGACTCTCCTCCAGGGAAGGGAAGCTGGTCTGTATCATGCCAGGCTCTTTAAGGATTTGGAGTTTTGAATCCTAGCCACCAGCCAGAGGTAAAACACAAGGGAACTGTGGCTCCAGGTGTGCTGATGGCCAGGTGAAAACAGCTTAAGGGCAGGATCCAACAAAAGCCTGGGATACAGGGGAGAAGATTGTTCACTTTTCTGTGAGGGCTTCCTGAACAATACTGCCCATGAGTTCCCCCTCTCCTAGGACAAGAGGTTAGGGTGTCACCATCTTCCACTTCCCCACCTTTCACCCCCACTCACCAGCACAGTTGGACTTCAGAGAGAAACTCAGTTCCTCCAGTGAAGGTTAGAGTCACTTGCACCAAACCTCACCCCACTGTGTCAAGCATGAGCATCTTTACAGGGGCAGGACTTACCATGAGCCAGTGAGGTGGGCCCTCTCCATTAGAAGACTAAAAGAAGGCCCCTGCATATCCCAAGTCTATTGATTATAGAGTGCTTCAAAGTATCAGCTTCAGTTCTGGTGGAAATAGGTTTGTTTTTTGCTTTTTTCTTTTTTATGTATATTTCTTTTCTTTTTACTTTTTTTTTTTCATATCAGGCTTATAGTTTTTTGTTCATTTGTGTCTTTTTTTGATCAGGTGAATTTTTCTTTTTATCCTTCTTTCATATTCTTGGGAATCAGACTTACAGTTTTTTGTCTGTTTCCTTTTTTCCTTTTTTCTTGGATCAGAACAATCTTCTTTCTTCTTTTTCTTTCTTTTTCCTTCCTTCCTTTCTTTCCTTTCTTTCCTTTGCTTTCTTTGCGCTCTCTCTCTCTTCTTCTCTCTCTCCCTCTCCCAGGCTTACCTTAACAAACAAATCAGAGCATCTCTAGTTAAAAGTCCTAAAACTCCTCACTGCAAGCAAGGAGAAACTCTGTAGAGGACTGACCTATGGAAAAGAGAAGCCAAAACACAACAGCAGAGTATATATAACATACACCGAAAACACTTACTGAAGTACCAGGCCCTGAATACTGCAGGACCCCTTCTTAATATAGTATTGCTCTCAGGAGCAGGAAACATAACAAGTTTTCATAACAGGCAAAAGACAGAAACTTAGACATAATGATAAGATGGAGGAATTCTCCCCAAAAGAAAGATCAGGAAGAAATCACAGCCAGGGATTTGATCAAAACATATAAGCAATATATCTGAACAGGAATTTAGAACAACAGTCACAATAATACTAGCTGGGCTTGAAAGAAGTGTAGAAGACACCAGAGAAACCATGGCTATAGAGATAAAAGACCTAAAAACTAGTCAGTTAAAAAAAAAAAAAAAAGGTATAACTGAGATGCAAAACCAACTGATTGTAATCACAAAGATGGAAGAAGCAGAAGATTGAATAGGTGATATAGAAGATAAAATGATGGAAAATAATGAAGATGAAAAGAAGAGGGAATGAAAACTATCAGATCACTAGTATAGATTTAGGGAACTCAGCAATTGCACAAAAGCACAATAATATTCATATCATAGAAGTGTCAGAAAAGAAAAGTGGGAAAAAGTGGCAGAAAGATTATTTGAGCAAATTATAGCTGAAAACTTCTCTAACTTGGGGAAAGAAAAAGGCATTCAAGTTCAAGGCATAGAGAACTCACCTCAAAATTAATAAAAATAGGTCAACACCATGACATATCATAGTGAAACTTGTAAAATATAGAGAGAATTCTGAAAGTGAAGGACAAAAGGTACTTAATCTGCAAGGGTAGACAGACAAGGTTAGCAGCAGATCTGTCCATAGAAACATGGCAGGCAAGAAAAAATAGCATGATATATTCAATGTGCTAAATGGGAAAAATATGCAGTCCAGAATACTTTATCCAGCAAGACTGTCACTCAAACTAGAAGGAGAGATAGAGTTTCCAAATAAACAAAAACTAAAGGAGTTTGTGAGCACTAAAAAAGCCTCGCAAGAAATACTACAGGAGACTCTCTGAATGGGAAAGAGATCAAAAGCCACAAAGAGTAGAAAGGAACAGTGTCATTCTACTGAAACAGTGACTTTATAGGTCATACAATGGCACTAAATTCATACCTATCAATAATTATTTTGAATTTAATTGAATTCAATGGTCCAATCAAATGACATAGGGTATCAGATTTAAAAAAAAGTCCATTAATCTGTTGCTTACAAGAGACTCATTTTAGACCCAAAGACACCTCCAGATTGCAAGTGAGGGGTGGAAAACCATCTCTCATGCTAATAGACCTCAAAAGAAAACTGGAGTAGCCATCCTTATATCAGACAAACTAGATTTTAAATCAAAGACTATAATAGAGATGAAGAAGGCCACTATATACCAGTAAAGGGGTCTATCCAGCAAGAAGATCTAGCAATTGTGGATATTTATTTAACTTGAGAACAGCCAAACATAAATCAATTAATAACAAATTTAAGGAAACTCATTGATAATAGGGGAATTAAATACCTCACTTACAGCAACGGAAAGATCATCTAAACAGAAGATCAATAAACAATGGCTTTGAATGACATACTGGACCAGATGGACTTAACATACATATTCAGAGCATTTAATCCCAAAGCAGAAGAATATATATTCCTTTTGAGTGCACATGGGATGTTCTCCAGAATAGATAACATACTGGGTCACAAATCAGGTCTCAAACAGTACAAAAAGACTGATATTATACCACACATATTTTCAGACAACACTATGAAATTTGAAGTCAACCACAAGACAAAATTTGGAAAGACTACAAATATGTAGATGTTAAAGAACATCCAAATGAATAATGAGTGGGTTAACCAGGAAATTTAAAAAGAAATTAAAAAAATACAGGGAAGCAAATGAAAATGCAACAGACCAAAACCATTGGGATGCAGCAAAGGTCATCATAAGAGGGAAGTATATAGTAATACAGGCCTACTTCAAGTAAGAAAAGTCTGAAATACAGAAACTAACCTTACACCTAAAGGAGCTGGAAAAAGAACAGCAAATAAAACCCAAAACTAGCAGAATAAGGAGAATAATAAAAATTGGATCAGAAACCAATGATACAGAAATTAAAAAAAAAAAAAAAAGAGTAGAACAGACTAAGGAAACCAGGAGTTGATTTCCTCAAAGGATTTTTTTTTTAAGATTTTATTTATTTATGAGAGAGAGAGAGAGAGAGAGACCGAGACACAGGCAGAGGGAGAAGCAGGCTCCATGCATGGAGCCCAACGTGGGACTTGATCCCAGGTCTCCAGGATCATGCCCTGGGCTGAAGGCGGTGCTAAACTACTGAGCCACCCGGGCTGCCCTCCCTCAAGATTTAAAAAATCTATAAACCCCTAGCCAGACTTATCAAAAAGAGAAGAAAAAGGACCCAAGTAAATAAAATCATGAATTAAAGAAGAGAGATCACAACTAACACCTCAGAAATATAAACAATTATAAGAGAATATTATTAGCAATTATATGCCAACAAACTGGGCAATCTGGTAGAAATAGATAAATTCCTAGAAATATATAAACTACAAAACTGAAACAAAAGAAATAGGAAATTTGAACAGACCCAAACCCAGCAAGGATATTAAATCAGTAACCAAAAATCTCCCCAAAAACCATAGTCCACAGTAACCAAAAATCTCCCAAGAAACAATAGTCCAGAGCTGGATGGCTTCCCAGGGGAATCCTACCAAACATTTCAAGAATTAATACTTACTCTACTGAAGTAAGTATTTTTTTTCCAAAAAAAAAATGGAAATGGAAAGAAAATTTCCAAACTCATTCTATGAGGCCAGCATTACCTTGATTCTGAAACCAGACAAAAACCCCACTAAAAATAATTACAGACCAATACCTCTGATGTACATGGATGTAAAAATTCTCAACAAGATATCAGCTAATTGAGGATGCCTGGGTGGCTTAGCAGTTGAGCATCTGCCTTTGGCTCAGGGCACGATCCTGGAGTCCTCGGACCAAGTACCACATCGGGCTCCTGGCAGGGTGTCTGCTTCTCCCTCTGCTTGTGTCTCTGCCTCTCTCTCTGTGTCTCTCATGAATAAATAAATAAAATCTTAAAAAAAAAAAGAAAAGATACCAGCTAATTGAATCTGATAGTACATTAAAAGGATTATTCACATGGGGTGCCTGGGTGACTTAGTTGGTTAACCATATGGTTGTTGGTTGCAGCTCAAGTCATGATCTCATGGGTTGTAGGACTAAGCCCCTTGTTGGGTTCTGTGCTGAGCATGAAGTCATCATGTCCCTCTCCTGCTCCTTCCTGGCTCTTGCTCTCTTTTTCTCTCTCTGTCTCAAATAAAATATTTTTTTGTTTTTTCCACAGGGTGGTTCAATATCTGCAAATCAACTATTTTACACCACTTTAATAATAAAAAAAGGGGGTAAGAGCTATATGATCCTCTCAATAGATGGAGCAAAATCATGTAACAAAATACAGCATCCTTTCTTGATAAAAACCTTCAAGAAAGTAGGGCTAGAAGGAACATAACATCATAAAGGCCATATATGAAAGATTCACAGCTAATATCCTCAATGGGTAAAAATGGTGAGCCTTTTCCCAAAGGTCAGGAACACAATAGTTAGTGATGTTGGCTTTCATCACTGCTGTTCTATATAGTACTGGAAGTCCTAGCTCAGCAATCAGGCAACAAAAAGAAATAAAAAGTATCCAAATCAGCAAGGTAGAAGTCATACTTTCACTCCTCTCGGATGACATGATACTCTGTAGAAAACCTGAAAGACTAACAGAACTGCTAGAACTGATACTTGAATTCAGCAAAGTCTCATGATATAAAATCAATGTACAGAAATCTCTTGGATTTCTATACACCAATAATGAAGCAGCAGAAAGAGAAATCAAGGAATCAGTCCCACTTACAATTACACCAAAAACCATAAGATATCTAGGATTCAATCTAACCAATGAGGTAAAAAATCTGTACTCTGAAAAGTATAGAACACTTATGAAAAAAATCGAAGAGGACACAAATGGAAAAACATTCCATGCTCTTAGATTGGAAGAACAAATATTGGTAAAATGTCTATACTACTCAAAATAATCTATATATTCAAAGCAAACCCTATCAAAAGAACACCAGCATTTTTCCCAGAGCTGGAACCAATTCTACAATTTGTATGGAACTAGAAAAGATCCTAGATAGCCAAAATAATGTAAAAGAAAAGCAAAGTGGGAGGCCTCTCAATTCTGGACTTCAAACTGTATTAGAAAACTATAATCATCAAGACAGTGTGGTACTAGCACAAAAATATACACACAGATCAATGGAACAGAATAGAGAACCCAGAAATGGACCCACGACTGTGTGGCCAAAGAATCTTCAAATAGGCAGGAAAGAATATTCAGTGGAAAAAAAGGCAGCCTATTCAACAAATGGTGTTGGGAAAACTGGACAACTACATGAAGAAGAACGCAACTGGACCACTTTCTTACACCATGCACAAAAATAAAATCAAAATGGATGAGAGACCTAAAGCTCAAACAAGAAACCATCAAAATCCTAGAGGAGAATGCAGGCAGCAACCTCTTTGACATCAGCTGTAGTAACTTCTTACTAGGCACATCTCCTGAAGCAGAGGAAAGAAAAGCAAAAATGATCTATTGAGACCTCATGAAGATGGAAAAGCATCTGCACAGTGGAAGAAACAATTAACAAAATTAAAAGGCAGCCAATGGAATGGGAGAAGATATTTGCAAATGACACATCAGATAAAAAGTTA
The DNA here is from genome assembly GCF_053574225.1 of Canis aureus. Taxonomy (NCBI): domain Eukaryota; kingdom Metazoa; phylum Chordata; class Mammalia; order Carnivora; family Canidae; genus Canis; species Canis aureus. The sequence continues at coordinate 56,140,652 of NC_135617.1, read as the reverse complement.
GTATTGAAAATCTATAAAGAACTTATCAAACTCACTACCGGAAAACAATCCAGTTAAGAAATAGGTGGAAGACATGAAAGACATTTTTCCAAAGAAGATATCCAGGTGGATAACAGACACATGAAAAGATGCTCAACATCACTCATATCAGGGAAATGCAAATCAAAAGCACAATGAGATATCACCTCACATCTGCCAGAATGGCTAAAATTAACAACTCAGGAAACAGCAGATGTTGGTGAGGATGTGGAGAAATCCTGATGGTAGGAATGCAAGCTGATGCAGCCACTGTGGAAAACAGTATGGCAGTTCCTCAAAAAGTTAAAATAGAACTACTCTATAGCCCAAAAATTGCACTACTAGATATTTACCCAGAGGATATAAAAATGCTGATTCGAAGGAGCTCATGCATCCCAATGTTTATAGCAGTTTTATCAACAATAGCCAACTTATGGGAAGAGCCCAAATAAGTGTCCATCAACTGATGAATGGATAAAGAAGATGTGGTGTATATATACAATGGAATATTACTCAGGGATAAAAAAAATGAAATCTTGCCATTTGCAACAAAGTAGATGGGACTAGAGTGTATTAGGCTAGGTGAAACAAGACAGAGATAAATATATGACTTCACTCATTTATGGAATTTAAGAAACAAGACAGATGAACATAGGGGAAGGGAGAGAAAAATAAGACGAAAAAAGAGGGAGAGGCAAACCATAAGAGACTTTTAACTACAGAGAATAAATTGAGGCTTGCTGGAGGGGAGTTGGGTTGGGAGGATGGGTTAAATGGGTGATGGGCATTAAGGAGGGAACCTGTTGGGATGAGCACTGGGTGTTTTATGTAAGTGCTGAATCACTAAATTCTAATCCTGAAACCAATACTACACTATATGTTAACTAACTTGAATTTAAATAATAATTTTAAGGACGCCTGAGTGTCTCAGTGGTTGAGCGCCTGCCTTTGGTCCAAGGAGTGATCCTGTGTCTCAGGATCAAGTCCCACATCAGGCTCCCTGCATGGAACCTGTCTGCCTCTCTCTCTCTGTGTGTCTCTCATGAATAAATAAATAAATTCTTAAAAAAAATCAATAATAATTTTTAAAAAGAAAATACAATGAATAATTAATTATATGGATATGTATATGTACATAATTTTTTCCAGAATTTATGGTTTTTATAGGTATTTGAATAAAACACTTCACTGTAAAATTTGTAAAATAAAGCCCTCTCCCACAATTCACCTCCCTCCAAATGAGCATTTTGTGAAACTTGAAATATTCTTTGAGAGACAATATCTTGTAATCATTAAATACTGATATGTAAATACACAAAACAGCCAATCAGCATTCTTTCACAACCTAGTTGTTTTTGGATCTTCATACCTCTTACTAACCTAACCTTTTGGGGACAGTGTATTGTGTGTTCTATCTAGCACATCCCAAATCTTAAAGTGCACAAGGATCACCTTAGAATCTTGATAAAGTGCCATTATCACTGATAATGGGTGACATGTTAAGTAAATAAAGTAGTTAGGGGATAGAGAGGTTTTGTCTTTTGAGTGGTTTCACAATTTCTTATTTTGGTGAGTTCTGCTTGCATTGTATAGAGGATATCTTAAAAAGAGAAGCTATTTACTTTTACCACACTGTTTTCCCTTTAGCCAGTTTGATTCTGTGATATCATCTATACAGCTAAACAATTAAGGATGAGAGGAACAACTTCTTATATTTTAGCAACTTAAAGCTTGTTCTCATTTTAGTTATCTGAAATCATGTCTTAAAATTGATTGCATTTCATAATTTGATAGCATTTTTCTTCTCCTAGCTTTCTCTTTTTATTTTACATGAATCAAGAATCCTGCCTCTTATGATCAATGGGATCATAGACTTCAAGAACCATAAAAAAGAGAGACAAACCAAGATACAGACTGTTAACTACAGAGAACAAACTGATGGTGTTACCAGAAGGGAGGTGAGTGTGGGTATGGGTGACATAGGTGATGGGGATCAAGAGTACACTTATCATAATGAGCACTGAAGAAAGTACAGGATTGCTGAATCACTATATTATACACCTGAAACTAAAATAACACTGTATGTCAACTATACCAGAATTAAAACAAAACTTAAGCGGGGTTGCTGATGTGGCCTGTATGTAATTGATCATCTTTTGCAGAAGCACAATCAATGCTCTGATGGCTTGCAGTAGTGATGATGCCAGAGATTCTGCTGCAAACTATAGCCAAATAGGACAAAAATCACACAAGGTATAACATAGCAAAGTATAGGGGCCTCATATAATATTCTGCAAAGACTTTCCTTCTGAGGCCATTGGGAACAATCACAGATTGGCAAAAAAGTCTTTTTATTTTGCTGTTCCTCCTGAGACTGCTCTCAATGCCACTTAACATCCTATGGAGAGGAGCAACAATGGCCAACACCTATTTCTGGGAATAGCTGGATTTTTTTTTTTTTTCTATTCCAAATACGTATTTGACAAAAGTTGAGAGACATTTTTGGACTCCCATGATAAAGGCATCTCTGTTAGGATGAGTAAAGGCCAAATGACAATGAAGTTTTCTTTTCTCCCACCAACTAGTGTAGGTGCAAGAGAAAGAAGTTTACAGGTCATCATATTTTTTTTTTTTTTTTTTTACTGAAAACAAGAGAGTAAAATGCTACATGGATAATGAGACCATTTTCTAAACTTAAATGCTTATTTTTAAATTATGTTGATCATTTCTGTCTTTGTTTGTTGAGCATATATGCACACTATAGTTACCCCAACCTTAACTACCATTTTTATGACAAACTATTGGTGATATTTTAGCCCTATTATATTTCTTACATAAATGAAAGACATAAGCCTTAAAGGACAAATTACATGCTCCTTCACTCCCAAGAGCACATATAAATAGATGCTCTGAATTGGCTTTGTTTCCTGAGACGGGCAAATAAGTCCTTTATTAATCTGCTGTTTTTAGGCTCTATCAGAATATCTGTCACTATTGGTCATAACAATATTTCACCTCATTCTAAATTCAGATGAACTAATGGCCTAGCACTACTAACACCAAAAGTGACATTGTAATTTAGTGGGATAAATAAAAATGTGGGAATGTTAAGGTATACTCCTATATTACCAAGCATAAAAGAACTATGGCCTTATATTTTGAAACAACTCAATAAAAAGGGAAAGATATCAGCAATTTATAGTCAAATGTAAGTGAACTTTGGAAGCAGACTATTTTAAATTGATTTAAAACAATCTGATTCTACAATCAAGAGATTAATTTTCCATATTTGTTTTTTCACTAAGTAGAATTTCATACAACAGAATGCCTAAGTTTTTGAATTAATCCTTTTCCTTACCCTATTGTTCATATTACAACCCTAAACTTATTTATTTTTCTCCTCTGGGTGAAAAATGATTGTTCATAAACATCAGTTGCTAAAACATTAGGAAATCTAATGGTAATTCTGTAACTTAATTTCCAGTTTTATGGAATAATATAAATGATTGATGCTATGTGTTTTTTCTTATTCAACCCTATAATCAGCTTGATTAAGACCTCACTGGTGCCAATTGAAAAGTTATCATTAATTTCTTCAAATTTCCCTAACTTGGGCCTCTATTAATTTATTAGAAAGTATACTAGTATCTGCAATACTGTATCAGACCAGTGGTTGCACTTGGGAAAGGATATTTCAAACTAAAAAAAATAATAATTCTTTAAAATCTCTTCAATATTTATAATACTGTTTCAAGGACAAGACATTTAAGCACCAAGTATGTGTGAATGCGTATATACCTATTCCCATATTTGTTATTAGAGCACAATTGTGGAGATTATTTAATAAGGTCTAATGTAATTTTTTTCATATTTTGCTTTTGAAGTTACAGTAGGAAAGTTTTCTGATTCCCTAAGGACTTCTGGTTTATAAAGAATAGTGAAAACTCTTCTCTTCACACAGTCATGATAGTCTACTATGCTAGTGAATTAAATCAGAATTTTCTGCTAAATGCAGACAAAAAGTGCCTGTTCCTACCATCCTTCCTGTGTCTTCCCACATTCTATTCTGGCAGTCCATCCATTCTCCTACAGAGAAATACCATAGACAGTAGCCAGAATGCTTCAAGAAATTTACTTTTGTCTCACCTATATAGGTGCATGCCATAGGTGAATTTGTTTGAAAGTTTATTTGCTCACCAAAGTAAACATCTGGAGATCTATGAATGGTTAAGAAGCCTGATTTCTTTATCACTTTCAGTTCTCTCTCTCTCTCTCTCTCTCTTTTTTAAAGATTTTATTTATTTGTTCATGAGAGGCAGGCAGAGACATAGGCAGAGGGAGAAACAGGCTCCCCATAGGAAGCCCAATACTGGATTGATCCTGAAACCCTAGGATCATGTCCTGAGCCAAACACAGATGCTCAACCACTGAGCCACTAGGCATCCCTTTAGTTCTCTTTCTTAAAAAAAAAAAAAAAAAAAAAAAAAAAAAAAGATATTATTCATTTGAGAAATATCAGAGTGAGAGAGAGCATGAGCTTGGAGAAGGGAGAGGAAGAGGGAGAAACAGACTTCCCACTGAGCAGGGAGCCTAAGACATGGGCTCCATCCAAGGACTGTAGGATCATGACCTGGGCTAAAGGCAGATGCTTAATGACTGAGTGACCCAAGTGCCCCTAGTTATTTTCAAGATATATTTATGTCACTTGTTTTCCTATATTTGGTCAATTTTTTTTCCTAAATAAATATTTTAATTCAGGAAGTAAGAATCAGTAAGCTAATCTGGTATGTCCTGAAATAACCTGTTCCTCAATTTTTATAAACATTTTAAAGTTTATGTTCTAAAATGTTAAGGGGTCTATTTCCTTGTCCTTAGTAAGTGTGCTTAGGTTTGGCAAAAACAAAAAATGGCAGATGTTTGTTAAGTCTATTATGCCATGAATACATCACTCTTTTTCCAATGTTGAAATGTTATCCCAGGTGCTTCAAAAGTTCATATGCTTATAACTGAATGATTGAGAAGAACTATGATACATCTGGAAAGTGTTTCACTAATACAAGGCAAACACACACAGAAAATTAGAAAAGTGGACAGTGTTAGGGAAACTTGGAAAAATGAAAGACTTCCAGGGGTTTCCATTTCAAGTAAATTTTTTGTGCCTGTCTTTAAAACATAAAAAGTGGGGAAGGGAATCAAGGATTCCCTATACTTAAGATTCAATTCCCTAAGGGGGTGCCTGAGTGGCTTAGATAGTTGAGTGTCCAACTCTTGGTTTTGGCTCAGGCCATGATCTCAGGGTCTTGAGATCAAACCCTACATTGGGCTCCCTGCTCAGTGGGGAGTCTGTGTGAGGTTCTCATTCCCTCTCCTTTTGCCCCTTCCCCCTACTTGCATTCTCTCTCTCTCTCTCTCAAATAATTATGTTTTCATTTATTGATGGACACTTGGGCTGCTTCTATAATTTGGCTATTGAAAATAATGTTGCAATAAACATGAGGGAGCGTGACTTAGCACTTTTGTATTGTAAGGATCAATATCCAGTAGTGTGATTACTGGATGGTAGAGTAGTTCTATTTTTAATTTTTTGAGGAACCTCTGTACTGTTTTCCACAGTGGATGCACCAGTTTGCTTTCCCACCAACAGTGCACTAGCATTCCTTTTTCTCTACATCCTCACTTATTGTTTCTTGTGTTTCTTATTTTAGACATTCTGACAGGTGTGAGGTGATATCTGATTATAGTTTTGATTTGCATTTCCCTGAGAAGTGATGTTGAACATCTTTTTGTGCGTCTGTTGGTCATTTGTATGTCTTCTTTGCAGAAATTTCTGTTCATGTCTCATTCTTAAATTGGATTGTTTTTTAGGGGTAGAGTTGTATAAGTTCTTTATATATCTTGGATACTAACCCTTTTTAAGGCATGATATTTGCAGTTATCTTCTCCCATTCAGTAGGTTGCCTTTTAATTTTGTTGATTCTTTCACTGTGCAGAAGCTTTTTTTTATTTTGATGTATTCCCAATAGTATTTACTTTTATTTCCCTTGCCCCAGAGACACATTTAGAAAAATGTTGTTATAGTGTTAAGTTTTTATTTTGCTAAACCATTGGGTTATGGGGATTGTTAGACTGGCCATTGTTTTGTTTTTGTTTTTAATTTTTTATTTATTTTTTTATTGGAGTTCAATTTGCCAACATATAGCATAACACCCAGTGCTCATCCCGTCAAGAGCCCCCCTCAGTGCCTGTCACCCAGTCACCCCAACTCCCACCCACCTCCCCTTCCACTACACCTTGTTTGTTTCCCAGAGTTAGGAGTCTCTCATGTTCTCTCACCCTCACTGATATTTCCCACTCATTTTCTCTCCTTTCCCCTTTATTCCTTTTCACTATTTTTTATATTCCCCATATGAATGAGACCATATAATGTTTGTCCTTCTCCGATTGACTTACTTCACTCAGCATAATACCCTCCAGTTCCACCCATATCAAAGCAAATGCTGGGTATTCGTCATTTCTAATGGCTGAGTAATATTCGATTTTAAATGTAGACCACATCTTCTTTATCCATTCATCTTTCGATGGACACCGAGGCTCCTTCCACAGTTTGGCTACTGGGGACATTGCTGCTATAAACATTGGGGTGCATGTGTCTCTGTCTTTCACTGCATCTGTATCTTTGGGGTAAATCCCCAGCAGTGCAATTGTTGGGTCATAGGCAATTCTATTTTTAACTCTTTGAGGAACCTCCACACAGTTTTCCAGAGTAGCTGTACCAGTTCACATTCCCACCAACAATGCAAGAGGGTTCCCCTTTCTCCACATCCTCTCCAACATTTGTTGTTTCCTGTCTTGTTAATTTTCACCATTCTCTCTGGTGTGAGGTGGTATCTCATTGTGGTTTTGATTTGTATTTCCCTGATGGCAAGTGATGTGGAACATTTTCTCATGTGCTTGTTGGCCATATCTATGTCTTCCTCTGTGAGATTTCTGTTCACATCTTTTGCCCGTTTCATGATTGGAATGATTGTTTCTTTGCTGTTGAGTTTAATAAGTTCTTTGTAGATCTTGGATACTAGCCCTTTATCTGATATGTCATTTGAAAATATCTTCTCCCATTCTGTAGGTTGTCTTTTAATTTTGTTGACTGCTTCCTTTGCTGTGCAGGAGCTTTTTATCTTGATTAAGTCCTAATAATTCATTTTTGCTTTGTTTCTCTTGCCTTCCTAGTTGTATCATGCAAGATGTTGCTGTGGCCAAGTTCAAAAAGGGTGTTGCCTGTGTTCTCCTCTAGGATTTTGATGGATTCTTGTCTCACATTTAGACCTTCTATCCATTTTGAGTTTCTCTTTGTGTCTAGTGCAAGAGAATGGTCTAGTTTCATTCTTCTGCACGTGGCTGTCCAATTTTCCTAGCACCATTTATTGAACAGACTGTCTTTTTTTCCAGTGGATAATGTTTTCTGCTTTGTTGAATATTAGTTAACCATGGAGGTTAACTAATACCACACTGTTTTGATGATCACAGCTTTGTAGTACAACCTGAAATCTGGCTTTGTGATGCCCCGGCTCTGGTTTTCTTTTTAAATATTCCCCTGGCTATTCGGGGTCTTTTCTGATTCCACACAAATCTTAAGATGATTTGTTCCAACTGTCTGAAGAAAGTCCATGGTATTTTGATAGGGATTGCATTGAATGTGCAAACTGCCCTGGGTAGCACTGACATTTTCACAATATGAATTCTTCCAATCCATGAGCATGGTATATTTTCCCATGTTTTTGTGTCTTCCTCCATTGCTTTCAGAAGTGTTCTGTAGCTTTTAGGGTATAGATCCTTTACCTCTTTGTCTAGGTTTATTCCTAGGTATCTTACACTTTTGGGTGCAATTGTGAATGGGACTGACTCCTTAATTTCTCTTTCTTCAGTCTCATTGTTAGTGTATAGAAATACCACTGATTTCTGGGCATTGATTTTATATCCTGTAGAGTGGCCACTGTTAATAACCTTGGTGAATATACCTCTAAGTTATTTTGAAAATAATAGAAGAAACAGTAAAGGATTCCCATATTTGTAAATACTTTTTTATATGTTAAAACTAGTATAAAAGATGCTTCCTATGTTATTCATCTTTTCTACTACAACTACTTTTATGAAATACCTAAAAGTATGTTTTTCTGCTATGGCTCATGGATTTTTAATAGTTAATTTGCTCCGAATAACTGTAATTGTGACTCACTTTTGGATATTCATATTTATACAACATGATCAATGGAAGCTCATTTGAGTTTGAATATTTGTACTTCTTTGAGCAATACCATCAAATATTGTTTTAAATAATCTTATTTTCTGACAACAACGAGTTGGTCTATTTTCCCAGGCTTTGGATATGTAATCAGCCATTTACTAAGAAATAAATTCCATTTAGTGGAGAAGGATATGAAATGTCAGATTCTGAGCTCTACAGATGCATATCAGATTGTTTTTAGTGTTTACTAGAGCCGAGCAGAGTAGCATCAGGTTTTAACATTGTTTTCCAATAACAGAAAAACTACTTTTACTAGAGCAAACCTAAATGATTTTTATGCCTTATCTAAACTGAATTCCATTTCCTTTTGTTTTGTGAGTTTTATATATTTTATCTATCGTGATTTTATATTGACTCTGTGTCCAGACTAGTTTATTGTCCTCATCTAAATAATATAAGGATAGCTAATTCTCATCACACACTAAGTCCCATGCTTCTTAAGAATCTCTTTCAGGACAGCCCTGGTGGCTCAGCAGTTTAATGCCGCCTTCAGCCCCAGGGCCTGATCCTGGAGACCCAGGATTGAGTCCCACATCAGGCTCCCTGCATGGAGCCTGCTTCTCCCTCTGCCTGTGTCTCTGCCTCTCTCTCTCTCTCTCTCTCTCTCTCTCTGTGTGTGTGTGTGTGTCTCTCATGAATAAATAAATAAAATCTTTATAAAAAAGAAACTCCTTTCAAAACTCTGCAACCCTTATTCCAAAAGGTTTCTTCTGAAGAAATTATTAGTCAAAGACTTTCTGTGGACACAGAAAGTGATCAAGATAATACTGCAGAAAAGTATTCAGTATAAGTAGGAAAATAGATTGATCTGGTATTAATGTAAGCATTATGATCTAAGTCTAAAATTAGAACACACAATCTGGCAAACATTTTATATATTTGTAAATATAAAGGCATAAAAAATCTTACTAAGTGGTATATATAAATCACTCTACAATGTTTAATTAAAGAACTAATTTTACTGGAAATAATACATCTATAGAAGAGGAAATTTCTTTACTCTTCTAGGTTCCTTGGCTGGTCTAAAAATCACATAGACATAAGACAGATTAATGAGAGAAAAACTAATTTAACTGCATACTATAAGGCCCCCACAAAGCAAAGAGATTCAAGGGCAAGCTGGGCAATTGAAGCTTATATGTCATCCTGACCTAGGGAATAGGATAGGGGCCTGAGGCTTCAAAGGGGCAAAGGGTAATTCACAGGGTGATAAGAACAGATGTTTAGTAATTAGATGTTTGTCCTGCCATACAGATAGGTCATTCTGATAAAAATTATCTGTTGGTAATAGCTCTCTTTCTGGGCTAGGCCCCCTATCTATCTAAGTTATTTTAGTTAATTTATTCGATGGTAAATCTTTTTCTTGAATCTGCTGGCTCTTGATTACCTTCAAGATAATCAAAATAGTCCACATGCCGAAGTGGCACGTTTTGGGAAGACTTGTTTTGAACCTCATCACATGAGATTGAAACTCCTAGAAACTGTTTTTTGTTTTGTTTTGTTTTGTTTTAATGTTAGTCGAATAAGGGAGGAAAAAAAGATGAAAAAAAGTCTTATTTAGGTTTTTTTTTTTTTAAGATTTTATTTATTTATTCATGAGAGACACAGAGAGAGAGAGGCAGAGACACAGGCAGAGGGAAGAGCAGGCTCCATGCAGGGAGCCTGTCGTGGGACTTGATACCAGGACTCCAGGATCATGCCCGGGCTGAAAGTGGCACTAAACCCCTGAGCCACCAGGGCTGCCCTTATTTAGGGTTTTGATAGTAACTTAACTGGAATTATAATACAAATCTAAAGTAATAAAGATTAATAAAGATTAAACATTGAATGCTTAATGGATTTTTGCTTGATTAAGGGAAGCAGCATATATGAATGCTGAAAAAGTACAATCCAGAGTTAAGAACTGAGTATTTGGAGGGGATTCAAATAACATCCAAATATTTTCAAACATGATGAATGTCCATTACTAATAGCTTTACTAATAACCTACATAAAATGATTAAAATTGTGCCTCAGGAAAGTAGAACACCTCTTTAGTAAATTACAGGGGAAATATCAAATGTCTAAGATTATGAAAAGTAGCAAGTAGTTACAATCATGTTTTTTGTTTTTATTGTTTAAAGAAATATATGGAGAATTTTTAAGCTTCTGTATGGATAAAAGTTTTAAAGTGGTTCATAATTATTTTTAAGGATTTTATTTATTTATTCATTTATTCATTCGTTCATTCATGAGGGACAGAGAGGCAGATGCATAGGCAGAGGGAAAAGCAGGCTCCCTGTGGGGAGCCGGATGTGGATTTGATCCCAGGACCCCAGGTCATGCCCCGAGCCGAAGGCAAATGCTCAACCACTGAGCCAGCCAGGTATCCCAATGGTTCATAATTAAAAGAATCTCATGAGCTACAAAAAGTACAATGAATATAAAGCATTTTATGGAAAGTGTGTCTTGCATCGGATAGGTGAGGGGATAGGAGACAAATGAAATGGACAAGCCAAAAAAATTGTACTTTTGACACAAGCAAAATTATATGTATAGTATCCCAATATTCAGAAGCAATTCTCCCTTTCTTGTCAGTTAGCCAAGACATAGATAGGCTTTTAAGACCACACTGGTCATTTCTTACCCAAACTTCCTCAGCCCTGAGAGATTTCCAATAAATTAAAAGTCTGGTGGGAATTATAATTCCTTATATTCAGAGCCCAGATGGTTCTTTTATAAAGAACTCTCATGTGTAAAATCAATGAAGAAACATAATCTAACAGGTCTGAGGTGGAATTACACTTGATACTACAAGAGTGAGTCATACATGCATACAAAATGCAATCACACTGGTGATTAAAATTAACTCAAATATAGAAGAAATTATGATAAGCAAATTGTATTACCTTCATGATGGCAGCATCTCATATATTGTTTTTCCCTAGAGTCATTGAGAAGCTCTTTTAGAAATACTAATGCAAAAATAGTCTGCAGTTTAATTAGAATTTGGGGCCACAGGTCTCACTATAATTTACAAATTAATTATATAAATTCTGGCAACATTAAGATAATATCATGAGGGGAATCCATAGAACACAATTTTAGATAAGCCAATTTATTCTTTAATGAAATGATTCAAACTATGTTTAAAATGTTTAAAACTTTTATGTCTTTCTAAAATAAAAATTACTTCTTTGGAAAGTAAATTTCATTCTAATTGCAGCCTACCTTTGCTATACAACTTCAGATTTTATAACATTGTGTCTAAAAGGCATTTTTTAACTGAACTTTTCAAAATAATTTCCTGTACGTATTAGTTTTAAAATAGAGAACACTGAAAAAAATACCCTAAATTTATAAGTCTAACACAGAAGGGAAGTGATTTGATTTTCCACACTGAATCAGGAACACAAAACTCCTATTGGAAGACTATTTTTCCTAAATCCTTAGAAGCAGAATTATTTCTCTTCCAAAATGTAATGTAAGAAAAACTCACCTTTGATGAGGACACAAGTTTCAGTTGAACCTTCAGCGAAATTATTTTTTAAGATGACTGTTACCTCTTTTCTCCTACTGCATGGCCTACTCTAGACCCCAATGCCCCAGTATTTCTTCATTCTTTCTGACTATTCAGTCCAGAGAAACCTCTTCCCCAGGTCAGAACCTGATTTCACACACTCCATATATCAGTCTTTCAACTTAGTCCTCTGCAAGCTGATCCTTGCTAGATAATAATAAAATATATATCTGCATGTTTATCTGGGTGTGGCACTATAGTTACTAAAGTGCTTTCAACTATATTATTCTACTCCATCCTTATGATAGTTCTATGAGTTGAGAACACAGAATGTTATTTCTATTTCACATATTAGGAATTGAGTATAGACAAAATTAAGTAAATATTTGTTTTAAGATTTTATTTATTTACTCATGAGAGACATAGACAGAGAAGCAGAGACAGGCAGAGGGAGGAGAAGCAGGCAAGAACCCAATGTGGGACTTGATCCTGGGACTCTGGGATTATGCCCTGAGCTGAAGGCAGAAGCTCAACCATTGAGCCACCCAGATGTCCCAAAATTAAGTAAATATTAAGGTCCATTTGGTTAGGTTAACAAAAATTGTGTAGCTGAAATTAAAGCACAGTCATCCCTCTCTCCTAACCAAGGTCTCTCCACATGATATGTAAGTATGGTTTAACTACACAAGTGGCTTTAGAGTAACTTAAAAAATGAATCTTTGTTCCGTGGAGGTTCATGTATTTCATTGATGTTCCAGTGATTCTAATAAATAAGCTTTCTTTCCTTGAAAATCCACTCTGTTATAAGCACTCTGCTTATTTCTTTAGACTCCAAAGGAGAATAAAAAAAGAGCTGTTTCCTTTGAACTCACAATCTGATGGTGGTAACACACACACACACACACACACATACGTAATACCGTGGGAGGGACTGTATGAGGAAATTAGGTACACAGTGTGTTAGGAGCATAAGAGACTAACTAGAAGGGGTAGGGGTATTGTTACGTTAAGGTTTACAATAAATTTGTATTATGTCCTGAAAGATAAGTAGGAGCTTAAGAGGCAGTAAAAAGGCTTTTTTGATATAGACATCGAATTTTAAAGGCAAGGTCTTAGTTGTATTCATATAGCAGCCCTTTGTATAATCTTCATGTACATAGAAAATGAGAGGGAAAGGAAAAAGAACAACTGGGGTCAGCTTTTGAAAGTGTATTTTTCATGGTAGAGCAATTGTAAAGCATTATTTAGGGCAAGTTTTTAAAGAAGAGATGTATGAGTCCATTCGCCATAGGAAAGACACCTTGTGGATGAAGGGATGGACAGCTGGAGTAGGAAAGACTGCACGATGAAAAATCGAGGCAGGAGAACAGTGATTGGGCAGGTGGAGGAGGAGGTTTCCTACAGGAGCCTAGTCTGGAATAGTAATACTGGATCCTCATTACGTGTTCCTGCTTGTGATTCATGGCCTCCACATCTAAAAGGTTTTCATATATATAGAATTTCTTTTTCCACAGTATGTTTAGTTTCTGACAGCAGAATACACCACCCCAGAATGTGCCACCTCGGTATGTGGGTTATTTCCAGATGAAAACAATTGGGGCCCAGAAGCCTGAGGAAGAGTGAAGGGGGCTTCACTGCCTAAAAGGATTTAGTAAAGGTACCTGTGCCAGGAAAAGAGGTATTACCAAAAGTAGCTTTTTATATCAAAAATATGTATCTGCATGGTATGGTAAACATTTGGTTTACCAAATACCTGCTCTTCTTAGCTTCCTGAGAATAGTCTTTGCTCCCTTTTGAGACGCCAGACCTGAATCTCCTTCTCCTTAGCTCAGGATGGTATATAAGCTTCAGTTACCTGGCTGCCTGAGAGTCTCATAAAAACCTAGAGGGGAAGAAGGGAAAAATTTCCTACATTTTCTTCCTAATATTTTCTATTATTTTTCTATTTAGAACATGGTTTTACTAGGTACTCATCTCAGCCTTTTGGAATTAGTGTTTTAATACTATTTTCCTGGTTCTCATGATGATTTCAAGCAAGTAAATACCATGAGTAAAGAAAGCTTACACCTTATTGTGGACACCATCCTCCCAGTGAGAGAATGATCTTCTTGATTCAGTAAGAGAGCCAGTATGGAGGAATGCTGAGTCAGACTGCCTAATAAGGAATCCTCTTACTAGTTACACACTTTGGGAAAATTAACCTCTTCATGCCTTTGTTTCCTCAGCTTAAAAAGGAAGGTAACTCTGGGGTGCCTGAGTGGCTCAGTCGGTTAAGTGTCTGCCTTCTGCTGAGGTCATGATCCCAAGTCCTGGGACTGAGCCCCATATGGGGCTCCCTGCTCAATGGGGAGTCTGCTTCTCCCTCTCCCTTTATCCCTTTCCCTGCTCATGAATGCTTGCACTCTCTCTCAAATCTTTAAAAAAAAAAAAAAATTAGAAAGTGGTAACTGTTTCTCCCTTATACAGTTGTGAAGATTAAATGAATAAATGATAAAAGTAAAGTTTTCTTTTTCTACTCACAACAATGCTTTGACACCAAATGTGTGGGTTTTACACAACCAGCAATTTTCCAAACTAGTGGACACCAACTAAGTGTCCTACAATACAATTCAGTCCTAACACTGTCTATGTAGAGTTAATGCAAACCCCACTAGCTAATGGTTTAGTCACACAAGACTACCTGTCCTGACTTAGATGCCAATCTCGAGTCTCAGGTGGTATTGTCTATGATATGGGGGTTCCCACGCCCCCTTCCATGGGTTCAATAATTTGCTAGAAGGGCTCACAGTACTCTGGAAAATTACTAACTTCCTAGAGATTGCAAAAAATATGATTCAAATGGAAAAGATGCACAGAACAAAGTATGAGGAAGGGGCCAGAGATTCTATGCCCTTTCCAGGGGCACCACTCTCTTAGCAACACTAAGTGTTTCCCAATCTGGAAACTCTCTAAACCTCTTCGGTAAGGTTTTTTTGTTTTGTTTTGTTTTGTTTTGTTTTTTATTGAAGGCTTCACCACTTAGACATGATTGATAATAAACTCAATCTCCAGTCCTTTCCCCTTCCTGGAGGTCAGAGAATGGAGCTAAAAATTCTAACCCTCTAATCACATGGCTGATTTCCTTAGCAAGCAGTTGCCCCTTTCCTTTACCCAATCCTCAGAGGCTTTCCAAAAAAAAAAAAAAATCCTCTAATTTAACATAAACTGAGGTGTGATTGAAATCACCTGTTCTGAATAACAAATGATGCTCCTTTTCCTTCTTTCTCTGGAGCTGGTTTAGGAGCCTGGGATAAAATCCAAATATAACAAGAGATAGTCCTTTAGCTTTATCACTTAGGAAATTACAACTACTGTAGGAGCAGTGGCCAGGAGCTGGGATGAAGACCAAAATATATATCTTTTATTAGCATAATGAGCATTACTTAAAAAATATTTAGAACTCTGGCAGACTGTATATGTTTAGTAAATGTTAGTCACACTGACCACCACCACAACCATCATATTGTGGGGACAAAGAAACTTGCTTCTAAAGATTTCAGAAGATAGGTATTTAAGACAAACCCACAAAAACACACACAAAAACACATATTCCATTCATTTTGCAAGAAAACTTTCAAACCACAGAAGCCTGACCCTAATGCAATACTCATCCTATGTTATGTAATCCTTTGGCCAGGATATTAATTATAAAATGTTTTACTCTTCATATCACTAGATCAATCTATACACAAAATGCTCTTTATTTCATGACACAAAAGTTTGCTGTTTTTCTCACAGAAGAGTACGTTTAAAAATATTTGGCTTATTTATGATTTCTAAACTTATCTTCTAAGTAGTTATATATAAATAGAGCCAGTGTTCTCTTTTTTGACCCTTTGTCCTTTCTCTGTATATTCTTTCCACTAGAGATTGAAATCATTCTCATGGTTTCAATGAAAATCTCTTATTTATAAAATTTCTAACTTCCCATTTGCAGTCATGACCTCCGTCTAATTTTGTTACTAATTAACTACTTGAGTGATTTGCAGTCACCTCAGTGTCAGCATATCTACGTAGAGACTCCTCATATTTCCCCCACATTCTTATAGATTCAAAACTGTGGGAGGCTATCTGGTATCCTGTTTAGAATGACTTTGGGGTCAGACACAACATGATTTGTTCTGACTCTATCTTTCTTAACTTTGTGACATTTGGCGACCTAACTTCTCTAGGCCATCATAGTTATGTTGCTGGTGAAAGGAATTTTCTATGAGAATTAAAATACTTAGTGTCTGGGAACAGCAATACCTTAATGTATTTTAGCTGCTATTATTAATGCTATCCACATAGGGAGCCTCTGCATTACAGGTATATATAAAAGTCTTTGTGTCTTTAAATGAATCTTCCTCCATTCTTCTGTTGGCTATGTCATAGTGATATTAATTCACAATACTTCTGTCAATCCTGACCTCTTTTAGCTGGCTCTTGTCTTCTCTGGCTCCCTGCAATTTCATCTTTAAATGGCCCCACATGCAGAACATGTAGAACTTGGCCCACTTATGTTTCTAAAACCAAGAAATAGGACTAGGAAGTTCATCTGCGATGTCATCACATTCTGAACTTGCGGTACCCTACAAATGCCATCTCCATAGTCTGGGTGGGCATAGACCTTAGTTTCCTATTCTCATGTGTCTAGTCTATTCTCAGTTCCTGCTATTTTTACTGGCTGACCAGTCCTAGAATTCTTTGTGCTCAGGCAACCAGAAAATTTATCAGTATTGATAAATCATAAATCTCTTTATAGCCTATGCATTATTAGACCAGTTTTCTGTATTTCCTCTCCATGAGACAAATCCTCATTTATCTCTCAAAAACTTTTATTTCTCACTACCTTCACTACCACCTTTTATACCCTCACTACCTTTTATTCCTCACTACCTTTTAAATTCAGCACTGCCACATCTAATATGACCTACATTTTCCATTGTTTTATTTTGTGGTTACTCTGCTTTAGCTAGATCGATGTTTACTCATTGTTTTCTTTTTTTAAAAGATTTTAGTATTTATTCATAAGAGACAGAGACATAGGCTGAGGAAGAAGCAGGCTATATGCAGGGAGCCCAACATGGGGCTCAATCCTGGGACTCCAGGATCATGTCCTGTGCCGAAGGCAGGCACTTAACCACTTAGCCACTGAGGCATCCCTTACTCATTGTTTTCTAACTCTATCTTATTAGATCATTTTCTGTACCCTTGATCAAATTGCTACCATGACATGGGACAGTTGCCTCATTCTCTTTTCCTCTTTATATCCTTTCAGACTTGAATGTCTATTTAGGTCCCCATGAGATTTTACTAATCAGTACAGTGCATGGTGCTCTTTCTTGTCTCTGAATTTGTTTTCTGCCTAGTGCTGTGTATTTTCAGACATTTTTCTTTCAGCACAGACATTATGAATTATGATTTAACACTGGCTAAATTTATAAATGCATGTGAACTTGAGCAGGCAGGTATCATATTGAAATCAAAACCATCAATGAGATAATTTAAAAAAGAAAATGGACACTGACTCAGACATATCTTTTTCTTAAAATATTGTGGTATAAATCAATATGCTATTCTAAATACACTTTGAGAATTTTATATGTGTCTATGTATATGAACCTGTGTTTCAAAAATCTATGCTACACAATAGATACATATGTATATACATATATACATGTACATGTATACATATATTATCATAGATTTTTATAACATTGTAGATACCTAGCTGGTTGCTATGGTAACAACAATAATGTTGATAATTATGATGACGATAGGATTGAAAAATAACTGGCAGTAGGAAAATGTGTCTCTTAACTTTCTATGGTACCTATACCATTGAGGGAGATATATGATTAGTACTTTATATTAAATAGGATGAGTGTGGTCAGGTTATTGGGGTTTCTCTATAGCTTCTCCCTTATTAAGATAGGAAGTTTCTTTTGGCTACAGCTACCACACATGCTCTGGAAGAAAGGAAGAAAACAGAGAAAAGGAGGAGCAAAAATAAGCATTTTGCACTAGGAGAAACCAACAGTGAAGGAGTATAGCAAGCTGGCACTAGGTCTAAGATCCCTCCTTTTGCCCTGCCTCACTGGCTGCTTCTGCTCTCATGAAGTCATCACTGGGAAACAAACACTGGCAGCAGGAGAGGATATCCTGAGATCTGGCCTGCAGTCTGACAATATCTTTTTGGCACATTTTAGTGTAAAATATTCCTATTAGTACTCCACATTCATTCTGGCTCCTGAGCATAGCCAATTGCAGGACCCAAGAGGAAATTCCCTGTTGAGGAAACACTGTGGGGTACAGAGGAACAGGTGAGCACAGCAAGAAATTGGGCCCATTTTTTGAACATCAAAGAAGGATAATTTGCAGTTATCTATCCTTATCTACTTAGGTATCTCCTCAGGAAAATTAAAATAAAAATGAGAATTTTCATAGGAGTAAGAGGAAAAGGCAAAGCACAAAATGGGAAGAATTACATTAATGCATGTCACAAAAAATCTCCAGCTAGTAACAAGGAAAAATGTAATTCTTGAAATTTTAGAGTTTGTATGAACCCTAGAGCTCTTGGTGAAAATTAATTTCTCAGGTTGATTTTAGTATAGAAACTATTCTAGCATTTCCTCAAGAATTTTCTTTAGGTTGTAATTTTGATTTTTGGGAGAAAAAAATGTCTTGGGACTGTTGGGTTAAGCACATGTTAATGAGTTCCCTTCATTGATATAACTGCCTTTTTAAAATATACTAATGTGAGATAAATACAGTGCACATTGTTTATACATTTATTTCACCATTGATTTTCTCCATACTTTCTTAAAGTATGTATAAAGAAGATTTTTGCAGGATTAAAGTAATATAGACTACATTTAGGAAAAACTTGACCTTTTCCATAAGTGGGTCTTAGACCACTTGAGATGAAGAGTTCTAGGTTTCTGTAAACTAGCCATATTATTTTTTCTATAATATTCTGTAATTCTAAAGGGCTCTGTACTGATTAATATTACCCTCAATATAACTCATTAAGGTGTGTTGGGGTAATTTCCACTAAATGACAGGTTTTCTGTTATTACCCCTTTCCAATTTTAGTTCACATATCCTTATGTAAGTTTTCTTTGTCTAAAAGCATGACTCAACACGTATTATGCCATTAAGTATTTAGTGGTATGTTGCATTTATAGTCCACAGGAACTGCACCTCCCAGTATTCATGCCCTGTAGTACTTTCCTCACCTTGAATTTCTACTTGCCCTTTGACATACTTATACCAATAAAATGTAAAAGAAATGATGCCATTCAATTCTGGCCCTAAACATTAAAAAGGCCCAACAGTTTTTGCTTTTTCATCTTGAAAGCCTAGCTAATAAAATCAGGAACCATGCTATATAAAAAGAAAGATCCAAATTCTCCCTATGGAGAAGAAATAGACAGTTCTGATGGATGGAAAAACACCTGGAAAGAGACCATATGCAAGAGAAATGAGGTGCCCCAGTTGTCCAGACCAAACCCTCAGACACATGGGAGAGGCTTTCTGAGCCCTTTCATTTAGGCCGTCCACAGACTGAGTGCAGCCACATAAAAGCTATGTTAGATGTTTTCACTCAATCAAAACCATCAAAATCAAATGAGAAGAACCTTGAGGGTAGCTCTGTCTAAATTCCCAACCAATAGAAATATAAATAATAAAAATAAGCCTTATTTGATGCCATTAAATTTTAATATGGTTTATTACATGGCACAGATAGCTGAAAAGAAGGTTGTTGTTTTTTTTTTTTTGTTTTTTTGTTTTTTCCTATCTCTAGGCTACAATATTTGGGAAAGATACATAACTTCACCATACAGATAAATACAAACCAATATAATCATCAGCACCAGGCAGAGGAGGAAAATATTAGGAGGTTGGTGTATATATTAATGTTATAAGTTTGAGAGAGAACTTGTCATAGGAGGAAAACAGTTTTCTTTGACTTCTAAAATCAGGAAAGATTGGTATCACAAAAAGGGGATTCTACAGAGTGGATCCAATAGCCTATAAATTAAGTAAATAGAATAGATTGGAAAGGTATTGGCTCTGGAGAATTAATCATGCAAACACAAACACATACACATATATTTGTGTATATATATGTGCACATATATAAGATATAACTATAGAATATGGTTATAAAAACAACTATATAGAATATATATAAATGTATATGTATATAGATATACTTGAAAACATACATCACATTACTATAGGATTTATATAGATTATACATATCTAAAATATACATATGTATTGCATATGTGTATATGCAAATATATAGGATATATACATACATACACATGGGAAACCCAAATATATATATATCCAGATTTATACCAGGAAATTTATACAATTATTTTCTCTTATTTTTATTGAAGTATATTTAACATATTATTTAAATTTCAGGAGTATAACATATTCAACAATTCCATATATTAAACAGTGCTTACCATGATAAGTGTAGTCACTGTTTCACCATACAACATTATTACAATATTATTGGCTATATTCTCTAAGCTCTACTTTTCATTGCTATGACTTATTTATTTTATAACTGGAAATTTGTGCCTCTTAATCCCCTTTGTCTATTTTGCCCATTTCTCCACCCACCTCCCTTCTGGGAACTATGTTTCTTCTCTGTATTTGTGAGTCTGGTGTTTGTTTGTTTTGTTTGTTTGTTTTTAAGATGCCACGTATAAGTTGAATCATATGGTATTTGCCTTTGTCTGACTTCTTTCACGTAGCATAATAGTCTCTAGACCTATCTATGTTGTCACAAATGGCAAGATCTCATTTTATATGGCTGAGTAATATTCCTGTGTGTGTGTGTGTGTGTTGTGTGTACACCCACATCTTTATCCATTCATTAGTGAGGGACACTGGGGTTCTTTGTATATTTTGGCTGTTGTAAATAATGCTCAAACATAGGGGTACATGTATCTTTTCAAATTTTTGTGGTTTTTTTCCCTTGGACAAATGCCCAGCACTGGGATTACTGCATCACATGATATTTCTATTTTTAATTTCTTGAGGAACTTCCATATTGTTTTCTATAGTAGCTGTGCGAATTTACATTCACACCAACATTGTACAAGTATTCTCTTTTCTCTACATTATAGTCTACACTTGTTATTGTCTTTTTGATACTAGCTGTTTGGTGTGAAATGATATCTCACTGTGGTTTTTATTTGTATTTCCCTGATAAGTGATGTTGAACATCTTTTGATATGTCTGTTGGCCTCCTGCATGTCATCTTTGGAAAAGCACCTAATCAGGTCCTCTACCCCAATTTTAATTGGATTATTTTATTGGTGTTGAGGTGGATATTAACTCCATGTCAAACGTGATTTACAAAAACATTTTCTCCCATTAAGTAGGATGTCTTTGTGTTCTCTTCATAGTTTTCTTTGTAGTACATAGCTTTTTATTTTGGTATAGCCCCAAAAGTTTATTTTTGCTTTTGTTTCCCTTACTGAGGATATATATCCATAGATATGTTGCAAAGAACAACATCCAAGAGATTACTACCTACGTTTTCCCCTAGGAGTTTTATGGTTTCAGGTCATTTAGGTCTTTAATCCATTTTGAGTTTATTTTTCTTCACAGTATAAGAAAGTGATCTGGTTTCATTCTCTTCCATATAGCTGTCTGGTTTTCCCAACACCATTTGTTGAAGAGACTGTCTATTGCACATTGAATACTCTTGCCTCCTGGGGTAGCTTGGTAGTTGAGTATCTGCCTTTGACTCAGGTCATGATCCCAGGGTCCTAGGATCTAGTCCCTTCCCTGCCTGTCTCTCTGTGTCTCTCATGAATAAATAAATAAAATCTTTAAAAAAAAGAATATTCTTGCCTCCTTTGTTGTAGATTAATCATATAATCTTGGATTTATTTCTGTGCCCCTATCTTCTTGGATTTATCTATGTGTTTATTTTTGTGCCAGTACCACACTATATCTTTTAGTAGATCTTTGTAATATATCTTGAAATCTGGGATTGTGATACCTCCAGCTTTGTTCTTCTTTCTCAAGATTTCTTTGGTTACCGTAGGACTTCTGTGGTTCCATACAAATCTAAGGATTATTTGTTCTGCTACTGCGAAAAATGGTATTGGTATTTTCATGTTGATGATGTTAGATTTTTAGATTGCTTTAACATGGACATTTTAACATTATTCTTCCAATCTATGATTATTCTTCCATTTATGTTTTCAGTTACTTTCATTAGTGTCTTACAGTTTTCAGAATACAGGTCTTTCACCTCCTTGGTTAAATTTATTCCTAGGAATTTTATTCTTTTTGATGCAATTATAAGTAGGATTGTTAATTTTCCCTCCTGCTATTTCATTATTCTTGTATGGAAATGCAATAGATTTCTGTACATTATTTTTGTATGCTGCTACTTTACTGAATACATGTATTAGTTCCAATATTCATTCCATAGACATACTGAGTCTTTAGAGTTTTCTGTATGTAGTATCATGTTACCTGCAAATTATGAGTTTTTCTTATTTTTACCAACTTGGATGACTTTTATTCTGTTTTTTAAAAAGATTTATTTATTTATTTATTTATTTATTTATTTATTTATTTGAGAGACAGCAAGCAAGGGGAAGAGCAGAGAGAGAAAGAGAATCCTGAAACAGACTCCCCACTGAGCTGGAGCCTATGTGGGGCTAGATACTAGGACTCTGAGATCATGACCTGAGCCAAAACCAAGAGTCAGCTGCTCAACTGACTGAGCCACCCAGGTGCCGTGATTGACTTTTTTTTCTTTCTCTTGTCTGATTGCTGCAGGTAGGGCTTCCAGTACTATGTTGAATGAAAGTGGTGAGAGTGGACATCCTTATCTTATTCCTGATTTTAAAGGAAAAGCTCTCAGCATTATACCACGTAGTATAATGCTAGCTGTAGGTTTTTCATATGTGGCCTTTATTATATTGAGATGTATTCCCTCTAAATACACTTTGTTGGGAGTTTTGATCCCTTTATTATTATGTAATGCTTTTCTTTATCTTTTCCTACAGTCTTTGTTTTAAAGTCTATTTTGTCTGATGTAAGTATTAACTTGGCTTCCCCCCCACACACACATACACACTTTAATTTGCATAGAATATCCTTTTCCATCTCTTCACTTTCAGTCTCTAAGTGTCTTTAGGTCTAAAGTGAGTCTCTGTCAGCAGCATATAGATGGGTCTTGATTTTTTATACAGTTACCCTTTGTTCCACAGGGGAACACCTGGCCAAGGCATGTGGTTTTAGCAAGGTAAATGGAGAGCACCAGAACTGGTTCCTTGAAGAATCTGGCTAGCTAGGCCAGTGAAGAGAAAGAGAAATGGCATCTGCCAACACTTTTATGCCTGTAAAGGTCTCTTGAAGGTCCCTACCTTCTAGGGCATGTTCTAACATCAGTCCATATTTTTTTGTGTGTGTGTATATGCCTGGTATTTTTCAAACTGCTGCTTCTGTGCTGTGTCATGAGCCAATTTATTTATTATACTGACTTTTTAAGGGCAGAGACTCAGTTTCCTGTTGCCCTCCAGCTCTCCTAGGATTAAGCCCCCTGATTTGTAAAGCTCCTAAAATTAAACCCAGCTGGTTTTCAAAGTTAGTTGTTATAGGGACTTGTCTTCACAGTGTGGATCTCCAGTGCTAGGGGTATGTAGTGTAGGGTCTGCTCCTTTTGATTCTCTATGTTTATGATGTCCCTCCCATGGGTGCTTAGACTTCCCAGGGATTTGGTTCCTAACCACATCTCTGTCATTCCTACACGTTTGGATGCAGTTTTCTATGATTAACTGTGGAAGGCGTGTTTTGCCAGTCTTCAGATCATTTTCAGAATTAGTTGCTTAGATACAGTTGTCATCTCAGTGTGTCTATGGGATGAAGTGAGCTCAGGATCCTCCAATTCTGCCATTTTTCTGCCTTTCCTCACAGATTTACACAATTTATCTAATTTTATCTCCACAAAATCTTACAAACTAGGCATTATACTCCTCAAATTATAGAAGAGAAAATTGATATTCAAAGTATTTATATACCTTACTCAAATCATAAAGGATTTCACTTAGAGCTATATAATTCTAGTGATTGTGTTGTCAGTGTTCCAGTCCATCTCTTTTCAGTCAGAATGACTGGAAAAAATATCTAATTGATGTTATTTAGCACAAATTACATGTAGCAACAAATCTGTAAATTCTTGTGTGTATGCCTTATGGCACTGTTTGTGAGCTGTAACCAATCAGCCCATCAAAATCATTCCAGTATATTGGACTTTGTTCACCATGAATAAAACTCATTATAAAAAACCTTATCAACCAAGGTTAGTTCTAGACTAGATTATTTTGTAGATCAGTGCTTCTCAGACATCAGTGTTTTCATGAACTTAGAATCTTATTAAAATGGAGATTAGAATTCAGTAAATTTTGTATAAAGCCTGTGATTCTGCATTTATAACAAGTCTTTAGATGATTAGCCATGGGCAAATTTCTATCAAGGATCTAGATAAAATGGTTCTCACATGGTTACCTCACAATTCCTTCCTCCTACCACCATTTCCTGCCAATAGATTACTACCCTGACAAATACTGCTGGCTCCATAGGAATTCAAATATTTACCCATTTTCAAATCTCTTATATCTTTTCTAGTCTTGTACCCTAGTCTTTTAAGTTTTTGGATTAAAATATTATTTAATAAAGTGATTAAATTCCA
The DNA here is from genome assembly GCF_053574225.1 of Canis aureus. NCBI lineage: Eukaryota > Metazoa > Chordata > Mammalia > Carnivora > Canidae > Canis > Canis aureus. Next base: position 56,116,070 of record NC_135617.1, on the reverse strand, counting down.
GTCAATGAAAATAGTTTTAAATTTAACCCTTCCAGAAAATATAATTTACTTAAAAAGATTTCTGTGCCTTTATTCATAACATATAAATAATAGTGAAACATTTGTACCTGAAATAGCTTTTCAGCAAACAAGGTTTTTGTTACTATTGTTGTTTGGCTAGGGAATATTTTAGTAAATATTCAGTAACAGCATTAGGCATTAGAGGAGTATCCATTTTGGTTAAGTGGAAGACTATTTTTAAACTAGAACTCAAGGGAGATAATGCAAACTGTGTATTTTTTCTCAATCTCTACCTCAGCTCTTAGGGTGGTAAGTTTGAGAGTTGTAAAGAATTTTCTTATATATTGTATCTTTCAATATGTCTTGTATGGTTGTATTAGGAGATTTAAACTGTGATTGGATGCTTAAGGGACTGTGAGTTTTTGCTAAACTAAATGGTCTCATTATATAGCTAGGGTAAAATAGTTAGAATTTCATAGTTAGAAATTGATTCAAAAAAGAGATCATAGTGAACCCGTTTTCCAAAAACAATTTCCATCACTTTTACTTGGTAAACACTGACATAATGATAAATTGAATTTACTATAATCTTTTCAAAGAGTATACACTCTCTTTTGATTGGACTGTTTTGGTAATAAAAATTGTCTGCCACTCTGAAAAGAAAGGATAGACTGAACTTTTCAAACAGCTTTATTAGGGGTAAAACTGTAAGTATATAGAATTTTATAGACATTGAGACAGGGATCCATCTATTCAGTTTAATTCTGTGAAGAACCTAGTAAAATAAAATCTGTCCTTTGGTAAAATTATGTGTAACTTAACTGCTTATTTAACATTTGTCTCCTAGCAGCATATTCTTTTGAAATAATACCTGTTTCAGCTTATAACTTGACTAATTATAAAATTATTATCAAGCATTTAAGTCCAAATATGTACCCCACATGACTGTTAAGATAAATATCTCTCCACCTAGTCACTGGCTCAAGAAAAAAAATGAATAGCTGGTTGTCTGAAATTCCAGGAAAAAACAAATAAGATACCATATTTTGGTGGGGAGTGTTGATTATGAGGATGAGGGAGAAATACAGTTGGGAGAATTCTATGGGTAATTCTTCAAACATTTATTTTTATAAAAAACTAATCTGCATGTAGTTAAAACTAAATAGAAATAGGATTCTATTAATTCACCATTTGTTTTCATGGAGACATGTATATTGTATTAAGACTATTGGATCATTGTTAAGAATCACAGCACATCTCTTCTGCAAACTATAAAATAACATTCACAATAAAAATAGAGACCTATGGTCAATGTTCTCAAAAGCCTGGAATCAGCCTCATAGAAAGGATGAAATGGTGTTTGAGGCCACCAATTAGTTCTATTCACACACTATAATGAACATCAGAAGCATATGAAAAGACTATAACCAAAAATATGCATCTGACCCCACCAGGCTTCTTAGGGTTTCTCTTCTTCTGCATTGGGGCAGGGAGAAAAAGGTAAGGTGGGGGAAAAGGTTGGGGACCATCAGTGCTAAAGAATCCAGCTGAATTGAAGAAAATCTGAAACAAGGAATTTCAGAATTTTTTTCCTCTTATGCCTCAGAAAGACTAGATCACACCATTTAATGTCAAATATAATACCATAATTAAGCTTTTCAGCAAGACAAATTAACCCTATCTAAATTTTAGTTATCACGGGAATATTACTGTATCCCAATTAGGCCAGCTCCTATTTGACACCTGAGTCACTAGTTTTTGCCTCCTTCTATATGTTTCTGAATTTTTTTCTGTTTTTTACTAAGGGGCTATGAGCAGGCTTGACTATGTTTGATACAATCTCAGTGTGATAGTTAATTTTATGTGTCAACTTAACTGGACCACAGTGCCCAGAAATTTGACCAAACATTATTCTGAATGTTTCTGTGAAGGTGTTTTTAGATGACATTAACATTTAAATCGGCAGACTTTGAGTAAAGCAGATTACTTTCTATAAAGTGGGTAGGTCTTATCCAATCAGTTGAAGACCTTAAAAGAATAAAAACTGACTCTCCTTTGAGCAAGAAGAAATTTCAGCAGTCTGCCTTTGGACTCAAGCTTCATCCCTTCCCTGGGTTTCCAACCTGTTGCTCTACTCTACAGATTTTGGACTTACCAAGATTTTACTATTATATAACTCAATTCCTAAAATAAATATCCCTCTCTCTATATAAACACATCTTGTTGGTTCTGTTTCTCTGGGGAACTCTAATACATGCACAATAAATTTTCCTTTCATAAATCTATAATTATTAGGAAAAAGCTACAAAGCTCTAAAAGGAAGATTTCATTTAGTCATAATCGGGATTACCCTAGAAGATAGGCAAAATTCTAGGTGCTCTAGTATGCAAAAGCAAATTAGTCCTTGTAGATGATTCTCTTGTTGTCTTTTATTTATTTATTTATTTATTTATTTATTTATTTATTTATTTATTTATTTATTTTTGACAGAGAGACAGAAAGAGAAAGAAAGCACAAGTGCAAGCTGGAGGAGGAGGGGTAAAAGGAGAGGGAGAGAGCATCCCAAGCAGGCTCCAAGCTTAGCAGGAAGCCCAGCAGGGAGCTTGACATGGAGCTTGGTCTCAGGACACCAAATCATGACCTAAGCTGAAACAAGAGTGGACACTGAAACAAGAGAAGTCAGAGAGCCTTGCCTCTGTATGCCTGATTCATTTTCTGATTGGGACTGACAATTCTACAAACTTCTATGTGGGTATAAATAACTGTTTCCTGAAATTTTCTTGTGCCTAGCTAAAAAAATGCAAATTCTTTCTCAGAACAGGAAGAAATAATGATAAATTTATAGAAGGGTTTTACTAGAAATAAGCCTATGTTTCTCCCCATCCCCAATCTTTAATATGTGACTCCCTAGTGTAAAGACATCATCTAAATGACAACCATATTCTTCAAATTGATTGCACTTGCTGTAGAGGTGTCATTCCAAGGCTTTGGCTATCCTGATTGAGTTAGAACTGTCTCTCTAACATAAGTCTCTGGACTCAATAACAAATGCTTATGCTAATTATTTGATTTTAATTACCTGTAATTAATGGCCTATGTCAGTTTCTTTTCTGACACCACATTTTAATGTTTCAATTTAGGCATGAAATTCCTTTCAAGGAGTAGAAATTCATATTCTATTCATAAAGTTGTGAGCTCTTAATCATAAATTTTATTTTTAACAAATCCTTTATCAGTCATTCTACTTAGTATCCTAATACATATTACTTTAGTATCCTAATATTAAAAAATTAGAAAGTAAACTATTTTACTTATAGCAAAAATACTAGAAATATATATATATATATTTGAATAGATATAGGTAATATGGATATATATATCATAACAGTCCTAAAAAATTCTAATATATGTATCCACATATATGAATATGTACAATACATATGGGTATATATGGATATATTATATCCATGTATATTTATATATAGGTATATATGTTTATATATGTATGTGTGTTTATATATAGGGATATGTGTATATGTACATATATATGTAAATATACATATATTTAGATATATATCTCACAGTAATAGTCTGAAAAATTCTAATGCCTATAATTATCCAAATTATAACCTAACCACTTAGTTGTAATTAATTCCTAACTGCAGCACTATATCTAAGCAAAAAGAGAACAGAAACATATCTATATAAAAACATCATTAACCAGATCTATTTTTAACTCTTTGAGGAACCTCCACACAGTTTTCCAGAGTGGCTGCACCAGTTCACATTGACGGACACTGAGGTGGGCACTTGACAGGATGAGCACTGGGTGTTATTCTATATGTTGACAAATTGAACACCAATAAAAAATAAATTTATAAAAAAAATCATTAACCAGCAATTATAATTTTTGTCTATTTGTTTTTTATCACTTATTTTGTGCATTGTGATTCAAGATCAGAATCCAGGAGTCTTCTTTACTTTTTATTATGTGCTTTAGCTCAGTAATAATATAATTATGTGGTGATTCTGTAAATATATGATCTAGGAGATCACCTAAAATGGTGAGAAATTGGAGATAATTAGTATAGTTTTCCACTTCTATATTTAAAAATGCAGATAACTACAATATTCCTCAACTATTGATGGAGTTCACATCCCAATAATCCCACTATAAATTGAAATTATCATAAATTGAAAATTAATTTAATACATCTAACTTATGAACATCAAAGCTTAGCCTAGCCTACCTTAAATACACTAAGGACAGTTACATTAGCTTCTAGTTGGGCAAAATTATGTAACACATAGCCTATTTTATAATAAAGTATTTCTCATGTAATTTATTGAATACTCTGCTGAAAGTCAGAAACAGAATGGTTATATGGCCACAGAAGGGTTATAAGTGTATCAGTTATTTACCTTCCTGATTGTGTGGCTGACTGGGAGCTGCACTCACTGTCGCTGCTCATCATCATTATGATTGAATAGCAATACTGCATATCATTGTCCCAGAAAAAGATCAAAATTCAAAATTTGAAATATAGTTTCTACTAAAAGCATATTGCTTTCTCATCATTGTAAATTCAAACAATCATAAGTTGAACTATTGTAAGTTGGGGAGGTCTACATATTAAAAGTCAATATTTTACCACTATAATTATTTTACACCATATATTAAAATAGAAAGTTTAAAAAAAACCAAAATACTTTCACACAGCTATATACTTTACTCAATAACATTTAAGTATCAATTCCTACTTATTGAACATGTGTTTTCTCCCAGAGTTGGTTGAAATTGTTTCTGGTTAATCCTGAATCTTTTGATGGATGCATTCTTTTAACATGTGTGTAGATATTTCTATATCTAGTCTAAGATCCTTGCGGATAAAGACCTACTTGGTTGTAAATACTGTGCTTCAGAGCTTAGTACCCTCACCCCCAAATTTTCTGTTCCCAACCTAAACCAGGCAATCATTGTGATAACCTCCTCTGATTAAAACAACACCTGGTTGAATGCCCAGGGTCTGAATACTCAGATATTTAATTATCCCCCTTCACTCCATTCCTATGATGGCTTTTGTTCTTCTGTAGCTTCCTGATTTTCATTTACACCTTACCTGGCCTTTTATTTGGATCTCTCAGTCTTTTGATTCAGAAATTGTTTCTAGGTTAATCAGTGCTCATTGGAGTGCAAGTACCCATTATTCAGCTTAGCCATCATCTTCTTGTGGAATATGTAGAAGGTTTTTATGAGACCCACTGTGATGACCTAGATTGAGATATTGAATCAAATCAGTGTTGCCAGCCTTCCCCTTCCAGGTATTGTGACTGCTGGGAGAGTCTCCCTGCTATGCCCTTCTTACTAGAAGAGATCTGTTTGGCTGGCTGTGACTGACAATCAAAACCCGAGTTTCTCTGTGTCTTATTCACATAAATTTGAACTTCTGAAACTCTTTCTTACCATACTCTGCCCTTCTAATACACCAGAGGACAAAACTTCTATACTCTGGGAATACTTTTTACTGGCTTTTCTTTCTCTCCCCACGACTAGCTCCCTAGATCCAATTTGCCTTCCAGCCTCAACCCACATCATACATCAGTTATGTTATTCAGTATTTGTTTAATCACTTCTAATAACAAAGAATTCACTTCTAAGTTCAATCATTGAGTAGCTCAAAGCCTCAGTAAGTTTGCCATCAAAGTCACAGATGGCCTTTGATTTCCCTGTATTCATTCTTATTTCATCAGAATAACAAACATAAATATAGAAGATTTTGTGTATCTGTGGTCCCTCATCAAAAATGACTGTGCCAATAATTCTTTTAAAATACAACATCAGGGGATCCCTGGGTGGCGCAGCAGTTTGGCGCCTGCCTTTGGCCCAGGGCGCGATCCTGGAGACCTGGGATCGATTCCCACGTCGGGCTCCCGGTGCATGGAGCCTGCTTCTCCCTCTGCCTGTGTCTCTGCCTCTCTCTCTCTCTCTCTCTCTCTCTCTCTCTCTGTGTGACTATCATAAATAAATTAAAAAAATAAAGATAAATTTAAAAAAATTTAAAATACAACATCAACAGAAGAACAATTTCTCAGATGTAACCTTGTAAGTACTTAGGATGAAGTCTCTTCATTACATTGGTTCACTTGAAAATAAAGAAATATATGGAAATGAATCCCGGCTCAACCAATTACTAGTTGTGTGTCAAAATGCAAGTTATCCTTTCCCTGCCACAACTTCCTCATTTATAAAATGAGACTTAAGATAATAATACTTACATCATAAAAGGTTATTAGGATTAGATTGATTGATTGATTTATGTAACACACTCAAGTTAATTCCCAGTAAGTGTCTTCAACACGGTAGAATTAAGTTTTCCTTTTTTTGAGACAGTGTCCTGTTACTGCTTTCAGCTAATATACTTTTTATAGTTGATGTGGTCTAGTTTATGTTCAGGTTTTAAGGTGTTATACTTTAACCAAAAGTACATTTAAAGTTAAATAAAATACCTAGGTTTAGGGGCGCCTGGGTGGCTCAGTGGTTGAGCATCTGCCTTTGGCTCAGGCTGTGATCCCGGGGTCCTGGGATCGAGTCCCATATCAGGCTCCTCACAGGGAGCCTGCTTCTCCCTCTGCCTGGGTCTCTGCCTCTCTCTCTGTCTCTCATGAATAAATCATTAGAATCTTAAAAAAAATTAAAAATACCTAGGTTTACTCAAGTTGCTCTTGTATTTAGAGAGATTTGGTTTCTTCCTTTCCAGCTACTTTAATTAGCCATAGGACTTTAATTTTATGCTTGTGGAAACATATCTGGTATTCATGCAATGTATTAGTGTATTTGTCACCACGTTTTTTATCTGTGAATTTTGCAATATAACTTCTGTGTTATTATATGTCATTAATGAAACAGAGTAATTCAAGTTCAAAGTCAGAAACCTGGGATAAGGATCATTCAATCAGGATAACATTTATTTATTTAGCAAGAAGCTCATTTATTTATACTCTTTATAAATCACATAATTCTACCTACCACTCCAACCACATATATTTGGTCTGCCCATAAGGATATCATAGGGGTGCTGCTAAATCCTTCTACAATCTGATCACTTTTTCACTTCATAGCTATACCCGTTCACATCTCTCATCTACATCATTGCTGGTCTTATTTTCTGGTCTCTCTGTTTCCACCTTATCGGGAAGTCTATTCTCAATACAAAATATGGAGTGTTTAAAACCTAAGTCTAAGTCTGGTTATGCCATTCTTCTGCTCATATCCCCCTTCTGCTTCTCTGTTTTCTCAGAGAAAAATCCAGGATGCTTGCCATTATCTATAATGTTACATCTGTTCTTTTTTTATTATTTTTTTTATTTTTTTTTTGTTACATCTGTTCTGACTCACTATTACTCTCTGATCTCCCCTCTGTTTTAGCCTTTCGGCAATATCTCTTGTCCTGCCCCTTACTACTCCTTAAATTTGTACCTTTACCATATAGACATACAGATGACTTTAGCCTCTGCCTGGAACACTCTCCCCAGGATTTCTAGGTCCCTAGCACATTCTCCTTGTTTTTGTTCAAATATTCCATTTTTAGTAAAAACTGACCATGATCAATGATGGCTACACTTGGTTAAGGTATGATTTTTAAGAAGGCTATGTCTTCTTATCATGATTTTTTTTCTCTAAAGAAAAAAATACTGTCAATAATAGAAGAGCATATGATATCCAAAGACTAGGTAGTCCATGGAAGATACATGAGTTTTCTGGTTTATCTCTATAAATTAGAAAATCTTCCTTTGATACATATCAAAGTCATTTTCCAGGTAGTGCTGGCTTTTGCTCTTTCACATGAAAAAGGAACGAAAAGGCTTAAATATAGAATAGAATTATAAGATTATAGAATTATAAAATGATATTTCTCCATAGAATTAACTGCCAAAGTAATTTCTATTGGTTTAGGTAGATGCATTTCTGTATTGAATGAAAACACAGAACTGACTTAATAATTGGCAAGGTATCAAGCAGAGAAAGGCGTGCTATAATGTTAGGTTTTTAGAAAACACACTTGAGGGACACCTGGGTGGCTCAGCAGTTGAGCATCTGCCTTTGGCTCAGGGCGTCATCCCGGGGTCCAGGATGGAGTCCCACATTGGGCTCCTTGTGGGGAGCCTGCTTCTCCCTCTGCCTGTATCTCTGCCTCTCTCTCTCTGTCTCTCATGAATAAGTAAATAAAATCCTAAGAAAAAAACCACATTTGATAAATGACCATGATAATTATGTTGATCCAGAAACTAGAAGCATAGATTCACTAGAAATTAATTTAGACTTACTGAAGTGAAATTATAAATGACTAGATTAGTTTAGTTTTGAGCAATGGCCTTTTTCTCTTATTTTGGTTTAATACATTTATGATATGAAAAGCAAATGGAGGATTTTATTCCTGTGGCCTGAAATATTAGGGTTTTCTGTCTATACATTTATGATTATCAGAATGAAATATGATATTGCCATTTTTAGCTTGCCATTATCTGTGATGGGCATCATTCTAACACAATTACTTGTACAGCATATGTCAGAAAAAAGTCACACCTGTCTAAAACAGCTATTTCACTAGGCAAATCTCTCTTGGCTATATTCTGCATGTGAGTCTCAAAATGCTTTAAAAATAGAAAATTAAGAACTAAAAATAATGCAAGTAAAAAACTGATTAGTAAAAGGTACAAGTAGACCTATTACTCTCAGTGTCATTTAGCACAGACCATAACAAAATGAATCATCCATATTTAGTTCTGCACAATAATAGGATCAGAAAGGTTGTTTGTTTTTTGATTTGTTGTCATGTTTTCAACTGCCTTCCCATGAGTTTTCATCTATCTTATAACCCAGTTTCTAAAATCATGCATTTGCAATTCAAGAGAATCTTGCTCTACCTAGCTGTACCTCTTTATCAGAGAATAAACACAGTAGAAATTGTCCAAAATCAAACTATTTTTTTATTCCAGCCTGTGCTATTGTGTTGAGAACAGACATGTTTAAAAACTAAACACTGAGTTTAGCCCTTAACCCAGTACTTACAGTGTGACACAGGGAGGCTCTCAAACTCTGGTGTAGTTGATTTCCAAGTAAATGCATTATATTATCCAATTGTTTTATATGCAGCAGTTATGGTGGTCTTAAAATGTTATAAAATTGAAAATGACATTTTCTTAAGATCTTTATGTAGCTCCATATTGCACATAAACTAAAATACAAATTTATCCTTTTCCTAGACTTATGAGATCTACTTGAATGGACTCCTTTTCCTTCTTCCACCTCATCCGGATCAATACTAAGCTATAAAACCAGTAGTGGTCTTTCAATTATTTGCCCAACCAAATCCTTTCCCAACACAGAGATTTTATATCATTCTATCTAGAAAACTTTTTCTCATAAAAAAAAAAAAAAAGATTAAACATTCAGGTCTCAGCCTGATGTCCACTGAAGAGTGCTGATCCCACCCGACTTCTTTGCCATGTTTCACATAGTCCTGCCCCTAATTCTCTAAACCAACTTTGATTCCTCAGACCTGGCACAAAAGATTTGCCTAATATTTGTTGAATAAAAGCCGATATTTGTCTTTTATTTTCATCTTTTTAATTATCGCATGTTAAAAAATGTACAAATTTAGGGAGCTAGTGAAAAATACATCCTCCATATTTAAAACCTACCAAAATTTTGCAACTTTTCCTTTCCTTATATTTTTTACACATTTACATGTTTTCCTTTGATAAAATAAGATTGTAGACACTATGTCATTTCCATATACATTTCTAAAAATACCTGTATTATTCATATTTTCAGGAAATATTTTTACCAATAGGATTTTTTAATTTGTGGAATTAGATTTATAGCTGAGTTGTGCCTATACTGAAATTTATTTGTATTGTTTGGATATTAGCAGTCATCTCAAAAAAATGTACATTTTCTAACATAATCATAATCCTATGATCACAACTAATACAATCAACAATAATGGTAGCATCTAATATCCTGTTCAAGTCAGATTTGTTCATAAACATCTTTTCAGTTTACTTATTCAAATCTATATTATAAGTCCAAAGTGTGCATTAGTTTATAAATCTATACCTATATCCAATTCTAAAGTCTTTACACTTACATCTAACTTCCCTTTTGTCTCCTGCCACTAACTCATCACAGCAGCAGTATCAATGGTCTTGTATAGTGACCCGTATTTTTAGCTGTCTTCCTCCCTGTGGCATCATTTAACTTGTTTTCTTACCCCTCATATATCCCAAGAATGGATATTATCTTTAAAAGATAGTTAAATTCAGGTTTCAGTTGGGACAAGATTGCTCCATAGAAGGTACCAAGTGCTTCAAATTAATTCATGTCAAAAGGCACAGAATGATTAGTTACCCTGACTCTGAGGCCAACATGGAAGTTGGATTCATGTGTTGGCAGCTTGACTACTTAGATTTTCGCATCAAACTTTTCACTAGTGATATCCTTGCTGGTGATTGTTATCAGAATTAATTGCTTGTCAGGTTGTCAACATAGAGATTTTTCTAATTATATCTTTACCTGTGCATTTGTTAGCTGAAATTATTCAGAATTTGTTCTTGGTGGTTATTTGGCCTCATTTGCCCATATTATGGGATTTGTGGGTTGACTGTTATCTAGCTTTGTTGACATTATCCATGTGTTGTTTTTCTCTGACTTTTTTTTCCCTCTAACCCTTGTTGAGTTTGGTTTTTGATAAGGAATGTTGAGGAGATTAAAACAAAGTATGTTCCTGCAGTGATGACATCTATGTCACCTTCCTTTGTTTTGAAGTCTTCTTTTACCTACTTTCTGTGTGCATCCCCAGTCTCCATTTCTGTTCTCTTTCTTCCCTTCTAAACATTTCTGGTCTAATTAGCAATTTAGTTTTTCAGTGTTAAAATGGAAGGGCTGAGCTGATTTTGCATATATAAACTGTAGTTAATTACACAGCTGTGTGCTGGAATTATACAGGATCTTCTTTGTGAAAAAACTAAAGTTTACTTCTTGGTTTAAAACACTGTCCCTTAATGTCATTTTAATTTATGAAAGGACCCAAAATAAGTTTTGGTCTCAGACTGTCCCAAGGTATTTCTTAAGGCCAGTTCATTTTGTCTTTTATTTATTTTCACTGGAAATAGCACTTTGCTCTTTCCCTGATAGTCCTTGGTACTGTTAGAGCATCCTCTAAAGTTCCTTGAAACCTACTTGAATTCTTAGGACATATTTTTACAAATTAGATTTTTCATTAGTGGAGTTAGATTCATATGATTCAGTTGTACTTGGATTATGATCATTTGTATTATTCCGGTTTCAGCCTTTTATTTCATTAAAATGTGTGTATGCCCACCCCCATGCCTACCCTGTGCTATTTACCTTGGGTGAGAATACTACTGATTCACAGCAGAGCTTGTTACCTCATTAATACTGATTTCTTCCCCTAGGGACTGAGTGCTTCACTTTGGGGTACTTGTGTCTAAACCAACCTAAGCACCCAATGAGTGAGGCCTAAAATTAGATGTAGCAAGAACTGGAAGTATTTTATATTCGTTTCTATAAACTGCCTCATTCCTAAGGGAAGCACTAAAGGTTCTTTGAAATGAGAATAAATTTTGCCATTTACTTTGGGTTTTAGGATCACATCATAATTAGTGGAACCACATTCATATCCCTCTTTTCCTACCAGATAAAAGTTACTGGGGCTGTGTATTTGACTTGCAAGCTAAAGGTAATTTTACCAAATTAAGCTAAGTGGTTATACAAAAGAAGCCAATAAAGATCATTTAAGAAAAAACTGGAGTTGGTGGTAGGTTACACTGTTTTCACTGCAGAAAAAAATATTGACATTGGAAAGTAACTGAAAGCCAAACAGGCTTCCTCCAGCAAAGTGTGATTTGAAAGATGTACCAAAAAAAAAGTTACATCAAAATCTCTCAACCTCAGGCAACCTCAGTTTATAGAAACAAATGCAAACTCATCCTTTCCTTAACTGAAATTCTTATCAGGTTTTATCAGCATCTGCCTTTTCCCACACAACTCATCTGCAGATATTGCGACTCATCACTCAATATTATAATTAAATATTATATGATAATTATAAAATATTAACTACAAAGGAGAATTATTTCAATAAATTTTCAACTAAGTAATTTGTCCCTAGTTATACATTAAGGAAAAAATGATATGCAGTGAAGTATAAAACAGTGTTCAATAATGACACTGGTATTTTCAATAATAACATGGGTATTGTTGTAATGAAACTATTATATAAACATTATAGGATGGGGCAAATAAGTAATTAAATTAATGATACATGGAACCAAGATTCAACAGACAAGAAATAGGTACAAAAAGAAAATATTTTAAATAGTTGATCAGAATCTCTGCATCCTTAAAAATAAAATGTCAGTGTAAACTCTTTGCAAAAAAAAAAAAATCTTTATTGATCTTGATCACTGAAAAGGGTTGGTATCCTGTTTATCCAGATATGGCCTAATAATTCTCTTTTTCATAGAAAGCAAGTAGAATGGCTCAGAGAAATGTCTAGGTTTTTATATGGCTGGGAAGAAAATATATCTTGTAATACCAGAAAGCAAATAATTTATCAAGTACTGTTGGCATTGTGCTAAATGGAAATGAGCCAATTTGAAAGGACAAATTGAGCACTACAAAGAATAATGACTACAAAGGATTGAAACCCATGAAATATATTAAAAATTTATTATTTTAAAATGAAAATAAAATAAATTGGTCATTTTGAAATTTTTCTAGCACATCAATTTCTTGTTGTTCTGAAAGCTGGTAAATAAGAGCAAAGAATCAAGAATATATTCTGTTCCTCAAGGTAATCAAATAGTTGATGGACAGTTGCTCTTAGAAAATAATTCCTACTAAAGAGTTCCAAAAATTTTTAAACTCATCAGTAGAGATGGTGACATTGAGAGGGGAGTATAAGTAAAACAAATTTTGCTATCATTGATAATTAGGTTGAATTTGTGAGATGAGTACACATAAGTCTTTATTATACTATTCTTTTTATGTATGTTTAAATATATAATGAAATGTTTAAAATGTCAAAACAACTAACAAAGAGTGTAAGGGATTGGGGAGAAGGTATTGGTTCTGTCTGTCTAGGAGGTGAAGTGTGTGGCCACCAAAGCATCTCTGAACAGCAGGGACAGTATGAAACCACATCTTGGAGAGATAGTGAACATTAAGGAGGCTTACTTACCATTGTGCCTGACACAAAGGAGTAACTCAGATTTATTTGTGAATTGAATGTGTTAGAGTAAGGAGAGGTGTGTTTAGAGGTTTTGACTTCATTTATACACTGAGTAGCCATGGAAAGTTTTTGAAAAATGGATGAAAATATTTCTATCTATATTTTAAAACTGCATTTCTGTTGATAAAGTGAAATATGTAGATTAAGAGGTTAAACTTTGTTGATAGAGTTAGTTGGCATATTAAGAGATGGTTCTAGACAACAGAATGAGTAGATCAACTATGCAAGAAATTAGAGCTTTAGAAACATCAAAATGCAGGACCAATTCAATGTGGAAGGAGAATGGAGAGAAGTAAAATAAACCTGTATATGTTTATTGTAACTCCTTGAGAGAAAAGGGATTACTACCAAAATTACTACAAGGAGACTTTTTCTTTGATACCTTTAACCTGGAGTTTATGTGTGTGTATGTTTATTATTTCTTTATTATTTACTCTTCTTATGCACTGTTATGCTGAAAGTAGCCCGAGAATGAGGTCAACTCAACATTTCTTTGCTTAAGGCTACATCCACTAAATTAATTCTTCCTCCAATTTAGAAAAGAAATAAATCAATTACCCTTGCTGAAGGGTGGCTATCTTGAGTGATTTTAAGAAAAACTCAGGTCATTCTAAAGAGGTGTCTGAAATAGCTACAGAAAGTTAAGAGCAGGATAAGCACTAATTTGTGCTCTCCTTCATCCCAATGATGGTGTGCTTAATAGAGGACAATTTTTTTTTCCATGGGTATTTTCAGGGTCAAACTCATATTTCTGTAGATATGCTGCACTGTCTGAGATGTAGACTGTTTTTGTAGAACAGGTCTAAGGCTGAACCTTATCAGTAGCACAACAAGGACAACAATATCCATTTTACCTCAAGAAAGCACTTTGTATCTGAAATTTCCTGACTCTCTTTCCTCCTCATATTTCTTAATATATATTGTCTTTCATAAATGAGAACTTAAAAGACAGTGGGATACTAGACTATGAGCTGATAGAGGATGAATATTTTTTTAAATTTATTTGGGTAACCTAGATATCTACTAGTGATTAGTAAGTTTCCTAGGAAAGGAAGAAGGCAGCAAGTGGTTCAGTTAGTTTACACATAGAAAAAGACAAATAGAGCAAACAAGGGAAAAAAAAGTCTACCTTCAATGCTGGGAAAGTATGGATGTCTCTCTTTGACTCTTGGCCAAGCTAAGAGCAGTAGGATTTATGATGTGTTCTTCAAAGTCTGACATCTCCCTGGTGACCACCAGGGGAGATAATTTACTGATAATTTTTACCTGGCATAACCAGTTAGATAGCTTGGCTTGATGTGGTGGGCATAAAAACACCACTGTGAACTCTAGCCTTGAAGATGAATGAATATATTTGAGAAGTCACATGAGTGCTTGCAAATAGTGAAACTTTTAAAGACTTTGCAAAGTGCATCCTTGGAAAAAGAACATTAGGCAAGGGTCAAAAGAGAGAAACTGGGAGAAGTAGTAAGTTGGGGATTTGAGAAAAGGCTGCTTCAGCTTTAGTTATTATAGCACTATTTTAAATAGTGCACAATTCTCATACATTAAGTTCAAGCCTGATGAAGAGTTAATCTCTGAAGTCACTAGTAAGTGCTCAGTGGATCTCCTATTTTAATGATTTCTAACTTAGGATGTACTAGACAAAGATAATAAACCAAGCCCCACACATTGCTGAAGTGTGTGGCTGGTAATTGGTCCAGAAAAGGAGCATGATGCCCAGGACTTTTGGCAAAGTAGAGACAAACAAGAACGATGTTGTACAGGGCCAGTGAAGATAAGGAATGTGCTGCCATCCATGACCTTCATTGTGAAGCATTAGGGACAAAAGTCCTCTTACTGTCTTTAAAAACTGATGAGAATTATCATTTGAACCAGTGAACAGAGAGTATACTGGTGTGAGAAGCTCTTATATTCCTGTCATTTGAGTTTAGATCTAAAATTATGAGCATAATTATATATATAATACTATATTTCAGTTTCCAGGAAAAAAGAAAGCAAATCCTTTCAAATCTCACAGGACTCAAGTATGCTGCCCTGGCTTGAAAAATCAGGCTTAATGCCAAGTTACTAACGTTTGAAATTAGGTTAACAGATATTTCAGTCTGGGCCCACATTTTAGTGCTATCTACTATTTTATTATAGCTTGGGCTACGTGATCAGATATCACTCATCGCTATTTATAGTTGAGACATTACCTTTCTCACATTTTCAACTAAATAAAATAAATTCCATCATTTCTAAATGATCAACCGAAACTCCATTATAAAATAATCACAATTCTCCTTTTGACTCTCTAGAATCAATATGCAGTCAGATAATGAACAGAAAGCAAATGGCAATACCCAAAGGCTTAACTACAGGAAGGCAGAAGGAAAAATTTGAAAAAAAATATTCCATGCAAATTCCAATGTGACGTATAGATACACATATACATTTTATAGTTAGCAGAAGCATGCAAATTTTTCGTTCTAGGCTGGGAACTAGCACCCTGTTACTTCCACTGCATTGTTTTGGCCCAATCAAGTTGGATAATCCAGATTCTAGGGAGGGGATGCTATCCTCTGTGTCTTAATGTGAGAAACTTCAAAGTCACTTTGCAAAGAGAATGGTAACAGGGTGTTGACTGAAGGCTTCTGGTCATTTTTGCTATCTACCACACCAGGGAAAATTCAAATAAAAATACAGTTTTGGGCACCTTGGTGGCCCAGTGATTGAGCCTCTGCTTTTTGGCTCAGGTCATGGTCCTGGAGTCCTAGGATCGAGTCCCACATTGGGCTCCCCACAGGGAACCTGCTTCTCCCTCTGCCTATGTCTCTGCCTCTCTCTCTGTGTCTCAAATGAATAAATAGATTAAATCTTAAAAAAAAAAAAGTGTCATAGGCATTACATTAGATTGTTTAAGATCCAGTCTAATTTTCTATTGCCTAAACAAGTAAAAAATACTCACTTTGCACACACACAAAATCTGAAGGAAATTTGTTAGAATACTGGCTAACATTTTAATATAAATGAACTCAATTCTTCGAGATTCATAGAAAATTCTGTAAGTATACATATTAATTTTCTTAGTATTTATTGTGTTCTGATTTTTCTATTATAATCTTATAGTGTTTAAGTGTTTTATCATTTTATAAATTCCATTCCATATCCTCCAAATCTCTGACAGGTCCTGTGTCCTAATTTTTATTCCAGGAAATGCCATTCTATATGAAGAACTCATCTCCTAATGTGTATATATGTTTATACATATTAATTGGACTTAGTTAACAAAATAATGAGGAAGTAGAGGCTGAAATAAAGGTTAAGTGTGACTTACAAGATACAGTGTTTCTGTGATTAGATCATGAGAGAATACAGAAAATTGACAGGCATCTATTAAACTGAGTGATGGCTAGAAAGCAGCTATAAATGTTGGAGAATATCTAGCAGTGAATAGCAGCATCGCTTATTCCCAGGAGGACTTTGGCAGGCACAGAGCAGGCATTACCTGGAGAGTTACCAGAAATGGTATCAGAGATACCATTAGTATCAGAGATAACTAAGTAAATTAAGAAAGGGAAAGTCTGAATGCACTGGGAGCCGAGAGTGGGCCACAGCCTATGTGCTGCCACTGTCTTACTACAGCCAGCCCCCTACGGGCATCAACAATGTTAATACAGCGTAGAATGAAGTCCTGAGGTGAGACCTTCCTGCAGGTGGAAATGTAGGTGATAGGTGAGAAGATTACATCAAGTCAGCCAATCTGGGGGAAATGATTCACTTATGTTCTTTTTTTTTTTTTTTTTCAATGTCTTTACTAATTATGGACTATTGACTTGTTGGGCACTTATATTTGCCATTTACTAATTGTGTGACATTTGATAGTACTTAACTTCATTGTTTCTGTTTCCTCTTGGTAAAATAGAATTCTGAGGTACTGGTAAGCACCTACTTCAAATGGTTATTGTGAAAATTAAATAAACTTGTATAGTCATTTCTTTGATTACAAATCATCCTAAAACTTAGTGGCTTAAAACAATGACAACATTTATTTTGTTCAGAAACTTGCAATTTGCGCAGGGATAGCTTATTCCTGTCTTCTCATCATCACCTGGGTTCATTCACTCAGATTCTGTGCCTCCCTTTAGACTCAACAACAGAGCCCAGTTCTCAGAGAAAAGACCTAAGGAGTGGGATTTTTACCCTCTTCCTCCACCCCCATAAAAAGATTTCTTGCAGTTCAACAGCTTTTGCTCTAGATTCTGAACTTTAAAATAAAAATAATAATATAAATACTTCAAATTTCTTCTCTATTTTTTTTCCAGTTTGTCTTGCTATACAAGTCAGCTTTGATAATGAAGCATATATTGATACTGTGATTGCTTTGAATATATTGTAATATTATAATTTTTAATGTAGAGATTTCTCTATTTCTTAAATTTTCTCTAAATGTTCTTGGAACTACTATAAATGCTATCCTTAAAAGAAATTCCTTTTCTGGTGTTGGTTGCTATATAATCTCTATAAAAATAAAATGGATTTGCGTATTGATCCTGTATCCAGTGATTTATTAAATTTACTTATTATATAGTAGTTGGCATTATTGTATATGCAGAATATCCAAAAGAATCAAAATATTAGAAGAAAGGAGTTTTATTCTTTTGGATATTCTGCATATACAATAATGCCAACAATTATGTTTTATTTTTTCTTAAACCTTATAATAGTCTTCTTATCTTATTATCCTAAAACTTTGAACATTACGTGAAGGGAAATAATGAGAGCAGACATCCTATCCTTATTTCTGATATTTAGGGGAACGCTTTCAATATTTCTGTATTAAATTAAAGTTCTATTCACTGCTAGTTTGAGTTTTTATTATGAATCTATTTTGAATTTTATCAATAGCTTTTTTGCAACCACAAAGATCATTGCAGTTTTCTCCTTTACTCTGGAAGTGTGGGTGGAGAACATGGATTTATTTTCAGACACTAAACCACCTAACCTTTTTTGAACAAATCAAAATTTTGTACCATAAAATTATTAATTTGTGTATAATTCTCTTATATGTCATTTGATTTATTTGATAACTTTGTTCAGAATTTTAACAGTATGTCTATAAAAGAGAAAACCCTCTATAACTTCCTTTTCTTAAAATATCCTTGAAAAGACTGTTATTTTTTAAAGTTATTTTAAGTAAAGGAAGATTCTGTCCTCTACAAGTCTGGTTCTACTGACCTCAGTTCCTTTCCCTGTATATATATATATACAAAATATATATATATTTGCGGGGGGGGGGGCTGCCTGTATATTTGAAAAAGTTCTACAAGTGATTCTAATGTCTATCCCTGGCTGGACAACCACTGATTTAGAAATCTAGACATAATTAGGCAGACTAGCAAACAATATATTCTAAGCCCTCAAAATGTGACTCCTTGCAAGATTTATGTGAAACCAGTGTCAGGCACATTTCTTAAATAGTATTTTTAATCTCATATTCAAAGAGGATGCTGTGTGAAGTGTTTTATGTGTTTCAAAAAAACCAACCCTATTGGATAAAAGTCTAATGATCTAGTTACAATTGCCCATTGCTAAATGATTTCCCCCTAGCAAATTTTAAAGACTGGAAAGAAAGAATCTCGGGCTATTGGAGCTGAGATGTCAATACCTACAGATGTCTGAGGTAGTGGGACAATTGAAACTTTCAAATGTTATTAATTAGTCACAAATTTCTGTTGTCAATAATCTTCAAAGGAGGAAAAATTCTCTCTTGATCTACCTTGGTTTCCTTTGCCTTTTGAGCTTATAAGTATCTGCAAATTTACTTAAAAGCTATATAGTCCTTGGAATCGAAAAGGTACACATTTTAATAGAATTATTTTCTGACACTCCCAAGCTTTACAACATAGTACAAGTCACTCAAACTACTGATATTGAATGTTTTCATTTATCAAATAAAAATATTTGCCTTATAGAAATAAAAGATTACATGAAAAAATTATACATAAAGATTATTTTCAAATGACAATTGTATTAATACAAATACGTAGCTCTAAGACAAATGTCATGTTATTGCATTATAAAACCAAAAGAAAATCAAAGTTCACCTGGTATATGTATCCTCTGCTCAGAAAAGAACAATTGTTCTTATATCAGTAGAAATTTTTCTTTAGTAAAAGTACTTTTTTCCACACAGTCTAATCAATTGCACAAATTTTTTCAGTTTCATCATCCAACTGTTTTGGAGTAGTAATCTTGGCTCCATTCTCTATATTTAAAACTCTAAATAACAACAACAACAAAAAAGTGAAGACAAAGATTGCCAAGTGGCATTAGGGAAAACCGCTAAATTAGATTTGAAGGCAAGAATTTGCAACTGAAGTTGCTACCTGCCAGTTCAGAGATCCGGATTGGGTTTATTCAGCTTTGGGGAAAGGGAGGAAAAAAAAAAAAAAAGACATTTGCTCAAAGTTTACATAATCTTAACCTCTAAAACTCTCTTGTTAGTTAGATTTCCTATATAGTGACATATTCCAAATTCTTTGAGGTACTCAAATTCAATACAAGCTTTCAAGAAAATCTGATTTTATCAGACAAGAATAGGAGAAGCAGATCTACTATGAGTGTTATGACATTAAAGGATTTATTACAGTAAGTAGATATTATATGATTCTTGGAAGATGGTTATGTGAAGTTCCCCAGAATTAGAAGATCAAAGTAAAGGTCACACTAATCAACCTTACTAAAACGCTGGCTTGAGAGGACAGTCTGGAGCTCCCAGGAGAATGCTAAGAAACCAAAGATGCTTAGACTCCAAAGTGGGACCATGTCAAGGAAATCTGTAGTTTATGGGAAACTGATACCTCTCTGTAGCTGCTGCTGATCTGGGTCTGACTGTTGTTAAGCATCTAAGCATGGACCTAGTGCTGCAATTTGCAAGCACACATAAGTAAAGATACAATGAATCACTTTAAAGTTAAGACACTGAAACAAAAGGAGCCACATGACTGCAATGTAAATTGTGGGATATATTTGTTGTTGAAAAGCCTATTTTAGACTGCACCTGAGAGGTTTTTGTCTGCAGCTCTTTTCTGAGAGGATAGAGCAGAAAGCTCCATCCCTCATCAGACTTGCATGGCAATGAGAAACGGTCTCATGACAGCTTCCCCAGGGTGTAGGGAGGTGACTGGTAGATGATGTCAGGATGCACACACACACACACCCCTTCCTCATATTCTGGGAGGATCACAAGATGTTCTGCCAAAATTCCTGTAAGCTGCTGTTTAAGACTTCCCTTGAATTATTATTATTATTATTATTTTTTTTTTAATAACTGCTACCAAGTGTGCTGCTCAGATGCTCAGGTTGCCTACCTGTTCCAAGTCCTCTGAGATTTATGCCTGGATCCTTAAGAAGAGGGGTCTGCAGTGAAAGTTTAAAGTGATGTTGGGCAGCCCGGGTGGCTCAGCGGTTTAGTGCCACCTTCAGCCCAGGGCCTGATCCTGGCGTCCTGGGACCGAGTCTCACGTCGGGCTCCCTGCACGGAGCCTGCTTCTCCCTCTGCCTGTGTCTCTGCCTCTCTCTCTCTCTCCTCTCTGTGTTTCTCATGAATAAATAAAAATAAAAAATAAAATAAAGTGATGTTACCACCAAAATCTCTATTAAAAATGAAAGTAAAAGACAAACCGTTTTGTGAAAATTGGATAACCTAAAGGAGGAAGGATGGTATTCCCTAAAGCCAGCATCAAGAAGAGGAGAGAGAAAATGGTGAATATTAGAGGCAGCCAGAGGAAATGTATTCAATTTAACCTTAGTGCCAGGAGACTTTCGGAAATAATTTGGAGGGGCACTGTGAAAGCCCCCCCCAATTGTGATGGTTGATAGAAGGAGAACAGTGTTTTATTGCTATTATTGTGTGGCTTTTGTATCCTGAGACTGGTGTGATATAGAAATTAACTATGTTCTTCTTTTTCTAAAAAAAATAGTTTAGGACTTAATATGTTAAACATTGAAAGCATACGATAGCTTAAGTAGACCTTTTTATCCAATGTTTACACTATCCATGTAAGTTTGTGATTATTAATTAGTAGATAAAAATGAAGGGTATAGCTGGTGAGTATGGGTACAACATATAAATGTCTGTGATGTAAGTAGGTGCCAATGTAGCCTTTTAACTTGAACAACAAGCTGTGTAAATTAAGCATAAAGTTTAGGGTTCAAACCAAATAACTGCCTCAAAGTTAATTAGCTCAAATTTTAACACAGAATTTCAACTTTAAAAGAATTTTAGGCATTAGCAAGTAGATTTTGTAGCAATAGCATTAGCACCTTCTAATCAGATGTACCATTTCTCCTAAACATTGACCATATTTACTATAACCACTCCTGCTCCTTAATGCTGAAAGACTGAATATACTACCAGGCAATGCCCAGACCATTTACTAAAATAGAACTCAGGCCCAAGCCTGTGGCAACTAGCAGGGGAAGCTAACCTACAACCTCTGGGGCAACTGACCCCAGATTGGCAGGATGTGATCAATAACTGACAGCTTCCCTAATCTCTTCCCTCACTTCCAACTAACTGGGAAAGCCAGAGGGACTCCACTAATGAATCATACAGGATGTCTCTCTTCTAGTTAGCCTGTCTCCAGCTTCCCCGTGTCAACAGCTTCCATCAGGGGATTTCTGAGGCATTCTCTTCTGTCCACTCTATAGCTTTTGCACTCCTCTGTCTGTCCTTGAGTCCCAGCTAAAACCCAAGGGATGCTGGCTGTCTGTCTTGTTACCCAAAGCTCTAAAGAAACAGCATTTACATAATCTCACTTGAGTGGTCCTCACATATTTCACAGTGTTTAAATATACTTAGTGTAAACCGCTTAAATAATTCAAGACTAGGAATGATTTTGAAATAAACAATGAGCAGGTTTTGAATCTTTAGAAGTAAATGGATATAGTGAAATAAAAACGGAATCTCCTGAAATATCTGATAATATTTATAAGCTACTGTTGATGAAGCGGTGGCCATATTCTGAGCCCTGAGCTAGATGCATCCAATATCTAACCTCACTTAACATTTCTAAGTGATAGCTATTATGGGTGAAGGAATCAAGGCACAGAGAGGCTAATTTCCTTGCTGAAATCAATGGCAATGGATTTCAAACCCATATGCATTGTTGTCCCCAGCCCTGCTTTTTTCCTCTGGACCACACCACTTTCAGAGTTCCAAAGACAGTGCCAGTTTCCTCAGAAGTCACTATCAACTAGAGAAACTAATATCCATGGCTTATTGAACATGTCACTAGGTACCTTTGTAGTTCTCAGTCCAAGAAAATAAAAGTAAAGGTAAAAGCAACCTAGCCTTTGCCCTTGAGAGCTCATATGGTAGGTAAAATGAAACAAAATATGCCACAAATATTAATGGTTATTAATATTTGGTTAATCAGGAGAACTCAGATTATAATCCTGGAATGAAGGAAGAACAGTTCTGATACATGTAGTCATCCAAAAGCCTCAGCAAGTAAATTCAAAGGTTATGTTTTTTCCTCCTCAGCACTTAGTTTACCTGTGTCTAGCAACAGTTTCTTTTTCTTTTTTTTTCTTTTAAAGATTTTATTTATTTATGAGAGAGAAAAAGAGAGAGAGAGAGAGACAGGCAGAGGGAGAAGCAGGCTCCATGCAGGGAGCCTGATGTGGGACTTGATCCCGGGTCTCCAGGATCATGCCCTGGGCTGAAGGCAGGCACCAAACCACTGAGCCACCCAGGGATCCTTACAGTTTCTAATATAAAAGTTCTCATACCAATGCCAATGCTTATGAAATCCCTAATCCAGGAGCTTCTTTATTAATTGTAGACAGAATTCTAAGCAAGGTGTCAAAGAAACCAAACTCCTAACCCAGTGGTTCTTAACTCATGTTTCCTATGATAACTCCTGTGCCAAATAAATTAGAATCTCCGAAAAGAGATGCACGCAACGTTTGAAAACTGCTGTTTTAGACCTGCTCTAGAGTGGCTTTTTTCATATTATATATATATAAGACAGGTAATATTTAAAGGTCAGTATGATTTCTATTTGTGATACCAATAATCACTTGAAGTCCTGATGTAATGCATTTAACAACCTATATTCAGTTAAAAGTAGCAATGATTCCATTTTATCCTGATGTACTCCAAAGTTAAATAATCACATCCTTGTATTCAGTCTTCAAAGAACTGGAAACTCACTGCTAATATATTTTTAATACTTTGCTATTGATTATTTAAATGTAATAAAAAATTATGATGGACAGAAATGCTCATGAAAGTTTATACTCAACAGTTTGTGATTGGAATGAAAGATTTATATTGTGGCACAGAGATACATAAACAGTGTCAGAGGATAGAGAGTGATGGAGGAAAAGGCTTACGCTATTAGATTCGATGGTGAGCAAGGGCCTCTTTGACAAGGTGGTGTAGTCCCCTCTGACACAGATTGAAGAGGACAATGTACGCAGATACCTGGAAGGAGAGAATGCTGTTAGAGTAGAATAGTCAACAACCCAAAGGTAGGGGAGTGACTGGTCCATTGAAGAGTAATAAGCAAGCCAGTTTGTCAAAAATGAACAAATGGGTAGAGCGTGGCTGGAATGTTGACAGAGAAGTAGCTTGGGCCAGATCTTATAGAACTTAAAGGTTATGGTAAAGATCTTAAATTTTATTTTGATAAGGATGTGAAATGTTGGAAGATTCTGAACAGAGGAAAAAAAAACTGACCTGGCTTTGTTTTGGAAGAATGCTTGTGGTGTTTTTTTTGAAGTAATAAACTTAAATTTTCAGCACATTTTTAAAGTTCACAGTAAAATATAATAGAAAAGTACAAAGAGTTCCAATATACCATGTGTCTTCCACATACACAACCTTCCCCATTATTGACCTCGCACACCATTGTAGTGTATTTGTCCTTGTGGCTTTGATACAAAGCAAAGGCATTAGCTAGACTATTTTTCTTGTGTGGCCAAAAGAGGGTGATGGCTTGAATGAACTTGGTAAAGATAGAAGTTTTGTATTTGAAATGTCTACTAACTGGAATGCAAAGAATGCTAACAGAGCTCCAAGGAGGGAGAAATTATTTCTATTACATATAAGCAGCACTGATTTCACTCCTCAATGTTCCCATGACTCCTTAATTTTTACTCAGTTGGATATCCTTTTCACAAGATGAGAGCTTCTCACTGGCTTCTATAGAACTTAATTGCGTAAGGAGGAAATCTTAAACTGCTAATTATTAATTTTTCATCTTTGAGTAAATATTTATTAAGCCCAGCTTCAAACCAAAAAGCTGTTTTAACAATTTTATGTTCCATATCAGTGAAAGACCTGAATTTAATATTAATTCTCAGCTAATTATTAAATGGAAGTATTTCATTTGCTTGGACTCTGCAAGTTTCTAGGTGGGCAAAAAAATTTGTATTCCTGGAAGAAATGACTGCAATGAGGAAACCCTAGCATTGCAGGCATGTTATCCATTAACCACTCTATAAACCAATAATACCTCAGCTTTTCCATTCTGCCTAGTGACTAGTTCTCTTAGAGGACAGAAAATCAGCCTCCTTGGTGCCAAAATTAAAATGAATCAGTTTATTTTTCACCTGGAGAAATCAGTACTTTATGACTTTTGAGTGTCAGTTTATTAAGAATATTTGTAGGGACGCTTGGGTGGCTCAGTGGTTGAGTGTCTACCTTTGGCCCAGCACATGATCCTGGAATCCCGGGATCGAGTCCCACATGGGGTTCCCTGCATAAGCCTGCTTCTCCCTCTGCCTGTGTCTCTGCCTCTCTTTTCCTGTATCTCTCATGAATAAATAAATAAAATATTTTTTTTCTAGAATATTTATAAAATGTTACACTTGGGAAAGTGTCAGATTACTTCATGGAGGCACATCTTTCCTCAACTGAGCTTTAAGATGACTAGAGCCCAGCTGGTACCTTGACTACAGCTTATGGAAAACCCTGAAGTAAGGGCCCAGTTTGCTCTACCCAGAATACTGACCAACAGAATCATGAGATAAAAATGCACATTGTTTTAGGCCATTGAATCTTGGGGTTACTTCTTACATAGCAGTAGGTAACTAATGCAAGTTACCTACCCTACACAGGAATAAATCTCAACTTGGCACCCTGGGAAGGAAATTAAGTTGGCATTTGTTCTAATGTGGATTACCAAAAAGGTTATTGCTTCCGGTATCTACACAGGACTATGATCCCTTCAATCACATATTTAAAGCTCAAGTGAAAAGATTCCTAATGTGTAGCAAAAGATCAAATAATATCTTTGGCCAAAAATATTTTGATATCTTTTCCCTTAACATGGATATATTAATACTACCATTTCTTTGTACTAACATTGTATTTGCCCATTTTTTACTTGTACATCAAGCTGAAGAAGAAGAAAAGTCAAATTTAAAGAATTTGATGAATTCTAAGCATCCATAAGTTCTTGTTTATAGGGGTTACAAGGCCATCTAATAAATTTCACTACAAATACAAAAACTTGGAAATAAAGCCCATTTTGTTTTCATTCTGCTTTATACAATTATGACTCAAGACAGAGAGCAGAAGACAAACTGACAGACTGGTAAATTACAGGTTGACCCTAAAAAAAAAAAAAAAAAGAAGAAGCAGCCCATTTGTCTTGTCCTGGGCCTGAATCTCTCTATTGGATTCTGCTCCTTTGATTGCTAGGATGCTATATCAGCAAGGGAGGGAAAAAAAAAAGAAGAAAGAAGAAAGAAAAGAAAGAAAGAAGAAAGGAAAGAAAAAGAAAGAAAGAAAGAAAAAGAAAGAAAGAAAGAAAGAAAGAAAGAAAGAAAGAAAGAAAGAAAGAGAAGAAAGAAAGAAAGAAAGAAAGAAAGAAAGAAAGAAAGAAAGAAAGAAAGAAAGAAGAAAGAAAACAAGCTTCTCCTTTCAAGGTCAAAGATTTATACAGCAGAAATGGAGCCCATCAAGGTAGTCTGTTCTTAAAGTGACAGAATAAATAACTCCCCACATGACATTGAGAAATCACATAGAGGTAATTTGAAAGTCAGGAAAGTACTTTTGCCAGGATAGTATCTAGTCTTCTCATTTTCCACTATTATGAGTGCCTGTTATTGAATCTCGAACTCCTCTTAAGCATCCCCAGTTAAAATGCAAAATATACTTATTATCAATAAAAAGTAGAAAGTAACCAGAATGGGTCATCAAATAGTCTTCTAGGACATGTCAGAGAAGCAGCAAGTACATAGATAATTTTCTCTAAGTCCTGGCCATGAGAAAAGGATTGTCATCAAAGCCAAAAGCACACAAAGTATAATGAGATCCTGTAACTGTGAAGTCTACTGATAAAATTTTGCAGCCACGTATAACCTTAAGCCTATACTCACATGACATTAACATCTGACTGCTCACAAACTATCTTTCTTGGTTGCCTCATTTCTATGAACCCATTTGCTGCTCCAACACAGAGCTAGAGAGTTCCTTAGAGGAATGGAAGAAACTGAAAATGTGACAGCATTGTTGTATCCAGAGCCAGCTTCCAAGGATTCAGTAAGGCATCTATGATAGGAAAAGACAGACATGTGGCCACACTTCTCCATTCTCAAAACTAGCAAGCTAAAAAGCCTTGTGAGTATTTATACTTACGGTTAAAACGTGATTTTTGACTATGAAATAGAAAATACCAAATTTAGAAGTGATTCGAGTAAGTAGAAAGCAAGTCTACACCATCATTTCCCAATCTCTCAGAGCATCTATAACATTTATAGATGCCTAATGATTTCTGTAATCCAAATGATTATTACAAACTGGTACTCTATTAAAAATTTTCAATGTATGATTACCAGTAACATAAAGATTATCTCATAAATGGATTCTTATGGATCTGGTCATAATTGGTTTGCTGAGTTAAATAGCACAATACCTTCACTCTGCAGAATCAATATTCAAGTTGTAATTTTTTTTCTTTTTTTCCTCTGCCTAGGAATTTAGGTCTGGGTTAGGATTCAGAAAGTCTGCCTTTGCCTTGAAGCTCCTCTACTCTGTATATAGTCCAGCCTTCCAGGGATTTTGATTTATTCAGGAAATCATTAACCATTTTTATAAACATTTATCCTTTCCTGGAGAAAAAAAAACATTTAAAAAGTAAAGTATCTTAGGAAAACATTATATTGGGCAGCATAGGAGAGACAATACTTAATCTAAAATAATACAAATGGTCACATCACTGAAGGCAATAAATCTGCAAAGGCAAAATGAAATTGAAACTACTATCTTAGGAGCTAAGGTAATATCAAATTTATCTTTTTTTCTGAGGCTTTCTGCTGAATGCCAAAGTTCAAATTTTGATAACTACTTGGGGTTCAGAGGATAGAAGATAAAATTGATGATCCTCCTCAAATGAGCAAGTTGTAGACAAGCCCTACACAATTCTGAGTTCTCAAAGGAGTGTACCTCCTACCTACAGGTCTGAATAAATGTCCAAAACTAATGAACTAATTGTCCAAAACTAATAAACAAGAAAAAAATTTAAAAATCATACAGAAGAGGCTAGAAAGAAATTTTGTTTGATTAGAATTTGGTGTTGAGAGGGAAAAATAAAGATTTTCCCCTGAGAATCGGTAACCACAAACTGGCATATGAGTTTCTGGCATGAATTCATGTTACATATGAGATCCAAAATAATCTCAAATGAAGAATTAATTTGTTCTGTACTACCATCAAGATTTGAAATAGATCTCTAATGGAAAATTTAAAGGGGTCTCATATTATTTAGTTAACCCCAGGCAACTAGGAAATAGAGCACAAATCTTCTCTAGAGGAGCCCAGGTATCAAAGCAAATTCATAGACCAAATTCCAAGAAAAATTATCTGCCTGGAGTAACAGCGAATTATTAAAAAAGCAAAACAAAAAAAAAATACTCAAGGAAATAATGCAACATAAGTGAGATGTAGCTGAAAAAGCAGAGCAATAGACTCAGACACTCAAAGCCTTGACATATTGAAATGATCAGTCACATAATATAAAATGTAATATAAAAATGTAATGCAAAATAAGAAATATGTATAAGTTGTTGAAATAGATAAAAGAGAGGCTTGAAAATATGACCAAGAAACAGAATATAAAGAATCAATATGCAGACACTGACAAATAATAAAATCTATACAATTAATAAAATTCCTTTATAAAGAGCCACACACATAACTCACTTGATAGAGAACCCAAATGACACTAAAGTGCAATGCGGGAACATTTTTTTCCAATAAGTATTGGAACAATTGCCTATCCATGTGAAAGAAATATGTATCTCAACTCCTTCTAGACATTCTAACAAAACAAGTTCAGATACATAGTAGACCTACAGGTGAAAGGCAGAACAATAAAACTTCTAGAAAATAACATAGGAAGATATATAAATTGTATTGGGATTGTGAAAGGTTTTTTTAAACGAAACAAAAAAGGATATATCCATAAGGAAAAAGATTGAAAAATTACCACAGTGAAATTAAGAACTTTTATTTTCTAAAGATAGTGCTATGAGAGTGAAAAGGCAAGGTGGAGCCTAGGAGAAAATATTCATAACATGTATGTCCAACAAAGGACCTGTATACAGAATATGTAAAAAAAAATCCGGGGCACCTGGGTGGCTCAGTGGTTGAGCGTCTGCCTTTGGCTCACTCAGGTCATGATCCCGGGGTCCTGGGATTGAGTCCCACATCAGGCTCCCTGTGGGGAGTCTGCTCTTCCCTCTGTCTAGGTCTCTGCCTCTCTCTCTGTGTCTCTCATGGATAAATAAAATTAAGAAAAAAATCCTACAAATTGTTTAGGAAAATAACAACAAAACTTGAATAGGCATTTCAAACTCAAGTATATATAAATGGCCAATTAAGTATATGGAAAGGTATTAAATTTTATTAGTCACAAAGTAAATGTAAATTAAATCTACATGAGGTTCTAATACAGATCCATCAAAATAGGTAAGATTACAAAATCTGACTATGTCACTGTGTAGATAGCATAGAATAACTTATAATCACATACACTGTAAGTAAATGTGTAAATTCATACAACTTCTGAAAATATTTGAAGTATTTTCTAAAGCTGAATATGCACATACACCATGACCCAGAAATGTATCCAACATAACTGTGTGCATGTGTTTACCAAAAGACATGTATAAGAATGTAGCAGAATTATTTGTAATAACAGAAATAATAAAAGAATCCAAATATTAACTTGTAATAAAGTTAATAAATTTTGGATAAATTTTGATGTATTTATCTAATAGACTACATTGAGCATGAGAAATGTTATTGCTACATACAACAGATAGAGAAAACTCAAAAATATAATATTGAACAAACTAAGCCAGGCCCATTGAGTACCTATGGTATGATTCCTTTCATTTGATATCCAAGAAAAGGCAAAAATTAATAAATAGTATTAAGTGTAGTAAAGTAGTCTTTATGGACAATTTTCTGACTTGATTTTAGGGAGATTTTTGTCTATTCCTGATAAGGTGCTGGGTTTGTTTGTTTTAGATTTTATTTATTTATTCATGAGAGACACAGAAACAGAGAGGCAGAGACATAGGCAGAGGGAGAAGTAAGCTCCATGCACGGAGCCCAATGTCAGACTTGATCCCAGGACTCTGGGATCATGCCCTGAGCTGAAGGCAGAGGCACTTAACTGCTGAGCCACCCAGGCATTCCATCAGGTGCCGGTTTTAAGTGAATATTCATTCTGTGGAAATTCTTTGCTTCTATACACTTAGAGTCCATGTGATATGAAAGACATCTATGTATGATCTATTGAATAAAAACTATGCACAAGTTATATCACATACATACAAAGCTTCTCTAATCGCTTCTTTCATGTTCATCTATTCCAGTTTTATCAAATTCCTTTTTTACCTATTTCAATTCGAATAGCTAGATGATCCACAGCCCGATGTGCAACTGTTTGGGCAGTCTGCCTCAGAGCAGGTGCAGCACTCGAACAGTGTGCTTTCTCTGTAATGTCCTAAACACTAGTAATTCTAAGACTAGGGTGTCACCTATGCTGATTAACACATCACTGCTGTTTCTTAAAACTTCTAAGTGCACACCTCTACAACCAACTTCTGCATAATGTGTTCCCGTTTGTAAAATGTTTTTTTGCAAAGATCTTCACAAATGTGAAGGATATTTAGTTTTCATTCTATAAACAAGACTGCTGTTTCAAATAACCATATGGTTTCTCCACAATCATTTAGCTAATGGGTGGCAGAGCATTTTCCACTTAGTTATAAAAATTTTATAAAAATTCTTAGTCATATCCACATATTCCCATGATGTTTCCTCAGCTGAACGGGAAAACTCTTAAAAGTGGACTCCATATATTTTTCTTTTGTGTCATCTGGTTGTCAGCTCACAAAAAGTAGTTAGTGATTCTTGAGAGATGGCAATATTCTGCAGTCTTGTATTTGAGTACTTGAGTACTTAAAAGCACATCATTCTCAGAGAGACCTGGGTGACTAACATGTCATCTCAATTCCACAAGATGTCTCATGAGCATTGTCTCCTTTGTAAAATAGGCTTTTAACTTATTACGTAACACGTAAGTAGGCATGAGGATAAGTAGACTCATTTGTTCATATTAATGTCACTGCTTAAAATAATAGGGAAAGTTCCATGGTCTATTTCTCAGTGATTTGCAGTTGTTAAAAAAAATCTTCACGTTATAGCTTTAGTTCTTGCACAAAGAATCTACCATTGACACACAAACAGGCACAACAGAAAATTCAAGACAGCAATTCACAGAATGTGTTCCTATCTAATCAGATGCATCATCTTTTTTTTTTTATAAAGATTTTATTTATTTATTCATAGAGACACACAGAGAGAGAGAGGCAGAGACACCGGCAGAGGGAGAAGCAGGCTCCATGCAGAGGGCCCGGCGTGGGACTCCATCCAAGGTCTCCAGGATCACACCCTGGGCTGCAGGCGGTGCTAAACCGCTGCGCCACCGGGGCTGCCCAGATGCATCATCTTTTAATATAATGCTATAGAAGATAGGAAGAAAGCAAGAGCAGAACTGATCAATACTTTAAGGGGATATTCCAAAGGTAAATTTAAGGATTAAAATTTCTTCTCTGAAAAGAAATGCCAGTATTTTCATTACTGGTTCTTCTTCCTGAGTATAAAAAATATTTATAAATGCTCTGAAAGTTATTGTAGTTGTTTTTTCTAAGGTGAAACATAAGAGGAATAATCCAGATGTGGTGGTCACTGAATTTTATGAGACGTCTTTCTGAAGGAAAAGAAATTAAAAGCTTCCTCTCATTAACATAAATATAGTTCTCTAACTCTAAGATCAAGCAGTTATAATTGTCATTTTAAGAATTCTTGACGTACTTTCGCAATTCTGAGATAAGATAAAAAAGTATCAGCACAGATTATTCCAGATCCTTATTTACAAAATGTCACAATTCAAACACATTTTAACTACCCTGGGAATACATAGTACACCTCAATTACTACAACCATATAGATCTTTTTTCAATGATAGCAACTGTGGAAAATCTAAAAAAAATAAAAAATAAAAAAGAATCCCCAATATGAAGATTTTAATAGAAATACTGTATTCCCTGCTTCCTTTCTCCACTATCTCATCCCTTGGAAAAAATAGCTATCCCCAACTACAAGAACTTCCAATTAATAATGGTACTCAAGAGAATCTTCCAGGAAAAGCTTGTGGTAATCTCCCTCCCTTTCTTTCTTTCTTTTTTTCTTTCTTTCTGTCTTTCTTTCTTTCTTTCTTTCTTTCTTTCTTTCTTCCTTCCTTCCTTCCTTCCTTCCTTTCTCTTTCTTTCTTTCTTTCTTTCTTTTTCTCTTTCTTTTTCTTTCTTTTCTTTCTTCTTTCTTTCTTTCTTTTTCTTTCTTTCTTTTTCTTTCTTTCCTTTCTTTCTTTCTCTCTCTTTCTTCTTTTTTTCTTTCTTCTTTCTTCTTTCTTGCTTTCTCTCTTTCTCTTTCTTCTTTCTTTCTCTCTTTCTTTTTTTCTTTTTCTTTCTTCTTTCTTTCTTTTCTTTCTATCTTGATTCTTTAAAAAGGCATTTTTTTGTGATCTAGTAGACACATCAATGCAAGACAAAGCAAGAACTATTTTAGCTGCTACCCTCTAACCAAGCCTGTTTAAGAGAAAAATCAGAAATGTGATAGGAGCACATTTAGAAGGGGTTGAAGAGAGCCCTTGAGTGGAGAGCTCTCAGTCTAGTATGAAATGATGTGCAGAATGTAGCAGAAAGTTTCCCCCTCTGAGCTAAATGAAAAGGGATTTAAGAGAATCCTAAGTTACTAAATTTATGGAAACTTAGGTTTTTCTTCCTCTCTAAATGATTGCTGAGCTTCAGAAACTCAGTCTTGCTCTATGCTGTCAATGGATTTTGCAGCCGAAAGGTGCAAAGGGAGGTAACTATTTATAGCCCAAAGAAATCTGGCATCAGGAAATTATAAGAGCAAACAAAAGAGCAGGGTAAGAAAAAGGGGATTAAAAATTAGGCAATTTAAGATTATTTAATTAGCAAAATGATGTATGATGTTTCTGAGGGACAATTTTATGCTACAGAAGGCAACTGGACATTTATTGCTTTGGTGAGACTCTGCCCATGAAGGCTGCCTGCCTGGGTAATTAAGCCAGTGGTAGTAGGCTGAAGGGGTAGCTCTTATTCCAAATGCTGAGACAGGTCATAGAAGGTTACTAAAAAATTCATCACAAGGGTACCATGTAGTACATGCATTCATGATGATATACCAAGGAACAAGAAGCTGACCCACAAAAAGACAATGAGTATGTGGAAGCCTACAAAAAATAACTTCAAAGAATAATGACAAACTTCAATATGCTTCCCTAATTTCCTCTCCTTTTATTTGTTCGGCCATTCCTTCCTATTGAATGGAATTTCTCAGCCTTTCTTTCCTTTGAAATAGCTAATAGCAGAATATCCTGGAGAAAGGAAGAAAAAAAGAAAAAGGAAATACATAATAAAAATAACACCCCATCTCTGTATAGTGAATATCCCTAGGCATAAATTAGTGGGATTAAAGTGTCTTTTTTTTTTAAGATTTTATTTATTTATTCATGATAGTCACACACAGAGAGAGAGAGAGAGAGAGAGGCAGAGACACAGGCAAAGGGAGAAGCAGGCTCCATGCAGGGAGCCCGACATGGGATTCAATCCCGGGTCTCCAGGATCGTGCCCTGGGCCAAAGGCAGGTGCTAAACCACTGCACCACCCAGGGACCCCTGGATTAAAGTGTCTTGAATTGGATGTGAAATTGAAGTTCTGATGTAAATCTGAGATTATTATGTTGATGGAAAATAAAAAGTAAGTTATAAAATCTGCTTGATGTATTTTCCAGTGGAAAGGAAGGCATTAAAAAAAAAAAAAAAAAAGGAAAAGAAAGGAAGGCGTTTCTACAGTTATTTGAAAGCAATCAATCAAATAAATAAATAAATAAATAAATAAATAAATAAATACAGTGAGTTTCCATAATAGCCCATGGATTTTAATCCTTTTAAGAATCCATTCATACAAGTATAATCTACTGCTTAAAGTATGGGTAAGCCAATCTCAAGAGCTTTAATGAAAGTCCCAAATTTAAAATGGACCTGTTATACAGATACATATTTGGGACATGTGGAACTAAACTGATTATGAAGTCAAGATTATGTCCACAGAATAAACACATTAAGTACCTATGATTATAAAATAGAACTGTTTGCCTAACATAGAGTACCAAATTATGTGAGGTAAAAGATAACGGAATTATAAAGAAAAATAGATGAATTGACTATTACAGTTGAAAACTTAAACACTCCTCTAGCAGAAAAGGATAGATCTGTCAGGCAGAAAAATCAGTACAGACATGGTTGAAGTCAACAATACTATCAATCAAAACTGGATATAATTACAGTCTACTTTATCCAATAATAAAAGAACACACATTGTTTTTAAGCTTACATGGAACATTCACTAAGATAGATCACGTTCTAGGCCATAAAACACAACAATTTTAAAATAACAGAAATCATACAATATTTGGTCTCAAGCTACAGTGTAATTAAAGTAGACATCAATACTATGAAGATACTTAGAAGATCCTAAAATACATGGATATTAAACAAAACACTTCTAAATAACACATGGGTCAAGAACAAATCTCAAAAGAAATTTTAAAATATTTTGAACTAAATGAAAAGGAAAATACAAGTTATCAAAACTTGTGGGATATAGCAAAAGTAGTAGAAAAGTAGAAGGAAATTTATAAGAGTCAATGTATGTACCAGAAAAGAATAAATCTAAAATTTCTAATGTGAGTCCCTTCTAGGGATACTAGATAAAGAAGAGCAAATTAAATCTAAAGTAAAAAGAAGAAAAGGAAAAAAATTAGAGTAGAAAGCAATAAAACTGAAGACAGGAAATCAATAGAGAAAAATCAATAAACCAAAAGTGAATTCTCTGAAAAAAATTAAATTGATAAGCCTTTAACCAGGCTAACTTAAGAAAAAGAGAGAAAAAAAATACTAATATCAGAAATGAAAGGAGGGACATCAGTACATATGATCTCATGGACATTTAAAAGATAATAAAAGAATTATATGAACAATTCCATGCCCACAAACTTGATAATCTAGATGAAATGGGCCAATTCCTGAAAGATACAACTTATCAAAATTCATGTAAGAAAAATAAACAAAATGGATAGACCTATATCTGTTAAAGAAATAAAATTAATAATTTTCCACAGCAAAAAGCACCAAGCCTAGATAGTGAATTCTTCTAAACATTTGAGGAGAAATTATGCCAGTTCTCTAACAATATCTTTCAGAGGATAGGAACAAAAGAAATGCTTTCTAATAATTCTCTGAGACCAGTATTACCCTAATGCCAAAACCAAAGACATTTAAAAAAAAAAAAGTATAGACCAATATCCCTCATGAACATAGGTGCAAAAATCCTCAATAAATTATTATCATATCAAATTCAACAATGTATAAATAATTACACAAAAAGACTTAGTGAGATGTATCATAATATGAAATGTTGGTTCAACACTTGAAAATCAATTAATGTAATTCATCACATCAATAGGCTTTAAAAAGCCACATGATCATAATAATAGATGCAGAAAAAGCATTTGACAAACTCCAATACCCATTCATGTTAAAAACTCTCAGCAAACTAGTTATAGAGGGGAATTTTTCAACTTGATTAAAAAAAACCTTCAGTTAACATTATACTTAATGGTAAGAAACTCAAAACTTTCTAAGATCAGGTGCAAGGCAAGAATGTTTCCTCTCATCTTTTCAATATCAGACTGAAAGTTCCAGCTCCTTCGGCAAGATAGAAAAGAATATATATACATTGGAAAGGAAGACATAAAACTGGCTTTGCTCATAGCTGATGTAATCATCTATGTACAAAATGTGAAATAATCAATAAGAAATTCCTGGAACTAATAAAAGAGTATGGCAAGTTTGCAGAATATCAGATTAATATACAAAATCCAATTGCCTTCTTTTGCAATGTAAATTAAAAGGTAGAATTTGAAATTAAAAACACAGTATGATTTATGTTGGAACTCCCCCCAAAATGAAATACTTAATATAAATCTAGCAAAATACTTACAAGATATATACAAGGACAACTACAAAATTGTGATGAATGAAATGTCATTCTTTTCTAAAAAAGTATTTATTTTGGGAGGTGATATAGGATTCAGACCAATGTAATCACTAAAAAATGGCATGGAGTAAAAGGAAATGAACTCTCCTAACACTCATCTGTGAATTTTAAGTTAGAAAAAAAAAAAGGCAAACGTTTAAGGAGAGGTATTTTATGCGTCAAGTTAATTTTTTAAAATATTTTATTTATTTATTTATTCATGAGAGGCACAGAGAGAGAGATAGAGAGAGAGAGAGAGAGAGAGGCATAGACACAGGCAGAGGGAGAAGCAGGCTCCATGCAGGGAGCCTGATGTGGGACTTGATCCTGGGTATCCAGGATCACACCCTGGGCTGAAGGCCGCACTAAACCCCTGAGCCGCCCAGGCTGCCTGTGTCAAGTTTATTAAAGCTTTTAAAATATTTTGAGGTATTTTAGGTAAAGGAATGCAAATATTATGTTTTCTCTTTTTAAATAATATATATTTTATATATTACAAAAATATATATTGCATATGTATTAAATATATTAATATTTTATATTGGGCAAAAAAAAAGACTGGAAAGCAAATTTTATCATCAGTAAATGACAATTTTTGAACTTATAAAGAAACAATATTAAGTAAATAGGGAAGAATTTTCTTTTCATATGAAATTCCTATCTCTTCAGATCTTACTATATTCTAATCCAGTTTCTTCTTCAAGGTTATGTCGGTTTGTTCTTTGGTGGAGTGGAGGTAGATGAGGTGACTCAGGGAAAAGAAGGGGTGTTTAAAATAACCCTTGCATTTTTAAATATTAATAACTGTTGTTTCACTATTCAGAACAAGTATTTAATACTACTTACCATTCAAAATATAATTTTTAAAATTACTACCTTGCATTTATCCAATTCTATTTTGCCAATTTTTTTTCAACTTTAGATTTCCTGGAATATAATTTATATACAGTAAAGTTATGTTCGAGTTGCTCATTCCTAGTATTTTTAACATACATATATAAGCATGTAAACTGGATCACTAGTTCATATTGGATCACTATTTGTCTATTGTATGAATCTAGAGAAATAATAATGTTAATTTTAAATTAATTTTAAAACTCTAACCTTGGGATACCTGGGTGGCTCAGTTGTTGAGCATCTGCCTTTGGCTCATGTTGTGATCCTGGGGGCCTGGGAATGAGTCCCACAACAGGCTCCCCACAGGGAGCCTGCTTCTCCCTCCGCCTTTGTCTCTGCCTCTCTGTGTGTCTCATAAATGAATACATAAAATCTTAAAACAACAACAATACTAAACCTCTAGCCATCAAAGCAGATGGAAAGTGGTAAAAACTTGATTCTACAGAAAAACTTTCCTTAGTAATAAACTATCCAGATTAGGTGACATTTTCCTTTAGTATGCAATGAGGTATACACTCAGGTTAAATACCTGGATTAGAACTCTACCTCTAGGGGTGTATGGGTGGTTCAGGTTGTGCTCCTGGGATCAAGTCCTGCATCAGGCTTCTCACAGGGATCCTACTTCTCTCTCTGCCTGTATCTCTGCTTCTCTCTCTCTGTGCCTTTCATGAATAAATAAAATCTTTAAGAAAAAAAAAAAGAACTGTAACTTTGTGACCTTGAGTAGGTTACTAAACCTCACTATGTTCAGCTTTCTCTTCCTAATTTGGTTGGGGATAATACTACAATCACACATGATTGCTAGGAGGAGTAAGTGCATATAACAAAGTACTTGCTACAGTATCTGGGACATAGAAAACTATAAGCGATAGCTACATTAGTACTACTATTCCTTGGATTACATCTTTTAATTTAGGATTTTGGCATGTCTTTTTATCTTTTTTTGCTGCCATTATTACCAAAGAGGGATCTGCTCTTTACATTACTTCTCTTCTTTTTCTGTCTCTCTCTCTTCTTCCCCTCTTTCTTTCTCACTCTCTCTCTCTCTCTCTCTCTCTCTCTCACACACACACACACACACACACCACCACATTAGGTAGATATAGAAAAATGGTAGATAATAGATCATTCTCTTTGATATAATAGTAGTAGAATTTAATGCTACTCTAATCTCAAGTATAGCTTCTGGCACCTAGTCAAATGGAATTGAAGAGTCTTAGAATAGTTGCAGTGTTGACAGGTAATTTTGAGAACTGAATGTTACAGATTTGACTTCATTCATAGGTTCATTTGTCAGGGCAGTAACAAAAGAATAACATTTTTTAACTGGAAAGAACATTAGGGCTTTTAAGAGCACTCTAATCTCTTAAGACAGATACAGTCATTGCCAAAAGGTGATTTTTTCAATATTTCTTAGAAGTTTAATAATAGGTGAACATTTAAGTACATGATGGATAGGTATTAGATAGGCTTATATAATATTAACAATGATAAAATATACATGTATATATAAAAGTAACAATTTAGAAAATTATATACAGGCTTTGAATATTACATTGCATTTTGCAGTATTAAAATAACTTTTATTTATTTTTAGTTCTCAGTAGACTTTAATTTTAGAATATATTTAGGTTTTCAGAAAGGTTGCAAAGATGGTTCTCATATTTCTCATATATTTCACATCTGATTTCTCCTACTAATATGTCACTATTAATGAACCTAAAAGTAACTATAGTTTAATCATGTAATTTCCAGGTAATAGTTATATTTTCATAAGATACTTTTTAATGTAGGAAGAACTTTATATTCTCAACTTCATAACAACCTTGATTAGTAAATAGTATTGCTCCTTATTATGGCTAAGAAAATTGAGATAAGGGCAGCCCTGGTGGCTCAGCGGTTTAGTGCCACCTTCAGCCCAGAGCAGGATCCTAGACACCCAGGATCGAGTCCCACATCAGGCTCCCCAAATGGTGCCTGGTTCTCCCTGTGCCTGTGTCTTTGCCTCTCTATCTGTGTTTCTCATGAATAAATAAATAAAATCTTAAAAAAAGAAAATTG
This sequence comes from Canis aureus, assembly GCF_053574225.1. Lineage (NCBI taxonomy): Eukaryota > Metazoa > Chordata > Mammalia > Carnivora > Canidae > Canis > Canis aureus. The sequence goes on along the minus strand of NC_135617.1, from coordinate 56,077,098 downwards.
GGATAAAACTATATAAAGCAAAAAAAATCTGTCTCATGTCATTATTTTAATTATAAATATTAAGATTTGTCTATGTCCATGATAAGTATTAATTTTACCCTCTTGTATAGAAGTGTTATATTTAAAACAGAACAATATATTGGAATGTATTTCAAAGAGAAAGTAGAAAGAAAGAATGGATATTGCCTACCATGTGTAGTTTTTCCATATATAATATACTAGTTTTTCCTTAAAATGAGTATTCTAATTTTTAGTCAATAATGATCAAATTGAGGGGCACGTGGGTGGGTCAGTGTTTGAGCATCTGCCTTTGGCTCAGGTCATGATCCTAGGGTCGGGATCGGCTCCCTCCCTTACAGGCTGCCTGCTTCTTCCTCTGCCTATGTCTCTGCCTCTCTCTCTGGGTCTCTTATGAATAAATAAATAAAATCTTTAAAAACCATTATGATTAAATTGAGACCTGTATGGCCTCTGTGAGCTTTGAGAATATCATCAAACTAGTAAGTCAGAAGCAAACTATGAACTAATAGTTCTCTGATCCCAATGTTTATTCAGAACACATTTAAGGGGCAGCCCTGGTGGCCCAGTGGTTTAGCGCCTGCCTTTGGCCCAGGGCGTGATCCTGGAGACCCGGGATTGAGTCCCATGTCAGGCTCCCTGCATGGAGCCTGCTTCTCCCTCTGCCTGTGTCTCTGCCCCCCTTTCTCTCTCTCTATCTCTCTCTGTGTGCCTTTCATGAATAAATAAATAAAATCTTTTAAAAAAAAATAAAAAATAGGGATCCCTGGGTGGCGCAGCGGTTTAGCGCCTGCCTTTGGTCCAGGGCGCGATCCTGGAGACCCGGCATCAAATCCCACATCGGGCTCTCGGTGCATGGAGCCTGCTTCTCCCTCTGCCTATGTCTCTGCCTCTCTCTCTCTGTGTGTGACTATCATAAATAAATAAAAATTAAAAAAAAAAAGATTTAAAAATTAAAAAAATAGTTCCACATTTTAAGGAATTGTCATATTACATCCAAATAGTATTGTGATCCTCAATAATTTGCAACATTTTTGGGTTCTTATAAGATCTCCCATTTATAAATTGAAGCTTTTTTGTTGTTGTTTTTGTTTTCCCTGTGATCCTTAGAATGTGATTCTACATCTGGAAGTATATTGCATAAGAAAAGAAAAATTACTGTAAAACATCCATTTTTTCTTAAAATATTCAAAAATATATTATTCAGTTCTTAACCTATGTAGCTACTTTTTATCACACATTTTACAGGAAATAGATTTAATAGAAAAAAGTGAAATCTATAAGATTTCATAAGGCTAAGAGGCTTAATCTTTTCTAAAATTGAAAAATTTCCACTGAAGCATTCTACCAAAAATTCCACCTGATTTCTTCCTACTATTATCATTACCACTTATAAGTATTCTGTGTTTACCAGTCAGTCTTTTAATTTAGTAGCTGAGAGAGCACTCAGGGTTTTGGTGAAAAGAAGGAATATAGAGAATGCACTTCTTACTGTGGAATGGGGGAAACTATGGACTTAGGCCAAATGTGGTTCATTAGCTGGCATATTTTATATGACCTACAAACTAAGAATGATTTTACAGATGAACATTTGCAATTAATTTGATGACTGGGAACACTGACTTTGAACCTCCATTAAACAAAATGTTATCTAAAAAAGTGCCATTTTTCACATAGGTAAACCTATATTATCAAAAATGGAGTTATTAAATTATTTTTATTTGAACATCATCAATAAAAATTTAGGGAAAATATTTTTCTCACTGTGCAAGTGAGTTTACAATATTATTTATTTGTCTATTGACAAATTTATAAAGCAAAATATAATATATTCAGTATTTGGTATTTCACAGGAAACATTTTCAAACTGGTGAGATACTAAATTGCATTCCTCAGGTGTGAGGATGTCCCAGTCAAAATCCACTTTGGTTCCACTCATCACACCAGGGAACCCCTTGTGTGGAACAGGACCCAAACAGGATCCCCCCATCCTGCACCACTTCAGCTTCAGCTGCATAGAGAACCCCCTGCTCCACACCCACTTTTATTCCAGTACTCCTACTTGGAGTCCCCATGAGTCCTAGCTCATGCCTGCTGCAGCTTCAGCCAGCCAACCAATGCCTCCAAACTCATGCAGCCTACAAAGGGAAATATCTTACACAAGGCTACTCCTAAGATTTAGAAGTAGCTCTTCTGCCTAATTCATAGTTACAAACACAGAAAGTCAAACAAAATGAAGATACAGAGAAATATACTCCAAAGAACAGGACAAAACTTCAGAAAAAGAACTAAACAAAACAAAGATAAGCAATTTATTTAATAAACAGTTCAAAGTAAATGTCATACAAAGGAGGCATGAATACACAATGGGGAAAAGACAGTCTCTTCAATAAAAGGTGTTGGGAAAACTGGATGGCTACATGTAAAAAAATGAAAGCGATTCACTTTCTAATATCATACACAAAAATAAACTAAAAATGGATTAAACACTTAAATGTAAGACCTGAAAGCATAATATTCCTAGAAGATCATACAAGTAGTAATTGCTCTAACAGCCATAGCAACATTTTTCTAGATATGTCTTATAAGGCAAGGGAAACAGAAGCAAAAATAAACTGTTGGGCTACATCAAAATAAAAATCTCTGCACAACAAATGAAACCATCAACAAAACAAAAGACAGTCTACTGAATGAGAGAAGATATTTGGAAGTGATATATCCAATAAGAAATTAGTATCCAAAATATATAAAAAACTTCTACAACTTGATGCCAAACAATTCAATTAAAAATGGGCAGAAGACATGAATAGACATTTTTCTAAAGGAGACATACAGATGGCCAACAGACAGATGAAAGGTACTCAATATCACTAATTATCAGAGAAATGCAAATTAAAACTATAATGAAATATTGGTTTACACTAGTTAGAATGACTAAAATTTAAGTGATGAGAAATAAGTGTGGTAAAGATGCAGAGAAAAAGAAACCCTCATGCACTGTTGGTAGGACTATAGATTGGTACAGCCACTATGGAAAACAGTATAGAGATTTCTTAAAAGTTAAAAATAGAAATACCATACAAACAAATTTTTCCACTACTGAATATTTACCCATAGAAAATGAAAACACTAATTTGAAAAGTTAAATGCACCTCTATGTCTATTGCAATATTTTTTTTTACAATAGCCATGATATGGAAGCAACCAAGGTATACATCAAGAGATGATCAGATAAGGAAAATGTGGCATGTGGGTGTGTAGGTGCATGTGTGTAGTGAAATAAACAGATAAAGGCAAATATGTGTCTACTCATAACTGGAATACAAAAAAATGAGTAAATAAGAAAAATTCAAAATCAGATCTATAAATACAGAGAACAAATGAATAACTGCAGGGGCAGGGGTAGGGCTGGCACAAAGTGGGTGAAAGGAGAGGGAGATACACTATGGTGAACACAGTATAATGTAAAAATCGTCAAATTACCATGTTATACACTTGAAAATAAAGTAACATTGTGTGCCAGCCCTACTTAAAACAAAACAAAACCAAAAAAACCAACAAAGTAATGGTCATAAAGGTATTCACCATACTAATGAATGGATGAATTCAGTGAGAACATTAACCTTTTTTAAGAAAGAGTAAGATTTTCAACACGTTGGAAATATCCAAAAGAACCAGAGTTGAAGAATACCAAAGCAGATATAAAAAATATATTAGGAAGAAAAAAACAATACTAGGAATCAACAAATCAGAGGATGCAGAAGAACAACTCAGCAACTGGAAAACAAAGTAAAGGAAATCACCCACCCTAAACAGCAAAATGAAGAGAAAATATTCTCCTTAAAAATGAGGGTAGGTTAAAGGGTATCTGGGACAACATCAAATGTACTAATATTTGCATTACAGGGGTCAGAGAGGGAGAAGATAGAAAGGGATGGAAATCTTATTGTTAAAAATAATAGCTAAAAACTTCCCTAATCTGGGGAAGAAAACAAACTTACAGGTCCAGGAATTACAGGTAGCCTCAAACAAGACGAACCCAAGAAGATCCACACCAAGACACATAATAATTAAAATAACAAAGTTTAAAGATAAGTAGAGAATTTTAAAAGCAACAAGAAAGAAGCAACTAGTTACACACAAGGGAAACCCCATACATAAGGCTATTAGCATACTTTTCAACAGAAACTTTGCATGCCAAAGATGATTGGCATGATATATTCACAGTGCTGAAAGAAAAAAAAGAAAAAAAAAACACCAAAAATACTCTACCCAGCAAGTTTCTCATTCAGAATTGAAGGAGAGATGAAGAATTCCCGCCCCCCGTCCCTCCAAAAAGAAAAAAAGGAGTTCATTATCACTAAACTGGCCTTACAAGAAATGTTAAAAGAACTTCTTTAAGCAAAAAATGTCATAAGTAGAAGTAAATTATAAAAGTAAAAACAATTCATGAGTAAAAGTAAACATACAGTAAAGTTAGTAGATTAATTACTTACAAAGCTACTATGAAAGTTAAAAGACAAAAATAGTAAAATTATTTATATCTAAAAATTAGTTAAAGGACTCAAAATAAGTTATAAAATATGACAACACATGTTGGGGAACAAAAAAAAATCTGTTTTGGAATGTGTTTGAACTTAAGGATCAGCAACTTAAAATACACTGCTATATACTTAGGGTATTATATATGAAGTTCATTGTAACCACAAACCCAAAACCATAATAGATGCACAAAGAAAGGGAACAAAAATAAATATAAGCATAACACTAAATAAAGCTAATAAACCTCTAGGGAAGAGATCAACAGAAGTATAAAGCATCGGAGAAATACAAAAACACCAAAAAAAAAAAAAAACAATTAACAAATTGGCAATAAGTACTTATCTATCAATAATTACTTTAAACATACATTATATAAATGCTCCAATAAAAAGACTCTAGGTGGCTGAATGGATTGAAAAAGGACTCATCTATACACTGCCTACAAGAGACTCACTTCAAACCTAAAGACACCCAGACTGAAAATGAAAGAATAGAAAAATATATTCCATGCAAATGGAAGTAAAAAAACAAAAAGCAAAACAAAAACAAAGCTGGAATAGCAATAATATATCAGACAAGCTTTAAGACTAACAAAACTGAGGATTCTTATAAACAGAAAGCATTTATCATCATAAAGGTGACATGAAAGGCCCACTGAGTTTCCAAATGCCCTTATATTCAATATAGCACAAATGCCAGTATGTAAAAGATGGAAAATAATAAAAATATTAGTTTATAAATGTTTAGCAGATTTTTCTTATACTTCATTATATCACTGAAATATGCCTTTTACTTAATTTGGACTGCACAAAAATTTTTAAAACTCCAGGTAGGCAAACATTTTATTGATTAAGAATCCCTGGAAGATTACATTGTGGACTAAATGGTGGAGGCCATTTAGTTGTCCAGAATTGGTCCTGAGAGTACCGTCTCTTCAAGAACAACTTAGTTCAAATGAATACTGTCATATTAAATAGTGTTCAAACATGTTGGTCCTTGTCCAATAGACACGATGACAGCAGAGCTATTACATTGTAGTCAGTTGCACTTCAGAAGAAACCATAAGTATAAAATCTCCCTGAACTTCTAATGCGTACTCTGAAATTATTAAAAAAATGACTTATTTGTCAATAGTGCTGCCACTTTATACTAAACTGGCAAATTAAAAAGGATCAAAGAGCAATAGTTTGGAGAAAAGAATCATATTAAAACAATGTCTGGGCTGTAGACATTTTTCTAGATATATCTTCTGAAGTAAGGGGAATAAAAGCAAAAATAAACTATTGGGACTGCATCAAATTTAAAAGCCTCTGCAAAGAAGGAAACAATTAACAAAAATAAAAGGAAACCTATGAAATGGGAGAAGATATTTGCAAATTATATATGCATAAAGGGTTAGTAACCAAAATATATAAAGAATTTATAAGACAACACTCAAACAAAGAATCCAATTAAAAAATGAGCAGAACACATGAACAGACATTTCTCTAAAGATGTACAGTTGGATGAGAGATACATAAAAAGGTGCTGAGCATCGCTGATCATCAGGCAAATGTAAATCAAAACTATTATGAGGTGCTGCCTGGGTGGCTCAGCAGTTGAGTGTCTGCCTTTGGCTCAGGGTGTGATCCTGGAATCCTGGGATCAAGTCCCACATTGGGCTTCCTGCATGGAGCCTGCTTCTCCCTCTGCCTGTGTCTCTCCCTCTGTGTGTGTGTGTGTGTGTCTCATGAATAAATAAATAAAATTAAAAAAAACAAATAAAAAAGAAAAAGAAAACTAAAATGAAATTTCACCTCAAACCTGTCAGAATGGCTAAAATGAAAAACACAAGAAACAACAAGTGTTGGAGAGGATGTGAAGACAATGGAACCCTAGTGTGTTATTGATGGTAATGCAAACTGTTGTTTCCACTGTGGAAAATAGTATGAAGATGCCTCAAAAAGTTAAAATAGAACTACCGTATAATCCAGCAGTCATACTTAATAGGTATTTACCCAAAGAATATGAAAGCACTAATTCAGAAAGGTACATGCACCCCTATGTTTATAGCAGCATTATTTTCAATAGCCAAACTATGGAAGCAGCTCAAGTGTCCATCAATTGATGAACAGATAAGGAAGATATGGTACGTACACCAATGGAATATTCAGCCATAAAAAGAATGAAATTTTGCCATTTGCGAGTACATGATTGGAGCTAGAGTATAATGCTAAATGAAATAAGTCAGAGAAAGACAAATACCATATGATTTCACTCATATGTGGAATTTAAGAAACAAAACCAAAAAATAGACTCTTAACTATAGAGAACAAACTGATGGTTACCAAAGGAGAAATGGGTGGGGGATGGGTGAAATAGGCTTTGGGGATTAAGAAGGGCACTTCTTCTTAATGAGCAGTGGGTCTGGTATAGAATTGTCTTGTATAGAATTGATGAGCAGTGGGTCTTGTATAGAATTGTTGAATCACTATATTGTACACTTGAAACTAATATAACACTGTATGTTAACTATATTAAAATAAAATTTTAAAATTTAACTTTACGTCAACAACAACAAAAAAAATAAAAATAAATAAAATAGTGCCTGGGCCTTCTGGGTGAGTATCTGTGTATACATACTAAGATATTTCCATGTGAATTATATTAAATGTATGTAATTTACATTTTGTTAAGGGGAAAATATGATGAATTGTTGATTAAAGCAATTCTCAATGGAAAAATATTATAAATGGAGACTTTTCTAATATTTGAGATTCTTTAGCAGTGCTGGAATAGTGTAATTAAAATTACTTCCATAGGAAAGATACGGAAATTAATCAGATAATATTATTAGTTTTGTCAGTTTGCTGAAGAACATATATTATTTTTTTAAATTTTTATTTATGATAGTCACAGAGAGAGAGAGAGATTGAGAGAGGCAGAGACACAGGCAGAGGGAGAAGCAGGCTCCATGCACCGGGAGCCCGACGTGGGATTCGATCCCGGGTCTCCAGGATCGCGCCCTGGGCCAAAGGCAGGCGCCAAACCGCTGCGCCACTCAGGGATCCCAAGAACATATATTATTAAGTACTGTATTTGTGAAGCAAGATGCTGCCTTTTTCCTAAAAGGCAAAATGCCTTAAGCAAAATTATCACCACTGCTTGCATCTACATATCACTTTCCAGCTGACAAGATGCTTTATACACATTTTCTCATCTAACTCACACCACCTCCCAGCTAAGACAGATATTATCTGTATTTTATCAATGAATTAGCAGAGATTTTGTGACTTTCCCAACGCTATATTTTTTATGGGAGAATCAGCTCAAAAACAGATCTCAAAATTTGGGGTTCTTGGTCCTCTTCTTTCCAAACAATTATTCTAGTAACTTCCTGATATTTTATTATCTATTTATTTAGCTTGTTTGTTTGTTTGTTTGTTTTTCTTAGAGAAAAAGGAGCAGAGGGAGAGGGAGAGAGAATTTTAAGCAGGCTCTACACCCAGCTTAGAGCCCAATGAAGGGCTAGATCCTACAATGTATGCGATTGTGACCTGAGCTGCAATAAAGAGTGGGATACTCTTAACACACTGAGCCACCCAGGTGCCCCATCAGCTGATATTTATAAAGAATTTCCCAACCCCATTTGACTCCTACCCACAGACTCCCCTCACACCTCTTTTGGGCTTATGCCTTGACTTAAAAACAAACAAACAAAAAAATGTTTGACAGACAGCTACTAACATTGCTAACACATGGGTGAATTTGGTAATCTAGTAACCTCTCTGCTGTTGTTAGTTCGTGATATACACCAGGATAACAGATAGCCATACACATGTAAATCCCTGACTAATGAATGCATAGTATGTTTAGGTGTTGGGCTTTTTTCTTGTACCTTTTTTTCTAAAGTTGTCATGTGAATACATAGAGTACATTCAGTTCCGTTGTGCATGATAGCATGCATAAGGAGGCAATCTGGGGGCAAAACAATCCCTACTGTATTAGGAGAAAGAAACTGCATCAAAATAATACATTGTTATTAAATTAAAATGCTGTATCTTGGGCAATACCTCAGAACTGTTGAATGAAAATCTCTCTACATTATATCCAGTCCAGGAATATGGACTTTAAACAAATTTTCTGAGAGATTTTTGCTAAAATTGAATTTAAGGAAAATTGGAAGAGGTAATCAGATATGAGTATTGAGTATCTGTGCCTATTTTTACTGAAAATGACAAGAATTCCGGTCCCTAATCATTCTTTATCCAGTCCATTTCTAAGGTTGTGTCTTTGCCAAGAAAAATAGCAAGCTCACAGTGGAAGCAGGGACTTCCCAAGCATAGAGTTTCCAAACTGCAATGCAAAGTCACTGCATACATAGCATCCAACTGGGTTACTCCCCATCACCCCTGTGGGACTTAACAGCATGCTTGCTGTGCTGTAAGTAATAAAGTCCATTGCCTCTGATCTTGGGGTTTCACATGATCTGCCAGCATCCACAACATCCTACCTAATAAGGTAACTTTTTATCCTGTAAATAGGGGGAAATACTGCACCCTGGAAGAGAACCACTGCATCATTCAGATGTAAATTAATTATAAGACCAGATCTGATTTTTAGAGAATAGTTAACTGAAATACAGAGTGAATACCCAAACATCTTACATCAGAAGCATGCATGAGTTTGTGTGCAGGAAGCAATTGTCCCTTTTTGCTTAAATCTCCTACTACAACGTCAATTCACAGTATTTAAAGATAGAAGTCATCACTCAATTTAATTAGAGAGGCTACTTCTCTATCTGTAAAGAATTCTAGAAGCCCCTCTCTCTATCTCTATCAAGAACTAGAGAAAAGTCAAAAGATTTTAAAAACACAAATAAAAAGACAAGAAAAGTAAAAAAAAAAAAATCATTATAAACTAAAAATTCTTATCAACAGGCCAGCAGTATTTTTATGTTTTTGAAAGTATCCCGCTGGATAGTACAAAGAAAAGAGAACTCAGATAATCTCATTGCTCATAATGATAAACTAGCACCTGATCACCATGGAATACAAGAATCTCTGCCACAGTTGACAGCACAGTGAACTCAGTGTGCTCAATCAGATGTATAATGGAGCTGTAGGGAGTTCTTGTAGCCATTATCTTGATATTCCAGATTCCTATCATTAGGGGAAGAAGAATTAAGAATAGTCCTTCAGAGTAGGCTCCAGTGATAAAGAGAAATGATATATCAGCCCATAATGAGGACAAGAAATCTAAGGTAGCTTTGAAGAACATGGTGTGGAGAGGAATGAAGAATAAAAAGAGATTTAAGGAGGAAAGAATATAGGCATTCACACCCAGAGGAACTTCACTGAATTAGAGCCTTGTTGCAGAAAGAAATGTGGAGAACTGCTGGGGAGGGATAGAGCATGAAGATTAGAGTTAAGGCAAAGATGGAATTTCCTACAATGTTTCCCTCTAGCAAACAGGGCTCTTTTCTAATGGAGAAATCAACAATCTGGCTGGATATTCCAGTGATGAAGTGTTGGCATTTCAGATACCAACAGAGGTTTGGGAATTTTCAATACCCAAGCCCAGGTCAAGTCTGAGATTTCAGTATGGGACTTCAAAGAATGAAAGGAGCAATAAATCTGTCAGAAAAATATTACATGGCCTAACTCTAAAACACTTCATCATTATTAATACAATATCCTTCTACCCATATTGGAAGGTAAGCACTGGCATCCTGGAAATACAATATTCAGAACCACTTATACTGGCAAAAGGACAAACTATGGTTACTTGCTAAGCTGAAAGAAGAAATTAGACAATTCACATGTAATTAAAGAGTATCTCTGTATAACTGGCTATCTAATGGGTACAATGGGCAATGGAAAAGAAACTGAGGATACAGTTTCTGTCCTTATATAACTGCTCTTTTAAGGTTTTGGGTTTTTTGTTTTTGTTTTTGTTTGAGAGTGAGCAAGAGAGAGAGAGTGCATGTGTATGTCTGGGGTAGGCACAGAGGGAGAGAATCTTAAGCAGGCTCTACACCGAGCATGGAGCCCTATATGAGCTCAATCCCATGGCCCTGAGATCATGACCTGAGCTGAAATCAAGAGTCTGTTGCTTAAACAACTGAACCACCCAGACACCCTATCCTCACATAACTCTTAACTTCAGAAAACAAAATTGACTAACAGGCAATTATCATCATTACCACTATCAACATTATTTTAAGGTAAGATAAATTTTCAAGATTTTATAACAGAAATTTCATATTATAAGCTGTGGTAGTAGGGGGTACCACTCACTGTTAGAGGGATGGTGATAAGACCTTAAGAAAAGTGTCTGAATAGGGAGAAAAAGAATATTGAAGACCATCATAAAAAAAAAAAATCTAGATGAGAAGTTCACAGACATGTCAGGCATGCAGAACACAGAAAAATTATATTTTAAGATTTGTATTATGGCATAGGAAGAAATGAGGCTGAGCAGAAATGCGAAAGATGAAAATAAAAGGGTACGTTTAATGTAATCCAGACATGTGAGTATCTATTTGATGTCACTTCAATGTAGATATATTATAACCTCTAAATTAATAGAAGACAGAGTCTAGAGTCCTGATGTATGAGAGTATACTCAGGAAAACAAAACTTGCACTAGGTGCTTCAAGAGGGTAGATTTAATTTAGGATACTACTAAGCTGTTATTTGTGGAGGTGGGTATTGGTGAAGGAACAAAAGGCAAATTCTGGGGTGCTCAAGAAAATAACTGTTGGGTAGAAAGCATTTAATTATCTGCAGTTAGGAAAACAAAATGGATAGGATTGAGTTCCAGAAATTTGGAAAGGTAAGGCAACCTCAAACCAAAGAGGAGAGCATTAGCCAGTGTCTGGGGCATCCTGTGAGGAGGTCTGACAGGCTTGGTTCTAGGAGTGGTGAAAGAAGCTGGAGCCCAGGATCAACTGCTGGTACTGGGATAAGGACACAGGGAAAGTAGAAAGCAGGGAGCTAGATTCTTACCATCTACTCTCCCACTAATGGCCACCATTCTTAGAAGTTAAAAAACAAACAAAAAAACAAAAACAAAAATACAAAAAAAAAAAAAAAAAAAAAAAAAAACACCTTAGCTGATAAAAAAATCTGAACTGTAGCCCCAGCTGCAGAGAGCAGAGTATAAAACGTTGGCCTTGACTGAAAGACCATGGATAGATAAGCAATAGTCCCGCTCACTTCCTTTCTTTACTTCTTTAATGATTAGATGCCCAGCACTAAACTGTGGAAAGCATTAAAAATTAAACTCACTATCTACAATTGATATTCATTATACCACTGAGGACTCAAAATAAGTGGGTTGTTGCTTCCTGGCTTGGCTGAAGTTTCTTATGTGTTTTCAAGATTTATTTCAGAACAGCAAAACAATTGTGAAGGAGACCAATTAAAAATAAATCCCTAACTTAAGCATCTTCCCTTCTTTTTATCTTCCTCAGTCTAAGACTCTTTTTTTCCCTTTCTCTTTCGTTTTCCCTTTCCTTTCCTTTTTCTTTCTCTGACCTCCTTCCCTGCATGCCAATATGAATGAAGGCATTCTATTGATCCCCGTTTAATAACCAGCAGCATAAATTGATGACATTAGTGGTATGTACTTCAGAGAAAAAGTAGTCGGAACAGTAGCACTGGGCAATTATAACCAAAAATAAATAGCTTATTACTGCCTGTTTGTTAGTTTTATTTCTATAGTGGAAACCAATTAGAAAAACAAACTTCTCATATATGAGGGTGTTAAACAAACCATTATATCTAGTATTAGTCTCTAGACAATTGTATGCCTTCCTTCCTTCTTTCCTTCCTTCCTTTCTTCCTGTTTTTCCTCCTTCCTATCTGTATTTCTGATTTACCTTAGCAACTATATTGAAAGTTCTATGCTAGGGAACATGGAAACACAAAAGAGAAAGAATGATCCTTGACCAAAATAACTTTACATCATTAGGGTTAAAAAGTTTGTAACCAGTAAATGGAAGGTATGTGTTGCTTATGCCAATTACTACAAAGACAGAGACTGTGAGAGATAAGGTCTGAAAGACAGACAGGAGGTATGGAGGCAAGAAGTGAGAACTAAGGCTAAAAGATGAACAGAATAATGGTTATGCTGAATTAGATGTTATCCTGAAAGCAACTGGTCTCATTGAGGGATCTTAAGCCAAAGAATAATATAATCAGATTTGCATTAGAGAAAGACAATCCTAGTTGAGGCAGAATGGACCAGAATGAGTGAGACAAGATGCAGAGATTTCAGCAAAAAGACCATTGTAAAAATTCAGGCAATCATTTTAGTGTGGAGTTCCACAATGGGCCTTAAATAGTTAGTAGATCTATGTAGCTCCCAACCTGTGAGACATGTATTTTCTGTGTAATATGTATGGAGAAGAAGGAGAAATAGAAGGGTTAAGTTTCCTGCTATTATAGGGTTCTGTCAAGAGGCTACATTTATAGGGAAATAGTACATTCCCTCCCCATCTCTGTGCAGAGCATTGTGACACTAGGCTCCATTGCAGAGAGAACCACAGGGAAGGAAATAGTATTTTAAAAATCTCAGGGGTTTTGAATTGGGTTTTACTTATTACTTGGGAAACAGCACTCTGAGGGAATGGTATTTTCTGAGAGGAGTAACAGCAGGGTACAGCTGTAGCCCATTATGCCCAGGAGCAGAATGGACACCCAGTGGATAGGTCAGATGCCCTGCACTCTTGGCAGGAGAGCAAAAGCAGTCTGCAGGGGAAGATTTCTTTGAGAACACATATAAGATATCCCCTAAAGACTACCCAAAATACGTAGAGATTGAGGCTCTGTATTTTTAACCGACATCCCAGATGATTCTTCTGTGCATTACAATTTGAGAACAATTGTCCTAGGCTTTTTCTGCCATTAAAGTAAAGCTTTTTCTGCTACCTCTCTTACCTATTTGTGTTAAAATAGCAGCAATAGTATACAGACTTTTCTTGCCACTTAATGTTCTAATTTTTGTCTTTTGACGTTTTTTTTTTTTATTCATTTGAGAGAGAGCATAAGCAGGGGGAGAGGCAGAGGGAGAGGCAGACTTCCAGCTGAGCTGGGAGCCTGACATGGGTTCCACCCCAGGACCCTAGATCATGACCTGAGCTGAAGGCAGATGCTTAACCATCTTAGTCACCTAATTTTTGTCTTTTAATCACCTGTTCCTGATTAGAGAGACAATTATACCTGACTTCTGATAAGAAAGTCACCAGGGACCATGTTAAATATCTTTAACTCATCTACAGATTCCCCAGCTAGATTCTTTTTCTAGCTTATTTCTTGAGGCCAAAATATGCATCTACCATATCCATACCCCAGTGACATATGATAATATACTAAGAGGCCATATAGACAGTCTATCAAGCTATAGTTAGAGCCTATAATTATAAGCCTCTTATTATAAGCATAGATGGCATTCAATCTCTTGGTTTTCAAAAGTAATCTCATCTTAATCTGTTTTAAGTAGCAAGTCTATAAATTTGCTCCTGTTGTTTTTGAATAACCCATACTGGAAAAGTCAACCCACATGGCCTGGAGAGCAGGGCATTGGTGATATATGGCATATAGGGAGGGCACAGAACATAGTACATATACTTAAAACAACAGAGTTCCTTACTAGCTGGGCAGGCAGTTAAAAGAGGAGGCTCACACTTTGAGACTCCTCTGTGTTCTCTAATACACTGAGGTGGCAAAACAGGAAAGAGTTGCAATAAAAAAAGTGGTGAGCAGTGTCAAAACTTGCAGTGAGTTGAGGAGAAGGTCTGAAAAATGCTCATTTATTCAGCAAATATGGAAATCATTATTGACCTGGAGTAAAACAGTTTTCATGAAATGAAGAGTAGCACAGAGAAAGCAAAGATTTGAGAATGTATTTAGGAGTGTGTAAGTAGAAACAATAATCATTTTACCCTATTATGAAAGGCCTGAATTAATAATAATAATAAATAATAGCTTATACATGCTTTGTGTTGTATCTTTAATCCTCACTGCAGTCCTAGGACAACTATACTATTATTATCTGCATTTTTAAATGAGGAACAGGAAAATTAGTTAACTACTTTGCTCATGATCACAAAACAATTACATATATTATTAGGAATTTAACCCAAGTGTATTTGAGGTTTTAATCACCATGCCATTAACACCGTAAAAATCTGGAACTTCTTTGAATTTTAACACGCATTTGGAAATTTATTTGTGCTTCTTTATTGTGAAGGAGATTGTGTTTTTTTAAGATTTATTTATTTATGTATTTTAGAGAGAGAGAGAAGGAGAATCTCAAGCAGAGTGCCTGGCTTGATCTCACAAGCCTGACATCATCACCTGAGAGGAAATCAAGAGTCCATGCTTAACTAACTGAGCCACTCAGGCATCCCTGTATTTCGTCCTTTCTCTGACAGAATAGCAGTACAACAAATAAAAGTTTCTCAAAGTCTTATACATAAAAGCACTTGAGATCACAAAAATACTAAATCTACCAGAAAGAGAATTAAATTTTTTCCTACAAGTTCAATTTTTTCTGATAAGAACTTTGAATGGTGCTTGTGCACTTAGATCCCAGCATCACATGCCATCTTCTTGCTAAAAGCTGCTCTCTACTCACTACAAAGCCTTGTCTGAAGAAACTATCTCAAGAGTCATGTTAACAAGGGACAGAAAAATCTCCACCAAGGCAGGCATTTATAATTACACACTCAAATATTAATCTCCCATCTCAGAAAGCCTCTGGAAGAAAAAAACAGACAACAAAGATACCTCTTACAGATGGGGAAAAAAAAAAAAGTGATTTTTTGGAGCTGGGGTGAACGGAGGCTTCATGTTAAAAGAAAATTATTGAGTGTCTCATTAATTTGTACTAAAAAGGGGAAATACTTTTGGTGTTTCCTGAGTGAAAGCATTTCAGTCTTTCTCAAAGCACTGGTCTTCAAAAACGTAGTCCTAAGTCAGACAGAGGGAAATGAGTACTATATGGTATTACTTACATGTGGAATCTAAAATGGTCAAACTTGTAAAAACAAATAAGATGGTGGTTACCAGAGGCGAGGGTGGGGAGATAGGATAAATGTTACGCAAGAACACAAACCTGCAACAACTAGTAGATAAGTCCTAAAGATCTAATGAATGATATAGTGAACATAGACAAAAGTACTATAGTATAATCATCAAGCTTGCTAAGAGCCTTGAACTTAATTATTCCAATCACTAAAAATAAAGGATAATTATGTAAGTGATGGAAGTGCTAATTATCACTACAATGGCAATCACAATCACATTACAACTTATAAATGCATCAAATTAACATGTTGTACACCTTAAATTTACAAAATACTATATGTCAAATATATTTTAATTGGAAAAAAAAAAAAGGAAAAGCAGTCTTTTCGTTTCTTCCAAAATGGAAATCAGTGGGAAATGAAGTCCACCTTGACACTAGGAATACCAAAGGTATAAAATAGCATGTTTGTCAAAACTACCTATCCTGGGATCCCTGGGTGGCGCAGCGGTTTGGCGCCTGCCTTTGGCCCAGGGTGCGATCCTGGAGACCCGGGATCGAATCCCACATCAGGCTCCCGGTGCATGGAGCCTGCTTCTCCCTCTGCCTATGTCTCCTCCTCTCTCTCTCTCTCTGTGTGACTATCATAAATAAAAAATTAAAAAAAAAAAAACTACCTATCGTCTGTGATTGAGTTTGGATATACAAACCATTATAAATATCCTTCCTTAAGAGAAAACAGAAGCAAAATCTTCTAAACCAAAGAGAAACTAAAGATTACCCAAAATGTCAGGAAACATGAAGAGAGGGCTGGGGACACCTTAAAAAACAAAAACAAAAACACAAAAACAAACAAAAAAAAAAAACCCTAGATTTGAGCAAAGGCAACAAATAAAACATTGTGATTTCATACCAACTTGTGATGTAAATCTGAATCTCAGAAATGCTATATGTGCTATATGCTATATGAGATCATTAGCTTTTTTAACTAAACCATCAGATTATCTCAAGATCCAGAGGAGAAAAATTAGATTTCAAAAGTATCTCAAAAATATTATCTCATACTCAGGTTAGTTCTTAAGTTTACTACATGAGAGCAGGGCAGATTAATAGTCCATCCCCAAGAATGCCTTAAGACCTGATTCTATTTTATTCCTTATTCCATATTGTTTCAAACTACCTGAAAAAGAAAGAACTTTGATTTTTTCTGCACTTATACTAAAATATTAAAGAAGGGCTTAAAAAAACAATAATGACTTTCGCAAGAACACCAGCGATAGATAATATCATTTCCTCTATGGTCATCCCCTAAAAATTAGAGTATATTGTTTGAAATTCACCAACCCTCATCGTGTTAATTTTAATTGTATCTAATACTGATGGCTTGTTTAAACAAACCTAGCAAGTAACTTATTATTTCGGAGCTTTGAAATATTATATTACTCCTTAAGATTATTTTATCAATGGTTACTAACTCATGATAAATGAATATAGTTAACTCTTACAGAGAAAAACATAAAGGCTCTGATTTGCTAAACCATAAAAAAGGCAAAGAAAAAATAGCCTTTAAAAACATTTTGATGAATAAAGCCTACCTTTATCAAATCTCAAGGTAAATTAGATTGCTAGCATTGCTGAGTGCTAGTAAAACACTTTGGATCAATATGAATCTGTTTAACTATGGATTGCATCTCATAAAGTCACCAATGGTGAGATGAATTGCATCTTTGCTTTCTTTGATCATGTTCATACTGTTATTCAGCAATTGTGAAATTATTTTTTTTTTCCATGACAGTCAGATGTCAGTCTCAAAATATCATATAACTTGATAACATCACAATTGCTGGTCATCCCATATACCACTAAACCTGATTTATAGAACACATAGAGATACATATGAGGATTCTAATTATGTTTTTACTATTTAGCAGAGGAGAATGAAGCAGTCTGGGCACACAAGTTACCACAAGTGTGATATTTTTTGTTTGTTTGTTTTTATTTTTAACACAATCAGAACCTATCTCCATTTCCTCCTTTTATTTTGAGGATAGTAAAGGAATAGGAAGATTTGTGTTTTTTTTCAACTTTACTTTGGTCTCCCATACAATACTTTTAAAATGATCATTTAATTTAATGTATTATAATTGTTTTTGTGGGAGTAGGAGGATTTCAACTCATCAGAGCAGAAATAGAACATTTTAGAAATCTAAAAGAGAGCCAATGTTCTATTCTCTGTTCTATTAAGTCACATTAATGGTTTAAATCATAATCAAATATGTGCATTTTTAATCTAATTTTAATCTATGATGTATGAATAAAATCGTACTCACTTGCCTTTATGCATCTCAATCATCACATAGATTCAGCAAAACAAATGTAACATTGGTTTTCTTTTATATACAAAGATGAGACTGTGTGTGGGGGGTGTGTGTGGGGGGGGTGTGGGTGTGCACAAGCTTAGTCAACTTTTAAATACCACTTTTTGGGTACTTACAGATAGTCTAATTATACTCTTACTCAGTCTTGATGTAATTCAATAGATGTCCATACTTGGACTCAGAGTACTTACATGACCTTCTAAAGGACTTTCTAAATCCAAAAGATACTCTAAAAAATTTGAATTCATGTACCTCTTCTATCTACTTTAGCCCAACTGCTCCCAGAAAGAAGTGTCCTTAGAGCTTTTATGAAAAGCACCACAATATGATTGTGGTAAAAGCTGTCCAAGCTTTCTTTTACTCTCTTTATCCTATTTGCCTCTTTCTTTGGTGAGCAGCAGTTTAAAGGACTGGTGGAAGAGAAGATACCTTGTGCAAACCAGTGAGCAAAGACAGTACTAAAGGGGCTATTTCACTGGTTCTTTTGACAAGGATGCTGTTAACTCAATGTATGAATGACTTTTTCTTTCTTTTTTTTTTTTGAATGACTTTTTCTTGTTTTGTACACATACACAGACACATATACCAACATGTGTGTGCACTTACATCTTTTTTTCCTTTCTTCAACATTGTTTCCTAGACCTACATTTATTAACCTAACGAGTTAATCTTCATAAAAGAGTTATAAAGAAACTCTATATCTCCAACTAAACTCTTGCAAATATGTATTAGAAATTTATTATACTCTTATAAGTTTGAATACACAGCAACCTTGTTTCAAATCCAGCTCTGCCTCTTAGCTAGCTCCCTGGCCATTCAGTTATTGGGTGCATGGATATGTGGGTGGATGGATGGATGGATGGATGGAAAGCTGGAAAAAGGAAGGAGGGGAGGGAGGGAAGGAGGGTGGGAGAGAGTAAAGAACACATTGTTCTTTGCACATTCTCTTCTTCCTCTTTTAATCAAGTCAATCTACTGTTTACAAAAAAGAAATAAATATTCTGTACTTTTATTATTATTATTATTATTATTATTATTATTATTATTACAGTCTTTCTTATTCAGATTCTCTCTTCTCTCCCCTCTATGTATCTTAATCATAGTAATCGTTCAGGACTGAGCTTTAGCCCTGCTTGTTCCAGTAAGCCTTACTAGACCATCCTGGCCTACAGGATATTTGTTGTTTCCTTCTAAATTCTCTCCAATTATTTTATCTCATTTGACATTAATTATAACTGCCTTTATCTGAATTTTTGTTTTCAGATATGTTTGTTCTGTCCCTCTAAATTTTTAAAAAATATTTTATTTATTTATTCATGAGAGACAGAGAGAGAGGCAGAGACATAGGCAAAGGGAGAACAAGGCTCCCTGTGGGGAACCTGAGTGGGACTTGATCCCAAGACCCCAGGATCATGACCTGAGCCAAAGGTAGACACTCAACCACTGAGGCATCCAGGTGTCCCTGTCCCCCTAAATTATAAGTGCTTTTAGAGCAACAATTGTGATTTCTATTTTTTGTTATATTCCACATCACTGTGTAGTAGAGGCCTCTGTCTGTACATCTTTAACTGAAAAAAGATTTCTAATCTTATTAAGATTGTCCCATATCTTATCTTAAGCCCATATCTTATTAAGGTTCTAAGACACACAAAGAATAAATAGAATATAGGCCTCAGTAAAAACTATGAAATTACTATATAGTTATCTACAGTTATTTATATACACATAGCTTTATATATAAATATATATATAATACATATATATATAAAATTTTGATGGATATAAACTATATATACTCAGGAATAACTGGAAATATACAAAATAATAATTAGTGGTATGACTGGATGTTTGGAAATATGAATGAATTAACTTTTTAAAAAAAGATTTATTTATTTATTTGAGAGAGAGGGGTGGGGAAGGGAGAGAGGGAGATAGAGAGACAGTCTTTAAGGCAGACTCCACTTGTGGAGTACAGAGACCATTGAGGGGCTTGATCTCATGACTTGGAGATCATGGCCTTAGCCGAAACCAGAGTCAGACACTTAACTGACTGAGCCACTCAGGCACCACTGAATTAATTTTCTAACATATATTGTTAATGTCTCCATTTTTTTTGGATGGGAGCTGAGTATCATTTCTAAGGTCATAATAATTTCATCTTTAGGATTGAATTCCTTTAAGACTTGAAGCATCATTAGTTTTGTAACAATCCTTTACTAAAACACACGCACAAAAAAAAATAGGAGAGTTACATTAAAGATAGTGACAATACCTTATCCTAAGTCTTTAGATGAATCAACAAGTTTCTGAATTAGATTTGGTAGGAACTCAGGATATGTTAACCAGTACTTGTAACAGGACTTTTTCTTTCAACTAGTCATCTCCCTTAAAATTTAAATAAATCTCACTCTGCCTCTGTTTCTGTGTCAAGAGACCTCAATCAGTTATAATTCTGTCTTGTCCCTGTGCTCACTGACTTCATCAGTTCTTGTGAACTCTGAAGGTACTTTGGGAATAGAAATTGGCATGTGCTGATCCTTCCCTGTTTTTGGAAGCCAGTTTCCCAGACAGACCAAACTATTCTCATCTGATCTGCTGTGTCCCCTCATGCTATAAGTTTTACATAGGTACTCCCACGTGGTGAGGTCCAGGGTTTTCTATTGTAATCTTCCTCTAGTTCATTATTCTAAAAGATTATTTGGTTTAGAATCAAGAGACTTATTATCACTACACAGTTTAGGTAAAATTACTAATATAAGTAAAACAGTATCATTAATATAGGTCACTGCTTTGCAAAAATAAAGAAAATAAGTACAAACCACTCTTTGCAGCAGGAAGAAGAAAGATAGGAATTGTGTTCACAAGGGTGTACATTTTTCACATAGGAATTTCATCTGCTGTTTTTAAGAAAAAGAAGGAAGATCTCTCTGTTGTGCCCAAGATTACGTATCTGAGAAACCACCAAGGAGCCGACACCAATGCAAGAATACGAGGGTTTATTTACAAGCTCAAGCTTGGGTCCAAGTATACTCCACACAGCAGAGCAGGGGCTTGGACCCCAAAGTGGGTTACAGCTGGGTTTGTTATGGGCTGGTCTAAAGGATTTTCAGAAGGGGTGGAGGAATTTTTTCCATTCCAATATGGGGGAAAGGGTGGGGGAGTTTCTTAAGATCTGATATGGGATTCCCTGTCAAGGACATTCTGCAGTTTTTCCTGTAAAGTTCAGCTCTTATTCACAGGGGCCTAAGATGGCTGTACTGTGCTAATGCTAAACTTGAGGTGGAATGGCCTTAATTTTCTCAGCCTCCACATCTCTCTATCCCTAGCAACAATGTACTAAACACTGCTTGCAGCCAGTGAGAGAAGTTACTACAATCTAAAATTCTTATTCTTCTCCAATAAACTTCTATTTAAAACAACCCTCTACAATTTCCTCCTAAAACATAATAAAAACTGACCTTCACTTTGTCTCTATGGATTTACCTATGGTTCACCAGAACTTGCTTGTCCCAAATAGCAATTTCTCTGCTATTCCTAAATAAGCTGATTTTGCTCATAAAATAACTATTTTATTTTGAGGTTAATCTTACATGGTGGTCCAAAGTGGAGTCTGAAGAAAATGAGCCCTAAAGGAAATAATGACTCCAGAATTGCGTGCAGTACCCACCTGAGCACCTCTGCCTCCCGGAGTCATCTTTTCCCATTTAGTTTGGTAGGTCTTCTGGGATTCAAGCTCTCTCTTTTTGGTTAATCTCTCTAGCTTTATTCAAGTCTGTTTTTGGCTTTGTTTTTTAAGTTTTTATTTAAATTCCAGTTAGCATACAATGTGATGTTAGTTTCCATTGTACAATACAGTACTGAGCACTTCCTGTTAAGTCATTCATCCTATTCAAGGGAGGTGAAACACATGTTTTAGAACACCCATCAGTAAACAGAGCTTCCCATAGGTAAGACATTTTAGCGAAGCCAAAGGCAATTTAGGTTCTGGTCCTTGGACCCAGAATATTGCGTGCCTTTCTGAAAAACTGGGTGAGCTTTTGAATAATTTGGAATTGTAAAGGCCATTCTAAGGATCCCTTGTATAGATAAATCCACCTTTGGAGTCAACTTTAAAAAAGACCAAGGAATGCATTTTTTTATTGATATGCAGAAACTTCTCAAAGATAAAATGACTTTAAAAACAGTTCTAAGAAGATCATTACAGCAAACAAACAAATTAGTGAAAGATTTCGGCCCTTACAATCTGCCGGAAACACAATTTGGATCCAACTATTCTTTTGAATTTTATACTTGAGAATGGCTAAAATTCCTAAAATAAAAGGTTTGAGATTTCTGTTTGTGCCTATTTATATGTTGCTCATGTATATATGCTATGGATGTGTTATTTTTCTACCTGCAGATGGTATTGCCAAAATTAATCTGTCAGGAGCCCTATTTAATTGACTTAGAGAAAATTAAGTATGTATATAAGTACACTCTTAGAAATTAGAAACTAACCCAAAAGTTTTTCAAGTTTATATATCTGGGATAATCTTTAATAAATAAAACCTAGTTTAATAATTTAAAGCAGATTTACACTTATTGGTTTAATAAAAGCAGATGTGCCTTCAAAACCTCTCAACAAGAAACATAATATAATTAACTATTTATGTCTAATCCAAGTATAGTCATTAAAAATAAGTAATTGAGGGACTCCTAGGTGGCACAGTGGCTGAGCATCTGCCTTTGGCTCAGGGTGTGATCCTGAGGTCCCGGGATGGAGTCCCGCACCAGGTTCCCTGCATGGAGCCTGCTTCTCAGTCTGCCTATGTCTCTGCCTCTCTCTGTGTTTCTCACGAATAAATAAATAACATCTTTTAAAAAAATAAGTAATTTAAATTATGTAAATAAAATCAAAGTTTATACTGTTAAATATACATAATGGGTATTCATTGAATATATAAATCATTTCCAAATAAGAAAGACATTAAATGATAAACAAGTTTATCTACTTTTGGCTTTTTTAATTTTAGATAGACAAAATATATTTGTGCCTATTAATAAATGTATTATATGCCATACTGAGAAAAGTTTGTATGAAGAAGAGTATCTTCTATAAACTTTGAAATGTACACTTGACCCTTGAAAATGTGGGGAGGGAGGGTGCTGTCTCCTGCACAGTTGAAAATCCATGTGTAACTTTTGACTCCCCCAAAACTTAACTACAAGTAGCCTACTATGAACCAGAAGCCTTACTGATAACATAAACAACACATATTTTATATGCTGCTATATGTATGATATACTGTATTCTTATAATAACGTAAGCTAGAAAAATACTAAGAAAATCATAAGGAAAAGAAAATATATTTGCCTTGCTTTACCATATTTATTGAAAAAACCCAGGTATAAGTGGACCTGTACAGTTCAAACCTGCATCATTCAAAGTCAAATGTATTTATAAATTTGCTAACCTACTGTAGGATACTGATGATAGTCTAAAATTGTTTTCCTAACGTTCACTGCAAAGCACAAATTACAAATAGCTTAAAAAGTTGGAAAAAGAATTGAGAATATAAAAGGAACCAAGAGAAAATGTCAGTTATGTTAGAATGACGTAAATTAACTCTGCACAAACTGTATATTAGTACTAAGGAAATGTAGGCAAAGCAGTAGGCATTCCTTTAGTAGGTAAGAAGCAATGGAACTCCCGAGAGCTTTCTCCAACTGTGGAAGGATTTAGAATAACTTCTTTGTTTTTAAACTATGGTCACAGATCATTGGTGAATTATGATGAACATTTATTTAAATAGAAAATATACATATCTATATTGATATAAATGAATAATATATATCTTCAATTATATCTATAATTTTCAGATAGATTACAGAATATTTATATATAAATAAAATAATTTCACAAAGTACAAAATAGAAAGCATGCATAGCATATACTAAAAATAGGAAATACATTGCAGTTTATTACATTTTTATTTTGGTTACTTATGTGTTTTAAATATGTAAATATGTGCTGGACTGTGATATATACTATATTTGTTATAATTGAATGATCCAACATGTTTAAAAGCCACTGCTTTTATATTACAAAAAACTGAACAATGGAAAGGGTCTGTGTGGCCAGCTGAAAAGGCCAATACAAGACCACTCTTTCTGTCATGTACACATACAGTGGTAATTCCTCAAGGCCGAGCTGTAATCACTCTTTGATAAGCTTATACTTTATTGCCTTGTCTTTTCAGATTTGCAGTCAGGCAGCAATCTTTGTTTAAAAGAATTTCCAGTATTTCTTATAACTACTTGCAAGGCTGAGAATTCTTGTGGTGGCCTCCCAGATATTTATAGCTCTGCCATCAATCTATAAGTTGTCTCATTTTTCAAGTTCTTATTCTTTTTACTCAGCTTAGAGCAACCTTCTTCAGCAATAATGTAGGGATCCTATTGTCCTACCTGTTCTATAATTCCAAGTCTAACAGAACAATATCAAGGGGAGCCTATAGACATGAATGAATCTCATACTGTAATTTCCAGAAAGTGTATGGTTAATTTTAAATATAAATTCTGAAACTCATATAAATATTTTTATTTTTCATGACAATGTATATATTTGCATAAGTTCAATAAGACTTTTTGTTTTGGGATCCCTGGGTGGCGCAGCGGTTTGGCGCCTGCCTTTAGCCCAGGGCGCGATCCTGGAGACCCGGGATCGAATCCCACGTCGGGCTCCCGGTGCATGGAGCCTGCTTCTCCCTCTGCCTGTGTCTCTGCCTCTCTCTCTCTCTCTGTGACTATCATAAATAAATAAAAATTAAAAAAAAAAAAAAGACTTTTTGTTTTTGTAACAGAACACCTCATGCACCTAGCCCCTGCTTCTTTTGATCCACAGCTGATAAAAGAGGACATATACTTCAATACCATAAAGACCTAATTGTTCATATGGAAAATAGTCATGCATTAGTAGAATAGTCTTTCCAGAGCATGATCCCAAGAGACAAAGACCTCAAACATTACACCTTGCAACCTGGTACTTCATTGATTGGAAAAGACATCTCCAAAAAGACTTTCAACTCTATAGGAAAGACTCCTTTCAGGTACTGTTAAACAACCCTTGTACTGCCAAACTTCAGGGAATAAACTCTTGGATTCACAAATCACATCTAAAAGGGGACTAAATCCAGACTGGACCTGCACTGGTTTGGGGCTATTACAGATAAAACATAGAGGTGACTATCAACTGACCTTATTATTTTTTTTTTCAACTGACCTTATTATATAGAAACTATACAGTAAAGATACAGATCAAAAATAAATGGATAAAGCAGTCCTGGTGCATTTTAAGAGCTATAACTACAAATGAACTTTGTAAATAACAATTTGAAAGAGGAGTAATTAAGAGATTTTTTTTTTTAAGATTTTGTTTATTCATGAAAGACAGAGAGGAGAGAGAGAGAGAGAGAGAGAGAGAGAGAGAGAGAGAGAGAGAGGCAGAGACACAGACAGGCAGAGGGAGAATTAGGCTCCATGCAGGAAAGCCTGATGTGGGACTACATCCCGCGTCTCCAGGATCACTCCCTGGGCCGAAGGCAGTGCTAAACCGCCACCCAGGCTGTCCATGAGAGCTTTGTAATTTAATATTTATCTTTTTATCTGAACTGCATTGAATCACCTATTCACAATCTCTAAATAATATCCTGATATTTTTAATTCAAATGAAATAAAATATTTTTCTCTTAGCTGGAGGCATTTTTTAAGTGAAAAATTCTTTTATACAAAGAATTCACAATTTGTAGTTTCCTACAGTAAAAGTCTCAAAGTCACCACCAAGGTCTATCATCATCTTCATCATCTCCAAGTTACAGAAGCAAACTGCTTACACATTTGTAGAATGGCATGCTAATCATTCCATTGAACCTTCAAAATAACTTTATGAAGTAAATGTTTTAGCAAGTATGTTTTTACTCCTGATGAGGAAAATAAGGCTCATAGAAAGTAACTTAGGCCAGATTATAAAGTCAGACAGCTAGAGAATCTAGAATTTTATCCACATACAGTTCTTATTTATCAAGTTTTTGCAAATTAATGGAGTTGGGAAAGCATCCAATGGAGAAGAATTGGGGAAATATCTGATGAGAAAGAAGTCATACCAAACAAAACCACATGCAACATATCTTCATAAACAAATGTATTTTATATCAAGTTAGTAAGAGCAGCATTGGAAATCAATAAAGCAACTTTATACACTGAAATAACAGTAGGAAAATATCGTAGAAAAGTAAGTAAGAGCATGAACTTTGAAAATAAATAGGCCTCTGCTAAAATCTTGTTTTTTTCTTTCTCATTTTGGATATTTTATACTTACCAGGTGAGGGTCTTTTGCCACTTATTTAAACTCTTTAGGATTAAGTTTCCTGATTTCTAAAATGGATATAAAACTACATGCATCACAAAGTTCCATAGTATTAAGATAAGGTAAAAAAGTTCATAGGGACGTAGCAAATTATAAGATCAATAAATGGTTTCTATATGGATCTACTCTTTTCCCTCAAAATGTGTAGGTTTGGTGGCAGAAGAAAATTTAATGGGTAAGTGGTAAATAATGCAGTGGACTTTTTACAAAGGACTGATGTTGGAGGATACATTTGTCAGCATCTTTTGGGTGCAGACATATAGACCGAGATGGTGATTTGCAGTGAGTAATAGGTTTCTGGTCTTCATCCTCTTCCTTCACAGAGCTCCTAAAACCCTTGAAATTTCCTAAGTGATGAAAACAATAAAGGTGTCTTACTACATTAATGAGGTGATTTTTGGAAAGCCTCCAAGTAAACTACAAATGGAAGCTAGTTTCCAGGGGAAACCAACCTTCTGATTAGAGGATAGAACTTTTAGTTTCATCCTCCTACTTTTGGGGAGGAAGATGCACTAGAGATTCAGTTTAATTACTCATGGCCAATGATTTAATCAATCATGCCTATGTAATAATGCAGCCTCCATAAAACCCTGAAAGGATGAGGTTGGAAGAATTTCTGTGTTAGTGAACATCTGGAGATTCCAGGAGAGTGGCTCACTCAGTGTATGGGAGTACTGCACCCTTTCCAATATACCTTGCCCTATACATCTCTTACATTTGACTATTCTTGAGCTATATGCTTTTATGATAAACTGGTAATCTGCTAAAGAAAAGATTTCTTTGAGTTTTGTGAACTGCTCTAGCAAGTTAATCAAACCCAAAGAGGGGGCCATTGGAACCCCTAGTCTATTGCCAGATAGTCAGAAACTGGCATAATCTGGAATTGGGATTAACATCTGAAGTGGGGTGGAGCGTATTTTTGTAGGACTGAGCCCTTAACCTGTGATCATGCACTTTCCTCAGATAGATATTGTAGGAATTGAGTTTATTGCTTGGTGGTGAGGGAAAAAAACTTGCACATTGGAATTGGTGTCAGAATCATACAGACCATCTCTGGAGCAGCTAAATAGTGTTTGAGAAATGAACAAGAAAGAAAGGGGAGTCAACATTTGTTTCTCTTTAAAGTCTGAATAATTGAATTGCATTTTGGGTCTTGAGACACTGCAAGCAAGTAGTTATTTTCAAATTACTGTGTTTCTATGAGCAGAGTACAGTACTGAGCCATGGATCAGGAAGGCCATAGACTCAAAGAGGAATATTATTATTGAGGAATCACAGGAAATGCCTAATTTTTGACTGTGCATTTTGGTTTGTCCATGGAAAAGATTCTGGAGAGAGAAAAATTGATAATCTAAATGTGCCATTTTAGGGCTTATTTCATTCATTTTTTTGCTCTAATCTCCATCTACTCGAGGATTATTATTCCTATACCAATAATAGGAAAATTGAGGCCCTGAGAGCTTAAATTACCTGTTCATAGATGCACAATATATGAGGGACCAGAACTATATCCAATGCATGCTTGATCACAAAACCCTTGCTTTCTCTTATATCCTTCAGTCAATAAAAGATAAATAGTACAATATCTATAGAATAAAGAACACTGGTTCAACACAGGTTCCATAAGCATAAATTATTCTTTAAAATATTATTTTATTTTACTGACTTCATATTTAATAGATATCCTTATGATATTTATTTTTTTTTAAGATTTATTTATTTATTTATTCATGATAGACATAGAGAGAGAGAGAGAGGCAGAGAGAGAAGCAGGATCCATGCCGGGAACCTGACGCGGAACTCGATCTCAGGACTCCAGGATCACGCCCTGGGCCAAAGGCAGGCACCAAAACGCTGAGCCACCCAGGGATCCCCATGATTTTTAAATATGGATTCATTTATATCCACATGATTTTAAATTTTGATTCATTTATTACACACTTCAGGGATGAGGGTGTCAAATATCTGATATCCAAGGATGTTCACGTGTTTCTGTAAATGGATGCTCGTGTGTGTGCATTAATGTGCTTGTATTTATATGTTTATATATTTATGTTTAATCTTAAGCAATTAAATGGATTTCCAATCCCTTGCAGATGTGGGACTCCAGGGACTAGATATATCCAAATAATCTCAATACTTAAGACAACTTTTAAATTAAAAACACCATCCATCATTTTGTAGTTGAAAAAATTTAGAATTAGAAAGATTATGAGTCAAAATAAATCATAGATCAAATCAAACCTTCTGTCTTCATCTCATTTCTAGAAGGAATGAATCTAGTTTACTAATTCTATATACCCTATGTTTAGTTACAAACCCAACACATGTCAAAATGAATGAATAAGTGATTTAGACTCCATGCAGATAGACAGTTTACATGTGTTGATGTGTCTTTCACGCTATCAATTCAACCTGTTATTTGTAATGCACTTTCATCCACTCCCAAGCCTGATGACTACATAGCTTTTGAACCATTGGTAGTATCTCTCCTTCCTTTGAATAAGAGACATTAGACTAGAATTTTACTTTGATAAATCATTCTGATATTAAATAAAACATAATATTTACAAATAGATTATTTCTCAGAGACTTCTCCAAGTGGAGGAAATAGTAGGCATGACTTGAGTAAATGGAGTTTCTTTTCCCTTCTTTTGTACAACCTTATTCAGAAGCGATATGCGATAAAAAGTAACACATTTAGCTGTCCAAAATTTTTTCCAATGGATAACTAAAAAAAATTCAAATTAAGGAATAATGTTTTACAAACATTTTTTTAAAGATGTAGTTGATTAACTGAGAAGAGATTAAAAATAGATTTAGAGATATCAAGCACCAAGGTTAATAAGGAAAATATAAATCATTATGCCTTAGAAGCATTAAGAATTTCCCAGATTATCTTATCAAAAAGCTTCAGAAGTCAAATGCTAAAGGAATCCAAGGAAGGACAATTCCAAGTTTTCACAAGGAGAACATGGTAAAGTGAGGGCTAAAACAAAGCCCTCCTGGTTCCCAGTTCATTTATCATTCTATCACTGGATGTGAGCAAATTTATTGCACTCTGAGTTGTCTCCCATAAATACTCCCTATCTTACTATAATACTCCCCATCTTTCTGTTCTACAGGGATTATAAAAAGAAAAGTCACTGTGGATAAAAACTCTACTACACTCACCACAGAATCCTCAAGATATATCCCTTGGAAACATATGATGCTCAACAAATATTTATTGATTAGGTGGTTTTCCTTGACAGTAGAAAATGATATTAAAAAAATGACCTGAAAAATCTAAAAAAGGGACCAACTGTATTCATGAAGAAGTTGAATTCTATTTCTGTTCAATCTTATTGATTTGCCTGGAGGAAACAAAATAAATCTTACTCCTTTACGATATGTCTTACTAAGGCGGGGGCGGGGGGGTGAGCAGGATCCTTATTTATTTAAATAAAATCTCAGTTATTCAGAATATAAACTTGCTATGGCCTAGTGATTGTGGAAGCTGTTCTATAGCACATGTATAATACAATAATAACATCACAATGAATCAATATCATGGGCTGGGCAAACTAAGATGAAATGGCTGGTAATTCCAACTGTACTTATTGTTGGTTACAGTTGGTAGGTCCAACTATAACTGGATCTTTGAGAAGATTTCAGGTATGTGGCCAAGAAATCACTCCAGACACTAAACTGATGTTAGTAGAAATGATCAAAACTGCATAGTAAGATGGCACGGGTCTGATCTTGAATATATATATTTTTCTAACTATGCAATCCTCAAATGACTTCATATCCCTCGGTTTCAGTTTCCTGGTTTGTAAATGAAGAACAATGGTTAAAATACTTCCCTCATCTGTTGCAGAGGTCATTTTGAGGATAAAATAAAATAATGTATACAGAATGTATGAAAATCCCTTGTAAACTGTAAAGTGCAGTAAAAACACGACAGATTAATTAGAATAACTAATGCTATGGTGATAATCATTTCACAATATATAAATATATCAACTCAACAAGTTGTATGTATTCAATTTACATACTCTTATATGTCAATTATATCTTGGGAAAGTGAGAAAAATATTGATGCTGGCATATTAAAAAATAAAGAATAGTTAAATATTAGGATCAGAGATTTGAGAGTCAAGAAACTTGCATTTAAACCTGTGGTATAATTGGACAATTACTGAGCTGAACAGTATCTCTCTAAAATTTCCTTTTAATTAAATATCCCCAAGCCTCTATTTTATCTCATTTCTTTTCTTTGGAGAAACAGGGTAATTGTATGATTTTCAGCTACGAAGAAAAAAGCCTCTGAAGTGAGAAAGTGTGATGATGAAACAACACTATAGTATTACATATTTTTTTAAGATTTTATTTATTTATCCATGAGAGACACAGAAAGAGAGAGGCAGGGACATAGGCAAAGGAAGAAGTAGGCTCCATGTAGGGAGCCCGAAGTGGGACTTGATCCCGGAACTCCAGAATCACACCCTGAGCCGAAGGCAGACTCTTAACCACTGAGCCACCCAGGAATCCCTAGAATTAGATTTTTAAGAAAAGCCAATTATTGCTTAGTCTTTCAACTTTATCTCACCTGACTGTCCCATTGACTGTAGCACACCAAGTATCAGACACTACAGTAGTAAACACGGGAGCACTCTCTCATTAGAGATACTGATAGAAAGGTAAAATAAGATTTAGAACAAAAATGAAGTAGGACATCTCTATTTTCTATGAAGTCTCATAATTTTCTGAAGAAAAAAAACAGATGGAATATGATAAATATGGCAGACTTGTTCTGCCTTAAATGTATCAAGGAATAACAGAAATATATGAAATTTTGTATTTCAAAGAAGATCTTTGATGTCAACATTGTCTTTTACAGTAAACCTAGCAAAGTGTAGAATCGTTACTGATATATTCATGCTTTAGAACTTTAATTCCCATAGCCTTCCACAAAGTGGTTAATGGTAGTCAAGAATTTGCTCTCCAAATAATATTCTTTCCTTTACAAAGCATCTTTAAAAAAATTATTTATTTATTCATAAGAGACAGAGACTGAAAGAGAGAGGCAGAGACACAGGCAGAGGGAGAAGCAGGCTCTCCATAGGGACCCCGGATCCCAGGATCATGACGTGAGTGGAAGGCAGGTGCCCAACCGCTGAGCCACCCAGGCATCCCCCCTAAGTATCTTTTTTTTTTTTTTTAGATTTTATCTATTTATTCATGAGAGACACACAGGCAGAGAGAGAGAGGCAGAGGGAGAAGCAGGCTCCACGCAGGGAGCCCGACGTGGGACTCGATCCCGGGTCCCCAGGATAACGCCCTGGGCCGAAGGCGGCACTAAACCACTGAGCCACCCAGGATGCCCCTAAGTATCTTTTTTTACATAAAAAGATACCACTGTTTTATATCACTGTTTACACATTCACATCCAAACAGACAAATTTTAAGTATACATGTAAGGAAATATTTTCAGAGTTCCAAGTCATTTATCTTATTATTCATTAACTTAGATCTCCCCACTCTCTTCCCTATGAATTTACTGAGCAACTGTCCTTTTGAAATCAAGCAACTATGAAGCTCCTTTCATCTGAATTGAACATTCAGTGGATGAGAACCTTATATTTATATGACATTGAATTGGCTTAATTTTACATCTGTGTCCACATATTGCTACTACCAAATCTCTTGGTGCAGTTGTAAATTAGCAGCCAGATTCCTAATCCCAAAGTGAAAGAATGAATATATTCTATGTTTCTAGGTGATGTTATTCGATTAACATGGAGGATACCTGAGAGTTCCTCCATCTGCCTTCCAGAATATTCAATGCTATTACAGATCCACTCCCTCTCTAAGCCGAGAATATCCTAGCTCAAAAGCTCTCAGATTGTTTCAAACATAAGAGACAGACATCAACATCACTAATTCTGAATTTGAGAGTCTAGGACCATGCTGAATAGAATTACTAGCTGTGTAGTTTCTGAGTTCTGTAATTCTAAATTCATTTAGAAGTCTAAATACCTTGGGGTTTATTATAGGCTGAATTGTTCCTGGACTCCACTTAGAAAAAAAATTCATATATTGAAGTCCTAACCCTTAGTACCTCAGAATGTGAGGATATTTGGAGATACGACCTTAATTTTTTTTTAAGATTATATTTATTTATTCATGAGAGACACACAGACAGAGAGAGAGGCAGAGGAAGAAGCAGGGAGCCTGATGTGGGACTCAATCCCGGGTCTCCAGGATCAGACCCTGGGCTGAAGGTGGTGCTAAACCACTGAGCCACCCAGGCTGCCCAGGATAGGGCCTTTAAAGAGTAGTTAACATAAAATGAGGTCATATGAGTGGGCCGTAATTCAATATGACTGGTGTCCTTATAAAAATAAATTAAAACACAGATATGCATAGGGAAAGACCATATGAAGACACACAGAGAGAAAACAGTCATTAAAACCAAAGAAAGAGGCCCTCAGATGAAACCAACCCATCTGACTCCTTGATTTTGGATTTTTAGCTTTTGGAGCCATGAGAAAAATACAAAACTATTAACCCTAATCTTAGATAAATTGAAAGTCAATAACTCTTTATATCATGTACATTTTAAAAACATGCTTTTATGTACTAACTCACTTCACAAATACTTCCTGAGCACTGACTACATGTTGGACCTTAGGGACACAATATTCAAGATCTCTTACAATGCTATAATGAAAGTATTGGCCAAAGCTGAGGGCCCATCTGAAGATTCAACTGGGGAGGATCCACTTTCACGCTCACATGGCTTTTGGCAAAATGCAGATCTTCAGATGCTTGATTGAGAGTTCCAGTTCTTAGCTCAGCTTTGGATGGATGCTACCCTGAATTTTTTGCCCCTTCAAACTAGAAGGATGTTTCTTTCTTTTTTTTTTTTAATTTATTTTATTTATTTATGATAGGCACACAGTGAGAGAGAGAGGCAGAGACATAGGCAGAGGGAGAAGCAGGCTCCATGCACCAGGAGCCCGATGTGGGATTCAATCCCGGGTCTCCAGGATCACGTCCTGGGCCAAAGGCAGGCACCAAACCACTGAGCCACCCAGGGATCCCCTAGAAGGATGTTTCATTAAAGCATACAGGCTGAGAAAGCCATAGTCTCCTAGCAGGATGGAAGTTATAATCTTTTGTACAGTAGTAACAGAACTGAAATCCCTCTGTGTTGCCATCTTGTTTCCTGAGTAAGGGTTTCACTGTGCCATGAATACCAAGAGGCTTGGATCATTGGAGGTCATCTTAGAAGTATGCCTATTAGATATATTCAATCAATCAATCATGCTACCAATTAAAATATAGGACTAGAGGATTTTTACTTCTTCTATAGCTGTATACATACCTTCTCCTACAAATCTTATCCTGATCTTCAAGGACAAAGGGAATGATAGGATTTCCTATTTATTTAACATATATTAAACATTCAATAGCATCATAATAATGTTATTATTATCAACAATAATATTGGCAACAAGTTATTTGTTTTTCCCACGTGCTCCCATATTTTAATAGTTGTACTTTATCTACATTGTCTGAATCTAGAACCATTACAAACTGTACATTCTCTTTTAACGCTCCTGTAGTGTTGCTTTTATAAATCACTTTTATTAAATCCCTTCCTCCAAGCCTAAAGTTTTAAAATGATATTTTTCCAATTAGTTTGGTTTTGTTTTCTAGCTGATTTCTCAAGAGGTGCATACTGGAGTTACATTTCCCAAGTTCTTGGATGTTGACTACAATTTGTTCGCATCCTTAACATTTGATTGTCAGTTTTTCTTGTGTAATATTCTTTCATTTCTTCTAGCATAAAATGTAACTGCCAAAATGTCTGTTAACAATCCAATTTTCTCTCCATTATAAGTTATTTTCTCTTCTTGCTTGGATGACCAAGTGATTTTTGTTTTGTTTAAAGTTCAGTAATTTTACAAGAATATGTTTGGCTGTTGATCTTTCTAGGCATCTAGTCTCAAGTATGAAGTATGTTCTTTCAACTTATAGTTTTATTTATTGTTACCTTGCTTTGATTTTCTTCTTCAGGGATTCTTATAATCCGTATGTTGTTTATTGACTGCTTTGTATATTTTTCACCTTAAAAACACTTTAACTCTATCTAGACTTGTTTTTTTTTTAATTCCTTCCCTTTCACTTTCTATTTGTCTTAAGGATTTTCTATTTTATTTGCTATTGTGTTTCTCCTAATTCAGAATTTAACTGTTAATGCTTGTATTTTTAATTCATAATTAAATTATTTAACATCACCCATGAGTTTTTTTTAATTCTGAAAAGTATCTTGTTTTTTAATGTCCTATCATTTTTCTTTTTCTAAAAAAAAATGTATGTATTTATTCATGAGAGACACAGAGAGAGGTAGAGATATAGGCAGAGGGAGAAGCAGGATCCCTGTTGGGAACATGATGTGGGACTTGATCCCAGGACTCTGGGATCATGACCTGAGCCAGAGACAGATGCTTAACCACTGAGCTGCCCAGGCATCCCATCACACCACTTCTCTTATTGTATTCTATCTTATTTAGAAATAGTAGTTTATCCTTTTGATCTGTTTTGTAGGCATATATTTCTGGCACTCTATCATTGACCATTGTATTCTGCCCCAATTCTCATCTTTGCTTTTCTTGGAATTTGACAATCATATTTTCCATTGTTCATTTGTTTTTAGAGATTTATCTATTTAACTGAGAGTGGGGGAGGGGCAGAGGAGGAGGGAGAGAGAGAATCTCAAGCAGACTCCATGGTGTCTAATACCAGCCTCAATCTCATCATCTAATCATGACCTGAGCTGAAACCAAGAGTTGACCACTTAATGACCTGAGCCACCAGCTGCCTTCCATTGCTCATCTTTTAACAAAGTTATTTTATCTAAACTTTTGAAAGGGGGCAGCCCGGGTGGCTCAGTGGTTTAGCACCACCTTCAGCCTAGGGCATGATCCTGGAGACCCAGGATTGAGTCCTACATCAGGCTCCCTGCATGGAGCCTGCTTCTGCCTCTGCCTGTGTCTCTGCCTCTCTCTCTCTGTGTCTCTCATGAATAAGTAAATAAAATCTTAAAAAAAAAAAAAGACTTCGTTTAAAAAATAAATAAATAAACTTTTGAAAGGTTCATGATAGATTTTTTTAACTTCATGTAATTCTAACTCTGCTATTGTGGAGATGTATTTCAAAATATAGCACTCACTTTCTGAGATATTCTGGCTCTGTTCTTCTCTCCCATGTTATCTAGACCTCCCTTCTTTTCTTTATTTCTATTTTCCCCTCTTCTTTTTTCATTGTAATTACTCTGTCACATGACAGGTCTAACACTTGTCAGGACATTGGAGAGAATACTGGCTAAGGTCCTGCAGACAGGAAAGGTAAATCTATAAATGGGATATAAGCTAATGGCAGTCAAAAAGAATTACTGATCTCTCCAGGATATAAGGAATTTAATAGTCTTGGATTATCTGTGTAGACCCTAAATCCAATACTTGTCCTTGTGAGAAATTCACAGAAGAAAAGAGAGACAAAAGAAGGCAGACACAGGGAGGAGGCAATGTGACCAGGAAGGCAGAGATAGGAGGAGGATAGCCACACTTCAAGACATTTAAATCACCACCAGAAATGGGGAAAAAAAAGTTAAATGTTCCCCAAAGGCCTCCAGAGGGGGTCTGATCTGCTGACACTTTGATTTTGGGCTTCTAGCTTCTGTAACTGAGAGAATAAATTCCTGTTGTTTTAAGTGACCCAATTTGTGGTAATTTGTTATGGCAGCCTTAGGAATCTAATATTCCCCATTTTCCTGAACTTCTAATATTTTCTAGGCCCCCGAAAAACCAAACCATTTCTTTCTAGAAAACAGGAGATGATCAGGTGCTCTACCCAAAGCTTTATCTTTAGAAGAACTTTTCCTCACTCTACCGTTCAGTGTCATTCCTGAATAGAATGGTAGTGCCACTGTCATTCATGGTCTATGCCATATGTTCAAGCGGCAGGGCCATTTGCTCTGTAGCATAGTTTTGCAGCAGATTCTTTTCCTGTGTAGAGCCTCATTCAAAGTGAACAGTCTTTTATGTGATCTAGTTAATGGGTTGGAACAAGTGTGTAATATGTTGCCTTTTAGAACCCAAGGAAGCTTACAAGGCATTGTGTTTCCTTCATAGCATAGGTGTAGGATTCAGCAATGTGTTCTTTATTTGGAGAAGATTCCCTAATATTTCACAGATCACTGGTCACCTAAAAACTTCACTGGCATTGCAAGCCCTTGAACCATCTTGGGTTTTCATCTCACATTTTCTGGAGTAGGTGTGTTTTACTAAAACTTCCAACAAACTTGTCACTTTGTGTTCATCTTGTTCTAATAAAATCTTTTCAATATACTGTTTCAATTCAGACAGTCTAGGTCTAGAGGTTTCTGGTTCCCTCTGATAATAGAGAGCAAAAATGGTTTCGTAGGACCAAACCATAAATGTATCTGGGTATCTAACTGATGAGAATGCAAACTATTTCTGATCCCCCTTTCTGATTGGTATAAAAAAGAAGACATGTACCAGCTCA
Source organism: Canis aureus (assembly GCF_053574225.1). NCBI lineage: Eukaryota > Metazoa > Chordata > Mammalia > Carnivora > Canidae > Canis > Canis aureus. The sequence goes on along the minus strand of NC_135617.1, from coordinate 56,040,162 downwards.
GCAGCCAAATATGATATACCTGAAGCTCTATTAATTTACTTTAGCAAAGATAATATATCCGACATAGCAGCTGCATTGGTTGACTTTGTGATAGTACACTATAATTTTACAGGTTCTGCCTAACTTCTGTGGTGGCCAGAGTAGTCAATTAAATGGTAATATGATGGGAAGCACTACTATCACATGCTTTAGGTCTTAAAAGTTGGCACTAATTTCTATTATTAACCCCAGAATGTGATATAATTTTGTATTCAATTTAACCCCTTGCTGAGAAGTTTTAGAATTTTCTTATTTTTCCCTACTGTAATAGCCCTTACCCCACACACCAAACAATCAATGTGAAGTTTCTGTCAGTTACAAGAATGTCACTCTAATTAAACCTGTGCAAATAAATAGGATATTAGGTGGGATCACTGACCTAACGTACCGAGTCTTCTTAAGCCTCTACTCCAAAAGTAGAGCCATAGTGATGTTTCTGTTCCCTGGTTATTAATGTCAGCTTCACCCTTTTTGCCAAATGGTCTTCAAATGTTTGAGTATTGCCTTTGTCTGGTATACAGTTAGCCAAATAAATGTCCATATGTATCTTTCGTGGAGGGCTCCAGAAATCATTACCCTAACTCTATAATATGCACACAAAAATCATTACCCTATCACATTGTTGTGATATTGTTGGGACATTCCTCCCAGGGAGCCTGCTTATACTTTAGCCAGGGTTTCCCAAGTCTGAAAACTTAGGTCTGGAAACTGGGCAAGGAATTGTATCTTTTAATGAGATGGTTGTGTTCAACTTCTTGATTAATCACATATGATTTGTTTTGGATTTGGAGATTGAGCAACACTTTTGTTGGTGGCCCATTTAACTAGCCTCTATAGATACTATACTCTATTAACTATTTCCACAGCTCTCTGTGGGATAGCCCCACTCCCAGATGACTCTTTAATGTAACTAGTCATTACAATAATTGCACCTATCTTGTTGAGTAAACACCACCATCTGCCTTCTGTTATTTTTAGTGCTGTTTAATATCCACTGCAAAGAATCCTTTTATATAACAACATCTCTTACCATAAGCCTTGTTCTACAGAGGACAGCCACCACTGTACTTCTCAATGATGTCAGTTTCTCTCTTACCAGAGATTTGGTAAATGAATGTCCCCTAGGAAATCCTAGGGAATATATTGTATCATGTTTTTTTCCGGTCTTAACTCTAATAATATTGGTGTGGGCCAAGAGGGAAGGTATAGTAGATCTGAAGATGAAGAGTGTCTTGCAAGACAGAGACTTCTACTTTATTTTCAAACAAATGGAGAATTCAAGTCTTTAATGGGGATGAATTGGCCAACTTCTGCAAAGTCAAAGACTTACATTTTTGTTGGTATCACTGTTTTGTGCTTTAGCATTCCATATTTTCTTAATCTGGCAGAGCTCTGAACGTTGAAAATTTAAATACCTCAGGCACTCCGCTACTTTTATAATTAAGTTTTGGGCTACATCTGAAGTTTTCTCCTGATTGTAGGAGATAAGAATCTCTTCATATACCTTTAATTTGTTAAGTATCCTGGGCTTTTACATTGAATGCCTCCAGTATATTCATGCTCTAGTTCCACACTCTTTATCATTACAATTTATTTTGTATTTCTCAAACACCTGATAAATTTCATGTGCTGGTTCATTTTTTTTCCCATTGTACATATCCAGTTAAATTCTATGTGAAGATATAAAATTGCCACACTACCATCCACTATGGGTTATTCATGTTGCACCTACCACCAGTGGTGGAGTTGCATTACTGGTAAGCTGGTGGTTGATCAAGCTCAAGAATGCTATTTCAAACCTGCTTTCTTGAACTATTTCTGGTGCCAACTGTCTCAGTCCAGGTTTCCTAGGAGGCAGACTCAGCTAGAGATTTGCAACTAAGATGATTATTATGAAGTGCTCTTGAGATTAACACATTTAAGGCAGTGAAGGGTGCAGATTTGTGAAGAAGTGAAAACTGAATTATGATAAAGTTGAAGCAAAGTCCTCAGCTGATTGTAGAAGGATAACTAGAACTGAGATAGCTCTCTGGAGTGTCCAAAATTGAAGAAATAGGTCTGAGACTTTATTCAACTGCAGCTACCAATTATAACCTTGAGTAAAATAGCTCTGTTCAGCCAAGGCCAAGTACCAGAGAAATATTTAGTTAACATCATCTACCAACACTGTTGCAGCTGCAGCAATAATTACTTCAATTTTTGGGGAGGAACATAACATCTATTACACCCACAGTTTAGAATTATAATCAGTTATTCATTTTCTTTGTATTTTCTCCCTTCAACCCGAACAAAACACATGCTTGCTCATTTGCTATGGACTCTGCTGAGTACAGCCTAAAGCTTAGGTGCACAAATTATTATACAAACATGGTATTTGGTCATCATTTTCAAATACATGACAGTTTTAAGACTATTATATAAACATGGAGGAAGCAGTATGGCTGTATGGAAGCCAGGTCATGATACAAGATAGGAAATTGAATAACGGGTGGAATATACATCCCAACTTACCCAACAAAAAATGGCACAAATTCTACTCACAGACTTAAGCCCTTTAGGACTTTATGTAGAAGTATAATTAATTGACATCTCTGGAAAAAAATAATATTCAGTATGTTTAAAATACTATCTTGGTCTGGAAAGAGGAAGAAGTCTGCTTAATTTATACATATATTATCTTTGGAAGGCTAACCACTTGGTCAACTTATGAAAATTATTTTCTCAAATAACTGGGAGAAACCACATCTTTTATTTTTCTCTTTCGATGACATTGTTACTACTGAGAGTAGTTTATATATTCTCCTCACATAATTCCTCACACTGAGAACAGCAGAGATTTCAATGTCAAACCAAATAAAAATGTTTTAAAAAATTTAATTTGATTGCATTTATTATATGCATCTGTAAAGTGATTTATCTTCAGATGCCAGATTCCTTTTCCAGGATACTTTTTTTCAGTTTCTTTAGTGAAATTCTGAACTCCATAACTTTGATTGTTTATGCACCTGCTTATATCCTTGACCTTATTCTATCCCGTAACATTTTTATGTTTTCTGCTTTCTTATTTTTTCCTTCCCATGCTTCTTAGTCATTAATTTCTGCTAAGAAAAAAAAAAAAATTCTGCTAAGAAAAATTGTCTGCATACTGTTATGTCTCATACATTGATTTTAAAAATGATGATACCATCTTTATGATTGATATAAAAAAAATTAATGTAAAAACAAAAATTTGTAGGTTAACCCTAAGTATTATTGATTCCTTAGGACTGGATAATTTTTTTTCAGAGTCTTTAGCTCTACTGAGAGAGCAGTGTTTCATATTGGGGCATTTTCAAAACTGAATCTTAGGTATCCCTGTAAAAACAAAAACAAAAACATTGAAAACAAAATCCCTCCACTGCCTTTCAATTCAGTTTATATTTTTCCAAGAAGCCTACTGTGAAAACAATATTTTTTTCTGTTTTTTTATTGTGAAATATTACATAAATATTAATGAGCATTTATAAACTAACTATATACTTTATTTGTACATTCTCTCTTTCTTGTTTACACAAGTTTTCAATTAAAAAAAAACTTGGGACACCTGGGTGGCTCAACGGTTGAGCACCTTTGGTTCAGGGCATGATCCCGGAGTTCTAGGATCAAGTCCCACATCAGGCTTTCTGCATGGAGCCTGCTTCTCCCTCCGCCTCTCTCTCTCTTTCTGTGTGTCTCTCATGAATAAATAAATAAATTTTAAAAAATTTTGTTTTATATTTTCTATTGCAAATTTATTCTTAAATGTTTGCATCTTGCAAGTTTCCTTCCTCCAGATATACTTTTTTTTTTTTTTTTAATTTTTTATTTGGAAGCCTAGTTCATTTACTTTCAGGTTTTTCCCCCTTTCTTTCTTTCTTTCTCCTTTCTTTCTTTCTTTCTTTCTTTCTTTCTTTCTTTCTTTCTTCTTTCTCTTTCTTTCTTTCTTCTTTCTTTCTTCTTTTTCTTTCTTTCTTTCTTTCTTTCTCTTTCTTTCTTTCTCTTTCTCCTTCCTTCCTTCCTTCCTTCCTTCCTTCCTTCCTTCCTTCCTTCCTTTTTTCTTTCTTTCTTTTTCTTTCTTTTCTGCATATGAATATCCAATTATCCCAGTGAGTTAGGGACAAATGGGGCTAGGCAGAGGCCAAGAAAGCAGGCTCACAAAAATCCCCAAAATGCTGAGTTATAAGGAAACTAGAGATAAGGGAACAAGCCAGACCAAACTGCCCTAAAGAGTGAGTGGGGATGCTGTTTTGTTATAACAGCTACTTGTGACCAACAAATAACCAGACCCTAAAGAAGTAGTAAGCCATTAAAGATGTTATTACTAGTCTTTACTCAATGGTGATATCACTGGATATGTTAAAAGGATTTAGGCTCCCTAATTAAGCTTCCAATAAAAGCCCAACCCAACAAGCCCTCAATAGTAACCCTGTCAGGAGCCCCTCTCACTACTGAGAGCTTTCTCTGTATCTTCACTTAATAAACTTCTATCCCTTTACTCACTCTCCCATGTCTGCAAGATTTATTCTTTGACTCTGTAAGATAAGAACCAAGCTCTCCCTGTATCACCAGCACCATTGTTAAAAAGATAATCCTATCTATATTGAATTAATATAGTTCTGTTGTCAAAAATCAGTTGATCTTAAATGTAAGATCTTGGGGATCCCTGGGTGGCTCAGCGGTTTAGTGCCGGCCTTCCGCCGAGGCCGTGATCCTGGAGTCCTGGGATTGAGTCCCACATTGGGCTCCCTGTATGGAGCCTGCTTCTTCCTCTGCATGTGTCTCTGCCTCTCTCTCTCTCTCTCTCTCTCTCTGTGTCTCTCTCATGAATAAATAAATAAAATCTTAAAAAAAAATGTGAGGGCTTATTTCCGTATTCATTTCTGTTCCATTGATCATGTCCATTCTTGCCACATTGTTTTGATTACTGTTACTTTATGGTAAATTTTTTTAATCAGTGAGTTTAAGACCTTTAGTTTTGTTCTTTTGCAAAACTGAGCTGGTTATTCTTTCTCATTCCATATATTTATGTCAATGAATAGGGGGAGAAGTCTGCTGGGATGTTGCTAAAAATGGCATTGAATCTATAGATACACACATTTGGGGCATATTGACATTCTGACAATTCTTAAACATATAGTTGTGAATGTGTTTTATCTCTATTCTCACTTTAATCTTTAATTTCTTTCAGCATGGATTTTATAGTTATCTTTTGCTAAATTTATAATTGTTTTATTCTTCTTGATGCTTTGATTTTTAAATTTCATTTTACCTTGTTAATCGCTAGGTCATAAAAATACAGTTGATTTTTGTATACTGATCTTTAATCTGAGACCTTGTTAAACTGGCTTATTAGTTCAAGGAGTTATTTTTATGAAAACTTAGACTGCTTAGAATTTTCTACAGACAAAATTAGGTCATCTATAAATAAAAATAGTCTTACATCTTTAGTTCTAGTGCATATGTCTTTCATTTTTTTCCTGACTTTTTACACAGTACAAAATTTCTAGTAGATTCAATAAGAATATGGACAGCAAATGTGCCTGCATTTAAACTGCAGAATCTATCTTTCCCTATAATGTGTAGATTCTGATATTTATGTTCAGATTTCTAAATACTTACTTTATATTTTAAGCCTGGCTTCCCAGGATGACCATTGTTTCTACATAGCTTACTGTTTAGGCAACCTAAGAGCAATTGTTCTCAACCTTATCTTCCCTCATAGGTGTATCTTATGCTGACATATTTTGGGGAATGTATTCAAATTTCAATGAATTTTAAAATTTTCCTTTAACTTTACAATGGGCTATCTTAGATCTACTTCTGCATTCAGTCAAGGATATACGAAGAGCTGGTCTAACTCTTCTATTGTTCTCTCATTTCTGGGTCTCCTCAATAAATTTCAGACTGAAAGCATAGGCTCAAAACTTTGTTTTTTTCCCCCATTAGTAATGAAGTCACAATTTTAGCTGACAAGGTTTTAGGTTTTCACTCTTCTTTATTCTAAATAAGTCTTTTCCTCTAGCTAAAGAGCAGCACTTATTTAGGATCACATCAGTTGTTGGTATTACCATGAATTTCATCAACCCAAAGAAGTAAAAGTATCATTCTTGATAATTCAATGGTAGAGTGGAGAGATGAGAACAGCTCTAGCTAAGAGGACCACAATCTCTGTTCTTACAAAATCTATAGCACTTTTCTAAGAATAAATACTGCTCAATTTGTTGTATGCTTTTGATTAACTTTCAGAGCCCTGAAACCTTTGCTTTGGACAATTTTGCTTAGTATTCTAAATGTTTTATTTTGCACCGAATATTCACCAACCTCTTCAGAAATCTCTCCCATGTGGGAAATCTATTAATTTGCTTATAAATCTTAAACCACCCTTGTATTTCTAAGACAAATTCCATTTATTCATAATACATTAAATTTTTGCTATGTGCTGTGGAATTTGACTTATTGAAATTTTACTAAGGAATTTTGTCTGGAGCTATCATAAACAGTTCCAAGTTCTGAACATAGTAGGCTATGTTGAGAAATATGTGTAGGTGTTATGGTTTGCTATTCTTTAAGTCCAGGAGCCAGACTTGTAAGTGGATAAGTCTCTAGATGATAATAATGCCCTGACATTGAATCACCCTGCCTTTAAATCCTCTGGGCTAGAACCTTAGACATTCTGGAGTATGACCTAATGTGCTTTTTGAATCCCTACACAATAAAATCTGTGACATAATAAAATGATTATTTTACACTACCAAGTTTGGAGTTTGGAGGGGGATGGTCATATATTGAGGCACAACTGGAATAGAAGAAATATGATTGGTGCTATTTCCTTCATCTTATTAGAGTAATAATTATAGAAATATCTAATTGAATGTTTTATATGTCACTCATTGTGCTAATCAATTTACATATACTATCTTATTTAATACTCGGAACAGTAATTTTATGAAAAATTTTTTTCTCACATTTTACAGAGAAATAAACATAGACTTAGAGAAATTGCATAATGTACTGAGGTGGCAAACCAAATTCACCATAGTTTAGTTGAGGAATCAGATTCTACTGATGTTAAGTAAAAAATATAATTGATTATGGCATAATAAATGGCTTAAAATATTGTTGTGAGGGCTAAAGAAACAGACCATTGCTAAGTTTTAAGGTGAATCCAATAGGCAACATACACCAAGTTTATCAGGGAAGCCAATGTGTATGCCAGGGATCCCAACTACTCAATATTCAACCCATCTTTCAACCCACTTACTCAATAAGAAAGTAATTGTAGAGTTGATCGCTTCAAAACCTTACCAGCTCTGGATCCATTTTCTATTTCTCTTTCTCTCTCTTTCACTCTTGCTTTTTCTTGCTCTTCATTGTGTGTGTGTGGGTGGTGGTGGCGGCTGTATGTGTGGGTGCATGTGCACTTGTCTTACTGCTCTTCTAGAAGGAAGAATTGGGTCAACTCTCTATCCTCAGATGTCTGTCTTCATCATCATCATCATCATCATCATCATTTAAAATTAGTATTTAGAGGAAGAAGACATACCTAGAGTAGGCATGTGAAGTTACCTGAAAAAAAAAATTCTGTGTCCATTCTAGTTCAATATAAAGTAAATGATGCAGCTATATGACTTATGTAAAGCACCTCCTTGGTTTACAGTAAACTTCAAGTTAAGATTGCCAATCAAATGATTTGAGCTGGTAATATTTGCCCTCAACTATTGGGGCAATATTTGCCCCAAATATTAGCAATATTTCTTGCTACTCTTGCAGTTCACTTCTCTCACGCTGCCACAATTCACTTTATACTCTTTTCTTCTCTTTCTACCCTTTATAATACTATTTTATACTTCTAAAAGGAGGACATTCTATGCCATTAGATGTAAAAATACTTTCATCAAAATGTTAGTAAATGGGCAATACAAACTTAATCATGGGTAATAAAGCATTGAAAGTCTTGTCATATGATTGTTGAGAAACTACTTGGAAAAACTATTTAAGGAGATATAACCATGAAAATATTTTGATGGCTACACAGGTTACAAGGGAACTTACAAGCCCCTGCATGCTTTGCAATATATTGACAAGAAGATGTTTGCATGATATATCTTTTACCTCTACTATTTGCCAAACAAAAAGGCTTCATTTTTCCAAAATGCCATTGGTATTCATAAACAAAGATAATTTGAAAAGTGTTTCGAATCATTTCTTGCAGCCAATAGCACAAGTATTTTCCTTGAAAAGGGTGGTCATTATACTTCTCAATAAAGCTGTTTTTATTTCATATATGACAATTAGTAAAGAAATCACCATTAACACACAGGTTTTCCATTATAGAAAATAGGTGAAGATAATCTTCCGTAAGAAATTAACAGAAAGTCAAACACACTGGATACCATTTCTTTTATCTGGTTATTTTGCCAGTATGATGTTAGCTAAATCTTTTCACTTTTCTCTGCTACATTCTGTCCATTTGTAATATGCTAACACTCTTTTAACCACTTTTCTGGAAGGTTTTAACACATGGCCATAATTGATCTCATAACACAATAATTGATTCAGAGGAAAACAACAATAGCAAAGCAAGAAGGACATCAATGATGACAAGATGTATACACCAGTTGCTTAACATATGCAGCTCTGAATAACCTATCTGAGAGTTTGGGATAATTTTTCCAGTGGGTTTGTGGATTGGCAGATTGTTGCGCAAAATAGTAACAATAAAAGTGATACAATTTGAATGAAATCAAGCCACCTAAATAATTTCACACCACAAGCATAAAGCACTTAAAAAATCTAATTAATCAATTGAGATTCAAAATCAGTTGTTTGATTCTGTAGCAAATGTATAAACATATGTAGAAGCTGTATAATTGAAGGTATTTTTTAATAAAAAGAATATTCTATTGTATTCACGGTAGAACATACAAAGTGGGTGCCTTTGTAATGACTACAGTAATTTAGGCAAACTTTTAATGCCCCTGAGCCTTTTCCCCTTTTCATAGATCCTTATGATTAAAAAATATCAGATGGTATATGAAAAACACCTTAATAATGACTGGTACAAAGTAATCTATAATTGTTACTTCCTTATAAATGTTATTTCCAAATATCTAGAAAAGTAAAGAGCACAAAAATTATCAGCTGAACATTTATGGAAGTAGAGTATCAAGCCTCCAGATAGCTAAAAGCCTAAAAAGAATATGTTAAAAACTCCACAAAGAAGCAAAAAAAAAAAAAAAAAAAGCCACTAAAAAAATTTATTTCAGTTAATGTCTTTCTTATAACCTTCATTGGGAAATCATAATCGCATCTGACATTCACACATAAACAAACCTCTTCTTTCCTCGAATTGGCTTAGCCTTTTAAGATCCAGCAGAAAGCATAAGATAATAGCCTATATGCATTTAAATTTTTGCAGATAATTTTCTATTTAATATAAAAGGAAAAAATATGGCTTATCTTAGAAGGGTTGGAGGAGATAGCAGAATTTCTCTCTGTTGATGATGTCTAGCTTTGCAACGAATCAACATCTTACTTGATGACACTAAAGAAATAGCTTTTCTATTCTTTAGGGAGAAATTATTCTAGATGCCTGTCATTTCCTTTTACAAGTATGCTGGAGATATTCCAGAGGCATATGACTGAACTCCTGCAAGGTCCTTAAAAAAATAAAAAATAAAAAAGGAAACTAAACAAAACAAAGTAGGGGCAGCATTCACAATTTGCCTCTTTGCCATATCTGAAAAAAAGTTTTTGCTTTCCATCTCATTTTGGGTAGGGGGTTTAATATCTCCAGAAGATAATTATAGACCTAGAGAAAGGTGTTCAGAATTTATTATTTATATGGACTTTGATAGTTTGTAGAAAATATATCCAGGCCAATGTTTAATGAAGAACTAGAATTTTGTATTGAAAACAGTATGGTATAGGAGCTATCTTAAAGTCTCACAATACTCCAAATTGTATTTTGACTAACTCCTTAATGAATCTGTGTTATCAAATCTTTCCAAGTTGAGTAGATGTTTTGCAATATGGCATTTTCCAGTTTACAGATTTCTAAGACTCTCCTAGAAAAATCCATTTCAGAAAATTTTTTAAAAAGATTTTTACTTATTTATTCATGAGAGACAGAGGGAAAGAGGCAGAGACATAGGCAGAGGGAGAAGCAGGCTCCATGCAGGGAGCTCTATGCAGGACTCAATCCTGGGTCTCTGGGATCACAGCCCCAGCCAAAGGCAGACACCCAACCACTGAGCCACCCAGGAATCTCAATTTCAGAAATTCTAAGTTAATATTACTATCTAATGACTGTTTCTCAGCTATTATTTATTTTTATTTTGTTAAGTAGTAGAAATAATACTTATCTTCATATCTGAGCCATTCTAGTAGCCTTTTAAATGTTTTCATCAAAAACAGTAGGTAAAAGCTGGTATAATTTTAAATCAAACCTCAAATGCTATCTGAACACAAATTACTTGAAAAGGTCCATGAAATCTACAGTGTTAAAATAGGAGGAAAGCCCATCAAAGTGTTGTAGAAAAACAAGTTTACATCACTGCAATAAATACTTTCTCATCTACATAATTTCTACAAAATGTATAGATCTCTACATACAATTTCTGGTGAATTATCTCTAAATCTCGATTTGTAAACCTTGATAAATTTCATCTACTTGAGATTTTAAGATTTTATTTTGAGCTAATTTAGATTATAAATTATAATGTGCTCTTTTGTAGAATCAGCTGGAGCTGTAAGAAAAATTGTGAATATGATCACTTCTGTAGGGGTCAGGCCAGAGTGTTGCTCTTGCATCCATTAACCTCTACACTTGGAGCTATCAATTTGTGCCAAGCTCTTTGTCAGGCTGTGGAACCCTTCATCGTCTTTTTAGGGAATAGCATAGAGGCTTTAGTTTGGTATCCAGTGACTCATTTGTCATTATTTTTGCTTGTGTCACTATGAACTTCAACCTGGTTTCTGAAGTTGGACTCTTGCTTTATTCTTCATTGCCAGAAACTTAGGACTGGCCAATATCTAGGTTCCTATTTTGGTTTCAAGAATCCTAATTTTTTTTAAAACCCTTGCCTTCAAATCTTTGTGTCCATCCTTCCTAATATTGACTGACAGGCTGAATGAATTTTTTCTTTCTTGTGAGTAAGTGTCCAAAATTCAGAACTGTCTGATGTCATCTTCTAATGTCTCAAGTAGAAGCTACTTTCAGTTGTATGTAAGCCATCATAAATCTTATTCTATACAGAAAAATTTTAAATGAATAAATTGCTATAAGTAACCAAAAGCCTTTAACCTTAAATCCAAAATTCAAAGACACACCCAAATTAATACAATATAGCTTCATTACTGTGTTTCATATAGTATAAATTCATAGACATGCCCATATCTTTCTGTCTTCCTCTGAATAGCTTTCTCCTTTTCCTCATCCTCCTTATCCTCCTCATCTTCCCTTTCTTCCTTCCTCCTCCTCTAGGTACTTCTTATTCTTACAAAATCAAGGACATTATTTAGAAATTCATAGGACTCAAGGTAGCTAGATGGTTGACCTTCACATAAAACAAACTCACATGATGTCATGAAAAGACCATGGGGAGGGACGCCTGGGTGGCTCAGCGGTTTAGAGCCTGCCTTTGGCTGGGGGCATGATCCTGGTGTCCTGGGATTGAGTCCCGCATTGGGGTCCCTGCATGGAGCCTGCTTCTCCCTCTGCCTCTCTCTCTCTCTCTCTCTCTGATGTCTCATGAATAAATAAATAAAATCTTAAAAAAGGAAAAGAAAAGACCAGACCATGGGGATCCAACTTCAGAAGAACATAGGTCTAAATTCAGATGAGTCCCCAGCTTACTTTTGGTATATTATATTTGATATATTATTTTATATATTTGGTATATTATATTAACTTACTTTTGGTATATTTAATTATTTTTCATCTGTAAAATAGAGATAAACATATCCATCACTCAGAAATTTTGTAAAGATTAAAAAAATGTAGACATAATATATATAACATTGTATCTGGCATAAAGTAAGTGCTCAGCCAATTTTTATTTTGTTCTTTTCCTAATTTCCTTCTTGTTGGTAACTGTATATAGTAATAAATCACAGTCTGCATACCTCATGTACTTATGCTAACCACTTGGCATTTATGTATTCTGATAGATTCAAATACACATTTATTAATAGGTAAATACAAGAAAATAATTCTGTACTATGTACTATGATACTGTATACTGTCAAGTACATTTTCTGATGGTAAGAGGGGCTATCATTAGTTTTCAGCCATTAAGAATGTGTAAAGCAGATGGTGCTCTACACTCTTTACTGATGAGCATTGCTACACCACCATATGGTCAATATTTTTAGCCAAAATTTTGGATACTCAAGTTATGCATGATGAGCATGATCAGTAATGTATAGTGTTTATTGAATGTAGGATCCTCTATTTATCTTTATTTTATATCCCATATTTATTTGATATTCTAATATTAACCCATAATGGTTGACTAATAATGTACAAATAATGCTAAAGAAAAAAAAATATGCCAAAGAACAAAAATAACAGCAATATATTGAAGAATAAAAGCACACAAATGAGAGCTATAAATTTTTCAAGGGAACCCAGTAAACTGTTCTAGGAAAAAGAAAACAAAAACAACTGGTAGAATGGGATGTTGAATATCTTTTGATGCAGTGAGAGGATGAACACTGCTGCAATTATTAGGACAGATCAACTATTCAATGAATGCTAGTTGGAAGAAACTGTAGCTCAAGAATGTTACAAATCCACAAGATTAGAAGTGATGGGGGACTTCTAACTTTCAGTATTGGAAACATATCTAAAAAATAAGACTTACACAACAAGCCCATGTGATTCTGATCCACTTAATGATTTGTTTTCTGGAATACTTCCAATTTATACGCCACAATCAAAATTGGAAAGAAACTGGTAGATCGTTGAAACCAACTTCCAACCTAATATTTTTTCCTACATCCTAGACAAACAATTCCTAAATTTCTGTTGGAAAAATTTTAATAATAAAGAGTTCGCTACTTCACACATTAGCCTCTGGAATTTTTTTTTTATTTATTTATTTTTATTTTTATTTTTATTTTTTTTTAGCCTCTGGAATTTTACAGACTAACTTATCAGAAGGAAAGAGCACGTTCAAGAAATTTACAAAATTTTAATGCAGGTGCTAGTTACAAAGGCATAGACAGGATTAACAAAATTGCTAAGAAATGATGAGTCACCCAACAATGAGCAACAATGGGAAACTTTTGATACCTCTAAGCCTGAAGGGTTGGATGTTCTTCCATTCTCACCCTTATAAAATTTTCATTACACCCTCTTTTAAAACTCTTAAGTGAAAATATCATGCCATTTGTGGATTCCCAGGACACTGTTATTCAAATCTTGGTAAAACTTTTACTTTGGATATCACCGTTATTTTTTCTAAAACTGCTATTCTTCTTAGTTGGTAAGATGAAACTTTGAACACCTGCCTTCTCAGTTTTTTGAAATCTTTCTCCCCAAAGATTTGTCTTTCACCCTCCCTCGTTCACTCACTCTTATAGTATTATCCTAGCTCTTAACACTACAAATAACCACAACCTCTCATAACTTCACTGAACACCCATTATTATTTTTCCAAGTCACTGTTCCAGCCAACTACAATAATATTGTTCTAACCTGAGGTGGAAGATTCCCATATCTATTATGAAGAATGAGCCTTTGTGCTCTCTTAAATCAATCTATTCACTTTTACACTAGATCCTACCCCAATTCTGCATTAAATGACATTACTCCAGCAGTTATCTACATTATTATTATTATTTTTATTTTTTCAATTATTCTCATCACTATACAAATATTATTTTTCCCATATGAAAAGCAAAACAAAATATTCTTTTATTTCCAATTCCCTTAACACCAGATCTGTACTTACATTAAAACTCCTCTGATTAAAATGTTTTAATGGTTTCCAACATAATTCAAGGGAAAGATCAAGTTCTTATAATGGATCAAAATAATTTACATGATCTGGCTTCCCGGGTTCATTGTTAAAGTCTTTACAGACTACTGTCCTGATACTGTTCTTTGTCCATACAGACCTATTAGCCATCCTGGCATTCCTTAAAGACTATAGTAGTTTCCCCTTAACCTCAGAAGATATGTTACAAGCCCTCTGGTGGATGCCTGAAACTGTGGATAGTATCAAACCTTATGTATACTACATTTTTCTCTTACACATGTATACCTATGGTAAAGTTCAATTTATAAAATAGGCATAGTAAGAGATTAATAACAGTAACAGCTAATAAAATAGAATAATTATAATAATATACTGTAATAAAAGTTATTTGAATGTGGTCTCTCTCTCAAAATATCTTATTGTATTGTACTCACCCTTCTGTGATGAGTGAGATAATACAATATTCACATAATGAAATGAAGTGACATGAATGATGTAGGCATTTTGACACAGTGTTGGGTCATCACATACCTTCTGATGATAGATACATCAAGACATCAGGAGAACCATCTGCTTCTGGATTGTAACTGATCACAATTAACTGGAACTACAGAAAGGGAAACCACAGACAAGGGGAATTACTCTATAGGTACGCTCTTACCTTAAGTCTACCTCTTCCTGGAATACTCATTTCCCATATAGCCACATGCTTATCTCCCTTACTTTTTTCCATAACATATAATGTAATATAAAATGAAGTTATTTGATATGCTATATTTACTGGCTATCTCTATTTCTTGAAAGAAAGATCTATGAGGACAGAAATGGTTCTGATCTATTTATTGATATTACCCAAATAACTAGAGTAGTTTGCACATAGTAGGGACTGAGTATTTGTTGAATGAATGAAGGAAGGAAGGAATGTTAGAATACATATAAGTAGATTACTATGAAAGAATCCTCTTTTAGGGCTCAGTAAGAGAGGCATTGAGAAGATGTTTAAGGGTTCTCTATATATGTAAATATTTCTAGAAATTACAGCTTAATTAAGTGGAGTTTCCTAAGACTATTTACCTATTTAAGCAAAATTCTGATTTGGGTCTGGGAATCTATAATTTAACAATCCTATTCAGTGTTGCTTATGTACAATACCTTTTAGAAATACTATTTTGAGTACTTACAAATAATATATCACTTGAAAACATATATCCTAACAGTTTGAGGAATGGTATAGGAGATATCATTGGTGTGGAAAAATGAGAGAGAGGAAAACAATACTTGAGTGAAAATGCCTAGTCATAAAGGGCAATCAAACAGCAAGAGTAACAAAGGCAAACTATTTTATAAGTCTGTTCTTCCCCACAGGGGCATGAGTAAATGCAGTAGGAGACAGATTGGAATTTGAAAGACATCAGTACTTAGAAACAATCATATTTTATATTAAATTTTATTCATTTTCATGTGTTATTATTAAGTATACTTATAATCCACATTTTGCAGAAAATGTAATAACATTTCTCAGAAGACAATTAGGAAAACAGTTTCCAAAGTTTCTATACCTATAATAAATGTGTTTTTAATGGATTTCACATTTGAAATATCAACAAAAGATTAAATAATCTTTTTTTTTCTATTCTCCTGGCTACATATAACATAGACACCCTTATATACACACCTGTATCCCTAAGGACTGCTACTGAAAATGAGCATTATGTCATTGCCTTAATTTGCTATTTCAAAACCACACAAATTCCAAGTACTCTCCATATTAAATATCATAAAGTTATCTTATCTCAACTGCTCAATATTTGTTTAATAGAGGGAGCTCTCAGTAAGATTACTATCTGACAGGCTGGGAAATTAGGGAAGAGATTTCTTACTGAAGACAGAGAGCTCACATGGGGTTAATGAGGAAAAAAAAAATTCTTTTAACAAATTGCAATCTCCAGTCTTTAGTCAAAACTCCCAACTTCAAATATGAAAAGAAAGGAATCTCACATTGCCTCTGAAAATACAACACAAAACATATTCTGAATAGCTTAATCATAAGGTTATGAAAGTACTTTTGAGCTGCCATCCTGGTGAACTCAAGGTGATACAGTCTTCTTTAAAAAAAAAAAATCTTAAATCTAGTGGGAAACTATAGAAAAGGAATCTCACATTACCTCTGAAAATACAACACAAAACATATTCTGAATAGCTTAATCATAAAGTTGTGAGAGTACTTTTGAGCTACCATCCTGGTGAACTCAAGGTGATACAGTCTTCTTTTTTAAAAAAAAAATCTCAAATCTAGTGGGAAACTATAGAAAAGGTGAAAAAAGAACATAAAAACTGTTGTATCTAAATCAAAACTCCCTAAAATGCTTAACTCAAAGTATTATTTATTTGTTTATTCATTCATGAGAGATACAGAGAGTGGCAGAGACACAGGCAGAGGGAGAAGCAGGCTCCTCACAGCGAGCCTGATGTGGAACTCCATGCCTGAACTGGAATCGTGCCTTGAGCCAAAGGCAGACGCTCAACCACTGACCCACCCAGGCATCTCAATTCAAAATATTTAAATCACTAACACTCAAGTTAGAAAATGATGTTCCACATTCTATTACTTCTAAATATATCTTAAAGATAGTCTCTGTCACAGAGGGCATGTTTCTTTTAAACAGATCCCTCTTTGTCAATATGTTGCTAATTGGAAGGGTAGAGTCACATGAAGCATCTTTCCAATAAGTTCTAATCAATCAGCAAATCAAAGTAGATCCTCTTAGGAAAAATTCCTAAAACTAAGAAAATAAGTAAAAAAATTAAAATGTCCTCAAGGTGAAGGGGAAGATGATGGTGGAGTAAGAGGATCCTAAGCTTGCCTTGTCACATAAATACACTTAGGTAACTATAAAATCATTCTAAATGCCCCAGAAATCAATCTGGTGACTGGCAAAACAAACTCCACATCCAAAGGTAGAGAAGAGACTACACCAAAAAATGTAGGAAGTATAGTAACACTACTTGGGAGAGAAATGTATCTTGGCTACTGTGATGACGAAGGGACGTTGGTTGCAAAGAAGGGCTAGAGACAGACTAGTAACACACAGGCAAGCACATGGGGAAGACAAACCGCCACAGCCAATTGCTTAGAAAGCAAGAGGCCCAAATTTCATGAGTTCTTGCAACCAGCTGGGCTTAAAGTCTAAAGTTCTAAAGGTCAGTAAGATTGGCTAGGGGAGATCCTGCAGGCATTGGGGCTGCTTTTGGACAGGAGGCAGGGCTGACAGCCTGGGAACATACAGTGCGGAAATAGCAATCAGAAGAGCACCCTGGGGCACAGTGAGGAGGTTATTTGGTCATCTCAGAGGGTGTCCCAGAGAGACAGCTTTCACAGAAAGCTACCCTCCATGGACAAAGATACTGGCAGGTGACATTTCCCTCTCCTATCCCTCAGCATAAATAAAAAGCCTCCTGCAGAAACCAGCACAGCACCAAAACTCACTACCTAACTTGCTTACACCAGGCCCCCCTCCCTATTCTGATGAAATCATCCTTCCTGGTCACATTTGGCTCAGTTCCAGTGCAGCAGTTTGCCTCCCCAAGAGGATCAGCTCAAATCCCTTCCATCACTACCTCTCCTGACTTGTGAGTTTTGAGACCTTGTTTCCAGCAGCAGCAGTGACAGGTCTCATTTCACAAGCAGACCAGAGCACACCTAGATAAAATTCACCACATTCAGGTCATGGACCACACACTGCCTTTAATAGGCAAAGACAGCCTCTGCAGATGACTGGCCTAAAGGATAAAGTAGACAGGGTACAATAACAGAGTGCAGGTAGCATGTATTGGAGATACTCCCAGAAGTGCTAGGCCCTGGGGATCAGGGTGCATATACTACAGGGCACTACAGGACCTTTTCTTCACAAAGTCATTACCCTCAAACAGCAGATATCACTGACTAAAACAGAGAAATAGTCACAGAGACTTAGACAAAATGAGAGGACAGAAATTTATCCCAAATGAAAGTACAGAATCAGGCCACAGCAGGAGTTCTAAGCAAAACAGGTCTAAGTGACATGCCTGATGAAGAAGTTAAAGCCATGATAATAAGGATATTCACTGGACTTGAGAAAAATACTAGAAGACATCAGTGAGACCATTAACACAGAGATAAGGAATAACACAGCAGAGATAACAGGTTTCAAAAAAAAAACAAAATGAGAAATATGCTTGATGGAATGAACAGCAGACTAGAAGAAGTAGAACAATGAACTAATGAGTAATGAGTAATAGAGTAATTAAAGTAATTAAGCTGAGTACAAGAGAGAAAAAGGAATGGTGCAAAATGAGTCTAGACAAAGGGAACTCAGTGATGCCATCAAATATCATAACAGTCGCATCATAGGAATCCCAGGAGAGAGAAAATGAGGCAGATAATTTATTTGAAGAAATAATACCTGAAAATGTCTCTAATTTGGGGCGTGGGGAAACAGATACCCAGATCCAGGGGTGTCAGTGAATCCCCAAGAAAATCAACAAAAACATATACAACAAGACATATTGTAATTAAAATGGAAAAATTAAAATGATAAAGAAAAAGTGTAAAAGCAAAAAAAATTTTTTTAAGACATTTACATACAAAGAAAATATTATGAGGCTACCAGCAGATTTTTCAGTAGAAGCTTCTTAGGGCAGAAGGGTCTAACATGATATATACAAAGTGCTGAATGGGAAAGTCCTACAACCAAGAATACTCTATCCAGCAAGGCTATTCAAAATAGGAGAGATAAGAGTTTACCAAACAAACAAAAACTAAAGGAGTTCATGACAACTAAATCAACACTGTAAGAAATATTAAAGGAGACTCTGAGTGGAAAAGGAAAGATAAAAAAATGATAGTATGAATGTAAGAAAAACAAAATCCATAAAAATGAATATTTTTATAAAAAATCAGTCAAGAAACTCACAAGTAAAATGATGTAAAATATGACACCATATACTTGAAAGGTGGGAAGAAGATGATTAAAGAATCCGTTCAAACTTAACTGACCATCAATTTGATATAGATTGCTGTATGCAAAAGATGTTCTATGCTAACCTAATGGTAACCACAAACCAAAAATCACTAATAAATATCCAAAGAATAAAGAGAGAGAAATCCAAAATATACCACTAAGTAAAATCAGCAAACCATGAAAGAGAGAAAGACAAAAAAGGATCAGAGAAAATCTTCAGAAACCACAAAACAAGTAGCAAAATAGCAATAAGCACATATATATCAATAATTACTCTGAATGTAAATGGACTAAATATTTCAATCAAAATACAGAGTGACAGAATGGATTAAAAAAAAGACCCATCTATATGCTGCCTCCAAGAGATTCAGTTTAGACCTCAGTACACCTACAGACTGAAAGTGAGTGGATGGAGAAACATTTATCATATACATTTATCAAACATTTATTATTATCATGCATTTATCATAATATTATTATGGATGTCAAAAGAAAGCCAGAGTAGCAATACTTATATCAGACAAGATAGACTTTAAATCAGACTATAATAAGAGACTGTATAATAATAAAGAGGACAATCCAACAAAAAGATATAACAATTATAAATATTTATGCACCCAACATAAGAGCACCCAAATACATAAAACAGTTGGTAATAAACAGAAAGAAACTAATCAATAATAATACAATAATAGTAGGGGACTTTAACACCCCATCTACATCAATAAATAGATCATCTACACAGAAAATCAACAAGGAAATGATAGCTTTGAATGACATACTAGAACAGTTGACTTTAACAGACATATTCAGAACATTTCATCCTGAAACAGAAGAATACATATTCTCTTCAAGTGTACACAGACTATTCTCTAGATCACATATTATCATACAAAACAAGCCTCAACAAATTCAAGAAGATCAAAATTATATCAGGCAACTTTTCTGACCATAATCTGGAAAGATCACAAATACATGGAAGTTAAATAACATGGTACTAAACAATGAATGGGTCAACCAGGAAATACAAGAAGAAATTAAAAAAGTACATGGAAACAAATAAAATGAGAACACAATGGTTCAAAAACTTTGGGATGCCACAAAAGGGGTTCCAAGAGGGAAATTTATAGCAATATATGCCTACCTCAAGAAGCAAGACAAATCTCAAACAACCTAACCTTATACCTAAAAGAAGTAGAAATTAATAATAATAATAATAATAATAATAATCAAAAGAACCAAAAACTAAAACCAGCAGAAGGAAGGAAATAATAAAGATTAGAGCAAAACTTAAACAATATAGAAACTAAACAAATAGAACAGATCAAAGAAAGCAAGATCTGATTCTTTGAATAAAAATCAATAAACTGATAAACTGCTAGCCAAACTTAACAAGAAAAATAGAATAGACTCAAATTAATAAAATCACAAATGAGAGGAAAAATAACAACCAATACCAAAAATATATAATTACAAGAGATAATGAAAAACTATAAACCAACATATTGGACAATTAGAAGAAATGGATAAATTCCTAGAAACATATAAACTATCAGAACTGAAACAGGAAGAAATAAGAAATTTCAAACAGACTGATAACCAGGAAAGAAATTGAATCAGTATAAAAAAACTCCAAACAAAAGTTCAGGACCAGATGGCTTTCCAAGGGAATTCTACCAAATATTTAAAGAAGAATTAATACCTATTCTTCTCAAACTATTTCAAAAAACAGAGAAGGAAAACTTCTAAATTCTTCCTATGAAGCAAGCATTATTCTAATATCAAAATCAGACTAAGATTCCACTAAAAAAGAGAACTACAGGCCACCATCTGATGAACATTGATGCAAAAGTCCTCAACAAAATACTAACAAATCTAGTTCAATAGTACTTCTAAAATATATGGAGAACCTCTTCAACTTGACACACAAAATCAAATAATCCAATTTAAAAAGTGGGCAGAAGACCTGTACAGACATTTCTCCAAAGACTTTCAGATGGCCAACAGGCACATGAAAGGATGCTTATTGTCACTCATTATTAAGGGAATGCAGATCAACTCTACAATGGTATGTTATTTCACATCTGACAGAACAGCTAGAATTTAAAAAAAAAAGAAAAATACAAGAAACAAGTGGTGGTGAGGATGTGGAAAAAAGATACCCCCTTGCATTATTAATGGGAATGGAAACTGGTGCAGTCATTCTAGAAAACAGTATGGAGATTCCTCAAAAAGTTAAAAATAGAACCCTATGATATGGGCAGCCAGGGTGGCTCAGTGGTTTAGCGCCACCTGCAGCCCAGGGTGTGATCCTGGAGACATGGGATAGAGTCCCATGTCCGGCTCCCTGCATGGAGCCTGCTTCTCCCTCTGCCTGTGTCTCTGCCTCTCTCTGTGTGTCTTAAAATCTTAAAAAAGAAAAGAACCCTATGATCCAGCAATCACACTACTTGGTATTTACTCCCAAAACACAGAAATACTAATTAAGGGATACATACACCCCTGTGTTTATAGCAGCAATTTTTACAATAGCCAAGTTATAAAAGGGCATTTAGGTTGTTCCAAATTTTCAGTTTTATGAATAATGTTGCCATGCATCTTATTTATAATTCAATTAGTGCCCTATGTATACCTCACTGCTGAGAGTATTCTGTAAGAGTGGAATTACTGGATATATACTTAGCCATTGTAGTGCTAAACAGGTTTCTAAAGTATTTGTATGAGTGCATATACTTTCCAGAAGTGTATGAGAATTCCAGTTACTCCATTTTCTTGCAAGTAGTTTTTCACTTACAATATTACTTAATTTAGGGAAAATTGACATTTTTAATTTTTTTTTTATTTATGATAGTCACACAGAGAGAGAGAGAGAGAGAGAGAGAGGCAGAGACACAGACAGAGGGAGAAGCAGGGCCTCGCGGGGAGCCCGGTGTGGGACTCGATCCCAGGACCCCAGATCACACCCTGAGCCAAAGGCAGGTGCTTTTTTTTTTTTTTTTAAAGATTTTATTTATTTATTCATGAGAAATACAGAGAGAGAGAGGCAGAGACACAGGCAGAGGGAGAAGCAGGCTCCATGCACCGAGAGCCCAATGTGGGATTTGATCCCGGGTCTCCAGGATCGCGCCCTGGGCCAAAGGCAGGCACCAAACCGCAGTGCCACCCAGGGATCCCGGAAAATTGACATTTTTAAAATATTATTTGAGTCTTTCAGCTTATGATCATGGCATATTAGTATATTCATTTAAATTTTAATTGTTTCAAAATATTTATTTGTCCTTTATAGAGGCTTTGAGGTCTTTGTTTTTATTCATATAAGGACATTTTGATGGCAGAAATTTATTTATTTATTTATTTATTTGTCTTTTTTTTTTAATTTTTTTTTTATTTATTTATGATAGTCACACAGAGAGAGAGAGGCAGAGACACAGGCAGAGGGAGAAGCAGGCTCCATGCACCGGGAGCCTGATGTGGGATTCGATCCCGGGTCTCCAGGATCGCGCCCTGGGCCAAAGGCAGGCTCCGAACCGCTGCGCCACCCAGGGATCCCATGATGGCAGAAATTTAAATATTATTTTCTGATTTATTTTTTCTCAATCTGAAAATTCAGGATTTGTTGTTTTGTTTTTACCCTGTATAAATTCAGGGTAAATTGCTAAATACATCAAGGTCAAAGTTATAGTTTAGGTCAAACCACATAAAACTGCTGTTGTAGTAGGTAATTGTTCAAATGTCAGAATTTTATTATGGTTTAACATGATAATTTATCTATAGATTTTTTTGATTCCCTATATACACATCAAATCAAAGATGGTATGACTTTCTTTTTTCTCAATACTACATTTCTAATTTCCTTTGGTTGTTTTATTCTAGTATCTGTGACTTCAGTGTAATGCTGGGTAGAAGAGGTGATTCTTTTTTTTTTTTTTTTTAAGATTTTTTTATTTATTCATGACAGACAGAGAAAGGGAGAGAGAAGAGAGGCAGAAACACAGGCAGAGGGAGAAGCAGGCTCCATGAAGGGAGCCTGATGTGGGACACGATCCCAGGTCTCCAGGATCAGGCCCCGGGCTAATGGCAGGTGCTAAACCACTAAGCCACCTGGGTTGCCCCTTAAATTTATTCTAAATAAACATTGGGATCAGAGAACTATTAGTTCATAGTTTGTGATCCTGGGATCCCAGGATCACCCCCTCAGGCAAAGGCAGGCACTCAACGGCTGAATCACCCAGGCGTCCCAGGAGAGGGGATTCTTGTATTCTGTCTGACATCAAGAAAAATACTTTCAATATTTTACCAATAAATATGGTATTTTCTATAGGTTCTAAAATATGCCCTTTATCAGATTAAGGAGGCCATCTTTTTTTCCTGTTGGCTGAAAGTTTAAATTACTAAATCACAAATATATGTTAAATCTTATAGAACGTCTACACAATTTTATTCAAATGATATTGTGATAGCTAACTGTATATGTCACCTTTAGGAAAATGGATGCCCAGGTAACTTAGGTAAAACATTGTTCCAGGTAAGTCTGAAGGTGTTTCTGGAAAAAATTAACATTTGAATACAAGATTGCAGATGGGTATCATCCAATTAGTTTAGGGCTTAAGAGAACAAAAAGGTGGAAGGACAAATTTGCTTTTTGCTTGAGCCTGGACATCTATCTTCTCCTGCCATGGGTTTTTGGGAATTTAGACCAGACCGGGACTTACACTATTAGTTCCCCTGGTTTTCAGACATTAGGATTTAGATTGAATTATATCACCAACTTTCTTGATTCTTCGGTTTACAAGAAACAAGTAATAGAACTTCTTGGCATCCATAAGACCAAGAATCTTTAGATACAGATATAGAAATAGATGATATAGATATAGATCTCCAATTGGTTCCTTGGAGAATTCAAATACATATTTTGATATTGAAAATAGAGTGTTGTAACAAATAACTAAAAATATGGAAGTGGCTTTGGAAGTGGGCAATAGGTATACAATATAAGAGTTTTGGAAGTGCATGCTATAGAAAAAGCCAGCATTGTCATGAATGGACAATTCTTGTGAGGACTCAAAAAGAAAAGAGGAGAGTTGTAACAAAGCCTCCATATTCTAGGAAAATACATAAGTAATCCTGAACAGAATATTAGTAGATACATGGACAATAAAGGTCATTCTGATGAGGTTTCAGATGGAAATGAGAAAGATATCACTAGAACCTGGAATAAAAGCAATTCTTGTAATAAAGTGGCAAAGAATACGGCTGAATTCTATTAGTGCCCTAGTGTTTTGTGGAAGATAGAACATGTAAGAGATGTAATGGGATATTTAGCTGAAGCTATTTCTAAGTAACATGATGGAGGAGAGTTCTGGTACTCTTTTTTTTTTCTTTTAAAGATTTATTTATTTATTTTAGAAAGAGATAGAAAGCCTAGGCAGGGGGAGGAGCAGGGGGAGAGAGAATCCCAAGCAGACTCTGAGCTGAGCTGGAGCCTAATGCAAGGCTCGATCTCAGGACCTTGAGATCGCGACCTGAGCCAGAATCAAGAATCAGAAATTCGACTCACCGAGCCACCCAGGCACTCTAAGTTCTAGTTATTCTTGACTATTACAGTAAAATTTGAGAAGAGAGAAATGACTTAAAGATCTATTGTTAACCAGAAGGGAAGAAAAACAAAGATTCAGAAAATTCTCATTTGATCTGTATTATAAACAATAAGAAAGCTTGTTGAGGAGAGAATACTAAGGGTATGGCCAAAAGACATTTTGATAAGATTAGTTAACCATCTCAAAAGAAACCATGAGCTATTGTTCCAGAAAATGAAAGAATGTAGCCTTTAGGGATGATCAGCACCTATGGGACCTCAGCTCACTGTCTACAACTACCTGACATATGGAGATTTCTCCCCATGGTCTGGCAGTCATTTCTCAGCTGCCCCAGTTGTGGCTTTGTAGGTCCCAATGAAGCACAGGTCATGGCCACCATCCTTCTTGTAGGCACAGATGGAAAACTCTTGGTGGCTATGCTATGCCTTCTATGCCAGCAATTGGAGTACACAAGCTTGGAAGTATAGCTGCCTCCATCTAGTTTTCAAAGAATACCAAGGCAGAGAGACCCTGTGGGGCTGTCCCACCAAACTACAGGGACAGGGCCACCTGGACCTTTAAGGGCTCAACTCCTAGTCAGTAAATATGAAGAGGCAGGATCATTGCCCTTGGGCCTACAGGACAGACCACTGAGCTAAAGAAGATCATTCTCCAGCATCAAATTCTGTTTGAATTTGTCCCATTGGGCTTTGGATTTACTCAGAACCTGTTGCTCCTTTTTTTTTTCCTTTTTCTACCATTTAGAGGGAATGTCTAGCCAAAGCCTATTCCATCATTCCATTTTAGAAGTGAATAACATTTGATTTCACAGTTTCAAAGCTGTAGAAGAATTTGCCTCAAGCTAAATTGTGCCTGAGTCTTACCTATATCTGACTTCGATGTATTTAAATTAAACTTAAGATTTAGATTTTGAAGTTGATGCCAGAACATTTTAAGACTTTTGAGACTCTTGGGATGTAATGAATATTTTTTGCATGTAAGAATAACATAGATTTTGGGAGCCAGGGGTAGAATACTATAGATTTAAATTTTGTGTTCCCCTCAAATTCATATGTTGAAACCTAATGTCCAATGTGAAGGTATCTGGAGGTAGGAGCTTTGGGAGATGATTAAGTTGTGAGAGTGAAGGAGTCATGAATATGATTAATGTCTTTATAAAAGAAGCCCCAGATATTTCTCTTCCTGCTTCCACCATCTGAGGACACAGTGAGATGATGGCCATCTATATCACTCTCATCAAGTATTAGTAGGAGCCCAAGGCTTCCCCTTGATATTCAGTGGTATATTTCAAGTGAATTACCAATGAGGATCTCATATGTGCCCTTGGTTGGCACCCACCCTCACTCTGCCAGCAATTCAAAAGGGTTATTACTTACTGTTTGGCAGTACAGAAAATCATGGTTTTCTTTTGTAGCCTAAAGGATTTTTCCTGTTTCCTCAACAACTGGGGACAAGACCTGACCTAGATTACTCCACCCACCTTCTGTTATCACAGGTCTGTAATCATGACTTTTCTAGTAAGATAAGAATTCAAGCCCTGTGATTTATCTTCTTTTTAGGGTGTTCTCCTTTAGTCTCAATTTCTGGCCCTAAAAAGATTTATCTTCTTCTTAGGGTGTTCTCCTTTAGTCTCAGGGTGGGTATTCTTTAAGTCCTTTTTTTCTCCTTTAGAGAAAATCCCTTAGTATCATTAATGGTTCTTTATATTGAACATTCTCTTTTTGAAGTACTGTGTGATTTCTGTCTTCTGATTGGATCTTGACTACCAGAGGAACAAATAAGTGTTGAAATTTTTTCCATGTCCTCTACATTACCAAGCGGAATTTTTGTAAATGAAATCTATCAACCTGGGAAGTTTGCCTCTTAACATATTCTTTTTTCTCTGAAATAAGATCCCAAAGGAATTCATCAAGCAGCGAAAGTTAAGGGATAAACATATAATAATATAGTTATTATCCATAGCGATTAAATTTATAATTGAACTAAAAAGGAGTTAAAATGAGACTTTTTCTTCATATTTAGAATATAAGACAAAGTCTACATCATCTGAATTTTTAAATAGTCATAAGAGATCGAGATTATTTTCCTGCCAATGAAAAATAACTTTCATGAGCACTGATCAAATAGAAAATTGTAAAGGTTGACTAATAGGACATCACCTTTATGTAATTTTCTTGGTAGCACAATTTTATTAAATATATTTAGCCCCATCACCAAGAATATTATCTTTCATATTTTTCATGGAAAATGATTCTTCTTTTGGAAATGGGTACCTAAAGAGATTTTATCTATGTTATGTTTTTGTTAGATAAGAAACATGTTTCTCCATAGAAATATCACTGACTTTTTGATGTGTAAGATATAACTATTGTAAGCCAACCAAGAATATCAAAATTGTATACATAGCTTGGAGATGCAAGGTAAGAATAATACTGCTGGAAAGAAAGAAAAGAAAAAAAAGAAAAGAAAAGAGAAAAAAAAGAAAAAAGAAAAGAAGAGAAAGAAAAGAAAAGAAAAGAAAAGAAAAGAAAAAAAAAGAAAAGAAAAGAAAAAAGAAAAGAAAAGAAAAAAGAAGAAAAGAAAAAAGAAAAGAAAAGAAAAGAAAAGAAAAGAAAAGAAAAGAAAAGAAAAGAAATTTCAACAAATATATATGTACCTGCTATGTACCTGGAGGTTTTCTCAGTTTTTTTTTGTAGCTGAAGTTCTGGGCACTAGGTCAGGTGGGGGTTACTGGATGCAATATATTTCTGTTAATGCAATCTTTCCTAACTTCTTGTTAATTCTTATTCTTTTCTGATAAAACAGCAGGGGATGAAAGGAAAAATCAGTATTTTCTAAAGGGAAAAATCAAAGGACCTAATGGCATTAGTTACCTTGTGAAGTGGCTAAGTTAGCCCCAGATTGCTTATCTTTGGAGTTCTTGTTAGCTGAGGATATTTGCTTTGTTTCTGTTACATACAACTTGGTGCAATTCTGAATTAATACAGTTATCAAATACCATAACTGAAATCATGGCAAACTCTAGGTCATTAGAATATTACTAACATTGAAGGTATATATTGTTTTTTCCAAACGTGATTGGACATTAAAATCACCAGGGGAGTTTAAAAAACAACAGAAACAACTAATGTGGGGATATAAACCACCATTTAAAAAAAAAAATTTTTCGGCAAAGTCCATTAATGGGTATTTTTATTTAATATTCAATGTATAGTCATACTGGTACTAAGGTCTGAATAAGTCCTTGTGGATTGACTGATCTGATTGCTTCTGAATGCTAGTTTGAGTTTCAGAAACAGTGCCCCAATGAAATTTGGGAAATTTCTTTCTCAAATGTTATGTGTGTTTCAACA
Source organism: Canis aureus (assembly GCF_053574225.1). NCBI lineage: Eukaryota > Metazoa > Chordata > Mammalia > Carnivora > Canidae > Canis > Canis aureus. Next base: position 56,012,170 of record NC_135617.1, on the reverse strand, counting down.
AGTATAATTCAGCAGAAAACAAATAATTTAAGCTTCTTTAACTTACTATCTCAACTTTTTAATTTATCTGGCAGATTTTTTTTTCACTATAAGAATATTCTTTTTTTCATAATGGTGGTTGGTCTATTATAAGTTCTAAATCCATGGTAGTGGGAAAAACAATGTCATTTCTGGATTTGGAATCACATAATGGTGTAGAATTTACTATTGAATGAATAGTATGGTGTTTTCTAACATACAATGATTAGGTACCTCCTGCTAGATATCTAAGTATATTTAATAGAGTAAAATATATTAAAAGCACTTTCTTTGAATGGCTGAATTTCCTTACATATCTTTTCATCCTAGTAACTTCAGTTAAATTTTTGGTCCATCTCAACATGCACCTGATTAATCATCTGGGTTTCAGCTGCTTTAGAATCTTCCTGACATTAGAAATGCAAATACTTCTTATAAGTACTAGGAGAACTGGTTGCAGACAATGAGAGCTAAAAGGTGGGAAGCTAGGTAGGAGATAATCAGATGGCCCTGACAGTCTATTCTCAGCCAGATGGAGATCAACGAGTTTTAATTATAAAGGCAATATCTCCTAAAATTTAAGAACCCTATACTTTTTACATAGCAGACTACCGTATTGATTCTCAAAGATAATGTATTTAAAGTAACTAAACATTTAGTGAAAAGACATCTACCTTTGAATCATCTCAGTAACTTTTGGAAATTCTGGGCAACATACAGGGTGACGCAATATCAACCAAATTATCAATACATACGGGAATAGTGTCATCACTCATACAATATCAAGTTACATTGGCATTACATTGACAAGTTAATTAACAAAATAATGAAACTTATATTTGACTGACATTCAGTCTATGGGGATTTTGTTTTGACAACTAAAGAGGCAGGCATTCTACCTTTTACTTGAGCGGAAGTTTTAATATATCAAATTATACTGTATGATGAACTTTAAAGTGCTACTACATATTTGGCTAGATCAATTGATCTATTATAAAAGCTATAACAGTAGCCTCCTGAAACAGAATATTTATCCAAACTGGTGTATTAAATTAATAGATATACAAACTGGGTAAGAATCTCTCTCATTCACATGCACATACACAAATTATTTTTCTCTCACACACGTATATACACACAGATCAAAACTTGAGTCAAAGCATTAAAGTTTCATGGGCAGGAGAGTAACATAAGCATTCACTGCTGCATGGAAAGAAATTAAATAAACCAATATAGAAGATGCAGTTAAGGGGAGCATGTTGAGTTAATGAATCAAGGGAGTAGGTAAATTTGTAAGAAATGAAAAACACAAGTGGCAAGCATTGGGATCAAAGATATGGGGTGAGGTTTGAAAAAGAGGGAGAAAACAAATATAATACTATTCTAAATTAGTGAATGCCATAAAGAAATAAAAAAAAATATATTGTAGTCTTGAGCTCAAGAGGTTGAGATAGAGGATGATTTGGTGGATGGTGGTGTTAAGTAATGAATACTAGAAGGTACCTCAAGAAAAAGAAGACAGTGCTATAGGCACAACTGATTAAAATGAAAGCTGTAGGTGTGGGTGCAATAGTTCTTATGCCCTTTTGATAAATTAAGGTTTTCTATATTGTGATAAGCCATCCATTCAAACAGATCATCAGGAAACGTCAGAAGTCCACGGAGGGAACGCACCTGCCTAGTGAGCCAGAACAATTTAGCCAACCCTGGTTATCCATGAGGAATGTAGGATAAAGGAAACAATTAAGAAATCCCTTTTCTTAGAATCTTAGAAAAAAGAACCACTCAGAAATGAAAAACTCAATAATTGACATAAAAAACACATGAGAGGGAATCAGTAGCAGATTAGGGAATATAAAGGAATGCATCAGAGATTTGGAAGACAGGGTATGGAAAGCAGCCAAGCTAAACAGCACAAAGAAAAAAGAATAACAAAAAAATGAGAGTAGGTTAAAAGAATTCAGTAACATCATCAAGTGGAATAACATTTGCATTATAGGGATCCCAAAAAGAGAAGGGGTTAGAAAAATTATTTGAAGGAATAATAATGGAAAACTTCCTTAATCTAAGAAACAGACATTCAGGTCCAGGAGACACAGAAAGTCCCTAAGAATATGAACCCCAAAGGATTAATAATAAGACATAATAACTAAAATGGCAAAAAGTAACAACAAACAGATAATTTAAGAAAAGAAAACAGTTACATACAAAGGAAACCACATAAAGCTATATAAGCTGTTTTTTTTCTGCAGAAATTTTGCCAGCCAGAAAAAAAGTGGCATGATATATTTAAGTGCTGAAATGAAAAAAACAAAACTTGCAAACAAGAATACTCTACCTGGCAAGATTATCTTTCAGAATAGAAAGAGAGAAATAGTATCCCAGAAAAACAATAGTTAAAGGAGTTCATCACCACTAGACAAGCCTTATAGGAAATGGTAAAGGGGATTCATTGAGTAGAAAGGAAAGGCCACAATCAGGAGTAAGAAAATTAAGGAAGAAAATCAATCAATCACAGGTCAATGTAAACATATAATAAAAGTAGTAATCACTTAGGAAACCGTATGGAGGTTAAAATGCAAAGCAGTAAAATCACTATACCTACAAAAATCAATCAAGGAATTTACAAAATAAAAGGATGTAAAGTATGACATGAAATAAGTGAGGTTTACTAAAATAAGTGAGTTTTACTAAAGTAAAACTTTAGTGTTTAGAATGGGTTCAAATATAAGTGACCATCAACTTAACATAGACTGTTATATGCAAGATGCTCTATATGAACCTAATGGTTACTATAAATTCAAATATATATAGATAATAGATAATAGATAAGCCAAGAAAAACAGAAAAAGAAAGAAAAGTAAAGAACCCAAGTATAACACGAAGTTATCAAACCACAAAGAGAAGAAAAGAACAGAGAAGACATTCAAAAAGAACATAAAACAGGATACCTGAGTAGCTCAGTGGTTGAACGTCTTTCCTTGGCTCAGAGCGTGATCCCAGGGTTCCAGGATTAAGTCCTTGGCTCAGAGCATGATCCCAGGGTTCCAGGATCAAGTCCAGCATCAGGATCCCTGCAGGGAGCCTGTTTCTCCCTCTACTTATGTCTCTGCCCCTTTCCCTGAGTCTCTCATGAATAAATAAATAAAATCTTTAAAAACAAGGCAAAACTAAACAAAAAGAACATAAAACATGTATCAAAATGGCATAAATACATACTTATCAATAACTACTTTGGATGTAAAAGGAATAAATGCTACAATCAAAAGACAATGCATGAATGGATAAGAAAAAGTAGAAGAAGAAGACCTATCTATCTGCTGCCTATAAGAAATTCACTTCAGGCCTAAGGACACATGAAGATGGAAAGTGAAGTGATGGAAAAATATTTGGCATGCAAATGGAAGAGAAAAGAAAGAGGGTAACTTGTATAGGACAAAATACACTTCAAACAAAAACTGATAAAAGATACTATGAAATGATAAAAGAGTACAATCCTATAAGAGGATATGACTACTATAAATATCTACGCACCCAACACCGGAGCAACAAAATACATACAGCAACTATTAACAGTAATAAAGAAATTAAATGTAATACAATAACAGTAGGGAAATTGAATACTGCACTTACATCAATAGATCACTTAGGCAAAAAATCAACAAGGAAATAGTAGCTTTGAATTATATATTACACCAATTGGATCTACAGATACATTCGGAGCATTCCATTAAAACACAGTACTTTTTTTTTTTTAGACAAAATATGCATTTTATTCGAACTTAAATCCCAACATGCACCACCCCTCATACATGATCTTAGAAGTATCCGCTGTGGGCTTTACTAAAATATTAACTACAGAATGCTTGAGATCACAAATGATTGTTTACAAAATAAAACCTCTTTTACTAATGCTACTCACTTTATTATAGAAAAATATTACAAATAAAAATTAGTGCTATTCAAGGTGTTCATTTCAAAAATCACATATGATACACAGGTTTAAGCCATTATCTCCGCTCATACAGAGATATCACAATACATGATGTAAAGCCTGAATTACTGAATAAATGTACCTTAGCAGCCACTACCAGCTTAGTACTGACATGTTTACTATGCCGAATGATTAAAAATGAGAGTGAATTCAAACATTTTCAGGTACTGGGTACACTTATTATTATTATACTGGGTATACTGGGTATACATATTATTCTCAAGTACACATGATTCTCCAAAAAAAATCACATGTTAGGCCAGGGAATAATGCTTAATAAATTAGAAAATACTGAAATAATATTACCTATATTTTTTCTGATCACAATGGTATGAAATTAGAAATCATAATTAGAATTGTGAAATTTTTTCACAAGAAAAAATCTGGAATGAATAAAAATGCATGGAGGCTAAATAACATGCTACTAAACAATAATCTAAGAGGAAATTAAAATTACATGGTGACAAATAAAAATGAAAACACAATGGCCTAAAGTCTTTGAGATGCAGTAAAAGTGGTTATAAGTGAGAAGTTTAGAGCAATACATACTCATCTCAAGAAACAAAAAAAATTTCAAACAACATTACCTTACACCTAAAGGAGCTATAAAAGGAGCAGAGAAAGACCAAACCAGTAGAAGGATGGTAATACTAAACATCTGCAATGTTTGAAAACATATGCAAAATTGATAAACTTTTAACTGTACTCATCAAGAGAAAAGAGGGGACTCAAATACATAAAATCAGAAATAGATGAGGATATGGGACCCCTAGGTGGCTTAGTTGGTTAAGTCTTTGGCTCTTGATTTTGGCTCAGGTCATGATCTCATGGTCATGGGATTGGGCCCTACGTCAGGAACAGTGCTCAGTGGGGGGTCTGCTTGAGATTCTCTCTCTTTCCCTTTGCCCCTCCCCCCACTTGTGTGTGCTCTCTCTCTCCATCTCTAAAATAAATAAACCTTTTGAAAAAGAAATAAATGAGAAATAACAATGTACGCTACAAAAAAGACTTATTAAAATTTATAAAAAATTATATGCCAAAAAAATTGGACAAGTATAAGAAATGGGTAATTTCTAGAAACACACAATTTCCCAAAATTGAATCAGAAAGACATAGAAAATTTGAACTAACCAAATACTAGCAATGACACTGAGTCAGTAATAACAAATAAATCAAAAACTCCCAACAAACCAAAGGCCAGGATCAGATGGTTTCACAGGTGCATTCTGCCAAATATTTAAAGAGGAGCTGATGCCTATTCTTTTAAAACTTCCAAAAAATAGAGGTGGAAGTAAAGCTTCCAAATTTATTCTATAAGGCTAGCATTACCTTCATACCAAAAACAGATAGGGACACTATGAAGAAGAAAGAAGAAAAAAGATGAAGACAAAGATGAAGACAAAGAAAGAAGAAGAGGAAGAAGAAGAAGAAGAAAGAATGAGAAAGAATTGCAGATCAATGTATCTGATGAACATAGATGCAGAAATTCTCAACAAAATATTAACAAACCAAATTTAACAATACATTAAAACAATTATTTACCATGTTTAATCGGGATTTATTCCAGGGATGCAAAGGTGGTTCACTATTTACACATCAATCAACATGGTACATCACATTAACAAGAGAAATTATGAATACAATATTATGTTAACAAGAGAAATAATGAATACCATATTACTATCTCAACAGATACAGAAAAAGCATTTGAAGAAGTACAGCATCTATTCACTCATGGTAAAGCCTCTCAACAAGGTAGGTTTAGCGAAAGCATAACTCAACATATTAAAGGCTATATATGAAATGAATTCCATAATATATGAAAAAAACCCACAGCTAAAATTAATAGTGATTTCAATGGTGAAAAACTGATTTTCCTTTAAGATCAGGAACAAGAAAAGAATGTCATCCTTCACCACTTTTTTTTTCTTCAATATAGTACTGGAAGTACTGGCCACAGGAATCAGACAAGAAAAATAAATAAAACACATCTAAATTGGTAAGAAATAAGTAAAATTCATTATGTGCACATGCCATGATACTATATTTGGCATACCTAAAGATACCACCAAAAACCTAGAAATGATAAATGAATTCAGTAAGGTCACAGGATATAAAATTAGTATTCAGAGAACTACATTTCTATACACTAATAAGGAAGTAGGAGAAGGGAAATTAAGAAAAATATTCCATTTATAATTGCACGAAAAAGAATAAAATACCTAGAAATAAATTTAACCAAGGAGGTTAAAGACCTGTAATCTGTAAACTAAAACACACCAATGAAAGAAATTAAAGATGACACAGGCAAATGGAAAGACATCCTATGCTCATGAATTGGGAGAATAAATATTGTTAAAATGTCCATATTACCCAAAGCAATCTAGAGATTACATGCAATCCCTCTAAAAATACCAACATTTTTGACAGAATGAGAACAAAGAATCATAAAATTTGTGTAGAACCACAAAAGACCCTGATTAGTCAAAATAATCTTGAGAAAGAAGAACAAAACTGGATATATCACAATCTCAGTCTTCAAATTATATTATAAAGCTATAATAATCAAAACATAGGATAATAGTACAAAAATATACACATAGGTCAATGGGGCAGCATAGAAAGCCCAGAAACTAGACCACATGCTTATATGGTCAATTAATCTTAATAAAGGAGACAAGAATATACAATGGGGAAAATATAGTCTCTTCAACAAATTATGCTGGGACAACTGGACAGCCATATGAAAAAGAATAAAGCTGGACCATTTTCTAATTTTATACAAAAACATAAACTCAAAATGGACTAAAGACCTAAATGTCAGTCTTGAAATCATAAAACTCCTAGAAGAAAACATAGACAATAATTTCTTTCATATGCGCTGTAGAAACATTTTTTCTAGATCTGTCTCTTCAGGCAGAAACAAAAGCAATATTAAACGGGACTATGCCAAAGTCAACGAGCTTCTGCCCAGTGAAGGAAACTATCAACAAAATAAGACAACCTAGTCAATGGGAGAAGGTAACTGCAAATGCTACATACAATGAGAGTTTAAGATCCCAAAAATGTATATAAAGCATACAACTCAAGCCCTCCAAGCAAAGTAATAATCTGACTAAAATAGGCAGAGGACATAAATAGACAATATTTTTTCCTTAGAAGACATACAAATAGTCACAGACACCTGAAAAAATGTTTAACATCATTGATAATTAGACAAATGTAAATCAAAACCACAAGATGCCTTCTTACACCTGTTAGTATGGTTAGAATAAAAAACACAAGAAATAATGAATGTTGACAAGGATGTGGAGAAAAAGAAACCGTCATGCACTGCTGGTGAGAATGCAAATTGGTGCAGCCACTGTAGAAGACAGTATGAAGTTTTAGTAAATAATTAAAATATAATTATTATATGATCCAGTAATTTCACCCTGGATATTTACCTAAGGAAAAATGAAAACACTAATTTGAAAAGATATATGCACCCCTATGTTTATTAAAGCATTAGTTTAGAATAGCCAAAATATGAATGCAGCCTAAGTGTTTTTTCATAGATAAATGGATTAAGAAGTCTTATATTTATACACTGGAATATTATTCAGCCACAAAAAATGAGATATTGCTATTTGTAGCAACATGGATTGACCTAAAATGTGTAAAGTTAAGTAAAAAAGTCAGACAGAGAAAAACAAATATCATTTGACTTCATGCATATATGAAAATTCACAAAACAAATGGACAAAGGAAAAAAGAAAAAAAATAGACTCTTAAATACAGAGAACAAGGTGGTGGTTGCCAGAGTGCGGGTGGCTAGGGGAATGTGTAAAATAGATAAAGTGGATTTTGAACACATTTATTGCAATGAGCACTGAGTAATGTATAGGATTGTCAAATCATTATATAGTATGCCAAAAGTAATATAGCATGGTTTGGTAATTATACTTTAAGAAAAAAAAAATAAAAATGCCTTTTCTCAGTTAATGATATTTGTTGAGAGACTAGAGCTGCCAAGTGATTTCTAAAATATACCTCACCTTGGCTTAATTTAGACAACCTATGGAAGTAGTCATTATTAGTGTCACTTTAACTTTAATAGAAAAAATATATATTGCTATCTGCCCCTGGTTCCTGGCATACAACTTCTAAAGCCCTTGTAATTTCTAATGATAAGATCTCTTATTCTAATATTTGATCTTTGATCCCATCCCATCCTAAAACCCTTGTAATATACTAATTTATAAAACACTAGAAGCATCTTCTATTCTATTGAGATAACTGTGAGTGAGCTCCTGGATAGCTCTAGGATAAAAGCTGGTCATCCAGAAGACCAAACCATGACTAGAAGATTGGAATTTTTGGCCCATCCCCTCAACCCCTAGGGAGGAGATAGGGGCTGGAAATGGAGTTAGTAATTGATCATGTCTGTCAGGAGGTCTTCACAAAATTCCAACAGTAGGGGGTTTGGGGAGCTTCCAGGTTAACGAACACATACACATACCAGGAGGGCAAGATACCCCAACTCCATGGGGACAGAATCTCCTGTACTCAGCTCTCACAGACCTTACCCTATGTATTTCATCATAGGGTCACCCAGCTATATCTTTTATCATGTCTTTTAATAAACTGGTTAATATAAGTAAGGATCTCTCTGAATACTTTGAGTTGCCGTAGCAAATAATCAAATACAAGGAGAAGAGGTCATGAGAACCTCTTTTTTGTAGCTAAGTCAGACAGATAATGTGGGTAACCTGGCGATTTATTGTTTATAATTAGCATCTTAAAAGGGGCCAGTCTCATGGGATTGCACCTGCAGAATCTGGTGCTATCTCCATGTCATAATTGAGTTAAATAGACATCTACCTTGTACCAGAGAATTACTTGTCGGGCACACATTTGGTGACAGGAAGTGTCAGAAGTGAAGTCTTCTGTATGAAAGTAAAGGAGAGACATACAGAACTGCAAATTTTTCCAGTATTACCTATTAGGAAACTAATAGGAAATTAATTATGAACTGCCCTGTGAATTCACACTATAAATAAGTCAAATTTGTGGTCTAAAGCAGATATTTTCAATTCTGATATGTATACAGATTTTCCAGATACCTCTTCTCATTCAATCTTACTTCATTGCTTGGCTAGGGGCTGACTTTGGCTTGAATCATAAAATCCATTCTGCAAGAATTTTTACCACATTCATATGTTTGCAAACCCAAGGAAACTAGAGCAGTGAGCAGCTGAGCGAGCTCTTTTAAAGCAGATGTATGCTGAATTTGGAAAAGTAACTGTTCTTTGCCCACTAAACACTAAAATCATGACAGTTTCCAAAGACTCATGAATCCAGTATCTCTTGGATATTAAAGCTAGCCTTCAAATAAAATCCAGAAATAACTTTAAATAAAATAGTGATAGTCTTCAGACTCATGGCCATGAGATAGTAACTATATATAGCCCTTCTGGATACTGTAAGAAGAGAGACTTTCTTTAAGAAAATATATATGAACAAAGAAAATTTTATTTTTGAATAATAAAAACTGCTCTTTAATGCAGTTTAATGCAGTTTAATGACAACCCAATTAATATAGCACAGCATTGCCACTTAAAATACCTTAAGTTGAATGGCTACAAAAAGAAAAAAAAAATGACAGTTTTGAAATAAAACTTTTCAGTTACACAACTTTTATCAATGTGTTAGAAGTAAGGAATGGAGGAGTAGTAGGCGATGGGGTGAAAGCCTAAAATCATGGCTTCATTGGAGAGGTAATTGGTGTCTTTAAAAAGCTGAGTAATTACAGCAAACTGAATATTTTACATGAAATAGCAGAAAACATGTCAAATTTCTTATAACTGCTTTATCTTTTATCATGCTGACTCTGTGATAAATAACTTTTCTACAGACTGAAAAAATTCACCCGATGCAAGGTAACAGGGAATGATTCTCTCACACCTCCATCCTCAAAATAGGTTGTTCCCATATGGATCTCTGTCTGAGTCTGCACTGACGAGGACTGACCTTGAGAATATATGCAGGAGGACAAAGGCTGAAACTGGAGGAACAGTAAATTCTGTTCTTATCTTCCCACAAAACTACTTCCTTTAGAGCAATGTTTCAAATCAATGGTTCTCAAGCCACAATATTTGGTGAATATTTTCCCAAAATTCTGAATTTCATATCTAATATAATAAAGCCTATCCTTGTCAAGCTCTCTACCACTCTGCTGTTTCCTTTTACTCATTCAAAAATTTATTTCCCATAACTGACTCCTAAAGTTCTTTGAATTTGAGCCCTTATATTTATCTAAGACAGAGAATTTTTTAAGATTCATAGAATCATCTGTAAACAATGTAAAAGTTGGAAAATGTGTAGTACCAATAAGAGTATGAGAAAGTACCCTGTGGTAGCATAACTGATGGTGACACAACAAAAATGTAAAATATCTTTCAGGGATCCCTTGGTGGCACAGCAGTTTAGTGCCTGCCTTTGGCCCAGGGCGCGATCCTGGAGACCCGGGGTTGAATCCCGGTGCATGGAGCCTGCTTCTCCCTCTGCCTGTGTCTCTGCCTCTCTCTCTCTCTCTCTCTCTCTCTCTCTGTGACTATCATAAATAAATAAAAATTAAAAATAAAAAAAAATAAAATAAAATAAAATATTTTTCAGAGGGCAATTAAATATCAGAAAATAAATTGTAGTGTATTTAATACAATGCCTCTAATTCTAATTCTACATTAAAGGAATACTTGCATTGTAACTTAAGTATTTAAGTTAAGAATGTCCATTACTAATTTATTTATAACAGAACAACATGAAATTGATGTGAATGAGGAGAACACAGGTAATAACCTTTATGACCTCAGCTACAGCAACTCTTACTAGATAGTAAGACAAGGCAAACAAAGGCAAAAATGAGCTACTGGGGCTTCATCAAGATAAAAAAACTTTGTATATCAAAGGAAAACAGCCCAGAAAACCAACAAACAACCTAGGGACTAGGAGAATATATTTGCAAATGCCTTATCAGATAAAGGGCTAGTATCCAAAAGCTATAAAGAACTTATCACACTCAACACCCAAAGCACAAATAATCCTATCAAGAAATGGGCAGGAGACATGAACAGGCATTTCTCCAAAGAAGACATACAAATGGCCAACAGACACATGAAGAAATGCTCATCACTCAGCATCAGGGAAATACACACAAATCAAAGCCACAATGAGATACCACTTCATACCAGTCAGAATAGTGAAAATTAACAAGTCATGAAATGACCAATATTGGTGAAGATTCAGAGAAAGGGGAACCCTTTTACATTGTTGGTAGGAATGCAAGCTGGAGCCACTCTGGAAGACATTATGGAGGTTCCTCAAAATGTTGAAAATAGAGCTAGCTATCCTAAGACCCAGCAATTGCACTACTGAGTATTTACTCCCAAAATACAAATGTAGTGATCTCAAGGGGCACCTGCACCCCAATGTTTATAGTAGCAATGACCACAATAGTCAAACTATGGAAAAAGTCCAGGTGTCCATAAACACATGAATGGATAAAGAAGATGTGGCATATACATACAATGGAATATGTATATACATACAATGGTATATACATACAATACTACTCAGCCATCAAAAAAATGAAACTTTGCCATTTGCAAAGACATGGATGGAACTAGATAATATGCTAAGTGAAATCAGTCAATCAGTAAAAGACAATTATCGTATGATCTCGCCCCTATGTGGAATTTAAGAAACAGACGGTCATATGAGAAGAGAAGAAAAAATAAGATGAAATCAGAGGAGACAAACCATAAGAGACTCTTAACCATAGGAAACAAACTGAGGCTCACTGGAGGTGAGGGTTGTTGAGGGGATGGGGTAACTGGGTTATGGGCATTAAGGAGGGCACGTGATGTAACGAGCACTGGGTGTTATATAAGACTGATGAATTACTGACCTCTACCTCTGAAACTAATAATACATTATATGTTAATTGATTGAATTTAAATAAAATAAATTGATGTGGATATCAATCTGATGATAAACCTATATAACGCAGGAAATTATGCAGCCATTAAAAGGAAGACAGGCCTATGTGTATAATTTCTTGGGAAATAATCCAAAATACAGTTACTCAAAGAATCAAATCAGACCAAATGTATTAAATGAATCAGTTTATTTAAAATATGTTTATGTGCCTATTTACATGTATTTGTGCACACAGGGAGCATTAACTGGAGAAATGAAACAACACATACCAAACTCTTACCTATAAACTGAGGTGTAAATGGATATTTTCCATATTTCCATCCTAGTACTTAAATTTCCTTGAAACTTTTTGAATGCAAATTTACTTACATACTGATTTTGGAATGATAATGGTAATGATAATAGATGATAAAATGTATAATTATATATATCTTAATGTCTCCTTCTCTTAAAATACTCTCCCGAAATCCCCACTCCTACCTCTGCCTTCCCAACAAATTCATTCTTTTCTACCACCTTTCAGATTTTAACACACTGCCATTCAGGGAGTTTCTTCTATCTTCCTGAAATAGAGCATCCATTTAAAAAAAAATCGATACCAAATGATAATTTATTGTATAATTGAGACACAATGTTACATGATTTTCATGTGTACAGCACAGTTATTTGAAATCTCTATACATTACCACAGGTGTAGATACCATCTGTCACCATACAACACTATTAAATATCATTGATTATATTCTTTCCCTATGCTGTACCTTTCACTCCCATGAGTTCTTCATTTCATGACTGAAGACCTCTCTCCCACTCCCCTTCATGCATTTTGCCCATGCTTCTTTTCCATCTGGCAACCATCAGCTAGTTCTTTATATTTGTAGGTATGATTTTGCTTTTTTTTTTTGTTTATTCATTTGTTTTACAATCTAATAATTCACTACTGGATATTTACCCAAAGAAAACAAAAACACTAATTCAGAAAGATATATGCACCCCATGTTTCTGGCAGCATTATTTACTGCCAAGATATGAAAGCAACCTGTGTCCACCAATAGGTGAATGGATAAAAGTGTGGTATATAGACATTGGAATATTACTCAGCCACAAAATAGATGAAATCTTGACAGCATGGATAAACCTAGAGGGTATTATGCTAAATGAAATAAATGAGACTGAGAAAAAAATATACCATGTGATTTCACTTATACATGGAATCTAAAAAACAGAGCACCATGTATTTTCCTTCACAACTATCTTCTATATTAGAATGAAAGTTCAGTAAGGTCTGGATCCAGGCCTTTATGCTTTCTCCATTATTACCTTGAAAAAAAAAAAAGTCCTTGAGTGCTTATAATTCATTTAGCAGGAAGAACTAGCAAGCACACTGGATACATGGTAAGCAACATTAGAGAGGCAACAAGAACCAGTGAAGCATGCTATCTATACAACATCAAGTGAACTTACTTGTTAGCCATTTTCTAACACATTCTGGCTGGTAGGAAATTCAAAGTGTTGAATGAATGAAGGACTGAATCAGTGATTTCATAAATAAAATGAATTTTCCTCACTTTTATTGAAGATAATACTCCTGGAAAGGAAATAAAAACAAATTCCTCCTGGAAAGGAAAGTACAAAAGTAAAAGACAGTGTGAACTTGGGAAAAGAACGGAAGAGTAACAATTTTACCAAAAACAGAAGCTTGCATGAAGAAGCCCTTGGATCTTAGAATTTTTGTGAATTACTGAGTTTGAGTAATTTATAATCCAATTGTGCATATATTTATATATAATTAAATAATCATTTATTCATATATTTACTAATACTAATTTTAAGTGTTCTCAGATAAGGGCAGCCCAGTGGATCAGCAGTTTAGCAACACCTTCAGCCCAGGGCCTGATCCTGGAGACCCGGAATCGAGTCCTATGTGCCTGCTTCTCCCTCTGCCTGTGTCTTTGCCTCTCTCTCTCTCTATCTCTCATGAATAAATAAATAAAATCTTAAAGAAAAAATGTTCTCAGATAAGGTAAGTCTATAGACTGAAGAAATATTTTAGGCAGCCTGAAATTCAATATAATTTATTTCTTTTAAACTAAAGTGTCTTAGGCAGGGGGAAGAGAAGATCCTCTTGTCTTAAGGTTATGTTTCTCTCATCCACAGTCCAGTGACTACATCGCTTTTATTCATATATTTAACTGAGTAATTTTATTTGGTGCCTCATTCCATTCTAAAATATGCTGTACATGACAAAATATTTTTACTTGTTATTTTTTATATGATACATATTTTTGCAATTTATTTCAAAACTCTATTAGCAAATCTTTTATTCCAATTTTCCTAGCCCTCAGATGCCTATCCAATTTTTGTAAAGGTTTGACCATGAGGTTATATCTAATTTCTATGTATTATTTCTTTCTAACTGCCATTTCACCAAATGTGGCTATTTATCATAATTATCATATTATATGCCAGTCAGAGTATACCAGGAGCTGGCTAATTAGTATTTTCATCTGATGTTATGAACGCAGAATGCCCATTCATCTTTTTGTATATCCCTAATGAAGTTCACCCATATCTCCAGCATGCATGAAAGCTCTTCTTGTTAAATAGGACATAATCACCAATGAACTATATGTTTTCAACATTAGCATGGGTGTCCCAAAGTTGTTTTCTTCAGCTTACCACAATTTATGTAAGGCACATTTTGGTTAACAAATAAATAATTTTTTTCTATTGTTTTATTAAAAAAAACTTTATCTGCTACTAATTTTTCATTGAGTGGATGGCATCATTTAATTCAAGCGTCACTCAGGTAACATTGCTTAAACTTAGCTGAGTCACAAAGTTAGGAACTAAATTGAAAGCTAATAACACAAAACCAATGTAAAAGTTATTTTGGAATAAAATAATATTTTTAAGTATGAATTACTTAATTACTCATAAATTTTAAAAAAACTCAAAAAAATGTGTATTCTTCTGATGTTGAATGGAATGTTCTGTATATATCAGGTCCCTCTGGTCTAGTCTGTCATTCAGAACTGCATTTCCTTGTTGAATTTCTGTTTGAATGATGTGTCCATTGATGTAAGTAAGGTGTTAAAATTCCCCACTATTTTTGTATTACTGTCCATTTCCTTCTTTATAGCTGTTAATATTTGCTTTATGTACTTAGGTGCTCCAATATTGGGTATATATATATATCAATGCAAGAGAGTATAGCAATATTACAATTGCTATACTCTCTTGCATTGATTACTTTATCTTTTTATACTGCTTTTCTTTGTCTCTTGCTACAGTTTTATTTTAAAGTCTATTTTTTTTCTTGATACAAGTATGGCTAATCTGGCTTTTTCTCCCCTTCCATTTGCATAGTATATATTTTCCCATCCCTTCACTTTCACTCTGTATATGTCTTTAGGTCTGAAGTGAGTCTTTTGTTGACAGCATATAGATAGGTATTGTTTTTTGTTTGTTTGTTTATCCATTCAGTCATCCTATGTTTTTTTATTGGAGTATTTAGTCTACTTATATTTAAAGTAATTATTGATTATTAATTAATATTAATTATTGATTAGTTATTGAATAATGTGTTTATTGCCATTATGTTAATTTTCTCTCTTTTTTTTTTGGTAATTCTTTTCTTTTTTTACTGCTCTCTTTCCTCGTGGTTTTATGGCTTTCTTTGGTATTATGCTTGGATTCCTTTTTCTTTACTTTTTTTGTGTCTAAGTTTTTATTTGTGATTACCATTGGATTCTTCTGTGACATCTTATATATATAGCAGTCTATATTAAGTTGATGGTTGCTTACATTCAAACAAATTATAAAAGAATCAAATTTAAAAGCACTAAATGTCATTTTGTGCTTCTTTTTTATTTTGTGTATTCCTTGACTAATTTTTATAGACATAAACTTCTATTTCTCCGACAAACTTTTCATTTATCCTTCTATTCTCATGAATAAATAAATAACATCTTTTAACATTTTTTTAAAAAAAAGAATAAAACGTGACAATAGAAATTCTGTATTTAGATAGATTTTGATTCCTCTTAAAATTTACCAAGCTTGATATATCCCCTCTATTTCTTCTCTGTATATTGAACTCTGACGTTGAGATAAAACTGTTTTAGTTTGATGATTTCTCCAAATTCATGTATCTATTATTTTTGAAAGTTATGGAAGAAACTCTTCGAATATTATAGTACTTTAAATCAACATTAATAGGCCAATCTAAAGCATATTATTTTAGGATTATAAGTGCATATTTATTTCTCAGAGAAAAAGGGAACATGTCAACTTTTGAATCTTATAAACTATTAATTTTCTTTCTGATGTTTGCCAGCATTGGTTGGTGTGTTGTGTCTTTACCGCTAGGTAACTTACATTTTTATCTCTCCATGCTTTTATTTCTCTATTCCTATTTTTCTCTCATTTTTAAAATTAGTTTTTTTTTAATTCAAAAGTTAAAGGAGACCACCATCACTAATGCAGCCTTAGAAGAAATGTTAATGGAAAAAATTTGAGTGAAATAAAAGTCATAACTAGAGGTAAGAATGTATATAATAAAAGGAGAAAACTCCACAGGTAAAAACAAACATACAGTAATGATTAATCACTTAAACAGCCAGAATGGTGGTTAAAATACAAAAGTAATAAAATTAATTATGTCTATAAATTTTTGATTAGCCTGTTGTCTTCTGAATGTTTTGGGTGTCATATAAACAGAGATTTTTCTTGACTGAAGTCACGCCAAGGACTATACTTTATTACCAAATACAATGGTGTGAATAGTATTGTTTTTCAACACAAACTTTGTTTTTTTGTTTGTTTGTTTTTTGTTTTGTTTTGTTTTGTTTTAATTTTTATTCATTTATTCATGAGACACGCACAGAGAGAGAGAGAGAGGCAGAGACACAGGCAGAAGGATAATCAGGCTCCATGCAGGAGCCCGACATGGGAGTCCATCCCGTGTCTCCAGATCACGTCCTGGACCGAAGGCGGCACTAAACCGCTGAGCCAAGGGGCTTGAGACAAGATCACATTAGAAATGTGATTTACCAAGGTTTATAAGTGTTAGATTTATAATCTTAGATTCTAAAATGAGTAAACAGTCTTTCATATTTTAAGTATTTTTTTCTGAAAAGAAGAATTCAAGAGTAATGATGAAGAGATACTAATAATGTTGTATTCAGTTTTTATCCGGTTTCAATATTTCCTACACAAGGATTTTATGCCACACTAAATGACAAATATTAAATAATGTCACAGAGTCTTTGGATAAATACAAATGTTTTGTAGGAAAGTATTTTGAAGGACTAAAAGCATGTGATCTCAATTTTAGGCTTAATATTTAATCTGTACAAATAAACCTTTCCATTAAAATTGCATTTCATAACATTTTACTGAATTCTTGCTTAAACTTATTTGACAATTGATACATGAAGAAAAATGATGTGTAGAAAAGAAAAAAATATCAGTGGTGAGATCCAACAAGTACAAAAATTTTCTAATAACTGCACACATGCTGCCTGGGCCAGGGTAACATGTAAATCTAATTTAATAAATAAATCTACAATACAGGAGGCAGTTGCCTAGAGGGTATCTGTGTTTTCCAATTGGAAATTATACATTTTAGTTTAAAAGAAAGCAACATCCATCAGAGCAGTAGGATTTTCACCAGGACCTGCTGATTAGGACTTATCCAAAAATCTTACCTTACAAGGTTGACTAGATGTATTTTTTTCTCCTTTGCCAAATCATCATCTTTAGCAAAATGCTTCTCAAGAATTGAATCTGTACAGAATATTAAGTCAGCTACTGCCTGAAGTTATTTTTTTACTTATTATTAATGGGAAAAATATCAGAGAATATTGTGTCCAAGCTTCTAATTTTAAAGATTAACAAATGAAAACAGAGAAACTAAGCATACAACTTAGGTTACCTGTCAAGCTGTTGTATTTCCCTCTATTGCAGCTGTCAATTATAAATATCTAATTTTATGACACATTTACTATTTGCATCTTTCAAAAATCTTACAAGCAAACAGAGAGTATCTTACTAACAAGGGACTAAAATTCCTGGACTTGGAAGAAGGGCAACTAAAAGTGTGTCTAAAGACATTTTGTTGTGCCCAATATTGCGAATCCAAGAAACCACCAAGGAGCCAACACCGATGCAAACACAGCTTGGGTCCAAGTATACTCAACACAGCGGAGCAGGGACTTGGATCCCGAAGTGGGTTTCAGCTTAGTTTTATGGGCTGGTCTCGGGGACCTCCAGAAGGGGTGGAGGAATTTCTCAAGTTCTGTTTACATTCTGATATGGGGCTTTCAAGGGCATTGAGCTCTGTTCTTATTCTAATGTGGGGCTTCCAGCCACTGGCCTGGGCTCTGTTTTTATTCTAATATGGGGCTTCTAGGACTTAAACTGAAAGCTGCTTTCTTCCAGTAACTGAAGAAATGTAAATTTCAGCTCTTATTCACAGGGGCCTGGGATGGCTGTACTTGTGCTAACGCTGAACTTAAAGTGGAATGGCCTTAATTTTCTCGGCCTCCACAATTTGAGTAACTATACCTGAGTGACTATATCCCAAACTTATTCATCAGCAGGTGAATACATACTCTTATCACTAGATTACTGTTAAATCCTGCCTTTTCTAGGAATTTCCCTTCTAAATACTTTCAAGAACCTAGAGAGGCTTATGTATAAGGTATTTACAGAAATACTGTATGCTTGGACTCACCCTCAACTGCAAGAATGTTTTTCTCCATTATTGTTGGAGAAACTCAAATCTTTAAGTCCTAGTTGGAGCCATTTGTGTCAACTTATTTTTTTTTTTACTGAAGTTAACAAACAAAGAAAATATATGTATATATATTAATTGTTTCCTTCAACTGTGGCCCACATATGCAGCACTCTTTATGGTCTCTAACCAATTGTGATTTTTTTCTTTGGAGTCTTCAGTTTGGGTATCTCTCAGAATCAGTGCTATATGAACACCTGCTGTCTCTCTCTGTGTCCACTGTGGCTTTATTAGTCTTAGGCCATTGCCTATATTACTTGCTCATTCTACCATGGTCCATGGATTTCCATACCACCAACAAAATCTTGTTATTTCCAAAACCAATCAGTTCATACATCTCTGGTATTCCTCTCATCAGCCAGTTGTGAATAGACTAATTTCTTGCATCTAGCTCTTCCAGTGTTTCAGACAGAGATATTTTATTTTTACCACAATCATCCTCTTCCATAAGTGTACAGATACAATAGTGTGGCAGTTTTCTCACCTGGTTCTGTCATACTTATTTATTCCAATACCCAGGTTCTGAAGCAAAGACTGCTTGACCCTGATTGAAGTATTCTTCATTCATGGTGCATTTCTCTGAAGAGTCCTATTTTCTATCCCTATAATCTGGCTTTTAATGGGGCCAGCATTAGGTAAAGTTATGTTAGGTCCAGGAAGCAGAAAACCAAAATCAAATTACCTTAAATAAAGTCAATGAGGGAGTTCAGGAAAGATGACAGAGCAGAGCTCACTTTATCCCACTATCACACTCAGATTAACAGTTTACATTTATGTAACTAACTTTGAAAACCACCTGAAGACTTGCAGAACAGATCTTCCAGGGTTAGTTGTAGAAAGGAGATCATCTTGATGAGAGTAGGGGAGATCACATTAGAAATGTGATTGGGAACCAAACTCATGGTGAGAGTAGCCACAGTGGGAAGAACACCATAAGCATGGAGAACTGAGAAGATCAGCTCTGCAGTAGAAACCTGCACTACGAAGACAAGTCCCTATGACACCTGGATTTGAAAACCATTGGGGCTTAAACTCAGAATCTTTAAAAATCAGTGGGGTTTAATTCCAGGTACTTTACATACAGTGCACTTAATTCCAGGAGAGCTGGAGGGTGATAGGAAATTGAGTCCCCATATTAAAGAATAAGCATAATAAACAACTTGGCCAAAGATACATTATAAAAGCAGCAGTCTGAAAAAAGACTATGCATGAAGATGTATTAACTAATATCAGTGTTTATGCTAGAGGGGCAGGGAGCTTCAGCAGATTTCTACAAAAAAAGTGCTAGGGACTCCATTTCTCTTCTCCACCCCCTACCCTAGATATCTGGAACTTTGCTGGGGCCAGCAGTAACACTCTATCCTATCTTGTTAGCACTGCATGTCTCACCCCCTGTGTTACCATGAAGACCCGCTCCATCCAGCCCACCTGGCTTTGCAGGCCATAGTGGCTCCTGCCCCAGCACACCCTGAAAGCACCCATGACAGGTACCAGCACCACTCTAAATTGACTCCTGCCCTGAGGAGAAGAGGAAATAACCCAACACACTATCACACCCATTTCCAGCAGCCTGCCATCTCAGTTGGCTGTGCAGGGAGCAAGCATTGCCCTTTCCTGTGTGTGAAAATGTGATAGAGAGACAAATTGTAGATGCCTTCTGTCAACCTTTCCACCAACAAGGACTCATTGGCCTCAGATAGGTTCTCTGTAGCCTGGAACCAAATCCTGCCCAGTGTACCAACAGTAGGCAAAGTGGGTCATTGTAGCCACCTGAGCTGAGGCAGATGTGGCTCAGCCACAACAGCAGGGCACACAAGTCTACACGGGAGGTATCCCAGATATGTTCAGTTTTGTTTACCAGGGTGGATTATGTTACAAGACACCACAAGTCCTCTCCTATACAAGGCTATTTCTTTCAAAACCAGAAAACATAGCAGATCACCTTAATACATAGAAACAGATACAGAGCATTAGGCAAAATGAGGAGACAAATGAATATATCCCAAATTAAAGAAAAAGACAAATCAGAGTAAAAAGAGGTAAATTAAACAGACAAAAATACGCTTGATAAAAAATCAAAATGATAGTCATAAAGATACTCACTAGACTTGAGCAAAGAGTATATAAAGAGTGAGAATTTCAATGAAAAGACAGAAAATATAAAAGAATCACTATGAGATTTTAAAAATTCAATAACTAAAATAAAAAATACACCAGAGGAAATGAGCAGGAGACTAGAAGATATAGAATGGATCGGCAATCTGGAAGACATTGTAATGAAAATTAACCAAGCAGAACAGTAAAAAGAGAAAAAAAAAAGAATTAATAAAAATTGAGAGTACATTGAGGGAACTCAGTGAAATCATCAAGCATAATAATACTGGCATTATATAGATTTGAGAAGAGAAAGAAAAGGGGTAGAAAAATTTTTGAAGAGATAATAGCTGAAAACTTTCCCAATATGGGGAAGGAAATAGACATTTGTGTCCAGAAAACACAGAAAGGCCATAAGAAGGTAAAAACACGAGGAGATCAAGAACAAGACACATAATAATTAAAATATCAAAAAGCAATTATCATTGCTTATTCTCCTTATCAGTAGAATTTTACAAGCAGTAAGAGAAAACAGATACAAGGGAAACCTCATAAGACTATCAGCTGATTTTTTTTTAGCACAGTGCAGTCCAGAAAGGACTGATATGATATATTCAAAATGCTGAAAGGAAAAGAAAAGCACCCAAGAATACTCTACCCAGAAAGGTTATTTGGGAATAGAAGGATAAATGAAAAGTTTGTCAGAGAAATAGAAGTTAAAGGAGACCACCATCACTAATGCAGCCTTAGAAGAAATGTTAATGGAAAAAATTTGAGTGAAATAAAAGTCATAACTAGAGGTAAAAATGTATATAATAAAAGGAGAAAACTCCACAGGTAAAAACAAACATACAGTAATGATTAATCGATTAATCACTTACACAGCCAGAATGGTGGTTAAAATACAAAAGTAATAAAATTAATTATGCTATAAAAATTAGTCAAGGAATACACAAAATAAAAAAGAAGCACAAAATGACATTTAGTGCTTTTAAATTTGATTCTTTTATAATTTGTTTGAATGTAAGCAACCATCAACTTAATATAGACTGCTATATATATAAGATGTCACAGAAGAATCCAATGGTAATCACAAATAAAAACTTAGACACAAAAAAAGTAAAGAAAAAGGAATCCAAGCATAATACCAAAGAAAGCCATAAAACCACGAGGAAAGAGAGCAGTAAAAAAAGAAAAGAATTACCAAAAAAAAAAAGAGAGAAAATTAACATAATGGCAATAAACACATTATTCAATAACTAATCAATAATTAATATTAATTAATAATCAATAATTACTTTAAATATAAGTAGACTAAATACTCCAATAAAAAAACATAGGATGACTGAATGGATAAACAAACAAACAAAAAACAATACCTATCTATATGCTGTCAACAAAAGACTCACTTCAGACCTAAAGACATATACAGAGTGAAAGTGAAGGGATGGGAAAATACATACTATGCAAATGGAAGGGGAGAAAAAGCCAGATTAGCCATACTTGTATCAAGAAAAAAAAATAAAAAAAAATAGACTTTAAAATAAAACTGTAGCAAGAGACAAAGAAAAGCAGTATAAAAAGATAAAGTAATCAATCCAAGAGAGTATAGCAATTGTAAATATATATATATATATATATAATTGTAAATATATATATATATATACCCAATATTAGAGCACCTAAGTACATAAAGCAAATATTAACAGCTATAAAGAAGGAAATGGACAGTAATACAAAAATAATGGAGAATTTTAACACCTTACTTACATCAATGGACACATCATTCAAACAGAAATTCAACAAGGAAATGCAGTTCTGAATGACAGACTAGACCAGAGGGACCTGATATATACAGAACATTCCATTCAACATCAGAAGAATACACATTTTTTTTCAAGTGTACATGGAATATTCTCCAGGATACATCATATGTTAGATACAAAACAAATCGAAGTCTGAAAACCTTTAAGAATAAAATCAGGGCACCTAGGTGGCTCAGAGGTTCAGCTCTGCCTTTGTCTTAGGTCATGATCACAGGGTCCTGGGATTGAGTCCTGCATCAGGCTCCCCACAGGGAGTCTGCTTCTCCCTCTGCCTATGTTTCTGTCTCTCTCTTTCTGTCTCTCATGAATAAATAAGTGAAATCTTTTTTTAAAAAGATTAAAATCATATCACACATATTTTTTACCACAAAGTTATAAAATTAGATATCAATTACAAGAAAAAACTCAGAAAAACCCCCACAAATACATGTAGGCTAAACCTGTTACTGTATAATGAATGGGTCTATCAAGAAATCAAAGAGAAAATTTTAAAAATACAAACAAATGAAAATTTTCAAAAAATTATAAAATAATTGAATACAGAAAAAAACAATTCTAAGAGGTAAGCTTGTTTCAATACTGGCTTATTTCAAAAAACAAGAAAAATCTGAAATAAAAATCTTATACCTAAAGGAGCTTAAAAAAAAGAATGAAGTCCACAAGTAATCAAAGCTCAAAGAAAGGGAATAATAAATAATAGAATAGAAATAAATGAAATAGAGACTTTTAAAAAGTTTAAAAGAACAAGGAAACCAAGAGATGATTCTTTGAAAAGATAAACAAAATTGATAAACCTTCAGCCAAACTCATCAGGAAAAAAAGAAGAGTCAAATAAATAAAATTAAAAGAAGGCAAAGTAACAAACTGACCCCACAGATATACCAACAATTATAAAAGAATATTGTGAAAAAATTATATGCTAACAAATTGGACAACCTGGAAGAAATGGATAAAATTCTAGAATCATACAATCTCCCAAAACTGAATGCAGAAGAAATGGAAAATCTGAACAGACTGATTACTAGTAAGGGAAATGAATTGACAATTAAAACGTTCCCAAGAAATAAAAGTATGGAACCAGAAACCAGATAGCTTGACAGATGAATTACAACAAACATTAAAAAAAAAAAAAAAAAGAGTTAATATCTATTCTTGTTAAACTATTTCATAAATAGAAGAAAAACTTCCAAATTCATCTCAAGAGGCTAGCATTACTTTTATATTAATACCAGATAAAGACCCTACAAAAAAAAAAAAGAAAGAAAGAAAAACTACAGGCCAGTATCTCTGATGAATGTAAATACAAAAATCCTCAAGAAAAATATTAAACAACCAAGTTCAACAATCCATCAAAAAATCATCCATCATGATCAAGTATGATTTATTCCAGGGAAGTAATAATGTTTCAATATTCAAAAATCAATGCAATGTACCATATTAAGAGAAATGATAAAAATCATATGATCATATCAATAGATGTGAAACAAACATTTACAAAGTGCAACATCCATTCATGATGACAACTCTCAACAAAGATTCAGAGGGAACATACCTCGATGTAATAAAAGCTATATGTGAAAAACCCACAGCTAACATCATACATACTCAATGGTGAAAAACTGAAAGTTTTTCCTCTAAGATTTAGGAATATGACAAGGATGTTCACTCTCACCACTTCTATTCAATATAGTACTGGAAGTTCGAGATACAGCAATCAGACAGAAATAAAAGGCATTTGAGTTGGTAAGGAAGAAGTAAAATTGATGCCATTTGCAGATAACATGGGACTATATACATAAAATCTTAAAAATTCCACCAAATCTCCACTAGAACTGATCAATGAATTCAGTAAAATATACCAAATTAGGATACAGAAATCTATTGGATATACCAATAGTGAAGCAGCAGAAAGAGCAATTAAGAAAATAATCTCATTTACAAGAAGTAACAGTATTGGGCAGGAAGTTGATAAAAGTGAACCTCATGCACTGTTGGTGGGAACAAAAATGGTGCAGCCATTGTGATAAACAGCATGGAGATTCCTCACCAACTTAAAAACAAATATCACATGATCCAGTTATTCCATTATTATTTATTCAAATGAAACAAAAACACTAAACCAAAAAGATATATATATCCATATATTTATTGCAGCATTATTTATAGTAGTCAAGATACAGAAGTAACCCAAGTGCCCATCAATAAAAGCATGGATAAAGAAGATGTGGCATACACACACACACACACACAGATACACACGCACACACAATGGAATGTTACCCATAAAAAATGAGATCTTGCCATTGTTATCACATGGCAAGATCCACTTGGATGGACCTAGAGGCTGTTATGTTATGTGAAATAGGTCAGACAAAGACAAATACCATGTGATTTCAATTATATTAGAATGTAAAAACCAAAACAAAAGAATAATTATGCAAAAAACAGAAATAGACCTATATGTATGGAAAACAACCTGATGATTGCCAGAAGGAGGAGGTTGGGGATGGGCAAAATAATTAAGGGAGACTGGGATATGAAGGCTTTCAGTTATGGAGTGAATAGGTCATGTATATAAAGGCTACTCCATGGGGAAAGTAGTCGTTACTGCTGTAATAGCATTCATTGTATGGGGATAGATGGTAGCTACGTCTATGATCATAGAATAATGTATAGATTTGTCAAGTCAGTGTGTTGTACACCTGGAACTCTTTTAACACTGTATGTCAACTATACTTCAATAACAAATTAAAATAAAATAAATATGATCAAATTTACTAAACTGTCCACAGGCACAGACAACACCACCTTAAGAAAAACAAAAAGCAGAATAAGTGTTCAAGACAAAAATAGGAACAAAGAATGAGGGCAATAAGTAGATAATAGTAAAAAACATGGCAGATATTAACACAGTAATATCAATAATTACCTTAAACATCAAAGATCTAAATACATCAATTAAAAGACAGATTGTCAGCATGAATCAAAAAACAAGAAATTCACTTTAAATACTCATATAGATCTAAAGTAAAGGGATGGAAAAAATATGCCATGTTAACATTAAAGAAATAATAGTTACTATATTAATTTCAGACAGCAGACTGCACAGAAGGAAATTTTTTTTTTTTAAGATTTTGTTTATTTATTCATGACAGACACAGAGAGAGAGAGAGAGAGACAGAGACACAGGCAGAGGGAGAAGCAGGCCCCATGCAGGGAACCCGACATGGGACCCGATCCCGGGTCTCCAAGATCACGCCTTGGGCTGAATGCAGGTGCCAAACCGCTGAGCCACCCGGGGATCCCACACAGCAGGAAATATTATCACAGATAGACATGTTACATAGTAATATAGGAAGTCAATAAATCAATGAGATATAACAATTCCTAATGTGTATGTGCCTAATACCAGAGTGGCAAAATATCTGAGGAAAAATTAATAGAATTACAAAGAAAAATAGATTTATCCACAATTATATTTGGAGACTTTAATACCCTTATACCACAAATGGACAAATCCAGCAGGAAGAAACTCTGTAAGGACATAGTTGAACTCAACAGCACCATGAACCACTGGATTTAATTGAAGTTAATAGACTACTTACACAACAACAAATTTAATATTGTTTTCAAGCTCACATAAAATGTTCACCAGGATAGACCATATCCAGGGCCTAAAAACATACCGTAACAATTTTAAAAGAAAAAAGAAGTCATACAACTTTTGCTTTCACATCACAATAGAATTAACCTAGAAATCAGTAATAGCTGAAAAGGGCCAAAAAATAGAATATTAAATAACATAGTTCCAAGTAGCATGTGAATCAAAGATGAAATCTGAAGAGAAATTTAAAAATATTTTGAACTAAAAAAAATGAAAATACAGCTTTTCAAAATGTATGCGATATGGTGAAAGCAGTGTTTAGAGGGAGATCTATAGCTTTGCATTTTTAGAAAAGATAAAAGATCTAAAATCAATATCGTAGGCTTCTACTTTAGGGAAATAGTAAAAAGAAATCAAATTCAGCACAAAGTTAGCATAAGAAATAATCATTATAGTAGTAATCAATTAAATTGAAAACTGGGGATAAAGAAAATCAACAAAGTTAGAAGCTCATTTTTTGGAAAATATTAATAGAATTGATGAGCCTGAGTTAGACTAATTAAGAAAATAAAAGAAGGCATAAATTAAGTAATATCAAAAATGAAAGAGGGGGTCACTATAGATGATAAAGAAACAAATACTATGAACAGCTTTAGGCACACAAATATGATCACTTAGGTGAAATGGACCAATTCCTTGAAAGACATAATCTGCCAAAACTCACACAAGAAGATATAGACCATTTCAATAAGTTTATACCAATTTAAAAAATTGAAGCAATAATTAAATCTCTTAAAACAGAGAACACAAGGCCCATATGGGTTTAGTGGTGAATTCTGCCAAACAACTGGACAGACACAGGCCAAAACAACAACAACAACAAAAAATCTAGATATAAGATTAACTCACCCTTCACAAAAATTAACTCAAAGTAGGTCATAGACCAAAATGTAAAATGCAAAGTTGTACAAAACTCGTAGAAGATAACATAGTAGGAAACCTAGATGATTTTGGTATGATGTCTTTTTTAGATACAACACCAATGTCATGATCCCCAATATAAGTAATTGATAATTTAGCTTCATTAAAATTAAAAAAAATCTACTGTGTGAATGGTTATGTGAAGGGAATGAAAAAACCTACCACAGAATGGGAGAAAATATTTGCCAACAATAAATCTAATATAGAACATCCCCCACCCATTTTACTAAAAATTCTTAAAACAACAATAAAACAAAAAAATTGATTAAAAAATAGGCAAAAGACCTGAAAAGATATCTCAACAAAGGTTATGTACAGATGGCAAGTAAACATATAAAAAAGATGTTTATCATTGTATGTCATTAGAGACTTGCAAATTAAAACAATGATATACTTCTATTAAAGTTATCAAAATCCAAAATACTGACAATGCCAATGCTAAAAAAGATTCAGAGCAATAGAAACTGTCATTTTGGGCAGCCTGGGTGGCTCAGTGGTTTACTGCCGCCTTCAGCCCAGGGCCTGATCCTGGAGACCTGGGATCAAGTCCCACGTCGGGTTCCCTGCGTGGAGCCTCCTTTTTCCTCTGCCTGTGTCTCTGCCTTTCTCTCTCTCTGTCTCTGTGTATCTCATGAAAATAAAATATTAAAAAAAAGAAACTATTTTTTTTTTGGCAGTAGGAATGCAAAATATATGTTTAGGAAGGCAGTTTTCTGTTTTCTTACAAAACTAAGTATACTCTCACCATATAATTTAGCAATCATGTTCCTTGGCATTTACATGAAAGAGCTGAAAATTTATATCTACACAAAAACCTGAACACATATTTATGGCAGCTTTGTTCATAACTGCCAAAATGAAGAAATAGCCAAAAGTCCTTTAGTAGGTGAGTGGATAGATAAACTGGTATGTCCAGACAATGGAATATTATTGTGTTAAAAAAAAAAAATAAGTGAGCCACTGAGCCATAAACAGACAAGGAGGAACCTTAAATGCATATTGGTAAGTGAAATAGACCAATCTGTAAAGGCTACACACCATATGATTCCAATCATACAACATTCTGGAAAAAAACAAAACAAAACAAAACTATGGAGACAAGAAAACGGACAGTGGTTGTCAGGGGTTGGAGGAAAGGGAAGGATGGATAGGTGGAGTACGGAGTATTTTTATAGCAGTGAAACTTTTCTCTATCGCAGATATGTATTATTATATATTTTTCTAAACTAATAGAATGCACTACCACAAGAGTGAACCCTAAAATAAACTATGAACTTTCGGCATTAATGATAGATCAATCTAGGCTCATGGATGGTAACAAATGTACTCCTCTGATGCAGGATGCTGATAGTTGGGGAGGTTACAGGTGTGTAGGGACAAGCGTAACATGTGAACTCTTGTACTTTCCTTTTAATTTTGTTGCGAACTAAAAATGCTTTAAAAATAAAGTTTACTAGTAAAAATAAAAAAAAAAAATCAGATCCCTGGGTCCTATCTCCTGCGGACTTATTTGAATCTTTGAAGTTGAGACCCAGCCCTCTGCATGCTGAATTTCTCATGTTTATACTCAGAGTAAGAATCTAATGAGATCCAGCAGAATCTCTAAAACTTAGTATGATCACAAAATACGGATAGATAACTACACACCCCTGTCCTGGTTATGAAACTACTGAAACCAGCAACTATGAGATAAGAAATAAACTCAATTTCCCACAAGCATAGCGTTTGTTTTCTCGTTGTTGTTTTGACAGCTGTTCAAAATCAGGAAGAAGCTCTGTCATGACATCTGGAAGTTGCTTTCAAAGGTTTCCAGCTGTGTTTGCAAATTGAAACTTCAGTCTGGTCAGATAATGCAGACAACTTCTATGCTTCTAAGCAGTTTCGTGGTTTGCAAAATTATTTTAGCCACAGAATCAGCTCTTCTGCCAGCAACTTAACCAAATTTAGTGCAATCAAATGGGAAGGGCTTTTATTGAATAGTCAAAACAACAACCACTTCACACTTTGCTGAGAGCTTAAAAGCAGGCCTATAAAATACTGACAAGCAATGCTTCAGAAATTATTTCCTACCTGGTAAGGTATATTTGATGCTATTTCTACTAGAGTCGTAGACTGTTAAAACTTCTCAGAGGCTAGCAGATTAGTTTTCTTTTGATGACACAAATTTATAATAATAGGCATTAAATTTCTTAAGGACTATTTTTTAAGAACATAATGGGGTATTCACTCATGCATTTTAGTGTTTCTAAAATATCCCAGGTCATTGTTTCTAAATTTAATTTATTATACAGTGACACTACAGCAAGAGTGAAAACAAGTAGAAGAATTGTTAGCAGTATTAATTAAAGAAACTAATCATTAAGGGAATGAGGAGATATTAGGCATGAAGCTGTGGAACTTTACTATGTTAGTGTGTCATATCATAGTTGGGAAGCATAGTAGTAGATCATAATTTTAAATTTTATTGAATTTCTCTATTGCCTATAGCATGAATGCTGTAATTTTAAGTCTTGTTTATTCAAACCTTAGTTTGCTGGAGTTCTGCTAATGAACATGATTATGTTAATTTGTTAATGCTTTTTAATCTTATATGACTCTTTGTTTTACCTGTCCAAGGCAAATGCTGGTTGTTTCAATATTTCACAAAGAAACATCTTAAAGAATCACTACTAATTGAGCAACTGTAATTTATCAAGTGCATAAACCAGCAGTAGGCACTATCAAGAATGCAATAGAACGATGCATCAGATGGGAAGTTTTCAACTGCAAATAATACAATATTAAATTAACTGTTAAAAACTGTGAGGGTATACATTTTGTTTTGTGGAAAGAAGTCTCCCTGCAAGGCAGTAGGAGGATTGACACTAGCTAATAAATATCCTCAGAGATCAAGTTCCATTCTTTGTTACATTCCATTACCCTCACCCTCATTTCCAAGTTAGGTATAGCAGCCCTAGGTAGCCCAACCTTACACAACACCATCTTAAGACAGAGAAACAAAAGGGTCATAGTATCTTTGCACATTTCTTTTTTGTTGAGAAAGAAAACCTTTCCAGAAATATTTTCTTTTTGCAGATTTTCTTACCGGTTCTCTTGACCAAGATTGCATCACGTGCACATGCATGAGCTACAAGGGAAGTTGGAAAGGAATGGATCCCTTGAGAGAGAGGATGGCTTCTGTCACCTGGGATGAATTGTGTAGTTGGGTGTGGAGTGGGAAGGAAAAGTGCCAAGGTAGTAAGCAATATCTGTCTCAAAGGTTTAACCTTTTAAAAACTCTCAATAATAACACATTTTTGCCTATTTATTATTTATGGAGTATTTTTCAAGTAAGTCATATCCATCCTTAAAATGAACATGCCTAATAAAAACACTATATCCATTTCCATTTTTATTTATGAGAGATCTCAGTGTCCCAACAGATAATTTTGAGCCAGGTAGCACAATTTATACTTTCTTATATACAGCAGTATAAGTATATAACAGCTCAGGGTAAAGAGATATTAGTTAGGGTATTTATGTTTAGTGTGTTGAAATAAATATATATAATACTGGAACAACTGACCACTAAAGGAGATGATTTTGATGGAAAGATACAGGATCAACTTGGAAGAGAAGAAAAGGACTGAGTCAGAAAGACTAACTACAGGCTGAGTCAGAGGCAACTTTTCATGATCCCTGCCTTAAAAAAAGAAAAAAAAAAAAGTTGAGGAAATAAATGAGACCATGGTAACTAAATCGAAGGAATTGTTAATGCAAAAGTAGAGACATGATTAGATAGAAGAGCTTGAAGAAAGACAAAACTTAAAAAAAAATAAACCAATATGTCCTATTCCATAATAGAATCATAACAGTATCACAGAAAGGGCACTGTTGAAATAAACTAATTTGGAAAAATCAGTGTCAAGTTTGAGATAAATAAATTTGCAGAGATGAGTGAACTTTCAATTATAAAGATTATAAACAAATATGGAAATAATGTGGAAATGAAGTCAAGATTAAAGCTCTTTGAGCATTGTCTTTAAGGACAGTATTTTTAGAAGGATGTAAGATAAGAGAATGTAAGCATGACATAAATATGGCAGAGGACATACTCTGCTGAAAAACTTTTGGGTTATATAACTGTTTCTATCAGTGTGAATTTAAAACTGTCAAAATCTGTAGCTGATCAGTTTAATTTCATCAAATGTAGGAGTCTAAAAGAAAAAAATGAGCAAATATCAAATAATATGCAGGTGTTTATTTTATTTATTTATTTTTATTTTTTAATATGCAGTTTTTAAAGAAAGAGCACTGTATGGGCACCTAGCATTTTTCCCATTCTACACTCTTTGCTCCCTCTGCATTGGCTTTCTTTCTGGTTCCTGAAACTCCAAATTTGTTGTACTTGCTTTTGCATTTGCTATTTTCTTTCCTGAATTCTCTGCTTGAATCCCAGCATTATATTTTAGCTGTGTGGCTTTAGGGAAGTAATTTAACATCTGGGCAACTCATTCTCTAAATTTGTAAAGTAAGGTATATATATACATGCATACATAAATACATATATATACATATAAGTATATATACACATATAGGTAAGGTATATACATACATACATACGTATAGATATCTATATAAAATGATCTGCCTTAGAGATTATTAGCATTGCATGAATTAATACACAAAGGTTTCTCAAAGAGGCATTTACACACACTTGAGATCAAAGAAATCTCTGACATTAGCTAATCTCTGACATTGTGCAGTAGTTCAGTCCTGGATCAAGATAGGAAAAGTTTAGAAAAATTCAACTCTGAGAGTGCCTCAGATTGGTT
Source organism: Canis aureus (assembly GCF_053574225.1). Classification (NCBI taxonomy): domain Eukaryota; kingdom Metazoa; phylum Chordata; class Mammalia; order Carnivora; family Canidae; genus Canis; species Canis aureus. The sequence continues at coordinate 55,980,060 of NC_135617.1, read as the reverse complement.
TTTCTGTCAATATAGTGTGATATGTTTGATGTCAAATATTCCCTGCTTCTACCCACATCCACACAAAACCACAAACAGTTCTTGCCAATTATCCTCTCATCTAAGACTAGCCAGGCTGGAATTGACTCCTCTCATGACAGAAACCACACAAAAGTCCAGAGCCCAAGGCAATGCTCTGCTTCCCTTGTCAGTGCTCTTCCTTGTTATCAGTGACTTATGTCTGTTTCTATGTTTCACTTGCTCTGCTCATTCAGTTTCTGCACACAGCCTGGTTCTTGTTTGTTCAGTTCTTGCCAAACTATTCTGCATATGGGTGTCTAGTGCAGCCTGGTCAGCAACTGGTTTGCACGGCTGCTGTTTAACTTTGAATGCCATCCCTTTTGTGTGACATGGTTCTCACATCAGTACCTAGATGAGCCCTCCTTGCAATTATTTCAGGGATTTCAGACATTATCCTCTGCTTTGGTGACAGGTTTCTGATCTAAGTCCAAATTATAACCATATTTGTTTTTTATCACAATGATGTTCATTCTTGAAAGTCATTGTGGGGTTTTTTGTTTGTTTTTGGTTATTGTTTTCCTCATCATGTATTTGTGTATGCTTAATTTACTCCATTCCTTTTTTGTTAAGCCTAAGTGGAAACTGGTATACAAAAGATACATTTACTGCTCTATTTAAATCTGGAGGAGATGATAGGGGATTTTATGATCTCATTTCCCTCTTACCCAAAGTTAATTCTTGTGATATTCCCAACTATTAAGGGAAAAATTGGCAAAGCCTGGATCTCTCACAAATATTTTAAATATGGTAATTTGTTCAGGTAATATACATATTACAGCAAAATTATTCATGTTATTTCAAAGTGCTTCATTCATTTATTCATTTAGTGAATATTTATTGAGGTCCTGATACATGTCAGACATCATTCTAGAAGCTTACTGTATAGAATTGAGACCTTTATGAGTAAGGAATGGGGGTTTGTATTGCTCTCTTTGACAGACAATGAGTTAGTTGTATAATTCATCCAATTTCATTAGGCAAGTGTGTAGCAGAACCAGAAATACAAATGTTCCTTCTGAAGTTCTATTTTTTTGTGCTATTCACAAGTAACTTACATTTGCATTATTGTTAGCTCTTTTTGAAGTGAATTGACATTGCAGATACTCTCATATGGCTGTAAATAGTTCTATAATTTGGGATAAATTGAATCAACAGCTTAGCATGATTCTAAGTAAATACTCATATTTATATATATGCATTATAAAGATTGTAATCATACTGAAGTAACCAATAACAAAAAATCAAATTTGAAAAGGTATTTATCGTTATTTCTCTCATTTTATATTTTAAATGGAATAGTTGATTTTTAAATTGTGCTTTGCTTATTTGTTATTACTGATTAAAACTTTGTATTAGTAAATAAGCTTTAATTTATTTTTTTTAATTTATTTTTTATTGGTGTTCAACTTACTAACATACAGAATAACCCCCAGTGCCTGTCACCCATTCACTCCCACCCCTGCCCTCCTCCCCTTCTACCACCCCTAGTTCGTTTCCCAGAGTTAGCAGTCTTTACGTTCTGTCTCCCTTTCTGATATTTCCCACACATTTCTTCTCCTTTCCCTTATATTCCCTTTCACTATTATTTATATTCCCCAAATGAATGAGAACATACAATGTTGGTCCTTCTCCGATTGACTTACTTCACTCAGCATAATACCCACCAGTTCCATCCACGACGAAGCAAATGGTGGGTATTTGTCATTTCTAATGGCTAATATCCCATTGTATACATAAACCACATCTTCTTTATCCATTCATCTTTCGATGGACACCGAGGCTCCTTCCACAGTTTGGCTATTGTGGCCATTGCTGCTATAAACATCGGGGTGCAGGTGTCCCTGCGTTTCATTGCATCTGTATCTTTGGGGTAAATCCCCAGCAGTGCAATTGCTGGATCGTAGGGCAGGTCTATTTTTAACTCTTTGAGGAACCTCCACACAGTTTTCCAGAGTGGCTGCACCAGTTCACATTCCCACCAACAGTGTAAGAGGGTTCCCTTTTCTCCGCATCCTCTCCAACATTTGTGGTTTCCTGCCTTGTTAATTTGCCCCATTCTCACTGGTGTGAGGTGGTATCTCATTGTGGTTTTGATTTGTATTTCCCTGATGGCAAGTGATGCAGAGCATTTTCTCATGTGCATGTTGGCCATGTCTATGTCTTCCTCTGTGAGATTTCTGTTCATGTCTTTTGCCCATTTCATGATTGGATTGTTTGTTTCTTTGGTGTTGAGTTTAATAAGTTCTTTATAGATCTTAGGGAGGGAAGGGAAACGAGCCCTTTCTCTGATATGTCATTTGCAAATATCTTCTCCCATTCTGTAGGTTGTCTTTGAGTTTTGTTGACTGTATCCTTTGCTGTGCAAAAGCTTCTTATCTTGATGAAGTCCCAATAGTTCATTTTTGCTTTTGTTTCTTTTGCCTTCATGGATGTATCTTGCAAGAAGTTACTGTGGCCTAGTTCAAAAACGATGTTGCCTGTGTTCTCCTCTAGGATTTTGATGGACTCTTGTCTCACATTTAGATCTTTCATCCATTTTGAGTTTATCTTTGTGTATGGTGCAAGAGAGTGGTCTAGTTTCATTCTTCTGCATGTGGATGTCCAATTTTCCCAGCACCATTTATTGAAGAGACTGTCTTTCTTCCAATGGATAGTCTTTCAGTCTTTCCTCCTTTATTGAATATTAGTTGACCATAAAGTTCAGGGTCCACTTCTGGATTCTCTATTCTGTTCCACTGATCTATGTGTCCGTTTTTGTGCCAGTACCACACTGTCTTGATGACCACAGCTTTGTAGTACAACCTGAAATCTGGCATTGTGATGCCCCCAGATATGGTTTTCTTTTTTAAAATTCCCCTGGCTATTCGGGGTCTTTTCTGATTCCACACAAATCTTAAAATAATTTGTTCTAACTCTCTGAAGAAAGTCCATGGTATTTTGATAGGGATTGCATTAAACGTGTATACTGCCTTGGGTAACATTGACATTTTCACAATATTAATTCTGCCAATCCGTGAGCATGGAATATTTTTCCATCTCTTTGTGTCTTCCTCAATTTCTTTCAGAAGTGTTCTATAGTTTTGAGGGTATAGATCCTTTATATCTTTGGTTAGGTTTATGCCTAGGTATCTTCTGCTTTTGGGTGCAATTGTAAATGGGATTGACTCCTTAATTTCTCTTTCTTCAGTCTCATTGTTAGTGTATAGAAATGCCACTGACTTCTGGGCATTGATTTTGTATCCTGCCACACTACCAAATTGCTGTATGAGTTCTAGCAATCTTGGGGTGGAGACTTTTGGGTTTTCTATGTAGAGTATCATGTCATTGGCGAAGAGGGAGAGTTGACTTCTTCTTTGCCAATTTGAATGCCTTTAATGTCTTTTTGTTGTCTGATTGCTGAGGCTAGGACTTCCAGTACTATGTTGAATAGCAGTGGTGAGAGTGGACATCCCTGTCTTGTTCCTGATCTTAGGGGAAAGGCTCTCAGTGCTTCCCCATTGAGAATGATATTTGCTGTGGGCTTTTCATAGATGGCTTTTAAGATGTTGAGGAATGTTCCCTCTATCCCTACACTCGAAGAGTTTTGATCAGAAATGGATGCTGTATTTTGTCAAATGCTTTCTCTGCATCTAATGAGAGGATCATATGGTTCTTGGTTTTTCTCTTGCTGATATGATGGATCACATTGATTATTTTACGGGTGTTGAACCAGCCTTGTGTCCCGGGGATAAATCCTACTTGGTCATGGTGAATAGTTTTCTTAATGTACTGTTGGATCCTATTGGCCAGTATCTTGTTGAGAATTTTTGCATCCATGTTCATCAGGGATATTGGTTTGTAATTCTCCTTTGTGGGGTCTTTGTCCGGTTTTGGAATTAAGGTGATGCTGGCCTCATAGAACGAATTTGGAAGTACTCCATCTCTTTCTATCTTTCCAAACAGCTTTAGGAGAATAGGTATGGTTTCTTCTTTAAACGTTTGATAGAATTCCCCTGGGAAGCCATCTGGCCCTGGACTCTTGTGTCTTGGGAGGTTTTTGATGACTGCTTCAATTTCCTCCCTGGTTATTGTCCTGTTCAGGTTTTCTATTTCTTCCTGTTCCAGTTTTGGTAGTTTGTGGCTTTCCAGGAATGTGTCCATTTCTTCTAGATTGTCTAATTTATTGGCATATATCTGTTCATAATATGTTTTTAAAATCGTTTGTATTTCCTTGGTGTTGGTAGTGATCTCTCCTTTCTCATTCATGATTTTATTAATTTGAGTCTTCTCTCTCTTCTTTTTAATAAGGCTGGCTAATGGTTTATCTATCTTATTAATTCTTTCAAAGAACCAACTCCTGGTTCTGTTGATCTGTTCCACAGTTTTTCTGGTCTCGATTTCGTTGAGTTCTGCTCGAATTTTTATTAACTCTCGTCTTCTCCTGGGTGTAGGATCTATCTGATGTTTTTTCTCTAGCTCCTTTAGGTGTAAGGTTAGCTTTTGTATTTGAGTTCTTTCCAGTTTTTGAATGGATGCTTGTATTGCGATGCATTTCCCCCTTAGGACTGCATTTGCTGCATCCCAAAGATTATGAATGGTTGCATCTTCATTCTCATTAGTTTCCATGAATCTTTTTAATTCTTCCTTAATTTCCTGGTTGACCCTTTCATCTTTTAGCAGGATGGTCCTTAACCTCCACGTGTTTGAGGTCCTTCCAAACTTCTTGTTGTGATTTAGTTCTAATTTCAAGGTATTATGGTCTGAGAATACGCAGGGGACGATCCCAGTCTTTTGGTATCGGTTCAGACCTGATTTGTGACCCAGTATGTGGTCTATTCTGGAGAAAGTTCCATGTGCACTTGAGAAGAATGTGTATTCAGTTGAGTTTGGATGTAGAGTTCTGTAGATATCTGTGAAATCCATCTGGTCCAGTGTATCATTTAAAGCTCTCGTTTCTTTGGAGATGTTGTGCTTAGAAGACCTATCGAGTATAGAAAGAGCTAGATTGAAGTCACCAAGTGACTTTGGTTATTAATTGATTTATATATTTGGCAGCTCCCACATTCGGGGCATATATATTGAGGATTGTTAAGTCCTCTTGTTGGATATATCCTTTAAGTATGAGATAGTGTCCCTCTTCATCTCTCACTACAGTCTTCGGGGTAAATTTTAGTTTATCTGATATAAGGATGGCTACCCCTGCTTTCTTTTGAGGACCATTCGAATGGTAAATGGTTCTCCAACCTTTTATTTTCAGGCTGTAGGTGTCCTTCTGTCTAAAATGAGTCTCTTGTAGACAGCAAATAGATGGGTCCTGCTTTTTTATCCAGTCTGAAACCCTGCACCTTTTGATGGGGTCATTAAGCCTGTTCACGTTCAGAGTTACTATTGAGAGATATGAGTTTAGTGTCATCATGATATCTATTCAGTCCTTTTTTTTGTGGATTGTTCCACTGAACTTCTTCTTAAAGGGGAATTTTAAGAGTCCCCCTTAAAATTTCTTGCAGAGCTGGTTTGGAGGTCACATATTCTTTCAGTTGCTGCCTGTCTTGGAAGCTCTTTGTCTCTCCTTCCATTTTGAATGAGAGCCTTGCTGGATAAAGTATTCTTGGTTGCATGTTCTTCTCATTTAGGACCCTGAATATATCCTGCCAGCCCTTTCTCGCCTGCCAGGTCTCTGTGGAGAGGTCTGCTGTTACCCTAATACTCCTCCCCATAAAAGTCAGGGATTTCTTGTCTCTTGCTGCTTTAAGGATCTTCTCTTTATCTTTGGAATTTGCAAGCTTCACTATTAAATGTCGAGGTGTTGAACGGTTTTTATTGATTTTTTTTGGGGGGGGTCTCTCTATTTCCTGGATCTGAATGCCTGTTTCCCTTCCCAGATTAGGAAAGTTTTCAGCTAGAATTTGTTCAAATACATATTCTGGCCCTCTGGCCCTTTCGGCACCCTCAGGAACCCCAATTAAACGTAGGTTTTTCTTCCTCAGGTTGTCGTTTATTTCCCTTAATCTAACTTCATGGTCTTTTAATTGTTTGTCTCTTTTTTCCTTAGTTTCCCTCTTTGCTATCAACTTGTCTTCTATGTCACTCACTCGTTCTTCCACCTCGTTAACCCTCGTCGTTAGGACTTCTAGTTTGGATTGCATCTCATTCAATTGATTGTTAATTTTTGCCTGATTAGCTCTAAATTCTGCAGTCATGAAGTCTCTTGAGTCCTTTATGCTTTTTTCTAGAGCCACCAGTAGCTGTATAATAGTGCTTCTGAATTGGCTTTCTGACATTGAATTGTAATCAAGAACTCAAGAAAGAGACTCCTAATTATAGAAAACAAACTGATCAAACTAATGGTTACCAGAGGGGAAGTGGGTAGGCGGATGGGTGAAATAGGTGATGAGCATTAAGGAATGCACCTGTCATGATGAGCACCAGATGATGTATGTAATAACTGAATCACTATATTATACACTGAAATTAATATAAACTGTATGTTAACTGGAATTAAAATAAAAATGTAAAAAAAAAAATAGAACACAAAACATTGTGTCCTGTACTCTAATAGCCATATTTAAAAAAATTATTTTTATATAGAATTAGGTGGTGCACTCAGTGGGGAAACTGTCATGAAAATGTGAGTTATCTTCTTTTAGAAGGAACAGGTTCTGACAGAAAGAGACCTCGGCACAGAAATGATCTTAAGCTTAGATGAAAATTCCGTGGTAAGCATAGTAGTAAAAAGATAAGCAAAAATATACAATTCAAGAAAGTAAAAAAAGGTCTAAACATGTATTAAAAGATTCTGAAAGCAATCTCATATGTGGATTTTGAAACACTGAGCTTTTTTTTTTTGTCCTTTAACTCATAATATGGAAAAGGAAAGATTGGTAATGTCCAGTGATAGAAAAATATGTGGAAAATATAAATTACTATTCCACTATTAGTGGAATTTCACATGAGTCCAATGATTTGGTTTGAAATTAAAATTTCTACCAAATTATAAAGTACAAAATTCATTGATTAGGCAATCTCACTATGGCAAATCAGTTCTAACAATATGTTATATATGTGAACAAAAAGGGGGATGTTCATTGCATCTTTATAAAAATATTTATTTATTTTTTTATAAAAAATTTAAAACATACATGCTCATAAAATGAGGTTTGCATAATGTCAGCATTATAATATATTATGCAACAAGTAAAAATTGAGATAAGTCTATACATACTAACTTGTAAAAATATTCAAGGTGTATTTTAATTTTAAAAAAATAATTATGCAATGATTTAATTTTTAAAACAACAGTGATGCAATCTATATAGGCAATGTAAGTTTTTTAATTGTTTTAATGTCTAGAAATACACACATTTGCATATATACAGTGATTACAGTAACAAATTGTGAACTGATATGGAAATATAATTTTATTTTTTTTTATCTATATACTTCCATACTTTTTCTTTAAACTACTTTCATTAAAGTATATGTTGTGTAATTTCATACAAAGGATCTGTATCAGTAGGATAATTTCGACCAAGAAAGTTTATACCTGGAAATGTATGAACAGACTGATGGGGAAAGTATCAGACAGATAATCATAGTCTGATCTAAAAGAGCAGGAAGAGGTTGGGGCATCTGGGTGGCTCAATTGCTTAAGCATCTGCCTTTGGCTCAGATAATGATCCCAGAGTTTTGGAATTAAGTCCCACTTTAGACTCCCTGCTCAGTGGGGAGTCTGCTTCTCCCTCTCTCTTTTTCTCCCTCCTTCTGCCCCCCTCCCTGCTTGTGCTCTCTCTCCTAAATAAGTGAAATCCTTAAAAAAAAAAAAATAGAAATGAATAAAAAGATTAGGGAGAGGTAGCAAAAGGTGGAGTGTTGCCCCTGGGATGATTAAGGGGCACTAGGATGAATTTTAACACTGGGGTAAAGACAAAATTCCTGGCAGACTTGGTCCAGGGATTTGGAGGTGCCTCTGTGCTAATTCACTTGAAGTTTATGTGAGACTATTAAATTACTGTGAGAAATACACACATCTGCATATATACAGTGATTACAGTAACAAATGCATTTAATTCATCTAACCTTTGAAGACGCATATAATGTCTTGAACTTGCTCTACTGGCTTTCTGTTAAATCCTTCCTTGTATTTGATTCAATGCTCTCCTTCATTCTGATTCCAGATGGACGTGTGTCCTGCTTCTAGACTAAAGTGAAAAAATTCTTTCTTTCTTTTCCACCTCTGGATTAAAACATATGAAAACAATGCTAGTTGCTTTCTCAAGTCAGGGAAGTTTATGAAGAGATAAGACAAGTGGGAGAAAAATCCCATGTAACAGAGTAGCAGGAAAATGGGCAGGTGCAAGTTATCTATGCACTAAGATGAGACTGCAGGAAGAATAACCTGCCTGCAGGAAGAAGTTTAGCATGGCATAAGGTAAGAGGAAATGAAGTATTGTAATAAAGACTCAGCCATAAAAAAATGAATGAAATTTCACCACTTGTGACAACATGGATGAACTGAGTGTTATGATAAGTGAAATTGTTAGCTAGAGAAAGAGAAATAACATGATTTCACTAATATATGGAATCTAAAAAACAAAACAGAAATAGACCCATAAATATAGACAGCTGGTGGTTGCCACAGCAGAGAGTGTTGGGGGCTGGGCAAAATAGGTAAAGGTGATTAAGATAGTCTTCCAGTCATAAAATAAATAAGTCATGGGGATGGAATGTACAGTATAGGGGATATAGTCAATAATACTGTAATAACTTTATATGGTGATATATGGTAACTAGATTTCTTGTGGGGATCATTTCACAATGTATAAAAATATCTAATCACTATGATGTACTGAAACTAGTAGGATATTGAATGCCAATTATACTTAAAAAGAGAGAGAGAGACTTCAGTTCTACCACTTCGAAGACAAGTTATGGCATCCAGATTCCTTACGACTATTTGCATCCTCTGAAAATAAGGTGATCTGTTTCATATTCTCAAAGTTAACCTATACATTTCTCTACCTCTTCTTTTCCTTTCTGTTTTCCCCTTGTTTTGACTGAGGGGTTATATATAATCTATAGTGCTATATTTAGCTATGTTCTCCATGCATGTAGAAGTCTTGTTGGTGTAAAATTATTCATTCACTAGGAAACTGGCAAGGCAGTCACTATTTACCCTCTGAGGACTTTTGGTACCTGCTTATCCTCAAGTGTTATGTGGTTTCCATAGTGGATTATAAAACACTATTTTAATGACACCATAGTCTTCATATTTTAGGTAAATTGGCCTTACAAACTTGAATTTCCATCAATTTATATTTTAGGATTTAGTCTGGGTTGGAGTGCTGCATAAAAGGAATAGTCATGTAATTTAACACCTTGTCAAAGTTCAAGACATATAGAAATAGGCATGAATTATATTTATTATATTATGAAACTTTTTTTACTCTACCTCTCAAATTTTGTTTGGCATTTTTGAAACAATATATAGAGAGGAACTCTGAATGAAAATGCCGTAGATTAGGTTATTATGAAAATAATGCAAAATAAAAAGAGGATGCATCACATGCAAATGGAAGTAGATGTGGAAATTTTACAGCTAGAAAAATCCTAAATGATTAAAGATTTTATTTTGGCTAATTAGAGTTTAAAATTTTCCTCTTAAAGCATAGAAAGTAACCTTATTCTGACTTACAAGAAACTTTCTCCAATGAACAGGACAAATACTATGCTTGGCCTAAAAACACTTCAAAACAGGTGACTTCTACTTTTTGATTCAAAATTCTTTTCAGAAAAGCACTCTAAAATGAGATTTTCTTAAGAGATCATAAATAGAAGCAATGACAAGTGGTGTCATGTCTTTCTTTTAGTGTTCATTGCTATTGTCTGACCTTCAAGCATATGGAGAGAATCTGGATTTGTGGCCTGTACCTTTTGACATAAACTATACTGAACACATGGCTTTTCCAAAAATACTTCAGAGAACAGTCCTCTGAGTATCATTCATCATCTCTTGCCACAATGACACCTCATTGCAAAGAAAAGTGAAAATTGTTGCTGTAAGATGGAAAGCTGACAGAGATGGGGAATAGAAAAAGTTTCCTTGGTAGCTAATAAAGGATGTTTAGAGGTACTCATCAATGACACTAATAAATTGTATTTATAATTCAGGCACTAGAGTTTATGTGGGAACAAGCTTTATGAACACAAGTAGAGGGGCATGTATCCTTTCTTTCTTGGGACTTTATCATTTATGTTTGTGATAATGCTTCTGGTGACAGAATATTTTCAAACATATTAAAATTAGTTTTAGCATCCTATTGTGGGTTGCCATATGTATATAATGTACAGCTTGATTAGATCAATAGTATGTCATATACTACTATCCTTTAGATATTCAGTGGACAAAGTAAGAAAAAAAGTATTATTTCCTTTCAGTTTCAATTAAACACATAAGTTTAGTTTGGATGTACTTGATAAACTAGACTTATTTTTTCTACAAAAGTAAAAATTATTTTCAAGTAATTATTGTGTGATATATATGTGATATATTTATGTGATATGTATATGTGATAATGTGATATATATATATAGTCATTATATGCCTTCAAGTTAGGGATCAAAATATTAAATAGGATCAAAGAGGTTGCCAAAGAACTAACAGGTACTAATGCAGTAGGAGAACTTGAACCTAGGTTTGTCTGGTGCCTAAATCTTTACTCTGTCTATAATACCACAGAGTGGCATAGAGGCTGATCTGTGAAACTCTGTTTTGTGTTTATAATAAATCTGATTCGGAGTAATGTTTTATCCAAGGGACAAAACATAAGAGAAAATATTAGTTCTCATTTTGAAAGAGAATTTAAAATTAGAGAAAATTATAGGTCCAATAACTGTATCCAGAACAATTTTTTCCCATGATGGACTTGGAACAAAACCATACAATCAGTAGCAATTACAATTGTTGCTTAGGCTTCCTTTCTTCCACCCCCTTTCCCCCATTTGATTATACCCACCAATTTCTTCATACATACTTCTTGATTACATTTGCAAATGAAGTTAAAATACAAACAACTCTGCAATCACATAGACATCAATTTAAACATTTCTTACTGAGGTATCAACATCATATTAGATCCTTAAATGCGAATACATGTTGATGGAGAACTGATTATAGTGTTTTGATATTTTCCATGGTTCAGGAGTTTGCTAGAACTGAGTAGGTAGAAAGATATTCATTTGGAAAGAATGCAAACATCATGCTACCCAATTATTTCCATAAAAAAAAAAAACTTATTCTCAGAATACCCTACCTCTCAAGGTCAAGCTTTGTAGTCATCAGTATAAATGATAGTGATCCAGGAATCTCACATGTCCTAAAGACTAGTGAGGGAAAAAGTAATATTTACAGACTTTTATCAATAGTGGAAAGGATACATACAGAGTAGCCAAAAATTGCACTTTAAGTGCCAATTCAGGAACTAAAAAAAAAAAAAAAAAAGAGTACTGAGCATTGTCTTGAGTTTCTCTAAAATCCAAGTTTTTATATACTAGAGGTCAAACCAAAGATATTTCAAATCTTTTTAAAATAATTTTTTCTTTTAAAATTTTTATACTTATATAATTTTATATTATTAGCTTTTCCTCTTGACCAGTCAATTAATCATTCAACCAAAAAAAAAAAAATGACTAAGAGGTGCCTGAGTGGCTCAGTCAGTTAAGCTTCTGACTCTTAATTTTGACTTGAGTCATAATCTCAGGATAGTGAGATTGCGCCCCACACTGGGCTCTGTGTGGAACCTGCTTAAGATTCTCTTTCTCCCTCTACCACCTGCTCCCCCTACCACCTGCTCTCATGCTCTTCTAAAATCAATCAATCAGTCACCAAAAACTAGAAAAGTCTGAGAAACTACCAGTCTAGTGGAACATAAGAGAAAATGACAACCAAATATAATATGGTGTCTGGATAGAATCCTGGGACAGAAAATGGACACTGGTAAAAACTAAAAAATATATAAGAAAAAAAATACAAGTAAATTGTGAAACTTTGTTAATAATAATGCATCAATATTGGTTCATTTGTTGTGATAAGTAAGATATTAATAATGGGAAAATTGAGTGCAGGGTTATAGAAGTCTATGTTTTCTTTATAACTTTATCTAAATCTAAAACTATTCTAAAATTAAAATTTTACTATAAAGAATGACTAGTCCAAGTAGGGAGATATAGTGGCAGAAAGAAAGTCTATCTAGATAGAGCAAAACTAAAAATGTTTCAGTAAATCTTTCCTCCTCTTAAGTTTCCCTCTCTCCACCCTTTCAAATTACACTGCTTTTCAAATTAATCTGCTGACTCAGATAAAAAAATGGTACATGTTTAATTTTTTCCCCTACTCATAGATATAGTTTGATAATGATCCAATTGTTCCCTGACTCAAATTGTGATAGTTTGCACAGCCAATGTTCCTCAGATGGACATAGGGTCAAGTGGGTCAAAAGACTGGAAATAAAGGGCTACTATGTGGAAGTCATTTTTGAGTTCTCAGCATGAAAAGCAAACAGCTCTAAAAGGCTAAGCTAACAAAGGGTCCATTCCAACTTCTCACCCTCACAATTAACAGGTAGAAACATCCAAGTTCAAACTTGAAAAGGCTGAAAGAAAAAGTGAGTAGCAAAATTACTTCCTTTAAATCTATAGCCTTCTACCTCCAATCAACAACTTTACTCTGAAAAATGGCATACTTTCACAAAACTAATTTGACCTTTTAAAAAATCTATAAACATACAAGAAAAAAAAGCAAAAAGCAAAGTGTTTGGGCAAGCATTGTTTTAGGAAGTAGTCACTCAGAGTCTTTCCTAAATATAATTTGGCATAAATTGATATTCTGAATAAGGGAATATGGGGAAAAGAGCAAAACTAGATTCTCCTCATCTTTTGTTCAAGATGTTTTTTTCTTTACTAAGTAGGCTCCATGACCTACCAAGTAGGAACTCACAACCCTGAGATCAAGACCTGAGCTGAGATTGAGTCAGATGCTTAACTGACAGAGCCACCCATGTGTCCCTATTCAAAATTATTTTTTAGGGCACCTGGGTGGCTCAGTGGTTGAGCATCTGCCTTTGGCTCAAGGCATGGGGTCCTGGGATCGAGTCCCGCATCAGGCTCCCTGCATGGAGCCTGCTTCTCCCTCTGCCTATGTCTCTGCCTGTGTCTCTCATTAATAAATAAATAAAATCTTTTAAAAAATTATTTTTTACTGCTTTCTTCTTAAAAGGAAGAAATGATTCACTATCAGTCTGTGTCACTTAATTTGGAATAATTTCATACTACTTACAAGTGTTTCTTATAACATGATTCAATATAGACAATGCTATTTCTTTTTTCTTTTCTTTTCTTTTTTTTTCTTTTCCTTTCTTTTTTTTTTTTTTTTTTTGAGAGTGAAAGAGACAGTGAGAGGAGACACAGAAGGAGAAGGAAAGAGAATCTTAAGCAGACTCCACGCTCAGCATTGAGCCCAATGTGGGGCTTGATTTCATGACCCTAAGATCATAACCTGAGCTGAAATCAAGAGTTGGATGCTTAACTGACTGAGCCACCTGGGTAAGACTATTTCTGATGCCTTCTGACCTCCAGTCAGTCAGTTTAAGCATGGTAATGTCTATCTTCCAAAGTCCCCAATTCTGTTTCTCTCCTTGCCTTCTGCTCAAATATTACCCTTCCTCATTACTCACCTTCTCTGAATTTACCCATTAGCAACACTAAACATTTTTCTCTCGCTTTAGGACCTTTCGTTTTAGGATGACTTATGTAAACCAGAAAGTGGTTCATGATGTATTTTTTTTCCCCTCATAATTATTTTCAGTTCCATCAAAGCACATTAGACCTCAACTCAAGTTTCACACAATGGATTGAAAATTTCATGACACGAGTCTTTTTTCATATTATTATATGTTAAAAAGGATTATTTTATAACATCCTAAACCCCATTATTAACCATTTGGGTAAGAAGGTCCTGACATTTTGATTTGTAGCATTCCTAATTAGGGTGTTTGAAAATCCAGGTTCATTAAGTGCTCTGATATTTTTAAAAATAAATTATATACATCTCATACAGGAAAGTTATAAAGCATATCTTTACCTATTTCCTATTCTATGGGGTTGAAACCAGTATTCTGCCTAATAATTACCTCGAAAAGCTTATTAAAAATATAGATACTATGAGCCCATCCATGGGGCTTTTGATTAGATTAGGGTAGGGTGGAGGAAATCTGGATTTTCATAAGCATCTGAGGAAATTACAAAGCAGACAGTCAATGGAATCAGTTTCTGGGTTTTTCCTCCTTTCTGATGTCTTACATCCAAGGTAAAAGAAAATTCAAAATATTTCCCAAATAGTTTTACTTTTTTTAGGCCATGATACAGTAAAAAGCATGATACAGTAAAAAGCATACTTAACCTTTCCAATGAGCAACTATAAAAATTGGGAAAAATGCTAAGAAATATATTTGTTCAGAGTTTCGACAATAGGTAAAGTAAGACTATAAATACTAAGATAATAGAAATAAACCCTATGATATTTTATTTTCTCCCTGGAAGCAATTTTTGGATGATGGATCAAGGGAGGAGGGACACAACCAGACTCTGACCTTCTGGAATCTCAAGAGATACAAATTGAAGTTTGGAATGACTGGGCATTGTGGAATAGAGTTCCAGAAACAAAGGGGCTATTCAGAAAATATATCCCCAGAAATCTGTATAGAATCTCTTTTAGATTCTGCTAAATTAAAGAATGCATATTTGTAGTATTAACCTGCACAAAGCTAGGTAGATACTCAAGCAAATGAGCCATCCAAGTGCCCCTTTTTAAAATTATTTTTAATTCTTTTATGTTTCAGTAACTTTTTAAGGGTCCAATATACTTTTATTCTCATTTTTATTTATTTATTTTTTTAGTCTCTGGTGTTACAAATGTTCAAGCTTCATATTTACTCTTTGGATTTCCTTAGGTTCCCTTAACATCTACTTGAATATACTTAGAAATACTACTTAAAAAATTAAACCTGCCTGTTCTAAGTTTACTCTACTAGGCCATGGATTCCACATTCTGAAAGATTTACAAGGTAACTGATGCCATGAAGACTAGAGATACTATTGAATCTATGTATTTTCCTCTTTAGGTTTGGTAGAAGTGTGACCCTGAGGCCAATATTTCATGATCACCTTACCTTTTGGCCTGGTCTCCATCTCAGTATGTGATGGGGTCAGCTCAATGCTGAAGCTATGGGGTTGTGATAGAGTTCTGCTGCATTAGGGAGAATAAACTCAATATCTATGCCCTCCACACACTTTTATAATTTGTGCACTCACAGTTTTTCTTCGGGGTCCCAATATAGCTCCTTTCAAGTGCTAGTGATTTACAGTGGCAAAAGCTGTTACATGTGTCTCCCTAATAGATGATCATGAGCTTCTAGAGGGCATGCATCATGTCTGTTTATTCCTTGAATACTTACCCACTAGCATATTGCCCTACATGGAGAAAAAAATTATGTGTCTGCTAAATGCTGACTGCTGAAATAAACACATTTTTCCTATAGAATTGAGAATTTAATGTTTCTTAGTAGTGTTAAGAGTAAAATCAATACAAGTCAGCCAGTTGGTGCTGAGGCTGTTCTTGTTTTTTGTTTTCTTTTTTTCATTGTATGTTTTCCTTTGTTGTTTTTTAGTTTGTTTTTAGTTTTGTTTCTCCTGGGTAGTCCAGTCCATCACAATTGTTATTAAAAGTATTAGAACTGAAACTAACTGAATATATTAAAGTGTATGTTTTTAAAGGTAGCCTATAGCTTCCTAAACCTTAATACTTGTAAATAGCCAGAATTTGATATGAATCCTTTTTATTGATCCTTAATATTCATTGTTTCCTGAGTTCAGCAAAATTAATTGCTAAATATGTAGATGTTCATACCCAATAAAAGTATTTTACTGCCTTTGAAATATTATTGTATTGTCATATAACTGAGGGCCAAAATTGGAACAAAACATCCAATTAATTCCATGTCAGTTCAGCCTAAAATATATTGGTGACTTGCTATAATACATCTGGCATCCCAAAGGGAATGAGAAGAAAATATTCATGATATACCTGCAGAGAGAGGAAAGGTTATGAATAAGCTGACTAATGACTTGTCAGTAATTCTCTCAAAAACATCTTAAAGTTATGCACTTATATTATTCCTAACTTTGTATGCCAAATAGTAACAATTTCCAGAGTATAGATGGAGAGATTTACCATTTAAATATACTGAATGCAGAAAGTTCTTAATAGTAATTTTACTACTGCAAAATATGAAACTATTCTAATGTCTGTTGAAAGAAAGCAATTTCAAAATATTCCCCTTATAATCCTTCCTAATGATAGTTTGTTTCCATAGGAAATTAATCAAATTTACTATATTAAATTATTTTATAAATAAAATAGTTAAATATTGATAACTTCATATAATTCAAATGAAATACATATTTACACTCTGAACCTTTATAACCAGCCAAATGTAGCTTATTTTATTTTTTCAGCTTAAACTGCACAAAACACATTAGAAGAAGTTGAAATTTGCTAAAACAGAACTTAAATATTCTCACCAAAAAAAAGAGGAGGATTCATAGGACGATGAATATGTTAATTAACTTACTTGATGAGAGAATCCTTTTACCAGTGTATATGTATACTATCATGTTTTAGACTTTAAATATATTAAACTATTAGGTCTCAAAGAGCTGAAAAAATTAAGTTACCTCTTTCCACTAGAAATGTAGTATTTTGTTCAAAAGAAGGTTTTAGAAAGGTTAAGGTATGACAGAAAATGTTAATTGTCTGGAGAATATTCAATAATCCCTTCTACCTGCATTTATTGAAGCATAAGGAAAATTAATTAGTCATTCTTCTATGCCCTCTAAGCTCTGAACCAAGAGAGAGGCAGATACAAGAGTCAATGACAATCTAAGTGTCTGGTTAGCTCATGTTAAAGGTAGGTTGGGTATATTTCTTGCAAATTATTTAAATGTGCTCCCTACTTCCTCTTTTCTTCTCCCACAACTGAAAGGACACACACAGGGGTAGATTAAGCAGCTAAAATCCAAGGCTTCCCCAACATGGGTAAGATCTGCCTGGGTGAGGAAGAGATGAGGAGATAGACCCATGAACCTGTGAAACATACAGTTTTTAATACCTGGAAAGGAAAGCATGTATGCCTTAGATATTGGTATTTGGTGACCCCTTTCCTCATTTAACCAACCAGATAAAGCATTTCTTTTCTATGGAGAGAAAAAAGAGTGGACATAGTCAAGTTTTCTACCAATATAATTTCTTCCAGGAGAAGATTATATGATACCTTACCACAGTGAACAGGTTTAAAAAAATAAAAATAAAAAAAATCCTGCATAAGTCTATAAGGTATAATTCTAATTTATGAAACATAATGTACTCTACATATTAACTGAAAGGAGTTTGAGAAATGAAGACCATGTGGCTCAACAATTTGGATAGATAATAATTAGAAATATAGTAATATATAAATTTTATTTATTTTTATTAGTTTTTATTGAAGATCAATTTGCCAACATATAGTATAACACCCAGTGCTCATCCCATCAAGTGCCCTCCTCATTGCCCATCACCCAGTTACCCCAATCCCCCTCCCATCTCCCCTTCCACAACCCTTTGTTCGTTTCCCAGAGTTAGGAGTCTCTCATGGTTTGTCTCCCTCTCTCATTTTTCCCACTCAGTTCCCCTCTTTTCCCTTATAATCGCTTTCACTATTTCTTATATTCCCTGTATGAGTGAAACCATATGATAATTGTCCTTCTCCAATTGACTTGCTTCACTCAGCATAATACCCTCCAGTTCCATTCACGTGGAAGCAAATGGTATTTGTCTCTTCTGATGGCTGAGTAATATTCCATTGTATACATACACCACATCTTCTTTATCCATTCATCTGTCGATGGACACCGAGGCTCCTTCCATAGTTTGGCTATTGTGGACATTGTGGCTATGAACACTGGGGTGCAGGTATCCTGGTGTTTTACTACATCATTGAGGTAAATACCCAGTAGTGCAATTGCTGGGTCATGGGGTAGCTCTATTTTTAACTCATTGAGGAACCCCCACACAGTTTTCCAGAGTAGCTGTAT
This sequence comes from Canis aureus, assembly GCF_053574225.1. Lineage (NCBI taxonomy): Eukaryota > Metazoa > Chordata > Mammalia > Carnivora > Canidae > Canis > Canis aureus. Next base: position 55,961,838 of record NC_135617.1, on the reverse strand, counting down.
CAGTTCACATTCCCACCAACAGTGCAAGAGAGTTCCCCTTTCTCCACATCCTCTCCAACATTTGTTGTTTCCTGTCTTGTTAATTTTTGGCCATTCTCGCTGGTGTGAGGTGATAACTCATTGTGGTTTTGATTTGTATTTCCCTGATGGCAAGTGACCTGGAGCATTTTTTCATGTGTTTGTTGGCCATGTGTATGTCTTTTTTGGTGAAATTTCTGTTCATGTCTTTTGCCCATTTCATGATTGGATTGTTTGTTTCTTGGGTCCCTTGAGTTTGATAAGTTATTTATAGATCTTGGGTACTAGCCCTTTATCTGATATGTCATTTGCAATTATCTTCTCCCATACTGTAGGTTGTCTTTTAGTTTTATTGATGTTTCTTTTGCTGTGCAGAAGCTTTTTATCTTAAGTCCCAATAGTTCATTTTTACTCGTTTCCCTTGCCTTCATAGATGTATCTTGAAGGAGTTGCTGTGACCAAGTTCAAAAAGGTTGTCACCTGTGTTCTCCAGTATTTTGATAAATTCTTGTCTCACAATTAGGTCTTTCAACCATTTTGAGTTTATCTTTGTGTATGGTGTAAGAGAATGGCTTAGTTTCATTCTTCCGCACGTGGCTGCCAATTTTCCCAACACCATTTATTGAAGAGACTGTCCCTTTCCCAGTGGATATTCTTTCCCGCTTTGTCAAATATTAGTTGACCATAGAGTTGAGGGCCCATTTCTGGGTTTTCTATTCTTTTTTTTTTTAATTTTTTATTTATTTATGATAGTCACAGAGAGAGAGAGAGAGGCAGAGACATAGGCAGAGGGAGAAGCAGGCTCCATGCACCAGGAGCCTGATGTGGGATTTGATCCCAGGTCTCCAGGATCGCGCACTGGGCCAAAGGCAGGCGCCAAACCGCTGCGCCACCCAGGGATCCCTGGGTTTTCTATTCTATTCCATTGATCTATGTGTCTGTTTCTGTGCCAGTACCAAATTGTTTTGATGATCACAGCTTTGTAATATAGCTTGAAATCCGGCATTGTGATGTGATGCCCCCATTATTGGTTTTCTTTTTCAATATTCCTCTGGTTATTCAGGGTCTTTTCTGATTCCATACAAATCTTAAGATTATTTGTTCCAACTCTGTGAAGAAAGTCCATGGTATTTTAATAGGATTTTTTTTCCTAAAAAAAAAATATATATATATACATATATATATATATATATAGAGAGAGAGAGAGAGAGACAGAGACAGAGACAGAGAGAGAGAGAGAGAGAGAAATATATATATAAAAATATATTAATATGTATTTTAATATATGTATATCAATATATACATATTAATATATATTATATATTTTTTCTATATATATATATATATATTGAAGTTTGATTTGCCAACATATAGTATAACACCCAGTGCTCATCCCATCAAGTGCCTCCCTCAGTGCCCATCACCCAGTCACCCTATCCCCCTGCCCACCTCCCTTTCTAATACCCCTTGTTCATTCCCCAGAGTTAGGAGTCTCTCATGTTTTGATAAGGATTTCATTGAACTTGTAAATTGCCCTGAGTAGCATAGACATTTTCACAATATTTATTATTCCAACTCATATAATGTTGCAATGTTTTTCCATCTCTTTGTGTTTTCCTCCATTTCTTTCAGAAGTGTTCTGTAGTTTTTAGGGTAGAGAGCCTTTACCTCTTTGGTTAAGTTTATTCCTAGGTATCTTAAGCTTTTGAGTGTAATTGTAAATGAGGTTAATTCCTTAATTTCTCTTTTTTCAGTCTCATTGTTAGTGTACAGAAATTACAACTGATTTCTGTGGATTGATTTTGTATCCTGTCACATTGCCAAATTGCTGTATCAGTTCTAGCAATCTTGGTGGAATCTTTCGGGTTTTCTATATACATTATCATGTCATCTGTGAAGAGGGAGAGTTTGACTTCTTCTTTGCCAAATTTGAATGTCTTTTATTTCTTTATGTTGTCTGATTGCTGAGGCTAGGACTTCTAGTACTACATTGAATAGCAGTGGTGAGAGTGGACATCTTGAGAGAGTCTTGTTCCTGTTCTTAGGGGAAAGGCTCTCAGTTTTTTCCCACTGAGAATGATATTAGCAGTGGGCTTTTAATTAATGGCTTTCAAGATATTGAGCAATGTTCCATCTATCCCTACACTCTGAAGAGATTTGATCAGGAATGGATGTTGTATTTTGTCAAATGCTTTCTCTTTGTCTATTGAGAGGATCATGGTTCTTGTTTTTGTTGATATGATCTATCACATTGATTGTTTTATGAGTGTTGAACCACTCTTGCATCCCAAGGATAAATCCCACTTGGTCATGGTGAATAATCTTCTTAATGTACTGTTGGATCCTATTGGCTAGTATCTTGTTGAGAATTTTTGCATCCGTGTTTATCAGGGATATTGGTCTATAATTCTCCTTTTTGGTGGGGTCTTTGTCTGGTTTTGGAATCAAGGTAATCCTGGCCTCATAAAATGAGTTTGGAAGTATTCTGTCCCTTTCTATCCTTCGAAACAGCTTTGGCAAAATAGGTATTATTTCTTCTTTAAACGTTTGATAGAATTCCCCTGGAAAGCCATCTGGCCCTGGACTTTTGTGTCTTGGGAGGTTTCTGATGACAGCTTCAATTTCCTCCCTAGTTATTGGCCTGTTTATGTTATCTATTTCTTCCTGTTCCAGTTTTGGTAATTTGTGGTTTTCCAGAAATGTGTCCATTTCTTCTAGATTGGCTAATTTGTTGGCATATAGCTATGCATAACACATTTTTAAAATCATTTGTATTTCCTTGGTATTTGTTGTGATCTCTCCTCTTTTTTGTGATTTTATTAATTTGAGTCTTTTCTTTTTTAATAAAGGTGGCTAACCTTTAATAAAGGTGGCTAACCTTTAATAAAGGTGGTTAACCTATGTTATTCTTTCAAAGAACCAACTCTTGATTTTGTTGATCTGTTCTACAGTTCTTTTAGTCTCTATTTCATTGACTTCTGCTCAAATCTTTATTAACTCTTTTCTGCTTGGTGTAGGTTTTACTTGTTCTTTTTCCAATTCCTTTAAGTGCAAGGTGAGCTTGTGTACCTGAGTTTTTTCCAATTTTTTGAGGAAGACTTGTATTGTGATGTATTTCCCTCTTAGGACCACTTTTGCTGTATCCCAAAGATTTTGAATGGTTCTGCCTTCATTTTCAATAGTGCCCATGAATCTTTTTAATTCTTCTCTAATTTCCAATTTCTGGATTCATTCATCTTTTAGTAGGATGTTCTTTAATCTCCACGTGTTTGAGTTTCTTTCAAATTTCTTCTTGTGACTGAGTTCTAGTTTCCAAGCACTGTGGTCTGAAAATATGCAGGGGACAATGCCAATCTTTTGATATTGGTTCAGACCTGATTTGTGACCCAGTATGTGGTCTTTTCTGGAGAAAGTTCAATGTGCACTTGAGAAGAATGTGTATTTAAAAAAAGAGAGAGAGAGAGAAGAATGTGTATTCAGTTACATTAGGGTGCAAAGTTCTGTATATGTCTGTGAAATCCATCTGGTCCAGTGTATCATTTAAAGCTCTTGTTTCTTTGGTAATGTTCTGCTTAGAATATCTATCATTTGCTGAAAATGCTGTATTGAAGTCTCCTACTATTTTGTATTATTATCTAAGTATCTATTTACTCTGGTTATTAATTTATGATATACTTGGTGGCTCCCACATTAGGGGCATAAATATTCATGATTGTTAGGTTGTCTTGTTGGATAGACCCTTTAAGTGTGATATAGTGTCCCTCTTCATCTCTTACCACAGTCTTCAGTATAAACTAATTTATCTGATATGAGGATTGCCACCCCTACTTTCTTTTGAGGATCATTTGAATGGTACATGGTTCTCCACCCCTTCATTTTCAGGCTGTAGGTGTACTAAGGTCTAAAATGAGTCTCTTGTAGACAGCATATAGATGAGCATTGCTTTTTTATCCAGTCCAATACCCATGTCTTTTGATGGGATCATTTACCATACATGTTCAGAGTAACTATTGAAAGATATGAATTTAGTGTCATCATATTACCTTAATTCAGTCCCTGTTTTTGTAGATTGTTTCTTTGGGCTCCCTCTTTCTTTTATAGGTTCCCCCTTAATATTCCTTGCAAAGCCACTTTGGTAATCACATATTCTTTCAGTTTCTGCCTATCTTGGAAGCTCTTTATCTCTCCTATTCTGAAGGACAGCCTTGCTGTGTAAAGTATTCTTGGTTGCATGTTCTTCTCATTTAGTACCCTGAATATATCCTGCCAGCCCTTTCTGGCCTGCCAGGTCTCTGTGGAGAGGTCTGCTATTAATCTGATATTTCTCCCCATATAGGTTAAGAATCCCTTGTCTCCTGCTGCTTTAAGAATTTTATCTTTGAAATTTGCAAGTTTCACTATTAAATTTTGAGGTGTTGAATTATTTTTATTGATTTTGGGGGGATCCTCTCCATCTCTGGATCTGAGTGCTTGTTTCCTTCTCCAGATTTGGGAAGTTCTCAGCTATGATTTGTTCAAATATACTTTGTGGTCCTCTGTCTCTCAGCCTCTTTTGGAATCCCAATTAGACATATATTCCTCCTTCTCAAGCTATCATTTATTTCCCTAAGCCTTCCCTCATGGGCTCTTAATGTTTTTCTCTTTTTTCCTCAGCTTCCTTCCTTACCATCAACTTATCTTATATGTCACTCAGTCTCTCTTCCACCTCATTAACCCTAGAAGTTAGAGCACCCAGTTTGGATTAGATTTCATTTAATCTATTTTTAATTTTGGCCTGATTAGATCTCAATTCTTCAGTAACAAAGTCTGTAGAGTCCTTTATGCTTTTTTTCCAGAGCCAACGGTAGCTTTATAATTGTACTTCTGAATTGAATTTTTGACATCATATTTAAATCCAGGGATCCCTGGGTGGCGCAGCAGTTTGGCGCCTGCCTTTGGCCCAGGGCGCGATCCTGGAGACCCAGGATCGAATCACACGTCGGGCTCCCAGTGCATGGAGCCTGCTTCTCCCTCTGTCTATGTCTCTGCCTCTCTCTCTCTGTGACTATCATAAATAAATAAAATTTTTTTAAAAAATAAATACATATTTAAATCCAAATTCTGTAACTCTGTGGCAGGGTACTATTTACAATTCTTTCTTTTGTTGTGAATTCTTCCTTCTAGTCATTTTGTCCAGTGCAGAGTGGTTGTATGAGGAGGGTGGGTCAAAAACATCAACCACGACCTAAATAAAATACTTTTTTGATTCTGAAGAGGTCTGAGATCAGAAAATAAAAGAAAAAGAAGAACAGAACAAAATAAAACAAAAGGACCACTAAAGTGAAAAACAAATTTTAAAACAAAGTAGAAAAAATAAAAATCCAGAAACCAAAAACGAAGAAGAAGAAAAAAGAAAAAGATGAAAAAAAATAAAGTAAAGAAGAAAAAGAAATAAAGGGGGGAATGGTGGTGTTGAAAAAGTTGTGGCGGAGAGAGAATGCACTCTACCTGTAGGGTCCTAGAGGGTGATCCTCTTGGTTCTGTGTGTATTTTGTTCTGTGTGTTAGAAGATGCTCAATCCCACATTTATATAAACCAGCAATACTTATAGAAAGCCCCAACATTGACCACAGAAAGATAAACTAGATAAAATAATGGGGCAGAATGGGAAGGAAAAGAGAACATAATCTCACAGAATGAACCAACATGGTATTCCACGTGGTTCTGGATGCATGCTGGTCATGTTTTAGAAGGTACTAACTTCTGCCATTGTAAAAAAAAATGAGGCAGAAAAAACAAAAAACAAATACAAAAACCTATATCTGGTATATCTACTAAAACTAAACTGAATACAATGTATGGAATCCAGAAGTGAAAAATATATCTAAGACAGGTAATTGTAGAAATATGGAAGTCATAAAGGAAAAAAAAACTTTAAAAATGAAGGGCTAGTACTATCGTAGCTAATATCGTAGCTAAGGTGGGAAAAGAGAAAGAGTATTGAAAAATTTAGTCTGATATAAAAACGAGTCATAATGGAAAAAGAAAAAAAAGGACCCTCTAGTTCTATATACTATTTACCTTCATTCCTATAGCTTTCCAGCGCTGCTTGGTCACTAAATTTGCTCTTCCCCTGTTCTTCCAGTGGGTTCTTCTGGAGGAGGGGACTGCTGTGCTGATTCTCAGGTGTGTGTACCCCATAAGGCCTCTGTTCCCTGGCGATCCCGCCCCCCCCCCCCCCCCCCGCCAGGCACAAGGTGAAACAAGGAGGAACAACACTGGCAGTGGCCAGCTCTCCAGCTCTAGAGTCAGCTCCCCTTGAGTAACTGCAGTCTCCCAGTCCACACTGGCCTAGATGCTCCTGGGAGCAGGCACAGGTGCAGTGATTTGCACAGTTTGCAGGGTGCCCAGCAGCAGGACAGTTCTTGCTTCCCTGTGCTCTCCCCACTTCTGCCTCTCCTGGGGGGAATGCAGGATCACTGGCTTTGTCTGCTTGGGCTCCCTGGGATCTGGGGCCCTGCACTGCTGGACCTGTGTTCCCAGGGACTGCCTCTCCTGAAAGGAATGGGGCACAGCCCCCTCGTCCAGAGCGGTGCTCTAGGGTAAAGGCTGCTCTGGAGTCAGCCCACCTAACTGACTGGCTTCTTCCAAATGCCCCAGAGGGCTGTGGCCCTCCGACCCTTTACACATAGCAGACCTTGGTTTGTAGTAAGCTTTCCTCCCTGGCACCCCTCCTCTTACAGTGACTCTGGGGATCTTGAGGCATCACTGCCCCTCCTGCAATTCTGCTTGATTTCCCTGCTGAGAACTTTTCTGTCAGGGAAAACTTTGCTGTGGATTTTTAAAGTTCCCACTTCTCCAGGGCAGAGCTTTCCTGCCCTGGAGGCTCTTGCCGTTCCACTTTAGCCTATGTATTTTCTGCCTTCCTACCTTGTTAGAGGTGAAAAATTTTCTCTCTGTAGCATCTCAGCTGTTTTCTCTTTAAATCTCAGGTCAAATTCATAGGTGTTCAGGATGTTTTGAAAGTTATCTAGGTAACTTTATGGGGCCAGGTGAGATGAGGATCCCTACTTTTCTGCCATCTTGGCCCTCCCTCCTATAAATTTTACTTAAAATAAATTCTGATAAAAGGAAACCAAGTTAAATATCTTTTTTCTCCTATGATTTATAGTCAATTGATTTTATACAATGCCTTATCACCATTACCACCACACATTCACAAATTTACCTTCTTTGATAAATTGGGAAGTGTGGTTCCCTTGCATTGCATTTTGGTCAAGTGATATCTGGTACAAGGTAGGTTGCAATTAAATGAGAATCACAGAAATAGTCACACACACACACACAAAAATGTCAGGAACCTACAAGACTAAGGCATCAAATAGAAGTTCACATTTGACATTAGACCAATTGAATAGTTTATGAAGGACTGGAGATATAATTAATAATTAAAAAAGGAAGAACTGGGGAAATAGAAAAAAAATCTTTGTCCTATATTATTAAGTGTTTGTAACAAAGTTATATGAGACAGAAGATAAAGAACACACATTTGCTGCAGGAACAGATAGTGGTTTAGTACTAGTGGAAAGTGATACATAATGTGAAATAACAAATGCTCAATTCCCAGTTTGCATTATATGAGAGAAAAATCAAAATAGATTCTAGTATGATGAAACATGCTTTCTCACCTTTACTTATAAGAATTTGAGGCACAGGTAACCTAGATGATCACCCAAATACAACATAATTAACTAAAAACTGCTATACGGAAATATATCACTAGAACACCTCAGTCTGGAACTCTTTCTAAAAAGAAGAAGTCTTTTCTTCCCTAAAGAATTTTGGTAGAAGTTCAGATGTTGATAGAGTTTAAGACTCTATAAATGACCCTGTGACACCAGACTGCTGACCTCCAGGGATGAGGTTTTTTTATTTTGATCAAAGCCTACAGAAAGCTGAATTTCATGGTCTATTTGTAACACTCCTGGAAATACTTGGGAGTCATTACAGTTCAATGTGCCTGTAGTTTTGAGACCCCATCTATTATTGCCATAACTTCTATTCAAGTATATTGCTTTCTGATCTTGTCAGTAAAGACTTGAACTGTAGTCTAACCAAAGCAGTATTTGAAGAAAGGGTAGGTGATGCTTGACCTGAGTAACAATGACACTCAGCTGTGGCCATCTCAGATATGCCTTTTAGATTTACTAATCTAGGTGATGTAGAGTCATACAAATCTTATGACAACTTCAGGAACTGAAATTATGCTCTAAAAAAAACTAGAATCCAAAAAAAAAAAAAAAAAAACTTTGCATACAGGCCCTTGAATTGATATATATCTCTTTAACATCAAATAAAGTTAAATGTCTCCAAATGATTCTCTGCTTGTCTCTTAAATTTTGGTTCTCCTCTGAACAAAACCACAATGTACAGTAGTCTGAATTGAGTGAATGTCTCATTCTTGATATATGAAAACACCTGGACAGGGAGTGAAGAACCCCCTTGTTCTAGAGTCAATTTGGTATGCAGAAATGAAGATGACCCTCAAGATTCTCATTCCTGATGTGCATACCTTATATAATTTTCTCCCTTTGAGAGTGGGTAGCTCTGACCTAATCAAGTAAGCCCTTTTAAAAGCAGGTCCAGAGGTCACAGTAGGCAGAAGTCTAGAAACTGTCATGTTCTGGAGAGAACCACATGTTTGGGAATCATAGGCAATTGTTAGGAGCTGATAATGGCCTCTGATAGTCAGCAAGAAAGTACTGATCGAATAAATACTGATATAAAAGAATCAATGCTGGCAATAATCCATGAACTTGGAAGAGAATTTAAACCTCAGATAAGATTGAATTCCTGTTCAGTCCCTTGATTTCAGACTTTGGACAACTTGAACAGAGAACCCAGTCATATGTTGTTCCCTTATTTCTGATCTATAGAAATTGTCAAATAATACATGGTTAGTATTTTGACCCACTAAGTTTTTGGTAATTTGTTACACAGCAGCAGAAAACTACAATTAACTGCTAATTAGATATCAAGGGAGTTTTGCATTAAAATTCCAGGAGACTTTTCTGTCAAAAAGAGATGAGAAAAGTGTTTATATTTTGATCCATTAAAATTTCATTTTATTAACAGTGTGCTCTGTCATAGATCTTCTTTGTAAGACACATATTTCATTTTTATTTTTTTAAAGATTATATTTATTTATTCAAGAGAGACACAGGGAGAGAGGCAGGGACATAGGCAGAGGGAGAAACAATCTCCCTGTGGGGATCCTGATGCAAGACTTAATCCCTGGACCCTGGGATCACAAACTGAGACAAAGACAGACACTCAACCACTGAGTCACCCAGGTGCCCTTCATTTTTATATTTTACTGTGCTTATTGGGTTGGTAATTTTTTTAAGTAGCCATGTTTATGCACACTAGTGTATTTTTTAGTATTATATGTAATAAATGCTATATACAAATTAGGGTTTTTGTCAACTTTTTGATGTAAAAATCTTACTAAGTGTGCAAGCTTTGTTATTATTTCATATGCAATAAACTATCAATGATAACAGGAAAATCTTTATCTTGGAATAAGCCCAAAGTCATTGCTATGACATCAGATAAATGAGTTGGGTCACTGAATCAGAGCAGCTGAACTGATGGAGCAAGACTTTCTAGGATCAAGATATATTAGCAGTAGAATAGATATGAAATTTGGTAATTGCCATTTTGCCATGAAATATGCAATGACCCAGACATATTTGTGTGACACATATAACAAAAATATTGTTTATTCTTCTAGTGTGAGATTAATCACATAGTAGCCTTATGAACATGCCACTGACTGGGATTTTTTAAGTTACTTAATAATTAAATTAATTTTTCTCCAAAAATAATGACATACAAGCTGGCATAATGAAAAGAGTTTTAAGCCTATGAGAGATGAGATATTCATTATGAAATCCATCAACTATAGCTATTTCACTTTCAATAAATAAATATTTTAAAAATATTAGTCATTCATGAATAATTAATAATTAATAATTCATTATTAATTTATTTATTCATGCAAGACACAGACTGAGAGAGAGAGGCAGAGACATAGGCAGAGGGAGAAGCAGACTCCTCGCAGGGAGCCCAATGTGGGACTCCATCCCTGATCCCAGGTTCATGACCTGAGTCAAAGACGCTCAACTGCTGAGCCACCCAGGCATCCCTGGATAAATAAATATTTATTTTACTTTAATTCCATAGGATATGGTCTGAGTCCTCATAGAATTCACAATGCCCTTACAACTGAGCAAATATTTGATTGATGCATAGAAAGCATAACAGATAATTATTAATAAGTGACAACTTACATACTCCATTGTTAATTCAATTAATGCCCATTTGTTGTCTGTAATATGTTTTGGAGAACATACAATTAACACAAAGTACATTTCTTTCCATGTACAACATATGGTATAAGTGGGGACGGACTAGTTGGGGAAACGTGGAGAAATGACAGTTCATTTTTATGAATTAATAAAATACATTTTGATTAAATGTTAAAAAAAAAAAGCAGAAACCTCTCTAACTTTTATTCATTAAATTTATTGCTAATCCAAGCTAAGTTGACTTGCAAGAAGACCAGAATTGACATGAACACCTGGTCCTCAAAATAACTTGTAAATCATTAAAAGAGTCATAAAAGATGCCACTATAAGATACATCACCTTAAAACAGATTATCATTAAGTGTTTAAAACATGGAATGTAAAAAAAATAAGTACTTGTTGATAGGACTATTGTCAGGCACAGGAGGAAGAAAAGGAAACCATATTTAAAATATCATGAAGGATTACAAGGAAGAGAAAGATTCCAGAATAATCTGGAACTCAAGACTTTTTTTTTAAGAAAAATCTGGTCAAAAGTAACCAAATTTTGCAGGAAAAAAAAAAAAAGATTGCAAAAAGTCAATAATTTGGAAGAAAGAAGCATGGAAAACAAGGCAGCCATATGACCTTCCCAGATGAGTTACAGTAGACTGAAAGCTGATTACAGTTTAGAGGAGAGGTTAAAATGGAAATGATGTGAAAGCTGGACATGCGGTTGAAGGAGTTCTTCTTCTGTGAAAGCTGGACAGGGGGTTGAATGAGTTCCTCTCCTCTTCCTCATGCCAAGTGTGAAAGGTGTGAATAAATTGCAAATCAGAGGTATCATAAAGTAAGAAATTATATATAATAGAGAAAAGGAAGAAGAGTCATGATAATATTTTTGTGTGTGAATGATATGAAAATAGGATTTTCTGGCTATACTACAATATTGGCTATTGCTAGAATTAAGTAAAATAAGCAATAAAAAGCAGCACAGTTCCCAACACAGAGAAGTCATCTAATAAATGATAACTTAGATTATTACTCTTATTTATTTATTCTGATCCTTTAATACTTAAATCCTATGTCTCACATTATTTGATACCATGTTGTAATCTCCAACTATTGTCCATTGCATGAGTGGTAACCAGAGACAATGAAAATAAAACTTATGCATCTACCCCAACAGTAATACTCCATCACCAACATAAATTGGTTCACAGTCTTTCATTAAAATATTCTTAAACCTAAAAAATTAAAAATTGCCATCTATGCAGAATAAGGGAGGGCTCAACAAGTGGGATGGAATTAGTAAAAACCCATCTGTGGAGAATCTATAAGAATCTCGATTTCACCCAATTTATTTCACCAAGAATTGAGTTTTCAAACTAATGTTTTCCAGAGATTCCAGGAATCTTGACAAGAAATGAGAACATAATAATCCTATTGCTAAGGCCTAAAAACCTGGTGAACAAAACAAAATAAAAACAAAAGCCTCCAGTTAAAAAATGGTTCAAAATTGATGGATTTTTAAATTTAATTTTCCAGTCTTCTAAAATATGACTGCTAATTTCGAGTATATTTCTTCATACTGCACAGAATTTTGAAACTTATACTTTTATTTACGACATCTCTAATTCATAAAAAAAGCTATGACTAAGATCATAGACAAAGTGATTCTAAAATAAAAATGATAACTGGTAATCATTTTAACACTAATATACACCCAGTTGAATATTTTGACAAGCATTTCCTGATGGAATGACTACATGTACAAAACTGAATTCATCCCTTTTTTTATCCCTTCTTTAAAAACACAATCTTTTCTCATTTCTTTATAATTTTTCTAGCAAACTAGTCCTAAATTGGAGTAATTTTAATTATTTGTCTTTGTTCCCTACATTCAACTGACTACAAAAACTGATTATTCCACATTCACAATATCTCTTCACTTACTCTACTTTCTCTTCTTTTTACTGACATGATCCTATTTTGAGTCCCTGATTCCTTTGGCTAATGCTGTTCAATGAACTTCTATACAACATTGGAATTCCAACTATAGAAGTGAACTCTTCTTGAATGTAGAGTTTTGCAAGATTAGTATCTCATTTTTCCTATTCCTCTCATTCTGTTGCCTCAGAAGAGCCAATTGACAATAAATGACAAAAAATAATAGAGGTCAAAGCCTGGTAAAGTTTTCCAAATCATCTATTCAGCTTTTTCAAATTACCCATTAAATTTGCTTTCTTACCGACATATGTTATATAAAATATTACCAAAATGAGATGTTGATGAAACCACCATTCGAGAGATTAGTGAAAACATTTTATTGCAACCATGATTACATACATCTTTTACACCATCTTCTAACTCACTTCTTCTTAGTCATCCCTACATTCAACTGACTACAAAAACTGATTATTCCACATTCACAATATCTCTTCACTTACTCTACTTTCTCTTCTTTTTACTGACATGATCCTATTTTGAGTCCCTGATTCCTTTGGCTAATGCTGTTCAATGAACTTCTATACAACATTGGAATTCCAACTATAGAAGTGAACTTTTCTTGAATGTAGAGTTTTGCAAGATTAGTATCTCATTTTTCCTATTCCTCTCATTCTGTTGCCTCAGAAGAGCCAATTGACAATAAATGACAAAAAATAATAGAGGTCAAAGCCTGGTAAAGTTTTCCAAATCATCTATTCAGCTTTTTCAAATTACCCATTAAATTTGCTTTCTTACCGACATATGTTATATAAAATATTACCAAAATGAGATGTTGATGAAACCACCATTTGAGAGATTAGTGAAAACATTTTATTGCAACCATGATTACATACATCTTTTACACCATCTTCTAACTCACTTCTTAGTCATAAAAAATGAGCAATTCATGAAGTTTCTACAAAGCTTTTATATCCCATATGAATTAAATATTATGATAAGACAATATAATATTGTTTTCATATTTAATGTTTTCATCATTCTGGCTAGCTCTAAATTTGCTTTTTTTTCCAAATAAATTGATTTTTTCATTCTCAAAGAATGATAAATAAAAAAAAACTATAAATGAAGCTTTGAAGTTTGATTCTATAGTCAAATGTTACATAAAATTTGACAAATGTCTCCATTAAACCAGGGATATTTAATAATGGTAACAGTCTAATTTATTAAGAATATATCAGAGTCTTAAATATATATGTGCCTAACATACATGAGAGAATACTGAGAAAAATAAAAGGAGAAATTAGTTAAATGACAATGGCAGTAATATATATCAAAGCAGAGTTAATGCAGCTAGAGCAGAGCTTAAAGAAAAAAAATATTTTAAATGACTATATCAGAAAAGAAGCTGTATCAACAATGATGTGAGTTGTGAAGAGTTTATATTTAGGAAATGTAAATTAAAATTTAAAGCAGAAAGAAAAAAACTACATAAGTGTAAAACATTAAATAGAATATGGATAAGCAATTTAAAAAAGTCAAAATACTAGTGAAAACACTAAACTAATATATAAACCCAAGCAAACATGATCAAAGAGGAGAGAAATTTCATTCCATCAATATCAGTTAAAATGAGATATCTCTTAGATCCCACAAAGACTTAGAAGACTGTAAGAGGATACTATAGGATACCTTATACAAATAAATTTAACAGAGAAACAAATTCCCTGAGAAACACAACAGAAAACTGATAACAAATGAATAGAAAATAACCTTATAGCTATTTGAAAATTTAATACTGTAAGTCAAAATGATTTCCACCAAAAACTCTAGGCTCAGATGCCTTTAACATTTCTCACACACACACCCCACCCCCACACATACACGATAAATATTTAAGTCAATGGATATGTTAACTAACTAGATGGTGAGAATCTTTTCAGTATATACATATCTTATGACTGTCAATTATACTTCAATAAAGCTTAAAAAAATTAAAAATTAATTGCTATCAAACCTATAAGAAAGAACACCATTACTACCTAAACACTTTCAAAAACCATTTCTCAAGTTACCTTGTATAAGATCAGCATGATACTTATATTTTTCTTCAGCATTTTAAGCTATAATTAGAATATATAAGTTAACATGGAATATTGTAATACTCTACATGCATAAACACAAAATTCCTTAACATAATATTACCAACTTATTCCCCAAAATGCAATATTTATTTTTTTAAAGATTTTATTTATTTATGCATGAGAGACAGAGAGAGAGAGACAGAGAGAGAGAGAGAGGCAGAGACACAGGCAGAGGGAGAAGCAAGCTCCATGCAAGGAGCCCAACATGGGACTCAATCCTGGGTCTCCAGAATCAGGCCCTGGGCTGAAGGCAGCGCTAAAGCACTGCTGAGCCACCAGGGCTGCCCTGCAATGTTTATTTATGATTCAAAAGTAAAATATTATGATTTGCCACATCAAAAGAATAAAGGACTAAAATTATGTGATAATCAAGGTAGATAAACAGTGGAATACTTACAAATAAAATAAATACAATAACATCATTGATAAAATTCAATCGCCCTTCGTGATTTAAAAAAATAATTTTCTCAATACATTAGGATTGGAAATACGTTTCTATATGATAAAGAACAACTGCAATACCAAAAGCTAAAAATTATAATAGAGAATTGTTGAATCTCTTTTCCTACAACTAGGAACAAGGCACACATATGTATTTTTACCACTTACTTTCCACATTTGACTTAAAATTCTAGACACCGCAATAAGTAAAATAATGAAGATTAGAAAGACAAGTAAAACTGATTTCAGAGTATGCAATTGCACACATTTTTAAATCTACAGAAATTATTCAAATGAACATGTGCATTTAGCAGTATGGCCAGCTACAGGGTCAATATTCAATAGAAATTATATTTCTGATGATGGCAATTATAAATTTGTACAAAAACTTCAAAAGCACTTTTTAAAGATGTGAAATATCCCTACAAAACATAAATGATACTTAAATAAATGCAGAAACATGCCATGTTCATGTATGAGAAAATTGAACGTAGAATCAGTCCTCTGGAAACTATTAGTTATCTTCACATTTCTGTAGTTTGAAGGTAATATGAGTAGATATAGCTTTTTCAGCTTTTATTCTGTGTTGTGTTCTTTAAATTCCCTAATCTGTGATTTGGCCTGAAACTTGGAGAAATTTTTAGTCATTATTTCAAATATTCTGTTCCTTTCTTTCTTCTTTTTGTAGTTCTCCCATTATGCATGCTACACCCTTTATAGTTGTCCCATAGTTTTTGGATATTCTGTTTTTCTTTTTGTTTCCTTGCCTTTTGCATTTTGAGGATTCTGATGATATATCCCCTAGCTAGTGATTCTTTCATGGGCCTTGTTCAGTTTACTAAATGAGCTCATCAAAGGTATTCACTTCTGTTACAGTGTTGTTTTTTTGGTTTTTGTTTTTTAATCAGTAGCCTTACCTTCTGGTTCTTTCAAAGGATTTTTACCTCTGCTTCCATTGTCCACCTGTTTTTCCATGCTGTTTGCTTCATCCATTAGAGCACATAGCACATGAATCAGAGTTGTTTTGAATTCTTGTTCTGATAATTCCAGTATCTCTGCCCTCTCTGGTTATGATATTTGTTCTTTGTCTTCAGGTTGTGGGATTGACTGATTTTATTCATTTATTTTGTCTTTTAGTATGCTTTGTAATTTTTTTCTTGCTATTCAGAAATAACATACTGCATAAAAGGAACTACTGTGAACAGGCGTTTACTAATATGGTGGTGGCTGTGGGGGGAGGAGAAGTGTTCTGTAGTTCTATCCTTAGGTCTGAGTCTTTTAGTAAACTGTGCCTGGACTTCACAAGTGTTTCTATTTTTTTCCCTCCTTCTTTATTTGGGACATAGTTAGTCTAGAATTAGCTAGAATTGAGTATTTCTTTTCCCCCAGTCACTTACTCTGTGATAATACTTCAGCAGTTTAGGTTCTGGTTAACTAGTTTCCCTTGGAGGCAGGATTGTTAAGAATAAGAGTGCTCTAGCATATTTCAAAAGGGTTCCTTTTCCTCTCCTCCTGCCAGAAACCAAAGGAGATCTTTCTCTCATATTTACTTTAGGGATCTGGTCAATCTCTTGGAGTTAAATCTCACATATTGAGACCTTCTGGAGTTTTTAACTTTCAGATTTCTCCATAATGAGCCTGTGGCAATTTTTCAGTTACAGTTCTGATTTTCTCAACTGGACACTATAACAGAAGGTTTTAACTTGTTAGTTTCTGTTCTGTGTGGTCATGACTCACTGTTTTCGCCTGCCTCTCCAATTTGGGAAGCTACTATTTGCCCTATGTCTTCCACTCTTTTGTGGACCCAAGAAGAGCTGTTGATTTTTTGATCTGTTAAGTTTTTCACTTGTTGTCTGGATGTGATGACAATTTCCAAGCTACTTACATGTAGAACTGGGGACTGGAAGTCTTGATTCAGCATATTTTATACAAGGTTAACTTATCAAATAAATGCTGTTTTAAGCAGAGATGGTAAAATACCTGGATATCCAAATGAAAAATGATGATTCTATTTCACTCTGTATATGAAAGATATTTTGAGATTACTCATAGGCTTGTATCCCAAAGTAAAAATTATAAAGTTTTTAGAAGAAACAGGAAATTTTAATTGTGACCTTGGCGAGTAGCTAAGTTTAATAAAAGACTATGTCAAAACAGGTACTATTAAAGAAATAAATAAAATAGATAAGAATAAATTGGACTCTATACAAATTAAAAATTTATTCTTTTAGGGCAGCCCAGGTGGCTCAGCAGTTTAGTGCTGCCTTCAGCCCAGGGCATGATCCTGGAGGCCTGGGATCGAGTCCCACATTGGGTTCCCTGCATGAAGCCTGCTTCTCCCTCTGCCTGTGCCTCTGCCTCTCTCTCTCTCTCTGTGTCTCTCATAAATAAATAAAATCTTTAAAAATTTTTATTCTTTTTAAAAAATGTAATGAAAATGAATTAGTAACCCACAAACTGGCTAATATATGTATGTGTGATAATCAAGGATATGTCAAGTATAGGCATAGAGAGGTTAAGTAACTAGCCCAAGGTCAGAAGACTAGTAAATAGTGGAACTTAGATTTTGTTTGTTTGTTAGGGTACAGTATACTTTATCGGTGGTACATGACAATGTAGGGCTCCCCAAACCCCTCCCCTTCTTCGGGGGATGGAAACTGTGAAGGTCCAGAGATTCTCAGAGTGCTGGAGGATGAGTTGGGGCAAGGACTCCCCGGCATCTGAGGGCCTCTCTCTTCCTTTTCCTGGGGCTGGTGCTCCAGGGGCCTCTTTCTCCTTGGAGACCATGTGAACCACAAAGTCTACCACCTGGTTGCTATAGCTAAATTCATTATCATACTAAGAATTAAGCTTGACAAAATGGTCATTATCATACCAGGAATTAAGCTTGACAAAATGAGAGCAATGCCAGCTCCAGCATCAAAGCTGGAAGGTGGGTATCACTGTTAAATTTGCAGGAGACAACCTGGTCCTCAGTGTAGCCCAGGATGCCCTTGAGAGTTCTCTCCAATGCCTGCTTCACCATCTTCTTGATTTCATTGTATTTGGCAGCTTTATCCAGGAGGTCAGTTAGATCCATGACTGACATGTTGGGGGTGAGGACACTGAAGGCCATGCCAGTGAGCTTCCCATTCGGCTCAGGGATGACATTGCCTACAGACTTGGTAACACCAGGAGAGGCAAGGATAATGTTCTGGGCAGCCCCTCAGCCATCACACTATAGCTTCCCAGAAAGGCTGTCCACAATCTTCTAGGTGATAGCGATGGCATGGACTATAGTCCTGAGTTCCTCCACATTGCTGAAGTTGTCATGGATGACCTTGGCCAGAGGGCCCAAATAATTAGTGGTACAGGAGGCATTGTGGACAATCTTGAGGGAGTTGTCAAACTTCTCATGATTCACACTGATCATAAACGTGGAGACATTAGTAGAAGGGGCAGAGATGATGATACTCTTGGAC